>NC_079329.1:22050726-22671081 GCF_029931775.1 Euleptes europaea | reverse complement strand
TAGTGTGGGAGAATGGGGATGGGGACATAAACGGAAAGCAAGGCACCACAAGTAACCGCAGCATCCCATTGACACATACCACCCCCCCTCCACCCGTCTCTTCCTTGAATGGACCTCAGAGCACAAGTAATCTGTCTCCCTCCTCCACCACTTGATATCCTCTCCCTCTTCTTTAGCACCGTTCCACGCTCTTGACATGGATAAATACTGATAGTAAAATAACAGCTCAGCCGCACTCTTATGTTTTCCCTCTCCCCAGACAGATGCACCTTGGGCACTGTGTCTTGCACACATTCGGTGGCCATCTCTTGCTGCTCCTGATGTTGCCAGGATCAGAGTAAATGACAATGGTCATTTATGCATGGTCGCTTTGACCTCCTTTATTCCCCGTTTCAGCCAGGATCAAATTAACCCGGGTTGGGGGAAACTGTATGCATTGGCTGGAATGATCAAGGACGAACCGTGTGCTAATGGAGGTATGAATACAGAAAAGCAGTCTCCCAAGCTCAAATCAAGTCCCACCCCTTTAAATGCTGCTCTGTAATTGGCTTATCTCATGAGAGAAGAATTCCTTCCCCCCAGACCCAACTGCCGCATAAAAAAAGCATTTTAAGAACAAAAAATGGAGCAATCTGAAAGAAGGGGGGGATCCAAGCCTCGTTTTAAAAAAAGCCTTTCTTTTGCTCAGAAAGAGCTCCGAGGTAGCAGGAAGCACATGAATCCCTACCTCTTTACACACTGCTTCATGATTGGCTGTGAGAGAAGCCAATCTTCTGTGCTTTCCCTATTTGGCTAGTTGCAGGCTGCCTTGGGGTTTGGAAAAGGGTGGGTCAAAGCTCAACCTAAGAAAGTTGTACTCTCGCTCAGTGATTCCAGAATGAGCCAGGATGAACGGTTTAATTTGGGCAAGAAGAGGAATGGGAAAAGCCGGGTTCATTTTGCATCAAAACAGCATTGAGCCGACAAGGAATGAGATAGCGTGCGTTCAGAAAAATTTGATCCTGGAGAACTAAACTTCTGGATTATATACATTTGGCTAAACTAACTAATTCTCTACAAGGCAAGGATATAGACATATTTAAAAAACAATGGAAAAAGGCCTTTGTATTGGACAACTATGGCAAAAGCAGTTCAATACTCATGAAAGGGTCGTAAGGATCACATATCAAAAGGGTAATAAAAAGATTATGGGAATTTTCCTAAGAGTTACTCTAACGGAAGTCATTCACAGGTGTGGTGGAGGGTATGGCAGGGAATTAGGTGAGTGGTTAAGGTACTGTTTATTCATATACTTCTTTTTCTATCACTATGTATACTGTTATCTTTCTTTCTTGTAAAATTTGAATAAAAAATTATATTTTAAAAAAATTGATCCTGGCTGAAACAGGGAATAAGGGAGGCTACAGTGACCAGGGGTAAATGACCAATGATTGTTAATTTCAGCCAGGGATAGCTATCTGGCTGCAGATGAAGCTGTCCATGGTCCTCAAAGCAATTCGATCTGCTCCCAGTAACCCTTTATGGTAAAATTTAAAAGTGAGATTTAAAAGTTAGTCCGAGTTTCATTCATAAGGAAAAGGGAAATAACAAAGAACCCATCATTCAATGTTATTTCTTTTTCAGTTTCCATAGGTATCACGTAGGTAAACGCATGTTTTGGTATGTAATGCTATGCCTGAGTACATGTGCTTTGTAGTTGTGACTAAAGAAGAAGAGGAGTTGATTTTCATACCCTGGTTTTCTTTAGTCTCAAACTGGCTTACAACCACCTTCCCTTCCGTTCTCCACAAACAGACACCTTGTGAGAGAGTTCGGAGAGAACTGCAACCAGCCCAAGGTCACCCAGATGGCTCCATGTCTAGGAGTGGGGAAACCAACCCGGCTCACCAGATTAGAGTCCGCCGCTCATGTGGAGGAGTGGGGAAACAAACCCGGTTCTCCAGATTACAGTCCACTCCTCTTAAACACTACACCGTGCTGGCTCTCCACCCTGTCCAGACAGAGTGAACCTCTAAAACCCAGTGCTAGGAGGCAACATCAGGGGAACGATCGCCTTAGTATCTATGCCCTGTTGGTTGGCCATCCAGGACAACGGGTTATCCGCTGAGTGAAACAGGATGCTGGACTAGATGGACCGCTAGTCTGATCCAACAGGGGACCTCTTGTATTCTAAGTGTCAGTGAGAAAACCAGAAGTAAATTAATTAAATAAATACCCCTTAATGTTAGATATTCTGACCTGGATGGCCCAGGCTAGCCCGATTTTGTCAGATCTTGGAGGCTACGCAGGGTTGGCCCTGGTTAGTACTTGAATGGGAGACCACCAAGGAAGTCCAGGGTTGCTGCACTGAGGCAGGCAATGACAAACCACCTCTTTTCATCTCTTGTCCTGGAAACCCTATAGGGTTGCCATAATTTGGCCTCAACTTGCTGGCACGCACACACCTCCCCCACCACTGTTAGATGGTCTCCGCTTTTATTACGGAGTTCAACCACAGCTGACCTTCAGACACTTATCTGCAAAACAATGGCCATTTATGCCTGGGAGGTTTTGCCTTGGATTTGCAGCTCTCTAGATGCACGTTTTCCCCGTCCGAATTCTCAAAACTCTGCACGGGGGCTTATTGTTGAGTTCTGAGAATTTGGATGGGGAAAATGTGCATCTAAAGAGTGGCAAATCCAAGGCAAAACCTCCCATGCATAAATGACCAATGTAATTTCCCGACCACCCAGAATACAGGACTGGGCTGACCCTGATCTGAACATAACAAAAGCCAGCTCCCAACTTTCCATGGAATTCAGTGTAAATTTCTCTTTGAGCATTTGAAAGGCTGTCACTTAGAGGAGGGCAGGGAGCTTTTCCTGTTGGCAGCAGAGGATAGGACTCGCAATAATGGGTTTAAATTGCGAGCGGAGAGGTGTGTGTAAAGTGCCTTCAAGTCGCAGCTGACTTATGGCGACCCCTTTTGGGGTTTTCATGGCAAGAGACTAACAGAGGTGGTTTGCCAGTGCCTTCCTCTGCTCAGCAACCCTGGTATTCCTTGGTGCTTTCCCATCCAAATACTAACCAGGGCTGACCCAGCTTAGCTTCTGAGATCTGACGAGATCAGGCTAGCCTGGGAGCAGAGAGGTACCAGCTGGATATTGGGGGGGGGGGATTTTTACAGCAAGAGCTGTTCAACAGTGGAATCCGCTACCTAGGGAGGTGGTGAGCTCCCCCTCCATGGCAGTCTTCAAGCAGAGGCTGGACAAACACTTGTCAGGGATGCTCTAGGCTGATCCTGCATTAAGCAGGGGGTTGGACTAGATGGCCTGTATGGCCCCTTCCAACTCTATATGATTCCCCAACACCACCACCAATACAAAAAAAACAACAATCCTGAAGTCATCACATGAAGCTGCCTTATGCTGAATCTAATCATTGGTCCACCAACATCAATCTTATTTACTCTGACCCGCAGCAGCTCGCCAGGGTCCCAGGTGGTGTTCTTTCATATCACCTACTATCCGATCCCTTTTTACTGGAGATGCCAAGGGATTGAACCTGGGCCCTCCTGCATGCCAAGAAGACAATCAATGTGCCAGTGAGCCAAGATCCCCTGCTAAGGTTGCTAGAACAGCCTTGACTCTCAGTGGGCAAGTGGGCAACAGACAGGAAGCCACTCCTTGAAAACTTTCAGGTTCCGCCCATCGTTGCCTTTTCCTCTTTTGAGAAAAGGGTTGCGCTTTGGGACACAAAACCCACCTTCTACCCCTGTTGTTTAGAGCCCTGGCTTTATGGGATGGTGATCCCACAGGGGACTGTTCTGCACCTCTGAAACCATTTTGCCAGTCTTCCCTGTCTGCCCTGTTGATAGGCATTGGCTGGTTTCCCCCTTCCCTTTGACATCCAGTGTGGTGTAGTGGTTAAGAGTGGTGGTTTGGAGCAGTGGACTCTGATCTGGAGAACCGGGCTTGATTCCCCACTCCTCCACGTGAGCGGTGGACGCTAATCTGGTGAAGTGGATTTGTTTCCCCACTCCTACACATGAAGCCAGCTGGGTGACCTTGGGCTAGTCACAGCTCTCTCAGCCCCACCTATCTCACGGGATGTCTGTTGTGGGGAGGGGAAGGGAAGGTGATTGTCAGCCAGTTTGATTCTTCCTTAAGTGGTAGAGAAAGTTGGCATATAAAAACCAGCTCTTCTTCTTCCCTGGAGGTTGTTAAGAAGAGGTTAGATGTCCATCAGTCAGCAATGTGGATTCTATGACCTTAAGCAGATCATGAGAGGGAGGGCATCTTGGCCATCTTCTGGGCATGGACTAGGGGGTCACTGGGGTGTGTGGGGGAGGGAGGTAGTTGTGAATTTCCTGCATTGTGCAGGGGGTTGGACTAGATGACCCTGGTGGTCCCTTCCAACTCTATGATTCTATGGTTCTTTTTCTTCCTGTCCAAATTGAAGCACGCAGCCCACCTTCCAGTGTTTCCCTACCTTCTCCCAGTTGCTCTCTCCCAACTGGCCAGCAAGCTCCCACTGGCAATACGATGTGCAGTTTCTAACAGCAAATGCACTGCCGTGAGCTGCCCTTCCTTTCCTATCGCCTGAAAATATTTCGTGCCAACGCTTCTCGCGCTGTGTGTGAGTTTTCCCTGGCAGTTACGTAACCCGCGCTCACTTCTTTGATGCTAACAAGGCTGCGTGAAGGAAAGTGAGGGTGTTCCAGCATGATCTGTCATCCTCGCTTTGGTTTGGGGACAGGCGACGCCATGTATTCTGTATTGCCCCGAGTAATCACATTCCGCACCCAGGAAAATAAAATTCTTCATCCGGCATGAATTACTATAGGCCACATCAGTGCACTTCTATCTGCGCTGGCGGATTGTTAAAGAATGTGGTGTCAGCCTGACCATACTGCTGGTCGCGCGTTGTGTTAAGTCGCATGAATAACACAATTTCAGCCTGGCTCAGCAGCCCTCAAATCATCCTAATTGGTGGCGGCGCCATTAATTTCCCAGGGAGAGCGAGCATCTCGATGGAAACTTTGGAATGAAATGGCAACAGCTGCAACAGTGTGCAAAGAAACGCACAGTGCCTGGGATTCTGGGATGTTCTCCTGTCGGAGGAAAGGGTGGCATTTGCCGGTTGCCGCACTCGATTCTTAAAATGCATCAACATAAACCGCTCGTGAGAGTACCACAGTGACTCGGTTCAGATCCAGGCCGCCGGTAGTTAGCCAAAGCTGGCTGCTCACTCGCTCATTATTTTAAGGGAGGACGTGAACTCTCTCTATTGCCCCTCCTGTAACTGAAGGCTCTAGACAAGAAAATGAAGGGTCCGATCCTTTCGTCAACCCTTTTTGAGTGCTTTCTGCTGTGGATTCTTGGAGTAACTGCCGCAGTCATTATAGCCTAAGTACCCTATTATGCGCTGGACTCTGGTGAGCAATTCTCTCAAGAACACAAGCTTTCCCTTTTGTGTAGTTATGTACCAGGTAATCAGCTTCCTGTCCCTGGCAAAATGGGCCAGTTAGGCATACCTGGATTGATCAGGAATTTTTCTTTCCTTTTAAAAAAAGAGGCTCAGGAAATACCTCCTTATCTTTTTTGTTTTCTTTTGTTTTTACTTCCATCAAGCTTAGCCCAGTGGCTGTGAAAACTCCCCAGCTCCTTGCTGGAGGAGGAGGAGGAGGAGGAAGAGAAGAAGAAGAGTTGGTTTTTATATGCCAACTTTCTCTACCACTTAAGGAAGAATCAAACCAGCTTACAATCGCCTTCCCTTCTCCTTCCCACAACAGACACTCTGTGAGGTAGGTGTAGGGTTGCCAACCTCCAGGTGTTGGCGGCATGAGAGGCTCAAAAATATAAACCACACTGGAGTTATTTGTTGAAACTCCAGTGTGGTTTATATTTTTTATATTTTTGAGCCTCTCGTCCTGCCAATTTCTTTAACGACGTTAAATACGGCACAGGTGTATTTCATTATTGTAACCTCCAGGTGTTGGCAGAAGATCTGCTATTGCAACCGATCTCCAGCCGATAGAGATCAGTTCACCTGGAGAAAATGGCCACTTTGGCCATTGGACTCTATGGCATTGAAGTCCCTCCCCTCCCCAAACCCTCCCCTCCTCAGGCTCCACCCCAAAAACTTCCCGCTGGTGGCGAAGAGGGACCTGGCAACCCTAAGTAGGTGGGGCCGAGAGAGTGTGACTAGCCCAAGGTCACCCAAGGAGCAGGGAAACAAACCCAGTTCTCTGCCGCTCATGTGGAGGAGTGGGGAATCAAACCCGGTTCTCCAGATTAGAGTCCACTCCTCTTAACCACTACACTGCACTGGCTCTCATGGGTAGGGGTCCTCTTTTTGAAAGAGAGAGGGGTTGGAGCCAGAACTACTCATTTCCAGCCACTCATATTTCCTCTTCTCCGTGGCACCTAGAGAGAAGCCCTTTTTTTGCATGGAAAAAAAGGTGGGCGGGTGCTTTTCCCTGTCAAATGCCCTCCCCTCCCTTAGCTGTTTGTTCCCCAGCTGGGGTTCCAGTGCTTGTGTTTGCAAAAGGGAACGGTTCTGCAAAGGTTACAGCCCCTTTGCATGAGAAATTGCAAGCCACAATCAGTGCCTACTGTTCACAGTGCATTCTATACATCTAGATTTAGGGCCTGTTTAGTAGCAAATATACCTTTGTGCGTACTTTGTGTAAGGGTGGGTGGGAACGCAGTACTGGGAGATTAAGGTTTTATGGCTCCATTCTGGAAGAAGAAGAGTTGGTTTTTATACGCCGACTTTCTCTACCACTTAAGGGAGACTCAAACCGGCCTACAATCACCTTCCCCTCCCCACAACAGACACCCTGTTAGGTAGGTGGGGCTGAGAGAGCTCTAACGGAGCCGTGAGTTGCCCAAGGTCACCCACCAGATTAGCTTCCGCCGCTCATGTGGAGGAGTGGGGAATCAAACCTGGTTCTCCAGATCAGAGTCCACCACTCCAAACCACCGCTCTTAACCACTACACCATGCTGGCTCTCCAGGAAGCATGCCTAACCCTGCTTGGATAAACGTCTGCATTGTTTTTAAGCTTGCTCATCGGCTTAAATGTTGTATACCTCATAAACAGGCTGGAGGTAGTATTCCCACCCCCTCACGCGCACACATACAAACACACACGTGCATAATTGAGGGCTTCTTAACCCACGACTCCCTCAACCCTCCCTGTTATGTTTATCCAGGAACTAACTACATGTTACCTTTGGGGAGGGGCCGTGGCTCAGTGGTAGAGCATCTGCTCGGCATGCATAAGGCCCCAGGTTCAATCCCCGGCATCTCCAGTTAAAGGGACGCGGCAGGTAGGTGATGTGAAAGACCTCAACACCCTGGAGAGCTGCTGCCAGTCTGAGTAGACAAATACTGACTTTGATGGACCAAGGGTCTGATTCACTAGAAGGCAGCTGCATGTGTTCACATGCTTGTTTTCCTTGGTCCTCTCCAGGCCTACATGATCAGACATAAGTTGTGAATTCCACACTGGGGACTCAATTGCCAGGGGTGTGCAGCTCAATTCAGATGCAGCAGCATCTTTCCTGTGTTCCAAAGCACCTAATAGGCATGCTCCTCTGATACTGGAGAGAATAGGTATGCATCATGACCAGTATTCTTTTTTCCTCATAGCCATGAATACCCCTCTCCTCCACGAACATGTCCACTCCCCTCTTAAAGCCTTCCAAGTTGGCAGCCATCACCACATCCTGGGGCAGGGAGTTCCACAATTTAACTATGGCGTGAAATGGGGTTTGCCATTGCCTTCCTCTGCAGAGTTTTCCTTGGCAGCCTGAGAAGGGTGGGGTTTGAGGAGGGGAGGGACTTGTGCCATAGAGTCCAGTTGCCAAAGCGGCCATTTTCTCCAGGTGAACTGATCTCTATCGGCTGCAGATCAGTTGTAATAGCAGGAGATCTCCAGCTAGTACCTGGAGGTTGGCAACCCTAACCCCAGGGCTATAACAGGTCAGGAAAATGGCATACAGGGAAGGCATAAGCCTCCTTTCCTCGCACATCGGAGGAATAAAGTTCCCAGCATGAAACACACAACGGCCATCTGATAATAAGGACCTGGGGGAAATGAAACATGCCAGGCAGATCTGGGGCTGAGGTAAAGGAGAGCGACAACGCCTTTGGGACAAGTCCCGCTTTCAAAGAACCTCCAAGCTCCTTTCTCATGAATCGAGCAACTGAATACAGAATGGAAATGCAAAATTAATTCCCAGTTAACCATTGGATCTCATTCGTTTTGACACCTCCCCGATAGAATGCCTAGTGCAGATTTATGGTGCGCTCTTCAAGGACCACCAAATAGTAAAAACCTTTCATTTTCTTTGAGATACCCTGTTTTCTGATGGGGAGAGAAAATGATGTGTCTAACCAACAGGGCTTTTCCTGGACTATAAAGCTTATAGGAGAGCCAGTGTGGTGTGGTGGTTAAGAAAGGTGGTTTGGAGCGGTGGACTCTGATCTGGAGAACTGGGTTTGGTTCCCCACTCCTTCGCATGAGTGGCGGATGCTAATCTGGTGAAGTGGATTTGTTTCCCCACCACATGAAGCCAGCTGAGTGACCTAGGGCTATTCACACTCTCTCAGCCTCACCTACCTCACAGGGTGTCTGTTGTGGGGAAGGAGGAAAAGGCGATTGTAAGCCAGCTTGATTCTTCCTTAAGTGGTGGAGAAAGTCGGCATATAAAAACCAACTCCTCTCCTTCCTATTGGTACAAAAGAATCAACAGAGGCTGGAGGAGCAGAAGGTGTCTGGTCTTGCACAGAAACTACTAGATTCTGGCATCTTGTGTTTAAATCCTTCTGTTTCAATATTATGACCCTGAAGTCAGTCACAGAATATCCATGAAGATTGAAATACCCCCGCAGCAGCTCCGTGCGCTCATTTTTTATCACCCATGACCATCTTCCAGCACCGGCTACCAATCTGGAACAATAACCTCCTGCCTGTACCTTCATTCTGGTGGTGAAACGTGTCATCAAGTTGTAGCCAACTTCTGGCAACCCCAAAGGGTTTTCAAGGCAAGAGACGAACAGCAGTGGTTTGCCATTGTCTGTAGCTATGTAGTAACCCTGGATATTTTTGGTGGTCTCCCATTCAAGTACTAATCTGGGATGACCCTGCTTAGCTTCCAAGATCTGATGAGATGAGGCTAGCCTGGGCCATCCAGGCAGCTCAATTCTAGGGATGTGCAAAGGTTCCCTATTTTTTCCCCCTATTTGTTTACATTTTTGTCTGCGGTTTCCATTTTCTTCTTTTCATTTTGTAGATTCATTCATATGGCGTACGCATGTTTGGTGTAGTGGTTAAGAGCGGTGGATTCTAATCTGGAGAACCGGGTTTGATTAACCGCTCCTCCACATGAATGGCAGACTCTAATCTGGTGAACCGCTCCTCCACATGAAGCCAGCTGGGTGGCCTTTGGCTAGTCACACTTCTCGCCGAACTCTCTCAGCCCCACCAACCTCACAAGGTGTCTGTTGTGGGAAGGTGATTGTAAGCTGGTTTGAGACTCCTTAAAGGTGGAGAAAAGCAGAGAGCCAGAGTGGTGTAGTGGTTAAGAGCGGTGATTTGGACCGGTAGACTGATCTGGAGAACCACATTTGATTCCCCACTCCTCCACATGAGCTGTGGAGGCTCATCTGGTTGACTGGATTTGTTTCCCCATTCCTACACATGAAGCCAGCTGGGTGACCTTAGGCTAGTCACAGCTCTGTTAGAGCTCTCTGAGCCCCACCTACCTCACAGGGTGTCTTTTGTGGGGAGGAGAAGGGAAGATGATTGTAAACTGGTTTGATTCTTCCTTAAGCGGTAGAGAAAGTCGGCATATAAAAACTGACTCTTCTTCTTCCTCCTCTTCCTCTTCTTCTTCTCTATACAATTTGTCCTGAAAGATTTGCACTGGCTGCCCATTTGAATCCAGGCACAATTCGAGGAGCCAGTCCTTATCTTTAAGGTGCTAACCAGCTTAGGGCTGGGGTATTTGAATGGCCATGTCCTCCCATACTGTGCAGCCCACCAGTTTAAGATCCTCTTCCCAAGCCCTGTTTCGCATGCCACCATTTGCAGAGGAAAGGGCCGTGCCCACCAGAGGCCAAAAACATTTCTTTGTACCCTGGCTTTCAACTGAGGGGCTCCACCTTTCTTAGGGTCTGCTTCTAGGCTGAGGACTGAATGTCATTTTAGGCAGCTGAATGTAGGTTTAATGTCCCTAGCTTGTTTTAATGCCTTGTTTTTAATACTGATAATGCTCATGTTGTTTTTATGATTTTTTTTCTTTTGTGAGCTCCCTCAAGCATTTAATGTAAACGTACTATGCATGTTGGTTATGCATATGTTTAAAGCGTAAGCACCCATTAATTTACATGCCGATAATGTTGCAAATGTTGACATTTTGTAAGAAAGATTTGGTGCAAGGAAATTGGAAATGATGCAAAAATCAATCACCCCAGGCTTGACATGTACAAGGGAGATGCAAAACCAGAACTGGGATTCTCCCCCCCCCCTTTTTTTTCTTTCTTTTTTTAATTGAAAGGGCAGAAATGAGACCTTTGAAAACACCCCTTCCGTTTTTATTTATTTATATAAAACATTTTTATGCTGCCCTCCCACACACGCACCCTCCCAATCAGGGTCCACAAGGCGGCAAACATTAAAACCTTTAAACAATGAAAAATCCAGTTAAAATTATTAAGTTAAATTAAAAACATGCAAGCACTCAGCACTAGGAGGGCCACTAGCATTATTGGGGGTGTGCCAGACAAAATGAAGAGGTCTTCACCTGCCGGCGAAAGACACTGATAAAGGGAGCCAGGCGAATCTCCCAGGGGAGGGATTTCCAGTGTTTTCACTTGCTTCCGGCAGCTGGAGGTGTTTACTTCTTCTGAGCTATTCCATTTTGTGGCGCGCCCACTCTGTGCTCGCGACACACCGACCTCTGGACTGTGTGGGTGGATGTGTGGGAGGGTATCTGTTCTCCACTCAGCGAGTGGAATACGATCACCCCTTGGTTGCTTCTGGCTCAGCTATACCTCAGTACCCCTTTGAGATTGGACATAACAGTTGCTTACTTTACACATGAACGCATGAAGCTGCCTGATACTGGTCCATCAAGTCAGTATTGTCTACTCAGACCAGCAGCGGCTCTCCAGGGTCCCAGGCTGAGGTCTTTCACATCACCTGCTTGCCTAGTAGGAGCCCTGTGGTGCAGAGTGGAAAGCTGCAGTACTGCAGTCAAAAGCTCTGCTCACGACCTGAGTTCGATCCCGACGGAAGTCGGTTTCAGGTAGCCGGCTCAAGGTTGACTCAGCCTTCCATCCTTCTGAGGTTGGTCAAATGAGTACCATCTTGCTGGGGGTAAAGGGAAGATGACTGGGGAAGGCACTGGCAAACCACCCCGCAAACAAAGTATGCCTAGAAAACGTCGGGATGTGACGTCTCCCTATGGGTCAGGAATGACCCGGTGCTTGCACAGGGCACCTTTACCTTTTACCTTTACTTGCCTAGTCCCTTTCACTGGAGATGCTGGGGATTGAACCTGGGACCTTCTGCATGCCAAGCAGATGCTCTACCACTGAGCCACGGCCCCTCCTATTAGTAGCAGCTTGTGTTTTGTCTGGACTACAAACTGCACATGGTGGATGTTTGTCTATCAGTGTTCCGGTGTTGCCTTTCTTGGGGGTCATCACTGTTCCTATCGAGATGGACAGCGCGCTCGCTCGAATAGAGGGGAAACATTTTCTATCCGGCAGCTCTGTGTCTGGCAAAAGGCAGTTCGGACAGAAAGCAAGCAAAACCCGGTCTGACCCTTTGCCAGACAACCCTGTTGCTGTGTGCTGTTAGCTGCTGTCTAAACCAGGGCATGTTCCTGCACTCTCCTTGTTCAAGGCCTGAACACCCAGTCAGAGGTTGCTGACTACATGGTTATCCAGCCTGCTGGAGATAACAATCCAGCTATCGATTGCGTGAAGTGATGTAGAACATACTGAGGCAAAGCTCAACGTAAACAGCTCAATCCCAGAACTAGAGCGCATAGGCCTATGGCAGGCGGTGAAGAAGAAGAAGAGGACGGAGAAGAGGACGGAGAAGTGGACGAAGAAGAGGAGGAAGAAGAAGAGGAGGAGAAAGAGAAAGAGAAAGAGAAAGAGAAAGAGAAAGAGGAGGAGGAGGAGGAGGAGGGAGGAGGAGGAGATGGTTTTTATATGCCGACTTTCTCTACCACTTGTGGAAGAATCAAAGCGGCTTACAATCACCTTCCTTTCTACTTCCCACAACAGACACCCTGTGAGGTAGGTGAGGCTGAGAGAGCTCTAAGAGAGCTGTGACTAGCCCAAGGTCAACCATCTTGCTTCATGTGTAGGAGTGGGGAATCAAACCCGGTTCTCCAGAGTAGAATCCACCACTCCAAACCACCGCTCTTAACCACTACGCCACACTGACTCTATCAGATCCCAGAAGGATAATGAGACAACCCTGTTTGGGAAAGCGCCAAAGTCCCTTCACAGTCTTCTACCTTAACTGCCACATGTTCCATCCAAGCATCATCCATACACACAGCCAAATATTTGGGTTGGGTCCAGCCAGAGCTTTTGTACAGCCTAAACCAATTTTCCTCCTTACTTAAAGTCCCCATCTCAAATGGTTTTTGTTCAAGCTGATTCCCATGATCTCCAGCACCACCTTGTTGGTGGTCAAAGGAGATTACCTCCTTCTTTCTCAGCAGTAGAAAAGCTGGTTAGATCCAACCCACTGTCAGGACATGGGCACTGTGGTAGAGATCACCCATCCTTCCTTTTTTATGGGGAAAACAGCTTGCCTTATAGTGTTGTTTTAAGGAATCATAGAATCATAGAGTTGGAAGGGACCACCAGGGTCATCTAGTCCAACCCCCTGCACAATGCTGAAAATCCACAACTACCTTCCCCACCACACCCCCAGTGACCCCTACTCCATGCCCAGAAGATGGCCAAGATGCCCTCCCTCTCATCATCTGCCTAAGGTAATGGAATCAGCATTGCAGACAGATGGCCATCTAGCCTCTTCTTATACACCTCCAGGGAAGGAGAGCTTACCACCTCCCAAGGTAAGGCTGTTCCACTGAAGAACCGCTCTAACTGTTAGAAAATTCTTCCTAATGTCTAGACAGAAACTCTTTTGATTTAATTTCAATCTGTTGGTTCTGGTCCAACCTTCTGGGGCAACAGAGAACAACTCGTCACCCTCCTCTATATGACAGCCCTTCAAGTACTTGAAGATAGTTATCATAAACCTCTCAGTTGTCTCCTCTCCAGGCTAAACATACCCTGCTCCTTCAACCTTTCCCCATAGGACTTGGTCTCCGGACCCCTCTCCATCTTTGTTGCCCTCCTCTGGACACTCAGATAGAAAGACCCTTTTGCTCTTGTTTTCGGCTTGCAATATCCACTTGGCACAGACCATATAGTTTTGCCACACGGGTGCGGGGAAATGTGCCCCCACACAGGTGTGGGAAAATGAGTTCTTCCCACATGTACATGAACTCCACGAAGGAAATTTGTCTTGGGCCAAGCGCTCCACAGCTGGAAGCAAATCTAGCCAGAGCAAATTGGGAAACTCACCAACATGTCAACATGAACTTGACGGAAATCAATAACATCCCAGATCATGAGGGAGGTTTGAAGGATATGAACGGGAACTAAAATATGATTGTTTTTACATTATTCTTGCTCTGGGAAATGGTATACATCTTTATAAGATTGTTTTAGAAGTCTCCCTTAAAAACAAATAAAATAGAAACCCCCTAGACACCTATATCACATTAATTAAAAACAGAGAATATATTGTACAGAGTTGGACATATCTTTTCGCATTGATAGCTTCTGTGATTTATGTCAGTGAATGAGCTCCTTTTGGAAATGGCTTGCCAATAACTTGTGTAGGGGGGAAATTCCAGAGAGGAAGAGCTTAAAGAAGTTTTGAGGCATCTTAAAGATAATGGATTCACAGAACAATCCCATGCAGAATTACTCTAGTCTAAGGCCATTGAAATGAACGGGTTTACAGGCTGCATGAGATTGCATTGATATGCTGTGAGGGGGGTACCTGGGGATAAGCCCCATGGAACATAGCAGGACTTACTCATGAGGAGACATAACTTAGAATTATACTCTCAGACTTTACGATGCCAAAAGGCTCAGCTCGGTTTTTGCTCTTTTTTTAATAACTTTATTTTAAGCTTAGCTTATAATAACAAGAAGAAAATAAAAATTCACCAGTAGTGGGTTAAACAGACTAGTACCAGTCAAGATATGTTCCAATACTTGGTCTATTGTATATTAATGCTTTTTGCAGAAATCATACAATTTGTTATATTCACTTTGCAGGACTTAATAAATGCCAAATCCAACGATAGTTTGATGGGCATAGTTTACTTCCTGATGCCCCCTTCTCTACATATTCTAAAAAGGGCAGCCATCTATTTTAAAAGTTTGTGGAGTAAGTTAGTTGCTACTTTAAGTTGTGAAGATATCTTATCTAAAATTAAAGGGTTCTGCACCTTCTCATACCACTGCCCAATGGAAGGTATATTAGCTTTTTTACAGTATGAAGCAATCAGAAATTTTGCTGCCAGTAGCAGTATCAAAATCAGTTCCCTTTTGAGGATAGAGGGTTATCAAATTTGTCTAATAAGGCAATGAAGGCATGATATTTGTATTGTATGATTAATTCTACCTCTCTCAGGATCTTGTCCCAAAATTTTGGGCATGTCCACCAGCAGTGCAGAAAATTAGCTGGGTCACCACAGCGTTTCCAGCATAGACCTGAGTGCCCTGGCATGATATGATAAAGATGAGGAGGCGTGAGACACCACGGGCTCATAATTTTATAAGATAGTTCTCTAATATTGATAGAAGCTGATTCAAGACGGTACATCTTCCAAAGAGATGTCCAGTCATCCTCAGAGATATTAGATTTGATTTATACAAATGTATTAATACAGTCAGACCAGTAAAAAAATTATACAGCAATGATTTCTCTCTCCCACTTCTTAGTATATGAGGGCTAAGAAGAGTTATCTTTAAAAGTTTGGTATAAAATTGAAACAATACCTTTACAAGAAGTTTGTCTATTCAGTATCAGTGTCTAGTACACATGAACACACGAAGCTGCCTCATACTGAATCAGACCCTTGGTCCATCAAAGTCAGTATTGTCTACTCAGACCGGCGGCAGCGGCTCTCCAGGGTCTCAGGCAGAAGTCTTTCACATCACCTACTTGCCTAGTCCCTTTAACGGGAGATGCCGAGGATTGAACCTGGGACCTTCTGCTTGCCGAGCAGATGCTCTGCCACTGAGCTACAGCCCTTACTTTGATGGATAGCTGGTGTCTAGAACAAATGCAATAATTGCAGGTGTTGGAACCAGTAAATTCTACTGTCTCCCGTGATATCTTGTGGTAATGACCTACTTTTTAATGTACTTTTTTCAGACAAGTATTTTAATCTGTAGATTTTCTTTTTTCCCCAGGTATTATATAGGTCTATGTCTTGTCCTGCTGGGAAGAAAGCTTGGCCTGCTATTGTAGAAGCCGGTAAAATTCTGGAGCCAAGAGTTTTCTTCTGTTACCCCAAATATGCAAGGTAGTTGTGAGAAAGGGGTTCTGCTTTATTCCTCTTTGTCTTGCTGAGGCTGTTCACCACACCAAGTCTCCTAGGGGAACTTCAGTGCTATAGCTCCGTTCTATCTGAAGCCCTGGTGAACTATTGCTAGGTCCTAAACAATGTAATATGAATTTGAATTTTATGGACTTAGGCTCCCTTGTAAGGCATTAACCCAAATACAAAAGCCTTTATTGGCATTAAAAGGGAAATTGTACAGTGAGGTTTACAGTAAAATCGTGGTATAAGGGCATGCAGATATCATACGATAAAATTTACTATAAAATCGTTTTATAAGAACATGCAAATCCCACTAAATTGGTTATTTGGTTATTCAGTCCTGACTTAACCAATATATGGTGCAGAGGAACAATCACATTCTCTAATTACGAGCTGAAAAAACCTTGCCAAACAATGTAATATATTACGTATTTGGGCTACCTCATAATAAAGATTAAGATCAAGAGTATTCAACCCTCTTTTGTTTACTGCCAGTGTGAGAGTATGAATAAGGATTCTAGATTTCTTATTATTCCAAATAAATCTATGTAACAACTGTTGCCATATATTAGAGCGGTTTCTCAGTGGAACAGCCTTCCTCGGGAGGTGACAAGCTCTCCTTCCCTGGAGGTTTTTAAGCAGAGGCTAGATGGCCATCTGTCAGCAATGCTGATTCTATGACCTTAAGCAGCTCATGAGAGGGAGGGCACCTTGGCCATCTTCTGGGCATGGAGTAGGGGTCATTGGGGGTGTGGGGGGAGGTAGTTGTGGATTTCCAGCATTGTGCAGGGGGTTGGACTAGATGACCCTGGTGGTCTCTTTCAGCTCTATGATTCCGTGATATTCAACTGTTTCCTAGAAATAAATGTGTTAGATAGGAAGTGTTAGAAATAAGAGTTTAGCAAATATCATTTAATTAGATGAATTCGCGTCATTCATG
The DNA here is from genome assembly GCF_029931775.1 of Euleptes europaea. NCBI lineage: Eukaryota > Metazoa > Chordata > Lepidosauria > Squamata > Sphaerodactylidae > Euleptes > Euleptes europaea. Next base: position 22,654,492 of record NC_079329.1, on the reverse strand, counting down.
TTAGATTAGGTTTTGTCCATTCGGCTGCTTATTGTAGACAAGTGCAGTGGGGAAGGAGAGCATTGGGTTCAGGCCTCCACTGGCAAGCCACAACACCCCTTCCTCCTTTAGGCTAGTCTTTGGTGAAAGATCCAGGACTTCACAGGGGTCCCCAATGTGAACACATGAAGCTGCCCTCTACTGAATCAGACCCTTGGTCCATCAAAGTCAGTATTGACCATTCAGACTAGCAGCGGTTCTCCAGGGTCTCAGGCAGGGGTCTTTCACATCACCTACCTGCCTAGTCCCTTTAACTGGAGGTGCCGGGGATTGATCCTGGCACCTTCTGCATGCCAAGCAGATGCTCTACCACTGAGCCACGGCCCATGGGAGCCACAGCAGCCGCCAACACCTTTTCTGATGCCCACCAAGTAGCTGTAAATTGGTGGTTTGCTATTTATGCTTGATTTTTAAAACTCATGAGCATACAAGAGACTTCTACTTTATAGTCGAAAAGCAGCATATAAATGTGATGGCTTGGATCCCACCAGCTTTTCGGCTGGTGAGAAAGAGAGGAGGGCAGTCCCTTTGGACCACCAAGGGTTATGCTGGAGATCATTGGCGCTGCATGAATAAAAGCCATGTGTGGTGGTTACAGTGTCGCACTAGGAGAGCCGGCGTGGTGTAGTGGTTAAGAGAAGTGGTTTGGAGTGGTGGACTCTGATCTGGAGAACCGGGTTTGATTCCCCACTCCTCCCTCCACATGAGCGGCAGAGGATAATCTGGTGAACTGGATTTGTTTCCCCACTCCTACACATGAAGCCAACTGGGTGACCTTGGGCTAGTCACACTCTCTCAGCCCCACCTATCTCACAGGGTGTCTGTTGTGGGGAGGGGAAGGGAAGGTGATTGTAAGCCTGTTTGATTCTTCCTTAAGTGGTAGAGAAAGTCAGCATATAAAAACCAATTCTTCTTCTAGGATCTGTGAGACCCAGGTCTGAATCCTCACCCTGCCATCATGGAACCTCATTGGGTGACTTTGGGCCAAACCACTCTCTCTCAGCCTAACCTACCTCACAGGGTTCTTGTGAGGAAAAAAGGAAGGGGGACAATGATGTCATGAGCCATTTTTGGGCCCCACTGGAGAGAAAAGCAGAGTATATATATAAAGAAATGAACACATGTTGGATGGAGGCTATAATAAGGAGAACTGAACCAGACTGAGCAAAATTTGGCTGGACCCCACCCGACGAACACACACACACACACAAATCATTATCTGGGTGTGAGGAGCTCATTTTTGACACACATGTAGTAGTCTTTGTGCTTTTAGATGAACACGCCTAGCAATTTGGGAAACAGGGCATCTCCTCCCAACGTTCACGACCTTGAACTTCAGAGCAGAAATGAGTGTGATGAATATGAATAATGTACTAGTTATTTGTTACTAAATGGAGGCCTGCAAGCAATTGCAAGGGGGAGGAGAGGAGGAAGAAGATGAAATGGTTAGCAAGTCTCTCCCCCACATACACGCTCACCATCGTGAGCCAGTGTGGTGTAGTGGTTAAGAGCGGTGGTTTGGAGCGGTGGACTCTGATCTGGAGAACCAGGTTTCTCCTCCACAGGAGCGGTGGAGGCTAATCTGGTGAACTGGATTTGTTTCCCCATTCCTCCACATGAAGCCAGCTGGGTGACCTAGGGCTAGTCACAGCTCTCTCAGCCCCACCTACCACAGAGGGTGTCTGTTGTGGGGAAGGGAAGGTGATTGTAAGCCGGTTTGAGTCTCCCTTAAGTGGTAGAGAAAGTCGGCATATAAAAACCCAACTCTTCTTCTTCATCATCATTGTGCAACAGCGCAACACTACATCGCGCTGGAGCTAGAAAAGCTATCTCCTCATTTGGCCCTGTTTCTCAACAATCTAGTGTGTGTGTATGGTTTTTGCCATCAAGTCACAGCTGAATTATGGCGACCCCATAAGGTTTTCAAGGCAAGAGACATTTAGAGGTGGTTTGCCATTGCCTGCCTCCACATCACGCCTAGGGCTGCCAGGTCCCTCTTCGCCACCTGTGTGAGGTTTTTGGGGCAGAGTCTGAGATGGGCAGGGTTTGGGGAGGGGAGGGACTTCAATGCCATAGAGTCCCATTGCCAAAGCAGCCATTTTCTCCAGGTGAACGAATCTCTATCGGCTGGAGATCAGTTGTAATAGTGGGAGATCTCTAACTACTACCTGGAGGTCAGCAACCCTAATCACGCCCCTGGTAATCCTTGGAGGTCTCCCATCCTAACACTTGCCAGGGTGGAGGCTGAGAGTGTGTGACTGGCCCATGGTCACCCTGTAAATTTCCATGGCAGAGTGGAGATTTGATCCTGGGTTTCCCAGAACCTAGTCCAACACCTTAACCACTACACCACACTGGCTATCAACAATCTTGTCTCAGCAGTAGTGTGTGCGAAAAGGATCTTGGGGTCTTAGTAGACCAAACACTGAACATGAGTCAGCAGTGTGATGCAATAGCTAAAAAGGCAAATGGGATCCTGGGCTGCACCACAGAAGTACAGTGTCCAGATCACTCGAAGTGACGGTATTGCTTTACTCTGCTCTGGTTAGACCTCACCTAGAGTATTGTGTTGAGTTTAAAAAAAGATGTAGACAAGCTGGAACGTGTCCAGAGGAGGGCAACAAAGATGGTGAGGGGTCTGGAGACCAAGTCCTATGAGGAAAGGTTGAAGGAGCTAGGTATGTTTAGCCTGAAGAGGAGAAGGCTGAGAGGTGATATGATAACCATCTTCAGGTACTTGAAGGGCTGTCATATAGAGGATGGTTCCGAGTTGTTTTCTGTTGCCCCAGAAGGTCAGACCAGAACCAACGGGTTGAGATAAAATCAAATGAGTTTCCATCTAGACATTAGGAAGAATTTTCTAACAGAGTGGCTCCTCAGTGGGACAGGCTTCCTCGGGAGGTGGTGACCGCTCCTTCTCTGGAGGTTTTTAAGAAGAGGTTGGATGGCCATCTGTCAGCAATGCTGATTCTATGACCTTAGGCAGATGATGAGAGGGAGGGCATCTTGGCCATCTTCTGGGCATGGAGTAGGGGTCACTGGGGGTGTAGGGGGGAGGTGGTTGTGGGTTTCCTGCATTGTGCAGGGGGTTGGACTAGATGACCCTGGTGGTCCCTTCCAACTCTATGATTCTATGAATCTAGTACTACAAGTGCCTTGTTGAGCAGGCAGCTCTTCCTTTAGCCCAAACCCTGGGGTGGATCCTATCCCATCCCACCACTCCGCTGAGCAAAGTTTATTCATGTATTAATTTATTTAACTATTTAAACCCTGCCTTTCCTTCTGGCTCTTTCCCCCTGATCTGTACACAGTACTTCAACTGTATATGTTTGAACAGATAAGAATGTTTTTTCAGTCCTTTTATCAGTATCAGTGAAAGGCCTTTGATCTAACTTGTCTACGGAGCCCTAATTTTTCTTCTCCCTTTTGCAGATACATTTAAAATGACTGCCACGCATCTTTTACCATTGAGCACTGGATGAAAGTCAGTTTTACTGTCCCTTTCTGACTCACGCAGGTGGATTTTAATTTGCCAGGCCAGGCTTGGCAGTCTTCCTTTTGAATTCTAGGACTCATCCCTGGATGGTGCAGAGCTGTATTAAAGAAAAAGAGAGTAACCCAGAGCATCAGGGAAGTACCTCATCACTGAGTCAATGTCGCTGGACTCCTACATGGTGTAGTGGTTAGTGGTGTAGTGGTTAAGAGCGGTGGTTAGGAGCAGTGGACTCTAAACTGGAGAACCGGGTTTGATTCCCCACTCCTCCACATGAGCGGCTCTCTCAGCCCCACCTGCCTCACAGGGTGTCTGTTGTGGGGAGGGGGAGGGAAGGAGATTGTAGGTTTGATTCTTCCTTAAGTGGTAGAGAAAGTCGGCATATAAAAACCAACTCTACTTCTGGTTAATTCAGATACCAACAGATGTTGGAAAGGGGAAATTGACACAAAATAAAATTGTAGGTAGGAGCTGTAATGCAGCCCCTTTCTAATAAAATGGGCATCTGCATTGTATGACTTCAGAAATGCACGGGCACAGACTCCAGCATACTCTGGTCTGAATTACGCATGCTGTAAAAGATGCCAGGGAGCGTGAATGGCAAATGCGGCCTCACAGGGAGCTGGCAGGAGAGCGCCTCGAATCCCAGCAGGTTCAGATTTTATCCGTGCATCTGATCTTCTGCAGTTCGCACTTCCTCTAGAGATGAACTCGCCTGATTTGCAAAGAAATTAGATTGAAACCCGTCTCTGGGAATCTTGGCTTTTTCCACACTCTAGGGACCCCCCTGCTGGCAAGCAGAAGCCAAATATGTTTGGGAGGTGAAGCCATGCAGGGGGTTGTTGGGGGAGATATAGAATATTAATTAACATCAGATGCTCCCATTTGAGCTACGAGATTGTCAGGTTGCATTTCAGTATGTGGGAGAGCAATCAATAAAAACCACCTGCGTGCACAGTTTGAAATATTCACTGTCTTCTGTGCCAGGGTCTTTCATACCAGTGCCAAGCTTAGCAAGATCTCCCATACCCCCCTCCAAAAGGATACCCCTATGAGGACAAAAAAGAACATAAGAACAGCCCTGCTGGATCAGACCGAGGTCCATCAAGTCCAGCAATCTGTTCACACAGTGGCCAACCAGGTGCCTCTAGGAAGCCACAAACAAGACTGCTGCAACAGCATTATCCTGCCTGTGTTCCACAGCACCCAATACAATAGGCCTGCTCCTCTGATCCTAGAGAGAATAGGTATGCATCATGACTAGTAGCCATTTTTACTAGTTTAAAACAAATACATAGGTTAAGAAAATTACGAGAGTGTCCAGTAGTGCGCAAGCTTGCATACCAGCTGCAAAATGGGGAGCTTGAATAGGGTAATGAATAAAATAACCTGGCTTCCAGATGTGGCTACCCACCCACCGGGCTCTCCAGATGCAGCTAACAGGGCTTTGGATGTCTTTTATACAGGCAGATGCAAGATGTCGGAGTTGTTCTGTTTGCCACAACAAAGGAAACCGACATTCGCTGAGTCAAGGCAAATTAATGCCAGTCCAAGGAGAACCATCAATTTCTCTTTCCCAGTACTCAGTGCTACCCATAACACTGCTTCTTCCTTTAAAAAGAAAAATTAAGCCCTGTATTCTCCCCACGAATGTTTTGGCCAGGCAGAACAACACAGTGGAGTGATCAGCTTGTGAGGGAGAATGGGAGGGTAGAAGGCAGAGCTTACCTCCTTCTGTTCCCCTTTGTGCCGCTTTGAATGGCTGCCAGGATCTGACATCAGAAGGAAGCCTAGCCTGGGGAGGGGGGAGGGGGGTGTTAAGCGCCATCAAGTCGCTTCCAACTCATGGTGACCCTATGAATCAATGTCCAACATGTCCAATTATTGACGCCTTGGTCAGGTCTTGCAAACTGAGGGTCGTGGCTCCCTTTATAGAGCCAATCCATCTCATGATGGGTCGTCCTCTTTTCCCGCTGCCTTCCACTTTTCCTAGCATTATTGTCTTTTCCAGTGATTCCTGTCTTCCCATCATGCGACCAAAGTATGATAGCCTCAGTTTAGTCATTTTGTAGGGAAAGTTCAGGCTTGATTTGATCTAGAAAAGAGGTGTCAAACTCAATTGTTATGAGGGCCGGATATGACATAAAGGTCACTTGGTCTGGCTGGGCCATGCCTCGCCAGCCCAGATTGAGAGTGGGGGGTGGTGGCTTGTGGGCTGGAGAAGAGCTCTCAAGGGGCCACATCCAGCCCACGGGCCTAATGTTTGACACCCCTGATCTAGAACCCACTAATGGAGGGAGAGACTAAGGGCAATTTTCAGAGAAGAATCCATGGACGAGGAATGGGTTAAGGCAACCCTGCCTAAATCTCCCCTGTGAGTGTCCTCAACTGCTCTGATTGTTAACTGTGAGTTCGGGAGCAGGGGTTTGCATAGTGAACACCCAGTCCTATTTGTATGAATTTCAAAGATGGCCCCCATATTGCACCATATTGCACCTAATCTGCCCAGAATCAGAGGAGCATGCCTATTGTACTAGGTGCCTTGGAACACAGGCAGGATAATGCTACTGCAGTCGTTTTGTTTATGGGCTTCCTAGAGGCACCTGGTTGGCCACTGCGTGAACAGGCTGCTGGACTTGATGGGCTTTGGTCTGATCCAGGGGGGCTGTTCTTATTTTCTTTTCTTTCCTCCATCCCACCTTCCTTTCTTCCTTCCTTCTCTCCAGTATCAGAGGAGCATGCCTATTATACTAGGTGCTGGGGAACACAGACAGGATAATGCTGATGCAGTGGTCTTGTTTGTGGGCTTCCTAGAGGCACCTGGTTGGCCACTGTGTGAACAGACTGCCTGACTTGATGGACCTTGGTCTGATCCAGTGTGGCCTTTCTTATGTTCAGTCTGTTTTCCTCATTTTTTTTGGGGGGGGGGAGTGGTTTTTATCAGAATAACTGTGAAGTCTTACCCTTTTGCCAGCGCCGTGGCTCAGGTCCAGAACAGCCTTCTGCTTTTTAGAATTAAAGAACGTGGCAAGAAATCTAATCATGGATTTATTCCCTAACCCAGAGTTCCGGCCAAATGACAGCCATGTTCAAATGGTGCTTCCGGGGCAGGGGGGAAGGTGACTTCAGAGGTTCGTACAGCATCTAGCACGCTGGAACAAAACTGAACAGCTGAACCAAAAAAACCCAACCCACAGAGGTTGTTGTTTTTTAAAAAATACAGTTAACCCCACCAGTGACACATGAAAATAGCACATTAGAGAAAGGCAGGTGGGTAGAAAATCGGAATAAACAAAGGAACGGTAACATTTCTGGAAGCAGTCAAGCTTTATAAAGTTCTGGTGTTTGATGCTGTACACTGTTTGGAGTACCTATAAGTAGAACAGGAAATTTAAAAATCAGGCTGTTTTTGTTTGTTTTTTAACTGCTTTTTAAAAAAAAACTTAGGCCATTTATGCATGGGAGGTTTTGCCTTTGATTTGCCGCTCACTAGAGGCTCATGTCCCCCATCCCAATTCTGAAAACTCAAAAATAAGCCCCCATGCAGAGGTTTGAGAATTGGGATGGGGGACATGAGCATCTAGAGAGCAGCAAATCCAAGGTAAAAACTTCCCATGCATAAATGGCCAGAGATAAAGGAGGTTCAAGCTCTCTTGAAAACCCTGTTTATTCCGTCGGGGGGGAGAATTCGCGCTCTCTGCACATGCTCAGAAGCGGATTGAGCCCGCAGCGCTGATGAATTTTAACGACCTCCCCAACAAATCCTTTCTTTCCAATCATCCGGCTGAAACGGGAGTTGCGTTCACACACGCGCGCACCCAGCTGCCGAGCAAGCGCCCCTCTCTGCCATCTGCTTAATATGCAGGAAAGGACGGGGGCGATCCACTCCCTTAATTCGAATTCCTTCCACTTCCCAATTGGTCTTTTATTAATGGAAGGTTTTGCCTTGGATTTGCCACTCTTTAGATGCACTTTCCCCCCATCCATATCCTCACAACTCAACAATAAGCCGCCATGCAGAGTTTTGAGAATCCAGATGGGGAAAAGGTGCATCTAGAGAGTGACAGATCCAATGAATAAAAATGGCCATTTATTAATGGAAGGTTTTGCCTTGGATTTGCCACTCTTTAGATGCACTTTCCCCCCATCCATATCCTCACAACTCAACAATAAGCCGCCATGCAGAGTTTTGAGAATCCAGATGGGGAAAACGTGCATCTAGAGAGTGGCAGATCCAATGCAAACCCTTGAGCCATTGTGCGGCTGCCTGGCGTGGCTCGCCGCCCCTGCTCCGCGGGGGAGCCCTTGCCTCCTCTCCGCGCTCCCTGACCGGGGAGGGGGGCCGCAGCCGAGCCAGGGGTCCGGCGGGAGGTCCCGTCTTCCCGAGGGGGGAGCCGATCCGGACCCAAAGAGACGACCCCCCCCCCAGCAAAAAGGGGCGGCTAGGCTGGCTCGCGAGAGGCAGCCGGCGGCCACGGGGCGGCGCTGCTGAGCCCCGCCGGGCGAACTCCGCTGGGCTAGTGTCGAGCCGGGCAGTTCGGCCGCCGCCTCCGGACCGCCAGGCAGCCTCCCGCCGCTGCCGGGAGCGCCTGGGCTGGGAAGGAAGACAGCGGGGGGGGGACGTTGGGGGGAGGGTCTCTGCCCCCTCCCCACAGCTGCCTGCAGCCCCCTAGCTCGCAGCGACTGCCAGGAGCGGCTTGGCAAGGCGGGAGAGCCCCCCAAGACCACCACCCCCGCCGGTCCTGGGGGCGATCCCCCCCTCCGTGCCCCGGGAAGGACCCGCCGAACCCCGCCTCTGCTGCCCCCGCCTGCAGCGGAGCCCGTCCAGGGCTGGGCTGAGTGGCCGGCGTTGGAGAGGGCTCCCCAGGCAGCCGCGGTCCAGGGCGCGCCGAAGCCGAGCCCTTCTCCTCCTTCGGGCTCCGGGCTCCAACCCCAAAGGGGTCCGATCCTCGTGCTTCGCCGCCGATCGCCGAGAGAGGTCCCTTCCAGCTGAGCTCTCCGGGTGGGTCCAGCTGGGATCATCTGACGCCCAAAGAGATTGCACCGGGTCGACCCCAAGGAATCTGACCCTCCTGCTCCAGCGCTGAACTCCAAGGGGGACCCTCCAGCCCTCCGGATCCAGAATCATCTGACGCCCAGATTGCCCCCACCGACCCAAAGGAATCTGATCTTCATGCTCCAGCACTGATCTCCAAGAGGGACCCTCCAGCCCAGCTCTCCGGATCCAGAATCATCTGACGCCCAGATTGCCCCCACCGACCCAAAGGAATCTGATCCCCCTGCTCCAGCACTGAACTCCAAGAGGGACCCTCCAGCCCAGCTCTCCAGACCCAAAATCATCTGACGCCCAGATTGCCCCCACCGACCCAAAGGAATCTGATCCTCCTGCTCCAGCACTGATCTCCAAGAGGGACCCTCCAGCCCAGCTCTCCAGATCCAGAATCATCTGACGCCCAGATTGCCCCCACCGACCCAAAGGAATCTGATCCTCCTGCTCCAGCAGTGATCTCCAAGAGGGACCCTCCAGCCCAGCTCTCCAGATCCAGAATCATCTGACGCCCAGATTGCCCCCACCGACCCAAAGGAATCTGATCTTCATGCTCCAGCACTGATCTCCAAGAGGGGAGACCCTCCAGCCCAGCATTCCGGGTCCAGGATCATCTGACACCCAAAGAGATTGCCCCAGCCAGCCAAAAGGAATCTGATCTTTGTGCTCCACCGCTGATCTCCAAGAGGGACCGCCTAGCCATGCTCTCAGGGTCCAGAATCATCTGACACCCGGATTGCAACAGCCAACCCAAAGGAATCCGATCCTCCTGCTCGACCACCACTGATCTCCAAGAGGGAACGTCCAGCCGAGTTCACCCAGTACGGAATCATCTGACAACCACAGTGTGTAGAAGAGGTCACCAGCTGAGGTTGGCTGTGCTACGTATGTGCCAGGACCAGTTGGCAATAAGCGGGCTCCGCAGGTCCTCCATGTGCCAGCACATGGTGTGCAGGAGAGACCACCCCATCCCATGCATGTTGCCAGCCTCTGATCGTGCATTAGTGAGCCAAGCGTTGTGACCCCGACAGACAACAACGATCATCGCAACAAGACCATCGGCGAGTCTCCGCTATCTGGTCCAGGCCAACCTGGTGAGCGCTTCCCCGCCAGGATGTCCGTGGTGCGAAGGAAATTCGGCGACGACTACCAGGCAGTGGTGGGCGCCTCAACCCGCCGGAAGCGCCAGCGCTTTGTGGACAAGAACGGGCGCTGCAACGTCCAGCATGGCAACCTGGGGAGCGAGAACAGCCGCTACATCTCCGACCTCTTCACCACCTTGGTGGACCTCAAGTGGCGCTGGAACCTGCTCATCTTCCTCTTGACCTACACCGTGGCGTGGCTGGTCATGGCCTCCATGTGGTGGGGCATCGCCTACATGCGCGGCGACCTGGACATGCACCGGGGCCCGGATCCAGGACACAACCCCTGCGTTGCCAACGTCTACAATTTCCCATCCGCCTTCCTCTTCTTCATTGAGACTGAGGCCACCATCGGGTACGGGCACCGCTACATCACTGAGCGCTGCCCGGAGGGCATCGTCCTGTTCCTCTTCCAGTCACTGCTGGGCTCCGTGGTGGACGCCTTCCTGATCGGGTGCATGTTCATCAAGATGTCCCAACCCAAGAAACGTGCTGAGACCCTCATGTTCAGCAGGGCGGCTGTCATCTCACAGCGGGACGGGAAGCTCTGCCTCATGTTCCGGGTGGGCAACCTGCGGAACAGCCACATGGTCTCAGCTCAGATCCGCTGTAAACTCATCAAGGTGAGTGAGAGGGTTCTCCTAGGGTGAAGGCTATCTCCTGCTCACAGCCATGGGGGTTGCTGCTGCCCGGTATCCCGACAATTAGGGAGTTCATAGAATCATAGAGTTAGAAGGGACCACCAGGGTCATCTAGTCCAACCCCCTGCACAATGCAGGAAATTCACAGCTACTTCCACACACACACACACACACACAGTGACCCCTACTCCATGCCCAGAAGATGGCCAAGATCCCCTCTCTCTCGTCATCTGCTTACGGTCATAGAATAGAGTTGAAAGTAGCTAACCTTGACTCCTATCCTGCCTCTGCCTTGAACCCATGTCTGAGGCCTGTTGGTCTCGGATCCCCTATCTATAAAATGGGAAATAGTTAAATTGTGGAACTTCCTGCCCCAGGATGTGGTGATGGCTGCCAACTTGGAAGGCCTTAAGAGGGGAGTGGACATGTTCGTGGAGGAGAGAGGTATTCATGGCTGCTAGTCTAAATGGATACTAGACATGATGCATCCCTGTTCTCTCCAGGATCAGAGGAGCATGCCTATTGTATTAGGTGCTTTGGAACACAGGCAGGGTAATGCTGCTGCAGTCGTCTTGTTTGTGGGCTTCCTAGAGCTACCTGGTTGGCCACTGTGTGAAAAGACTGCCAGACTTGATGGACCTTGGTCTGATCCAGCATGGCTTTTCTTATGTTCTTATGAAATTGAAGAACTGAATCATGGGGTTATTCTGAGGGCAAGAGTCATAAGAATTACAAAACATTCTGCAAATTAAGACTGATATGTAATTGATACTTATTAGTAGGCACCATGCAGAGAGAGAGAGAGAGAGCAGAGATTCCAAAGTGGATCAGTTGGTAGAATTGGGAGCTTCTGGCAGTTTTTCACTGCATCTGCATTCTACCATACATGTGCATAAATTTCCAGTCTTTGTTTTGGATATTTGATTTTTTAAAACATTCAGTAGACAATCCCATTCAAGTTCCCTTGGGAGCCATAGCCGCTGGATTTCGGTGATAGTTACATCCAGGTAAACACATTCAGGATCACGTTGTGAACAACTGTCGCCTTATCAAGGGGTCTTTAGAATCAGTTTGTTAAATAAAATACATCCCCCCCCAAAAAAAGAATGTTTACAAGCACATGTGAATTAGAATTTGAGGATCTTGCCCCACCCACCTACCCAAATTCATTTATGCTTATGTGCGCACATGCACATGGCTTAATCTGATGAAGAATGTGCAGTTTGAGGCTTAAAGCAGAGCACATTCCCACCACCGCTGAATAATCTCAGCCAGCACCTCACCTCACAACCATATCAGGGAGAAAGCAGCGGACGTCTCACCTGGAGCATGGATTCACCCCACCTGAGTTTTTGAAAGAGGTGTGCACACGAACACATGAAGCTGCTTTATACTGAATTAGACCCTTGGTCCATCAAAGTCAGTGTTGTCTACTCAGACCGGCAGCAGCTCTCCAGGGTCTCAGGCAGAGGTCTTTCACATCACCTACTTGCCTAGACCCTTTAGCTGGACATGCCAGGGATTGAACCTAGGACCCTCTGCATGCCAAGCAGAAGCTCTACCACTAAGCCATGGCCTCTCCTCAGCAGTTTGTGATATTTCCATTTAAAGAATGAGAGCTTCTTTTTAAGGCCAGATTTAAAGGCCAGCATTGTTTTTAAAAAACAGAAATATTCATTTATTATTTATTTAAGTCCTTTAGCCCCTTACTTTTCTCCCCAATGGGAATCCAAAGTGCCTTACATTATTCTCTTCTCCTCTGTTTTGTCCTCACAACAACCCTGTGAGGCAGGTTAGGCTGAGAGAGTGTGACTGGCCCAAGGTCACCCGGTGAGCTTCCGTGGCACGAGTGGACATTTGAACCTGGGTCTTCTAGATACCAGTCCGACACTCTTGACTGCTACACCACACTGGCATTTCCATTTAATTGGGCCATGATTCAGATTGCTACTGGCGCGCAAGGGGAGAAGAGGTTTAACCCTTGGGCAATTTCTCTGATCAAAACTCTTTCCAGGCTGTTATTAACCCTAGGAGTGAGACAAGGCAGGCATCTTGTTTCTTTTCCACCTCGGATAACGAGGGGAAACAGTTTTAGTGAAACTATGAAGGGGTTGAAAGGATAAACTCTTTGGGTTTTCTCGGGATGCTGTTGCAATAATTTAAATTGAGGTCCCACGTACCTGCTATTAAAAAAAAAAAAAAACACTGGCAAGATGGATTTGTGGATCTCCATCCCAATATCTGGTTTGGCCATGACTTTCTGATTTCTCCCTGTAGTTATTATGACTTTGGGCACGGCCTGGTGCTTAAAAGAAGGAGGAGAGTTGGTTTTTATATGCCTACTTTCTCTACCACTTAAGGGAGACTCAAACTGGCTTACAATCACCTTCCCCTCCCCACAACAGACACCCTGTGAGGTAGTGATAGAGTGACAATCAGCAATGTGTTTCCTCTCTGCAATGTAGCTTCGAAAATGGACCCCGATCTCCTGTTCCTCAAAAAGCTGGAAAAGGGACTCTTCTCTTAGGAGAACTCTTCTGCAGCCCAAAGGCCGCCGGCCAGGGGACAGCTGGGTGCCCTTGGGAAGCTTGCAAGGAGGGGAAGCTTGCAAGGAGGGCAAGGTGGGGCTGAGAGAGCTCCAAGAGAGCTGTGACTAGCCCAAGGCCACCCAGCTGGCTTCATGTGTAGGAGTGGGAAAACCAACCCAGTTCACCAGATTAAAGTCTGCCGCTCATGTGGAGGAGTGGGGGATCAACCCCGGTTCTCCAGATTAGACTCCACTGCTCCAAGCCACCACTCTTAACCACTACACCACACTGGCAGAACTGGCTTCAGGAAGGCGTTTGTTACAAATCAGTAAAACCTCACGAACTTCACAGTAACGGCTCTGATGCAAGTTAGATTATAGCCGTTTGCAGTTTGTAAAATGCACAGAATAATCCCAGCGGGGTAGTCGTGATTGCCTGTTGCAGGAAAAATAGACCACCGTCTCATGGCACCTTCAAGACTCACCGGAATTTCATTCCAGGACTAGAGCCCCACTTTCTCCGATGTTGCGAGCGGCTCATTGCAAAGGCAGTGAAAACCGCGTTACTCTTGCAGGAGTCGCGAGAGTCCTGTTTAGTTCAAATACACCTAGACTGCTGGGCTTCACGAGAGGGTTGTAGACATGACTGTGGTTTCTGAGAAAAAAACAGTGATTTTTCCAGTCATTTCTTTGAAGCCCCACCTGGAAATGCGGCACGCGCGCGCACCCAAAAAAGCAAGCAAAGAAGTTTGGCTGCAGAGGCACCCTTAACACACACGACCTGCTCCTTAGCTTTCTTTTAACCGATAGCTTTTGGTACTGTCGGTTTATAAAGTACCTGATTCTTCAGCTTCCTGCTCCTCAACGGATGGTTGATACTCTCAGCACTGACTTCGCTGGCCATCTGTTCAGCTGGAAAAATTTTCAGCCACAGCTGTACACAGTCATTCCCTCTGGATTCAATCTCTGCAAAGTAGCAAGAACAGTCAAGTTAACAGCCTGGCGGGGGGGGGGGACCCTAAAGCTTCTAGGGGTGGTCATTTTCAAAGACACTGAAGCTGTTTCTTTCAACCAGTACTGGTCATGGTTGGTAGTGGAGAGCACTCAGCACATGCTCAAAAGCATCCTGTTCTTTGCCATCCTTTCATTTGGACTAGGGTGCGGGCCTGTCATGAAAAGCAGTCTTCCCTACGGCTGGGCAAAGCACGACCAGGCCTATGTTAAGCTGGGAAGGAAGAGAGAGGAGAGGCCGCACTCCTAGGAACACTTTGCTGGAAGTAAGCCCCATTGAATGGGATTTACTTCCAAGTAAACCAGACTAAGCTTGAGAGCCAGCGTGGTGCAGTAGTTAACAGCGGTGGTTTGGAGCAGTGGAATCTAAACTGAAGAGCCGGGTTTGATTCCCCGCTCCTCCACATGAGCAGCAGACGCTAATCTGGTGAACCGGGTTGGTTTCCCCACTCCTCCACATGAAGCCAGCTGGGTGACCTTGGGCAAGTTACAGCTCTGTTAGAGCTCTCAGCCCCACCTACCTCACAGGGTGTCTGTTGTGGGGAGGGGAAGGGAAGGTGATTGTAAGCCGGTTCGATTCTCCCTTAAGTGGCAGAGAAAGTCGGCATATCGGGGAATCAAACCCGACTCTTCTTCTTCTTCCTTCTTCTTCTTGCTCTCACAGAGTAGCAGGAAGTTTGAAATGTAAGATCCGTCACATTATCCAGTTTTTCTCTCCTTCACGCGAACCATAATTCATTCATAAAATTCACCGACACGGATGGATGCTACAGCGGCCGCTGGTTTCTAAAAGGTCTGGATCAATTCATAAAGGTCCGCCTTTGGAATTTCACCATTCACATGCAGGATGCCTCTGATTACTGGATCCTGCAGTCCGATGACAGGCAATTGATCTTGCCCTCCTTGCAAGCTTCCCAAGGGCACCCAGCTGTCCCCTGGCCGGCAGCTTTTGGGCTGCAGAAGAGTTCTCCTACTTTTACGCTCCGTCTCTTTCCCAGCTTTTTGAGATCGGGGAGATCGGGGCCCATTTTCAAAGCTACATTGCAGAGAGGAAACACATTGCTGATTGTCACTCTATCAGTACTGCAGTGGTATGCCGTCTTCTTAAAATAATCCAAAAGGGTTATTTCCACATTCGCAAGAGCGATACAAAAGCAAGACTCTTCTTTCCGGAAAATCAACCGATGCAATTTGAAATGAACACATCAGTAAAAATTGGGGCCATTTTAAAACAACCTGTGATCTTTTCCAATACCTCAAATTCTAAGATATTTTACTCCTTGGGGATTTTGGAATCTTTCCAGCATCCAGCCAATCATATTTTAGCCGCAACCAATAAATACTGAATTAAGCCCAGACCTTTACCTTTGCATAAATGAATATAACAGTGCCTGAGATAGTAATCTATCATGACTCCTTTGAAATGAAATAATTTTTATTACAGTGTTGCCATTCTAAAAATACTTGATAAAACTATCCACCTATCATGACTCAAATAATCATGACCCAAAAAACCCAGGAAATTCTGGTTCATAGACATCTCCCCCACACGTGTATAAATTCCCATTCTTCCACAGCCTTTCCACTTTAAGTTTTTTTTAAAATCCAAATCCTGTAATCTTCTTTAGCCTCAAGAAATAACATTGCAGTAAGATTTTTTGTGTAGAAAAGACTGCTTGATTCTTTCAAATGTGACGACAGGCATTCTAATGGAGGTACAAAGTTCTCTTTTCCTTCACTGGCTGCTTTACTATATATATTGCACACAATCTTATAGATCTTGGAGAACTTTTCCTTTTGCCCCGTTTTCCTAATAATTTGGCCCTTGCAAGCTGTTGTTGCCTGGATCTGGATAGCCCAGCTAGCCCTGTCTTGTCACACCTCAGAAACTAAACAGGGTCGGCCCTGGTTAGTATTTGGATGGGAGACCTCCACGGAATACCAGGGTCGCTATGCAGAGGAAAGCAGCGGGAAACCACTCTGTTAGTCTCTTGCCTTGAAAACCCTACCAGGTTGTCATAAATAGGCTGCAACTGGGCAACACTTTATATACACACAAGCAGTTGTCACCCTCCTGAGATCTTCAACAAAGGAAGTCAGTGTGGTATAGCATTTAGAGCGCTGGGCGTGGACCGGAGAGACCACAGATGCATCCATACGTAGGTTGTGCTCCAGTCTGGCACTCAAACTGGAGTGGGGAGGTTAGCGCCTACATGACGTCATACACTACTCCAGGTTTTCTCCTGCCTTGCTCCGATCTTTCTCAAACTTGGTTTGATACAACCGTTTGGGAAAGATTGCAACCAGAGCACATTTGTACACCATGTGGATGGGTGTGTGCGCATTGCTGCCATGTTCTTAGGGAGCCAGCATGGTGTAGTGGTTAAGAGCGGTGGTTTGGAGCAGTAGAATCTGATCTGGAGAACCGGGTTTGATTCCCTACTCCTCCACATGAGTGGCAGACACTAATCTGGTGAACCGGATTTGTTTCCCTGCTCCTACACATGAAGCCAGCTGGGTGACCTTGGACTAGTCACAGCTCTCTCAGCCCCACCTACCTCACAGGGTGTCTGTTGTGGGGAAGGGAAGGTGACTGTAAGCCGGTTTGATTCTCTTTCTCTCCCTTAAGTGGTAGAGAAAGTTGGCATATAAAAACCAACTCTTCTTCTTTTTTCTTCTTTTTGGCCTTAGCCCTCACCCCCCCCCCGTCCGGGACTGCCACCCCCCCTCCCCAACACACCACCTGAGGGCTTTTGGGGGGCTTATTTTAAAAAATAGTAATTGCTGCAGCTTTTTAGCACTCCACCAGTCATTGACTTAAAAAAAATAAAAGCCCCAAATAGCTCTCTAGTGGTGCTGGGGGGGATTGAGCCCACAAGGGGGTTGAGTTAAGCAAGTTCAAAGCAAGCTTCCATGTAGATGCTCCGTCCCAGAGGTCTTTGCTGCAGCAGTGAGACCTCCACAGAGAATAGCCGCCATTGGAAGCAGCCCTTGGTTTGAATCACCAGTTGCTATAATGAAGCTCGCTAGGGTAACTTTGGATCAGGGGGGCACTCTTTCTCTCAGCCAAACATAGCTCATGTGTGTGTGTTAAGTGCCGTCAAGTGGCTTCCAACTCGTGGCGACTCTATGAATCAATGTCCTCCAAAACGTCCTCTCCTTAACAGCCTTGCTCAGCTCTTGCTGAGGGCCGTGGCTTCCTTTATAGAGTCAATCCATCTCTTGTTGGGGTCTTCCTCTTTTCCTGCTGCCTTCGACCTCCTGTCATCTCAGAATGCGACCAAAGTATAGCAGCTTCAGTTTAGTCGTTTTAACTTCTAGGGACAGTTCAGGCTTGATTTGATCTATAACCCACTGATTTGTGGGGTGGGGGGTTTGCTGTCCACACGGTATCTGTAAAACTCTCCTCCAACACCACATTTCAAAGGCATCTGCTTTTCTTCCCGTCACCTTTCTTCATTGTCCATACAGGCTTCCTTGGGAGGTGGTAAGCTCTCCTTCCCTGGAGGTTTTTAAGCAGAGGCTAGATGGCCATCTGTCAGCAATGCTGATTCTATGACCTTAGGCAGATCACGAGAGGGAGGGCATCTTGGCCATCTTCTGGGCATGGAGTAGGGGTCGCTGGGGGGATGGGGGGGGAAGTAGTTGTGAAATGTGCAGGGTGTTGGACTAGATGACCCTGGTGGTCCCTTCCAACTCTATGATTCTATTATTCTCTAGTATTAGGGAATGCTATGGCACGAGTTAACTTGATCTTGGTGGCCAGTGACACATCCTAACACATCAGAATCTTTCCAAGCTCCTTCATGGCTGCCCTTCCCAGTCTGAATCTTCCTTTGATCTCTGGGTCGCAGTCTCTCTTTTCAGAGGAAGGCTAGGATATAAATCAGGAAAAATTGCGCCTTTTCTCCTAAACAGCATGTATACCAGCAGTCTCCATTCACACTCGCTCATTATAAAACCCTTAAATTTTTTAGGAGCTATTTTCCCCCATTTATTAAACTCTGCGACAGACCCATCAGGGCCGAAACCCCTCACGTACTGTACATCTGTTTTTAAAAAAAAGAGTCGGCTGGACGCACAGAAGACTGAAATTCACCCTCAAGTTTTGGAAAAGAGTACATTAAGAACCTGCCGCTGCTGCTCTAACTCCTTCTGTTCAGACCGTTTAAACTACTCTAAGGGGACCCTCCAAAATATAACTGATATTGTTCATTGCAATGTCCTTTGTCAAGAAACTCACGGAGCAAATTATCATACTTGACAAGAATAATGATCAACAGGGTCTTTTTCTCTTAAGCAGTCTTCAGCATGCATTCTCTGCAGCATTTATTTAGAGAAAAAGAGTTGGTTTTTAAATGCCGACTTTCTCTACTTTGTGAGCCTCAAACCGGCTTACAATCCCCTTCCCTCCCCCTCCCCTTAACAGATACCCTGTAAGGTAGGTGAGGCTGAGAAGCTCGAAGAGAGCTGAGACTAGAGATGGGAAGGCCTGGAAAAAAACCGGAAAAATTGGGGGAAAACCAGGTTGTTTTCCGTTTTTTTCCAAAGCTGTTTTTTCCCGTGTGTACGAGTGGGGAAACAAATCCAGTTCACCGGATTAGCCTCCGCCGCTCATGTGCCAGCATGGTGTAGTGATTAAGAGTGGTGGTTTGGAGCAATGGAGTCTAATCTGGAGAACTGGGCTTGATTCCCCACTCTTACACATGAGCAGCGGATGCTAATCTGGGGAACTGGATTTGTTTCTCCACTCCTACATATGAAGCCAGCTGGGTGACCTTGGGCTAGTCACAGCTCTCTCAGCGCCACCTACCTCACAGGGTGTCTGTTGTGGGGAGGGGAAGGGAAGGTGATTGTAAGCCGGTTTGATTCTTCCTTAAGTGGGAGAGAAAGTTGGCATATAAAAACCAGCTCTTCTTCTCCTTCACGTGGAGGAGTGGGGAATCAAACCCGGTTCTCCAGATCAGAGTCCCCAGTTCCAACTGGCCCATGCAGTCCTCCAGCGAGCTTCCATGGCAGAGTATGGGATTCGATCCTGGGTCTCTCAGACACTCTAACCAGCACACCACACTAGTCTGCTTATTCTGATTCCGAGGTCCATTCATTCTGGGAGGGGGTTGACATTTGGGGGGGAAAGGGTGGCCAGCCATCCCTGGTTGCTTTTGGCAAGCGCTTTCCCCTGCTGCAGCCCAGCCTCAGAGTAGGAAGCGCCGCAAGCTGTCTCTCGCCTCTCTCGGCTGTGTCTTCGCAAGTTCCTGCATCCGCAGAACAAGCCGTTCTCCGACATGGGCCCAGATCCAACCTGAGCACTTTGACTATCAAAGGCAATCCCCGGCTGGGCCACTGAGCTCTGGCTTTTGTCAGATCACACCAGCCGAGAGGTGCGCAGGGGGTGTTGGGCCACCTTTGACGGGACCCCTCCACACGGCTTCCTTGAAGGTCACAGACCAGGCAGGGTGCGTTTGTGCGCAGTTTGTGCACTGCTGCAGTTTGCTGCAGCCTCGATTTGGCAAACTCTTCGGGTGTTGATTTTTTTTTTAGAAGTCAAGTTTGTAGCTTCTACGGCAGCAAGGCAAACTTGACAATCTGTGCCCGGTCTTCCGTGTCATTTCGGTAATCACGAGGGTCCGGTGTTTAGTGTGGCTCATATCTCCAGGGCTGCTGGAAGTGGAGAGGACACCCAGAATCCTGGGGGTCATCTTAGGGGTTCCATGAACCTGGGCAAGTCAGTGAGGTTTACATTAGGTATGAAGGTGACAATTGTGCTAAGAAAAGTGGAAGGCAGCAGCAAAAGAGGAAGACCCAACATGAGACGGATTGACTCTATAAAGCAGTGGTTCCCAAAGTGGGCAGTACCACCCCCTGGGGGGCGGTGGGATTACCTAGGGGGCACTAAGAGGCAAGAGGGCAGTGGGGGGGGGCGCTAGAGGTGGGGCCCTTCAACTGTGTTGTTCACTAATTTACAATAGATCAAGCTATGGCACCATGCTGTCAAATTTGGTGGAAACTATCAGAATTTTTTTTCCAGACTTTGAAGAGCTGGTACCACTGGATCAAGTTCATCAGTTTTGTTGAATAATTTTCAACTAAAACGTTTTAATTTGATTTTGAAAAGATGTGCAATTAATGGTTACTGTTTTGAAATTTTATTGTTATTATCTTCTTTCGTGAGTCATGCAAACCCCTATTTTGAATAATACTCTTTATAGGATAGGGTAGGGGCGCTGGGGTTGAGTTTGTGGAACCGAGGGGCCTCCCGAAAAGTATGGGAACCACTACTATAAAGGAAGTCATGGCCCTCAATTTGCAAGACTTGAGCAAGGCTGTTAAAGATAGGACGTTTTGGAGGTAGGGTTACCAGGTCCCTCTTCGCCACTGGCGGGAGATCTTTGGGGCGGAGCCTGGGCGGGGTTTGGGGAGGGGAGGGACTTCAATGCCATAGAGTCCAATTGCCAAAGCAGCCATTTTTCTCCAGGTGAACTGATCTCTATCGGCTGGAGATCAGTTGAATTAGCAGGAGATCTCCTGCTACTACCTGGCAGTTGGCAACCCTATTTGGAGGACATTGATTTACAGGGTCACCATGAGTCAGAAGCGACTTGACGACAAGGAACACAGAAACACATGAAGGTGTCTAGGGCTGTCCCCGCTCCACACAAAACAGTGACTACGTGCATCGAAAGGTACGAAGGTGTCTAGTAGCCTGGAGGCAGATAATTGGCGGTGGTGAAAAGTGCCATCCAGTCACAGCTGACTTATGACAACCCCACAGTTTTCTCAAGGGAACCCCAGGCCAGTTATATCCCCTCTCGCACCCTGACCTACCTCACAGGACTGTTGTGAGGCTGAAATGTGACAGCTGGGGAACCATGCAGCCCTGAGCTGGGATTTAAACAACACTGAATTATGTTGGGGGGGGGGAATACATCCCCTCGGGACACCCCCTCTGTCAGACCTTATTCTCGCGCTTCTAGTCGCAGCATCAACAACACCTCACATGACACGTTTCTCTTCTCTGCTGTAAAGGATATTCATTTGCTCTGTGATAATCTGCTGTGCGCTGAACTACATGCAAAGAGCGTTTGTGATTTCGGTGAAAGTTATATTAGCAAAACATTAGACCTCTTTAGATGTTTACAACCATGCACCATAAAAGCCTATCAACCACAAAAATGACAGAAGTATACACTGCCCACTGTCCTCCTGATACCTGCGGTCACCATGTTGTGTTACTATGCGCGTACAATGTTAGGGGCCCTGACCTGGATGGCCCAGGCTAGCCTGATCTCAGAAGCTAAGCAGGGTCAGCCCTGGTTAGTACTTGGATGGGAGACCACCAAGGAAGACCACGATTGCTGTGCAGAGGGAGGCACTGGCAAACCACCTCTGTTAGTCTCTTGCCTTGAAAGCCATGCTGGGTTGTCATAAGTCGGCTGCAACTTGGCGGCACTTCACACACACACACACACATAATTTTAGGGAGTTATAATTCCTCTGTATACTGCGGTCAACATAATTTTAAGCATGTGTATGTGTTATGTGCCGTCAAAGCGTTTCAAACTTACAACGACCTTATTAATTAATGACCTCCAAAATATCCTGTCAGTAACATCCTTGCTCTGGTCTTGCAAACTGAGGGCCGTGGCTTGCTTTATGGAGTCAATCAATTATCTCATATTGAGTCTTCCTCTTTTCCTGCTGCCTTCCACTTTTCCTAGCATTATTGTCTTTTCCAGTGACTCTTGTCTTCTCACAATGTGACGAAAGTACGATAGCCTCAGTTTCATAATTTTAGCCTCTAGGGAGAACTCAGGGTTGATTTAATCTAGAACCCACTTATTTGTGTTTTTGGCGATCCATGGTATCCGTAAGATTCTCCTCCAACACCACCTTTCAAATGGATCAGTTTTCTCCCTGCCAGCTTTCTTCATTGTCCAATTTTCCCACCCGTATATATTAACAGCAAATAACATAGTATGGATTATCCTGATCCTGGTCTCCAAGGACACGTCCAAGTGTGACTTATTTTTGTCTACAATTAATATGCTATGTCAAGAGCCCCGTGGCGCAGAGTGGTAAGCTGCAGTACTGCAGTCCAAGCTCTGCTCACGACCTGAGTTCGATCCCGACGGAAGTCGGTTTCAGGTAGCCGGCTCAAGGTTGACTCAGCCTTCCATCCTTCCGAAGTCGGTCAAATGAGTACCCAGCTTGCTGGGGGTAAAGGGAAGATGACTAGGGAAGGCTCTGGCAAACCACCCCATAAACAAAGTCTGCCTAATAAACGTCGGGATGTGACATCACCCCACGGGTCAGGAATGACCCGGCGCTTAAACAGGGGACCCTTACCTACCTTACCTAATATGCTATAGTGAGTATGATAATAATCATTCAGTATTATCAAGTTTAACTGGCTGTTCGAATATGTCACTCGAACTACTGTGTGAGTTCACAAGAGCATCTGTGCAAATAGTACATCGGTTCACTACAAATCCGTGCTTTCTATTTCCAACATTTATTTTGTCATACCTCACAGATAACCTAAAAACTAAGATTCATGGGCTCAAGCCGCACAGGGTACAGCAGATTGCAGCTGTCTCCAAGACTTATCCTCGCCATTTTATTTGTAAACGAGCACTTATACTTTATAATTTCATAAATGTTCCAATTTTATATACTAATTAAGATACAGATGAGTATTTATAGTGTCCAAGCAGTAAAATAAGGCTTGGGTTGCTAAGTATGGCATATGTTTCAATTTCCCCCCCAATTACTATTTTGTGAACAACAACAAAATCGCCAGGATTTTTCCCCGTGGCTACAATAATTCCAGAATCATAGAATCAGAGTTGGAAGGGACCACTAGGGACATCTAGTCCAACCCCCTGCACAATGCAGGAAATTCACAACTACTTCCCTCCACACACCCAGCGACCTCTACTCCTTGCCCTGAAGATGGCAAAAAAAAAAAAAAAAACAACCCTCCAGGATCCCTGGCCAATCTGGCCTGGAGAAAAATTGCTTCCTTACCCCAAAGTGGCAATCGGCACTACCCTGGGCATGCAAGAAGGGCCATGAGAGCCAAACACTGATGCAAACCTTCCTGCCCTCCCTCTCATGATCTGCCTAAGGTCACAGAATCAGCATTGCTGACAGATGGCCATCTAGCCTCTGCTTAAAAACCTCCGAAGATGGAGAGCCTACCACCTCCCGAGGAAGCCTGTTCCACTGAGGAAACGCTCGAACTGTTAGGAAGTTCTTCCTAATGTTTAGCTGGAAACTCTTTCGATTTAACTTCAACCCATTGGTTATGGTCCGACCTTCTGGGGCAAAAGAAAACTATTAGTCCCTGCATGCCTCCTATTTAAAGAAAGGCCTCAGAAACCCATGCAGAAAAACCCCTCAGCCTCAGGTCTGGTTTGACCCTCTTGGGCATCTCTGATTCTACAAATTGGAGGGCAAGGCCGGAAAAGCAGCCTCTCCCACTGACAAGATCTGGAAAAGGACAGCCAAAGAGAAGCGCAGGGCAGCCCGGGCAACAGTTACAGGCTGAGCTTAATGTTAAGGCTGCTTGTGGTCTCCCTATCCAAGGAAAGGCGACTGGCACATGTTCAGATGACCACGCAGGGAGGGGCCGTGGCTCAGTGGTAGAGCATCTGCTTGGCATGCAGAAGGTCCCAAGTTCAATCCCTGGCATCTCCAGTTAAAGGGACCAGGCAAGTAGGTGATGCAAAAGACCTCTGCTTGAGACCCGGAGAGCTGCTGCCGGTCTGAGTAGACAACACTGACTTTGATGGATCAAGGGTCTGATTCAGTAGAAGGCAGCTTCATGTGTTCACAGAGGCACAGAGCAGAAAATCCCAGGTGAATAGGATTGCCATCTGGCAGCTGGAGATCTCCCACAATTACAACTGATCTCCCAGGGGAAAAGATCAGTTCATAGGGTTGCCTCTTCGCCGCCAGCGGGAGGTTTTTGGGGCGGAGCCTGAGGAGGGCAGGGTTTGGAGAGGGGAGGGGCTTCAATGCCATAGAGTCCAGTTGGCAAAGCAGCCCTTTTCTCCAGCTGAACTGATCTCTTATTGGCTGGAGATCAGTTGTAATAGCAGGAGGTCGCCAGCTAGTACCTGGAAGATGGCAACCCTATCAGTTCATCTAGAGAAAATGACCGCTTTGGAAGGCGGACACTAGGGCATTATACCTCACTGAAGTCCCTCCCCAAACCTCCTCAGGCTCCACCCCAAAAATCTCCAGGTATTTCCCATCCTAGAGCTGGCAACCCCACAGGCATGCCTGGGCCTTGTCCCTTCCCTTTGCAGAAACGAGGAAGCCTCCCGGAAGAGAGGGAGAGAGGTGCCCCACACGTGCGCAGGCACACGCATCTGCGCCTCTCTCCCTTCCCAACTCAGCTGCCAGCCAACAACGCCCAGCCGCTCCTCTCCCACACCTGATTAGCAGAGCCGAAGCCTCGACCACGTTTCTCTGCCGAGCTATGCAGGGAGATTAGGCTTATCACGCTGCCGGATTCCAGCGGCTCAGCTCCCCTTCGGAGCACCCCTGGGACGAGCCAGGCATCTGCATGCTTTGGGTGGGAACACTTTCCCCCCATAAGCTGGCTCGGGGCGGAGCTCCCCAGCTCACCCCCTACTTTTTGCTGCTGGGGCAGGCTGGGGAATGGGGAGGGATTGTGGCTCAGTGGTAGAGAATCTGTTTGGCATGCAGAAGGTCCCAGGTTCAATCCCCAGCATCTCCAGTTGAAAGGGACCAGGCAAGTAGGTGATGTGGAAAACCTCTATCTGAGACCCTGGACAACTACTGCAGGTCAGACTTTGAGCGCATGAGCATATGAAGCTGCCTTCTACTGAATCAGACCCTTGGTCCATCAAAGTCAGTACTGTCTACTCAGACCGGCAGCTGCTCTCCAGGGTCTCAGGCAGGGGTCTTTCCCATCGCCTACCTGCCCAGTCCCTTTAACTGGAGATTCCGGGGATTGAACCTGGACCTTCTGCATACCAAGCAGATGCTCTGCCACTGAGCCACAGCCCCAAGGGTCTCATTCAGTATATGGCAGCTTCACATGTTCAAGACGGTAGCATTGCACAGTTAGATGCGGGAGGGAAGAGTCTACCACTTTGCAATGCTTCTCCTTGTGCGAAGGGTTTCCTGCAAGCAGAAATCTATCACCTCAGGAAGAAAAGCCTTTGGCCATTCTGCTGGTTTCCTGGTTGTAGGAAGTTCTTAGCACTTAGAAGCCTCTGCAATGTCATTTTCCCCTCACACCTGTAGACAACATCGGAGTCCCCAGCCTCCAGGTGCAGGCCAGTGCATCAGGATCAGGACTAGTTGGGACAGCCCCCCAAAAGGGTGCAGGTACTTAGTATGGGTGCATGCCATCACAAAATCCCTGCTTGTAATTTATGCAGGGTGACCTTGGGCTAGTCACAGCTCTCTTCACGCTCCCTCAGCCTCACCTACCTCACAGGGTGTCTGTTGTGGGGAGGGGAAGGGAAGGTGATTGTAGGCCGGTTTGATTCTTCCTTAAGTGGTAGAGAAAGGCAGCATATCAAAACCAACTCTTCTTCTTCTTCTTCTTCAATGCCACCCCCCCTTTAAAATATAGTCTTTCATGCAGCCTTTGGCTGAATCTCTCAGACCTCCATCCTAAGGGACACCATTTTATAGTCCAGGAGAGGTTCAGGCTTCACAACAATAGCCTGGGTGCTCCATTTTAATACAGCAAAACAAATGATTTGTATGCACTTGTAATCCCTTGCCCTGATCACAAGCTATATGTCCAGGTTAGATAATGATAGCACCAATCAGCTGTATAGAGAGAAGATTGGGGGGGGGGGCTGATTTAGCTCTTCCCCAAACAGCTACTGCTGTTTTATTAATGGGGGGGGGGGAGGCTAGGGAGGCTCTGAATCTAGATCCAGGGAAGCCCCCCTCCCGCACGCCATTTGTGCTTTTACAACCAGCCAGTGATATAAGTGCAGAAGGCTCCTCTCTGGATTTCCACAGAAATAAGAAAATTGTTCATGCCGCTTGGAGATTATTTGAATTAAAGAGGCTTCTCCCCCACCCCATCTTTTGAAGCAAAAAAAAGAGCTGTTATGTGCATCCATTACAAAAAGATTGAGACGCAAAAAGGATTCTTTCCTACCGTCACTAGTGAAAGCATGCACAGAAAGCCTGTATAATAAATAAAATAACAAGATGCCTGCAGGCAGTGATTTTGGCTGGCAAATTCTAATGCAGAGAACCTTCCCCTGCCCCAGGCTATAAACAGACTGTGCAAGAATCTCTTTCTTTCTTCCCTCCCCCCCTATATGTCACACACACACAGACCTTGATAAATCCTCCGGCCCGCCTCTATCTCTCACCTCTTATATCACCTGTCTCCTGATTCTCTCACGTGCACGTGTGCACTGAAAGATTGGCTGGCAGCCACCATATACATACAGCCCATTCCTGAGCTTGGGGGCCGAATGGGCTTAGGAAGCCCCCTGCGCCAGCGTCCGTGCCACTTGCACGTGCAAACTGGCATGGACGCCGGCGTTGTGCTACTTGCGCCGCCCATTGGATTGCAGCGGCAAAGCGGCCCGCGGACACCGGCTTGGCCTCCCACCGGCGTCCTGCGCCAACGTCCTGGGAGGCGCTCTTGGGGGAATCCTTTTCAACCCAGGATGCCACAATGGGGCAGCTGTTCCCAGCCAGCTTGCTGCTGCCACCATGGTTGGGGGGGGTGCATTTTGGTGCCCCCTGTGTGGAAACAGCCTCTGTCTCTTTCTACCACCTCTCTAATTTTGGCTCCCTCCTCTCCAGCTGATGCAGGCTGTTTGGAGCAAAGCTTCGCTGGTGTCCGAGGGGACGTCATTTATCGTAAAAGTCCAAACCCTATTAAATAAGCACCTCTGGAGAATCTGCAGTGGCCTCCGTTCCCCGACTTCTGCTAAATGTTCTTCCGTTTTAGGACAAAGATCCTGGAAATAGATTAAACGGTGCAAAATAAGTTGTCGGAGTAAAGGCAGCTGGGACCGTGGGTGTGACTTTCAGGCAGATTCGGGCCTCGGTACAAGCTCCGAGTCCTCCCTGAGGAGGGCAGCTGTGATCTCATTCTTGGGCTTGGCGATGCGTCAAGAGTGTGCAGACATATGTCAAGTCAGCCCGCAGTGGCTGCATCAGCTGTTTGTCTGAACGGCTGCCTGTGCTGATTCCTTCCTCGTTCCTTATACCCTCCTTTCCCTCCCTTTGGCTCCTTCTCCTGGTTGCCATGTCCCTGACTTGTCCTTTCCCTCACCCTTGGCTCAGAAGGGTTTTTGTGATTCCTCAGGGCTGAGCTATGCGCAATTTATTTCCTGGAGCATCTCTGTCTCCCCGAAGGGACCCCAAAGCGGCTTACAGAAAATTCCACACAAAGCCATTTAAACAAGTAAAGGAAAACACAAACTTCTCTGGGTGGTTCCAGGCTGCCTACCACAGGCCCCAGAGTACTTTGGCTCCTGTCCTGGAGCCTATACCTCTGGCCTCACCCATCCTAAAAGAGTCAGCATGCTGTAGTGGTTAAGAGAGGTGGTTTGGAGCGGCGGACTCTGATCTGGAGAACCGGGTTTGATTCCCCACTCCCCCACATGAGCGGCGGAGGCTAATCTGGTGAACTGGATTTGTTTCCCCACTCCTACACACGAAGCCAGCTGGGTGACCTTGGGCTAGTCACAGCTCTCTTAGAGCTCTCTCAGACCCACCTGCCCAAGGTGTCTGTTGTGGGGAGGGGAAGGGAAGGTGATTGTAAGCCGGTTTAAGTCTCCCTTAAGTGGTAGAGAAAGTTGGCATATAAAACCCAACTCTTCGTCTTCGTCTTTGTTGTCGTCTTCCTCTTCTTGCCTGGAAGGAGAAAATGACAAACTTGGCCCAGATGGAACTCAGCTCCTACTAACTTGCTACCCATAAACCAGCAAAATCCTCCTCACGTCCTTCCCTGCCAGTATAATGATGAGTTGCAAGTCAGCTACCCCCAACATTTTCTTTTCTTTTTTAGCCCTTTCCCCCTCAGGCAGTTCTCCTGCTCAAAAATCAACACCTCCTCCCCTGAAGCTGCTTTTTCCCCACTGCCTTGCTGGGTGGGGAATGATACATTGATTTCTGCAGAGTTTGGTTTTTTTAACACAATGAGAGCCAGCATGGTGTGGTGATTAAGGGCAGTAGACTCTAATCTGGAGAACCAGGTTTGATTCCCCACTCCTCCACATGAATGGTGGACTCTAATCTGATGAACTGGGTTGGTTTCCCCACTCCTGGCATATGGTGTTGTGGTTTGGAGCGATGGACTCTGATCTGGAGAGCCGGGTTTGATTCCCCATTCCTCCACATGAGTGGCGAAGGCTAATCTGGTGAACTGGATTGGTTTCCCCGCTCCTACACATGAAGCCAGCTGGGTGACCTTGGGCCAGTCGCACTCTCTCAGCCCCACCTACCTCACAGGGTGTCTGTTGTGGGGAGGGGAAGGCGATCATAAGCTGGTTTGAGTCTCCCTTAAGTGGTAGAGAAAGTCAGCATATAAAAACCAACTCTTCTTCTCCTCCACATGAAGCCTGCTGGGTGATCTTGGGCCAGTCACAGTTCTCTCCGAATTCCTCTCAGCCCCACCTACCTCACCGAATGTCTGTTGTGGGGAGAGGAAGGGAAGGTGATTGTCAGCCGGTTTGATTCTCTTTAAAAGGTATAGAAAGTCGGCATATAAAAACCAACTCTTCTTCTTCTTGCTCCTCAGTTCCTGACCCCATTTTGTGCCTCCGGGTAGCAACAATCTCACATCTGGGAAGCACCTGTTGGGTGACCATTGGTGCACTGGAGCGCTAACCAGGAGTTTGGATAAATGGGAAGATTTACAATAACCACATGGCTCAGTGTGTCACGATGGTGGCAATGTCGCATTAAGACATGATGCTGTTTCTAGAAATTACTTTCATCGGTATCTTCCCCATTCCCAAGTCTGGTGAACAGGCTAGGAACTCAACTTGTCCTTCTTTCTGCAGCTTGTAGAGAGGAGGGTTTCTCCGGCAGTCGAGCTGTAATGAGGCATGCTGTCTCGGACCGCTTTTGAAAGGCCCTCAGCCATCATTCTTAGCCGCTCTCATCAGCCACCGGGAAACCAGTCCCCTCAAATAAATAAATAAGTCGACGAAATTGCCCTGTGGCTATTGGAGCTCACAACGTCACTTTGGGTTAGCAGACGACCCGCAGCATCATTTCGCAAAGGAACCGGAATTGACATCTTCGTTAATAAAGATGACATAGCCAAACCGTGACCCAGGCGGGGGAAACGCATGTCTGATTCGATAGAGGCCAGCGTGGCGCATGGGTGCTTTTGTGGCGGAGCGAAGCAGAGAGGCCATTTATGCACGGGAGGTTTCGCCTTGGATTTACCGCTCTCTAGATGCACATTTTCCCCATCTGAATTCTCATAAGAACATCAGAAAGGCCCTGCTGGATCAGACCAAGGCCCATCAAGTCCAGCAGTCTGTTCACACAGTGGCCAACCAGGTGCCTCTAGGAAGCCACAAACAAGACTCAAAACTCTCAAAACTCTGCATGGGAACTTATTGTTGAGTTTTGAGAATTTGGATGGGGAAAATGTGCATCTAGAGAGCGGCAAATCCAAGGCGAAACCTCCCCTGCATAAATGGCCAGAGAGACCCGAGCGTTTGGTTATGCTCAAACACAGCTGATTTTCGCTCCCTTCAAATGCATCTTGCTTCTGTTTGGATGGGTGTCTCAAGCTCGATCTCTCATCTCGGCTATTGTTCTGTCCCCCCCCTTCATTAGCCTTTTTCCGTCTTCCTCTCAATTCTGTAAAAGCAGTTCTGCTCATATCTACTGTAGACACCTTGCTAATTTCTTCAGCTAATCACCGCAAATATATCCAGCGGCGATTCTTGCAATGGCAGCAACACTCCCCACCCCTCCAGTAACCACAATCCAAAGAACTGCTGTGAGCGCAGCTGATGTTTCTCAACGTGAGCCTTTCCTCCAGGGACAGGTGGGAGGGATTGTGTGGAGAAAAAGAAAGAGAGAGTAAAGGGGAGGGGGGAAGCTGGCATGTGTGAACTCAAATTCTTATCTCTTGCACGTATTAGGAAGAACTTTCTAACAGCTAGAGCAGTTCCTCAGTGGAACAGGCTTCCGCAGGAGGTGGTAAGCTCTCCTTCCCTGGAGGTTTTTAAGCAGAGGCTAGGTGGCCATCTGTCAGCAATGCTGATTGTATGACCTTAAGCAAATGATGAGAGGGAGGGCATCTTGGCCATCTTCAGGGCATGGAGTAGGGGTCACTGGTGGTGTGTGTGTGGGGGAGGCAGTTATGAATTTCCTGCATTGTGCAGGAGGTTGGACTAGATGACCCTGGTGGTCCCTTCCAACTATTATTCTAGTACAGAAGTGAATTTCAGGCAATTTCAAAAAAGCTCATAGAATTTTTTTTTTAAGAGCACCATTCTCAAGAGCCTCATAGAGTACTGAAAGGGGCCCACTGGAATATTTGTCCTAGGACTGATCAACGTTTCGAGAAATAACTGGTTGTCCTTCACAAAATTGTAGCTGCCTAATTGTAGCAAACACTGCTTACAGGAATGTTGGTGGCAGGTTTACTCGGGTCCTGTGAATTCAATAGCCCTTTCCCTTGATAAGGAAGGAGGAGGAGGAGGAGGAAGAAGAGGAAGAAGAAGAAGTCTTTATACCCCCTTTTTCTCTACCATTAAGGAGTTTCAAAGCAGCTTACAATTGCCTTCCCTTCCTCTCCCCACAACAGACACCTTGTGAGGTAGGGGAGGCTGAGAGAGTTCTGAGAGAGCTGTGACTAGCCCAAGGTTACCAGCAGGCTTCAAATGAAGGAGTGGGGAAACCAACCCAGTTCACCAGATTAGAGTCTGCCGCTCATGAGGACGAGTGGGGAATCAAACCCAGTTCTCCAGATTAGCGTCCACGACTCTTAACCACTACACCAGTTTTACTCACCATAGCTGAGCACTGGCGCACATGTACGTTCCTACACACATGCACCCATTTACATGTTGAAATGTTGAATTTAAAAGATTTTATATTGTCTTGTAAGTAAGGGGATGAAAAAGGTTGTGGGTTGCTGTATTGGTTCACAGAAAAACCTGAAAAACCATATAAGCATGTAACCCCTTTTGAATAGGCCTAGCCAAACTATCACACAACAATGGGATGTTCACAGGAGGTGAAGACATTTTTGTTTCGTTAGGCGATCCCTCAGTGATCCCTCCTTCCTGCCCAATGTTTTAATTGTTGTTTTGATGTCTTTGTATGTATTTTTGCAATGGTTTTAATTGTTTTAATAATGTGTGGTTGTTTGTTTGGTTTTAACATTTGATTTTATGTATGTTTTAACATGTTAACTGCCTTGGAGCCCCTTGTGAGGGCACAAAGTTGGGATATAAATTTTGAAAATAATATATAACATGCAAGCTGTCGAGTTCTCCAGAACTGTTCACCAGGCAGGACAAATTTGTACTCCTTGGCAACTGAAGATCTGTTCTTTACTCACTGGGATTTTCTCCTCTCCGTCTATCTTTAGTCACGACAGACACCAGAAGGCGAATTCCTGCCACTAGACCAGTGCGAACTAGATGTTGGATTCGGAACCGGGGCAGACCAACTGTTCCTCGTTTCACCCCTAACCATCTGTCACGAGATCAACGAGAAGAGCCCTTTCTTTGCCCTGTCACAAAGATCCCTCAGGAGTGAGCAGTTTGAAATCGTGGTCATCCTTGAGGGGATCGTTGAAACAACAGGTACCAATCTGGGATCCAGTGTCTTTTCCAGCGATGCGTTTCTCAAGAGAAAGAAGCTCCCTTTCCCCTTTTTCTTGAAAGCTCGGCCTCAGATTTTTAAGGCCATGCTGGGGCTTCTTCAGTGGCAAGGGAAATGCTCTCCTCAAGCACTGTTTTTGGGCACTTTTGCACATGCTGAATAATGCATTTTCAATCCACTTTCAATCCACTTTGAAGCTGGATTTTACTGTGTGAATTGGCAAAATCCACTTGCAAACGATGGTTAAAGTGTACTGAAAGTGGATTGAAAGTGCATTATTTGGCATGTGTGAAAGTGCTCATTTGTAACCATCATTTCACATGTTCAAGGCCTGTGCCTTGTACTAGAAGCAGACTTCCTCCTGTATTGAGTCCTGATGCAAATTAAAATCCACTATGTCGGAAAGGTATTGGCTGGAAATTAGGAAAATGTTTTTTACAATAAGAGTTGTTTGACAGTGGAATCGGCTACCTAGGGGGGTGGCGAGCTCCCCCTCACTGGCAGTCTTTAAGCAGAGGCTGGACAAGCACTTGTCAGAGATGCTCTAGGTAGATCCTGCATTAAGCACGGGGTTGGACTAGATGGCCTGTATGGCCCCTTCCAACTTTGCGATTCTATGTTGGTGATGAAACACCTTTCTGTGAGCCATTATCTCAAATTCCCTGCCAAGCAACTTTTCTCCCTGCAAGGAAAAGAAAGATATCTTGCTCTTGCAGTGAGAAAAGCAGCTTGTAAAGGGTGATCTTGATCAGGAAAATGGTGGCAACCTGCACTTCAAGTTGACTACCCCCATTCTGGTCAGATCCAGAGAAATTAGGACAACCAGTGAAGGAGTCATTGTGCCCAAATGGCAACTGCATCTGCTAAGCTGCCATTCAGCAGGAAGTACCTCAGATCAAGACCTTCAATCGAAAGAGTTTCCGTCTAGACATTAGGAAGAATTTTCTAACAGTTAGAGCAGTTCTTCAGTGGAACAGGCTTCCTCGGGAGCTGGTGATCTCTCCTTCCGTGGAGGGTTTTAAGCAGAGGCTAGATGGCCATCTGCCAGCAATGCAGATTCTATGGCTTTAGGCAGATGATGAGAGGGAGGGCATCTTGACCATCTTCTGGGCATGGAGTAGGGGTCACTGGGGGTGTGGGGAGGGGAGGTAGTTGTGAATTTCCTGCATTGTACAGAGGGTTGGACTAGATGACCCTGGTGGTCCCTTCCAACTCTATGATTCTATGAAGAACTTCCTCATGATGAAGCCCCAAGGCACCTGGGTCCAGGAGGGGGGAGAACGGGTCTCAGGAGAGTTGTGCATCAAACACTTTAAGAGACCCTACACACACACACACACACACACCCTTTCTCTTTCCTAGTTCTTTGATTAACGCTATGTGGAAGAGGGTCCTTCAATTTGTGGCAGCCTAAGGAGGTAGTGTCATCATATGCTGATGACACTACATTATTGGCAGAAAATAGTGAAGATTTGAAACGACTACTGCTGAAAGTTAAAAGAGAAAGTGCCAAAGCAGGACTACAGCTGAACATCAAGAAAAC
Source organism: Euleptes europaea (assembly GCF_029931775.1). Lineage (NCBI taxonomy): Eukaryota > Metazoa > Chordata > Lepidosauria > Squamata > Sphaerodactylidae > Euleptes > Euleptes europaea. The sequence continues at coordinate 22,621,226 of NC_079329.1, read as the reverse complement.
AAAAGTAATGACTACAGGAGAATTACACAACTTTAAGGTTGACAGTGAGGAAATTGAAATGGTTCAAGACTTTCTATTCCTTGGCTCTACCATCAACCATATGGAAGACTGCAGCCAAGAAATCAGAAGGAGATTGAGACTAGGAAAGGCAGCCATGAAGGAGCTAGAAAATATTTTGAAGTGTAAGGATGTGTCACTGGCCACCAAGACTAGATTAATTAATGCCATCGTATTCCCTACTACTATGTATGGGTGTGAAAGCTGGACAGTGAAGAAAGCTGATAGGAAGAAAGTAGATTCCTTTGAAATGTGGTGTTGGGGGAGAGTGTTACAGATTCTGTGGACTGCCAAAAAAAACAAATCAGTGGGTTATAGATCAAATCAAGCCTAAACTGACCCTAGAAGCTAAAATGACTAAACTGAGGCTATCGTATTTTGGTCATGTCATGAGACGACAAGAGTCACTGGAAAAGACAGTCATGCTAGGAAAAGTGGAGGACAGCAGGAAAAGAGAAAGACCCAACAAGAGATGGATGGACTCAATAAAGGAAGCCACAGCCTTCAATTTGCAAGATCTGAGCAAGGCTGTCAAAGATAGGACATTTTGGAGGACTTTCATTCATAGGGTCGCCATGAGTCGGAAGCGACTTGACAGCACTTAACACACACAGAAGGAGGTAGTCTCTGGTGACTCATGGAAAAGTAGCTCAAATAAGGAGCTCAGCTACACTCAGCAGCTAGTGAGACACAGTCAGGACTCCAAAATGGTACACTTTTTTTCCCCTGATGCCCCCCAAGACAAAGTTCCAGAAGCTTGTTGGCTCCATAAGAACATAATAGGAGACCTGCTGAATCAGACCAGCGGTCCATCTAGTCCAGTATCCTCTTTTCACATAGTGGATCTGTCCTGAATCTATTGCTCATCCACTACATTGCGGAGGTGGGGATTAGTTGTACTATTATGGGAGAGGGACAACTGGTTAGCCACTGTGTGTAGCCACCCCGAACTTCATAGGTAGTCTCTCTTTTTTTTAAAATGTAATTTTATTTTTCATAAAATTACATATAAGTTTCCCAACAAACAATTGAAAGTTACAGAATATTTCATATCAGCCCGTTGTTGTTGAAAATACATCATTATTATATATTGAAAATAAAAAGAAAAACTTCCCCTTCATCCCCCTTCATCCTTTTCTTAACCTGTGTACTCTTTTGCACTAAAAATTCTAATCCAGATATTGTTTGATATTATATTATATTTAAATGTACTTGCTTAATTGCTCATTGTTTCATTCCTAACATTATGTCCATTTTCTTTCCTTTTTTAGTAACTATTAATTGTATCTCTTATAAAGAGTTCTTATATCATCAATTTAACCTTAAAGCAGTTTTAAAAAGAACAAAACATAATATCTTCGATTTCTTCATGGGTAGTCTCTCATCCAAGTACTAACCGGGGGGGGGGGACCCCCTTACATAGAGCTAAATATGAGAGCCAGCGTGGTGTAGTGGTTAAGAGCGGTGGACTCTAATCTGGAGAACCAGGTTTGATTCCCCACTCCTACACATGAAGCCAGCTGGGTGACCTTGGGCTAGTCACAGTTCTCTTAGAGCTCTCTCAACCCCACCTACCTCACAGTGTGTCTGTTATGGGGAGGGGAAGGTGATTGTAAGCTGGTTTGATTCTTCCTCAAGTGGTAGAGAAAGTCAGCATATAAAACCAATTCTTCTTCTTCTAAATAACACCCCATTGTTATTATTAAAGAAACAAGATTTTATTTTCTCTGGGGAGCTGACAACCCTATGTCCTGTCCTAGCTGTTTGGAAGAAAGTTGTGGTGAGGGCAAGGTATTTGGCACATGCTCAGACGAACCCTTTCCTCATTATTACTATGGTACTTTGCAAGCTTATATTTAGAAAAATGTTATGCGGGGGGGGGAGGCCTTGGTAGTCCCTCCTCAACCTTATCCAAGTTTGTCCAGTTCTCTTTAGGATGACCAATCTATTGCTTGTGGACCCAATTCATCAGGGTAGTACTGTCGCCTCAACAGCTGCACTGAGCTTTCTCAGAGTCTTACTAATGAGTAAAAAAAGAAGTATAAGGTCTGATTGAAAAACTCCTTCCCTTCCCTTCATAGGTCAATACAAGAGAGAGGCAGGCTCTTCACCATTTCTCTGGTATATCAATCAGACTTTCTTCTAATGTTAAGAACAGAGAGAGTAGTGTTGTTTCCGCAGTATTAGCAAGCAACAAATCTTCTTAGTTTTTGCTACAGGAACCAGTACTGCAAAAAAAAAAAAATAGAATTCAGGTCAGATTTTGTGCTGGTAGGGAAAAGCTTGCAATCTGTTTAACACTTGCCAATTACTGGGTATTTTAGCTGTCCATTTGGTATTTATGCCTCAGGTTTTGTAGCGGATATTTTGTGGAATAAGCTTGAGCCTAGGTGTTTAAAAAGAACTCTATTGCACCCCATCATGTGCTCTCTCTCTCTCTCACACACACACACAATCTGCCAAGTCACCCCTTAGGTAGGGTTGTCAAGTCAACAACCTGGAGAAAAATGTCCTATCCCTTTAACTGAAGCTTAATGTACTGTAGGCAGTTGAAGCTTTTCATTGAATGGAAGTAAATGACATCACCTGGTAAATAACATCCAATTAAGCCTCTGTTAAAGGGGCATTACTCCCACTCCTCTGACTGCCAACAGGCCTTGGGGGGAGGGAGATTCCCTGTCCCTTTAAAAGAGGCTGAAGTTAAGAAATAGGCAGTTGAAGCTCTTCATGGCATGGAGGGAAATCACATCACCTGGTAAATAACATCCCATGAAACCTCTATTAAAGGAACAGGACATTATTTCTCCAGGCAGCTGCCACCCCTAACAAGCTTTACCCACCCACCCCCAATATGCCAGAATCTCCTACCTCTTGAGCTGCCCAAAACATCTAAGCTCCACCTTCTAACTCAAGAAGAAGAGTTGGTTTTTATATGCCGACTTTTTTCTGCCACTTGAGGAAAAATCAAACCGGCTTATAATCCCCTTCCCTTCCTCTCCCCACCACAGACACCCTGTGAGGTAGGTGGGGTTGGGAAAGAACTGTGAGTAGCCCAACGTTACCCAGCTGCCTTCATGCATAGGAGTGGGGAAACAAATCCAGTTCACCAGGTTAGCCTCCGCCGCTCCTGTGGAGGAGCGGGGAATCAAACCCAGTTCTCCAGATCAGAGACCACTGCTCTTAACCACTACACCACGCTGGCTCTCTGCTACTTCTGCCTCAGTCAGCTGGCTCGCAATTCCTAAACATTACTAATGCTCCTCTTTCCAGACCATGGGTTCCACCCTCCCACTCTCTTAAACCCCCCAAGCAGGCAAAGCCCCAGCAACTAGGTCACCCTAATTGTGGAAATAGTGGAGGATCCCCATTCCTCGGTGGTTTTAGCTCAGAGGCCAATTTGCTTCCATGCCAGGGAGAGATTAATGGGAAGATTAATTATGTGATTTTCCCCCTCTGGTGCCATGTTAATGAACCTTTATGCAATGCTGGAAACAAATTTAAAAAAAAAAAAAAAACCTACACAGCATTGATTTCAAGTTGTGCAAAATGAATAGAGTCCTGTGCTTATAGGAGAGAGGGGAGCAAAGAGCTGCCCATGTTACTCCAGGACTTAATCTAAACCAGGCTTTGCAACCTGAGAGCCGGGCAAGCCCCAGTAACAGCTGTCAAGTTCTGCGGTCGGTCTCCCTCGGCAATTGCTCTTTACCATTGTTGTTTTTAAGAGCCATGGCTTCTAAGATTAGGCATGGAGAATCCTGGGAGACCACAATGTTCTCCCACAGGCTTCTCATATGTTCCCTGTTTGATCTCCAGTTTGTGTCTTGTTTATTGCCTTACATAAGGGCTAACCTTGTCCTCTGAAGCATTTTGCTGGCAAGGGATTGTCTATACCACCTTCATGGGCATGTGTGTCGTTTTATATAAGGGCTCATCTTAGCTTTTGGAAGGTTTTGCAGGCTGGTGATTGCTATATGATTTTAGGGGACATTCTTATTATCATACCATAATGGCTAATTCCACCCATGAAGGTTTTGTTGGCAAGTGGTTTTCGTGCATGTGCTTAATGTCTTATGTGAGGACTTATTTTACCCTTTGAAAGCTTCACTGCCAAATGATGACTATGTGACATTATCAGAAATGCTTAGAATCATTAGTGGAAATGCTTTGAATCATACCATAAAGATTTGTGGCAAGTGATGGCTCTATGACATTAGTGGATATGCTTATTGTTTATTTTACCTGTGACGGTTTTGCTGGCTGGTGAGTTTAGTGGACATGCTCATTGTCTCACCTAAGGGTTTATTTTAGCTTTGGAGGGTTTTGCTGGCAAGTGATGGCTAGATGACATTAGTGGCCACGCAGGAGAGTCAGCAATACAACATGTTTGCTATTGTTAGGTCCAATGAGGTTTAAACAGAAGTGACAGAGCTGGCATTTATTTCATTTGGATCCTATCCTTCCTCGAAGCAATCTGCAAAGTTCCTCTCCCCTACATTTTATCCTCAAAGCATGTCTGAGAGGAAGGCTTGGCTGAGAAGGAGTGACTGGTCCAACCGCGTCTCCTGAGATACATGGCTGAGTGGGGATTTGAACATGTTCTAACACTTTAGCCAATGCACCTCTCTGGTTCTTCAGGGGCAGGGAATTTATAATAAATACCTTCTCCCTCCAAATGGGAGAGACAGTGCAATTTTTCATGGCAGAGAGAGAGAGACATCTGTAATCTTTATCTGGATCCTGAGGGGGAAATCTACAAGGAAAGGTGAAGGCTTGAGCCATTAAGAAGTACAATTATACCTTTCCAGTTCTTCACGCTCACAATGTAAAAAATTTAATACAGGCTGGAAATGTACTCAATATGATTCAAAGTGTAGCAATGCAGACAGTAGACTCTGTTGCGGCTGAAGGCTGCCTGGTGCCCTAATTCTTCAGATTCGGGGCAGCCAGGATCCTTGGCTATGATTTCTTAGTAGGGACCATGCAAAGAGAGAACTTCAGTTATTCCCAGGATGATTCAGGAAAGAGTAGTAGCTCAGTGGTAGCAGATGTATCTTGCATGCAGAAGGTCCTGGGTTACAGTTCAGGATTCCCCAACCTTGTTGAGCCTCAAGGGCCCTTTAAGGATGTTGAGAACTGTTAGTAGGTGTCATGGCTGCAGTGGGGAGGGTGCTGAACCAATCACAAAAGGGCTGCTGTGGAAGCTGGTGCCAATCACAGAGTGTTGGGAGGTTCCAAGCCAAGCATTGTCCTATCAGGGAAGCCTACAGGTGTTCTCTGAAGACAAAGGCAATGCCTCCTAGGGTAAGGTTGCCAGGTCCCTCTTCACCACCGGTGGGAGGTTTTGGGGGTGGAGCCTGAAGAGGGCATGGTTTGGGGAGGGGAGGGACTTCAATGCCAGAGAGTCCAATGGCCAAAGCGGCCATTTTCTCCAGGTGAACTGATCTCTAGCTGCTGGAGATCAGTTGTAATAGCAGGAGATCTCCAGCTAGTACCTGGAGGTTGGTAACCCTATCCTAGGATCTTCTGAAACACATGTTGTTTGACTGGGGAAAGCCAGGATTGGTTCTTCGATTTGAGAATGAGACACTTTGTAGAAGAAGGAAGAGGACACCAGGAAATACATTGGTGGGCACCATATTGGGGATCACTGAGTTAAAAGATCTCAAGACCTGCCTCTGCCTGAGACCCTGGAGACCTGCTGCCAATCAGAGTAGACCACAGTAAGAAAGATGAAATAACAGTCTGGTTAAGTATTAGGCAGCTTCCTATATTTTTCCTATACTTTTCTCCCTCTCTCATAATACTGGAATGCGGGGTCATCTGCTGAAGCTGGAGGGTGAGAGATTCAAAACAAATAAAAGGAAGTATTTTTTTCCACACAATGCATAGTTCAATTGGGAGCTCCCTGCCCCATGATGTGGTGCCAGCTGCCAACTTGGAAGGCTTTAAGAGGGGAGTGGACATGTTCACAGAGAAGAGGGCTATCCATGGCTCAAAATGGCTACTAGTCATGATGCATACCTATTCTCCCAGGATCAGAGGAGCAAGCATGCCTATTACATTAGGTGCAGTGGAACACAGGCAGGATGCTGCTGCAGTTGTCTTGTTTGTGGGCTTCCTAGAGGCACTGGTTGGCCACTGTGTGAACAGACTGCTGGACTTGATGGGCTTGGTCTGATCCAGCATGGTTTTTCTTATGTTCTTCTAGTCATCCCTGCTGTTCAAAACAGATTCTGGGGCAGAGCCCTGGCTCAAGCTGAGCCCCGAGCCACTGGGGGAGATCTTCTCCACCCATTTCTTGCCACGTTGATTCTTGGGTCCATTTGTCAGCAATGCTCTTTAACCTCGCATTGTTCCGAATCTCCTGGCTGGATGTGGCAGCAAGGAAGGGGTTAATGAAACCTGCATTAGCGAATCTAGTTAAGTCAATAAAGATTGCTAGGAGACTGACTGTCACCAGATGGAGCAACAAGTCATTCATTACCCCAACAGGGAGCAGGGCTGAGGTTGGAACTGTGCTAACTTAGCACTGAACTTCACCCCATATGCCGTCCTCTTCTAAAAATAGCTGACCCTTCCTGGAAGCAGGTGATCTTGCCATAATAAATGTTAGAAGCCCCCCTCTCCCTTCCCTTCCAGGGCTATTTGTGTGCTGCAGTTCTAACTGGAAGACAAGATGGAATATTAAGATGAAAATCTCAGCTTTTTTTATAAGAGCAAGTTTCTAGCCCTTATTTTCTTGGGCGATGCTTACAGAAGTCAGAGGAGACTGAACAGGATTTCTAATGGTAGGGCTTCAGTGCTCTACATATCCCCTCCCCGTGACTAACAGAACCAGTTATGCAATGCAGTGAAAAAAGCGGAAAAACAAGAGGGTATGCAGATATATTTGGTTTGCATAATTCATACAGGTTGCGGAATCCTGCGTTTCTTGTCACTGAATTTTAAAGTTACTTTAAAAAAACCCAATGGAGTACACACAGCCCAGAAGGGACTTTCTTTCCCTAGTAGAAAAAGCCATTTCACATCAGATACTAACGGTGCATTCCTAAGGAAAGTTACTCCAGTCTAGACCCATTCATTTCAATGGGCTTAGACGGGAGTAACTCTCCTTAGGAATGCACTGAGACTGCTTGTTTCTCCAGTTTAGACAAATTGCAGAAAGCAGCATGCATTCTACTGCAATAATTGAGTAGTGCCAGGTGCCTAAACTGGTGCTCAGATTTCCCATGTGGTAATCTGGATGGGGGAATTGCATAGATTTATGCAGCTATGCTAGATGTGCAGAGAAATCCTATGCAGAGTACTCCAGTCTAATCCCACTGAAATCAATGGTCTTGGGTCGCAGTAACTCTGTGTAGGATGGCCGTTAGTCTCCCTGTCCTCGTGATGAATGTATGTGCCATCAAGTTGCAGCCAATTGATAAAGACCCCAGCAAGGGGCTTTCAAGGCAAGTGAGAACCACAGGTGTTTTGCTATTGCCTTCCTCTTCAGAGTCTTCCTTGGTGGTCTCCCATTTAATATATAGTGGCTCAATTCAGATGTCATACTAAATCATGGTTAAGAAATCACCACTATGGTTTTACACGGTATCTGCATTAGCAAACCGGGGGGGTTTGAACCAGACTTACACGCAAATCACAGTTTGGTATACTGTCTGAACTGAAAAACCATGGCAGTGGTTGGCAATCAGAATCAGAAACAGTGGTTTGTAGTGAACCCATGAACACATGAAGCTGCCTTATATTGAATCAGACCTTTGGTCCATCAAAGTCAGTATTGTCTACTCAGACCGGCAGCGGCTCTCCAGGATCTCAGGCAGAGGTCTTTCACATCACCAACTTGCCTAGTCCCTTTAACTGGAGATGCTGGGGATTGAACCTGGGACCTTCTGCATGCCAAGCAGAGGCTCTACCACTGAACTACGGCCGTTCCTCCCACATTTGTGATCCATTGTCTGGCATTATTATCTGAACTGAAAACTATCCTGCTTCCTCTGTGGAAAATGGGTGAGCAGGTGGGAAGTGAAAGCAGAGAAGCATTCTAAATTATGGGTTGCCAGGAAACTCAGACCATGGTTTCTGTTCCAAACTATAGTTGGTGCAAACTTTGGTATAACCCTTGAACTATGTGTCACTTTTTAAAAATTCTATGACTATCAGGGAAATAATTTGGGAGAAAAACATTTTATTCCACCCAGGAAAACAAGGAATTATTAATACAGATCCTCAGTCACTCAGCATTACTTGTTACCATAGGCAAGTATAATAGCTTGGCTTTTCCTCCTGGGTGTGGCTTCTCTTGCTCTAGAAAACAGCACTAATTTTGATTCTGAGAGCAGGAAGAACTGGCATTTGAACAAATGATCAGGTGGGGAATGCCGGAAACCAAATCAAGTGCCTTTTGGTGAAAGGGGTTTTGCTCCACAGTCCACAGGGTGGATTAGGGAGGCTGAAACCCAAATCTATCAGGACCATGGACAGATCACTGGGCCACCCACAAACAAGCCAGGCACTTGAGGGTTGGGGTGTTTTTCCAGCTAAAAAACCTGGAGGCTGACGGAGAACTTAAAGAGAGCATTCCTAAGCACGCCTATGCAGAATCTCAGTTCTGCAGTAGGGACAACTCCCCAGAAAAATGTTGTCAGGATAGCAATGAAACGTCTTGCAGGGATGTATGTATCTCAAACTTATGGCAACCCCGTTGGGTTTTCAAGGCAAGAGACGTTCGGAGGTGTGCTGAGAGAGTTCTGAGAGAACTGTGACTGGCCCAAGGTCACCCAGCAGGCTTCATGTGGAGGAGTGGGGAATCGAGCCTGGCTCTCCAGATTAGAGTTCGCTGCTCTTAACCACTATGCCATGCTGGCTCTCACTTGAGCTAACCTGTTAATGGCTGCCCTGACTTGGATGGCCCAGGCTAGCCTGATCTCGTCAGATCTCAGAAGCTAAGCAGGGTCAGCCCTGGTTAGTACTTGGATGGGAGACTACCAAGGAAGACCAGGGTCGCTGTGCAGAGGAAGGCAACGGCAAACCACCTCTGTTAGTTCCTTGCCTTGTAAACCCTGCTGGGTTGCCATGAATTGGCTGCGACTTGACGGCACTTTCCACACACATATTCATTGGCTAAATGCTGCAACTCTAGTATATAACCTGAGGTGCCATCATCTGAAGTCCGGCCCTCATTCTATTATAATTTTTGTCTCTCTCTTAGGAATGACATGTCAAGCCAGGACCTCCTACACGGAAGATGAAGTTCTCTGGGGCCATCGTTTCCTCCCAGTGATGTCTCTGGAAGACGGGTTCTTCCGGGTGGATTACTCTCAGTTCCATGCAACCTTTGAAGTTCCAACGCCTCCGTACAGCGTCAAGGAGCAGGAGACGAACTTTGCCCTTCCGTCGCCTTTGAACACCCCTGTGGGGAGCAACCGAAGCCGAAGGGAAAAGATCTCCTCGCTCGACGGTCTGGATATTTTTGAGGAGAAGAGCGGCAAGCTTCCCAGCAAATATCACAGACTTTGTTCGGGGAAGGAGGATCTCCAGAGAGGGGTCTTGAGCCTTTGCTCTAGCAACGTTGAGAAAGCATGCAGCACCGGCGACCTCCTAAAGATCCAGCAGATCAGCTCCGTTTGCAGCATGGAGGATGGCGGGGAAAAGGCCAAATCGGCAGCCTTCAAAACCAAATCGGAGCTTTTGGCTCGGTCCACCGGGAACCTTGAACTTCAACAAAAGCCCGCAGTCATGCGCACCTTGGGAACGGGATTAAACGATCATTTGCCTGCCAAGCTACGGAAAATGAACTCCAGTCTCTTTACCTAAAGATCAGCCGCAGCCGGACATGGCTGCCTTTCAAACTCCCAAGTCTCTCGGATTATTACTGTGAAGATCTGAACCATGGCCACGCAACCAGCGCCGACCCCATTTTAACTAGAATAAAAAGCATAGCTTCACCTGCAACGGACCGTAGTTGAGTGAGCGGGTTTTGCAACGGAGGAAAGCTCTCTTGCTGGTTCTGCCGGTTCCGAGTTTTGTAGCTCCACTCGTCTTCCTTTTAAACCATGCCCATCTCATGCTGGTCCTTCTCTGTCCGCATCTTTAAAGAAGCAAACTGGAAGCCGTTATTCTGTAATAAAAGTGCTTCTGAGAATATTTTTCCCCTCATGGCTCAGTGGTAAAGCTCGGGCTTTGCACAAAGAAGGTGCCAGGACTGATTTCTGGCATTACTAGTAGCAGCTGTTGGGGAATGTTCAGGACCCTGAAGAGTGGCCGCCACTCAGGATAGTGAACCAGATGGGACAGTCCTCAACTCCGTATAAATCAGCTGCCGCTTGTTCCTTCCAGGTTGCATGGCAGAGTTATTATAGAGTGTCTTGCTAGAAAAGAAGGTCTGCCCACTTCTCCCGTGAACGTATCCCACGAACGCCGGTCAAAACATTTTCTGAAACCAGGAAAAAGGGTTATAGCTTTATGAGCTTACTTGGGTGCCTCTTCTGGGCCTTATTTTAATATTCTATACCCGATGGTATTTGCTGACTTTCGCCAATGGGGTTGCATGTCTGTGAACAGAATTTTGAGCGTTCTGCAATCATTACCAAAAAAAAAAAAAACCCCAGGTTTTTTGTCCTCATATATAGCTGCAAAGTTGGACTTAAATGTTTGGTTTCAAAGTTGAGGGGCTAAACTTGGTTCTCGGCCATCCCACTTCAGATTACAGGTGAGAGATGGCATAACTAAATGTCCCTCACACACAAAAAAAAATCCCCTTCCATAGAAAATTAGCATGTCGATAAGTAGTGTGGGCTAGATTCTTTCACTCTCATACATTTTCTTTGTGCTGGGGATTGTTCGGTATAGAGGAGCATTTGAGCCTTCTGGTATGATGCTGGAGACTTTAAAAAGCAAAGGTTTCATCTGTCACCTGCTGTTTGTGAGAATCAGGCTTGTACGAGCAACTCAGAAGACAGAAAGAAGGCTCAGCAGAGATTTCCAGCCGTAGAAACGGAAGACTGGAAGACCTGACAGACACTCCCAGCCTAAAATTGAACGGGGCTCACTGCAAACTCTCTAGGACTCTCACCATAGAGGTGATAAGGACCTCAGCAGTATTCAATATTTAGTAGATCCGGCTATGTGTCCCTTTGGGTCAAGGGTCCCCAACATGACACCCATAGGCACCAAGGTGCCTGCTGGCATCTTTCCTGGCGCCCACCAAGTGTTTTTAAGAAAGTGGGTGGGGCCAAGTGGGTGGGGGGTTGCCCAGGAGAGCTTCTGATTGGACACTGGAGATCTGATTGGCTGAGCAGATTTCTTAAAAAGTTGCTCTGACAGCAGCTACCTCCAGTGCACAAAGATTTTCACTGCATGAAGAAAGGTAAGCTGTATGAATGCCAGAAAATGATTTTAATCCCTTCGTTTCAAAAGGCATCCAGTTCAACAGAGTTTCTATGCAAAAGGCTGAAGGCTTACTATAGGAGTTATGCATGACCTCACTCCCCCGGACATTTTGTGGTTGGCTCCACCTCTTGGGGCAGCCATTTTGTGGTTGGCTGCGCCTCCTGCGGCAGCCATTTTGTGGCTGCACCACCACCCTGCGTCTGTATCCTAAAGGTGCCTACAGGTTCAAAATGGTTGGGGACCCCTGCTATCAGTTTTATTTTGAACTTGCTGTTTCCACGGGGCAAGTCTTTGAATTGCCAGCTCTGGGTTGGGAAATACCTGGAGATTTTTGAGGCAGAGCCTGAGGAGGATGGGGTTTGGGGAGGGGAGGGACTTCAATGCCATAGAGTCCAATTGCCAGAGCAGCCATTTTCTCCAGGGGAACTGATCTCTGTCGCCTGGAGATCAGTTGTAATAGCGAGAGATCTCCAGCTAGTACCTGGAGGTTTAGCAAAAATAAGCACCAAATACTAAATAGACTAGCTAAATGCCAAAATAGTATTCAGCTCACACTGATAATGCAAAAGTGCAATGTTGTGCAAGAAGCCAACAATAATAGAGATACATGCAACAAAATGCATACAAAGATACAATGAGGCTAAAAAGCTACCAATACAGATGGTCAGTTTCAACCTGAAAAGTCCTTTTAAAGGTAAGTACAATGACTTTTTTTATTTCTTTCTTCCAGAAAGATGATGAGACTGAAGCATAAATGCAGCTGGACAACGTCAAAGCTGGGGAGCGCCTTCTGGATGAATTCAACGCTTTCCTTTCGCTGTCTGAGAGACAGCTTCTCAGCCAATAGCCTCAACAAAGTAGTTTTTCCATCAATAAACAATGATTATTCATATGATTATTCATGATTATTCATAGCTTGTATGTCTCTCTCTGCGCCCAGTTGGCAGCCAACTTCAGTCTCATCATCTTTCTGGAAGAAAGAAATAAAAAAAGTCATTGTACTTACCTTTAAAAGGACTTTTCAGGTTGAAACTGACCATCTGTATTGGTAGCTTTTTAGCTACATTGTATCTTTGTATACATTTTGTTGCATGTATCTCTATTAATGTTGGCTTCTTGCACTTGTACATACAACATCGCACTTTTGCATTATTAGTGTGAGCTGAATACTGTTTTTGCACTTAGTACCTGGAGGTTGGCAACCCTAGCAGGTCTTCAGTGCCCTGAATAGTATCATGCACAGTTCCTTCCTTCCCCGTGATTCAATGCAGTTGCACGGTTGCACCGATTCACATTATTAAGCGCATATTTGTTTGTTTGCTCATTTTAGGCCTCTGAATCCCACTTTTTGTGGCCTATTTTAAAGCGCACTGAAATCCACTATCTTGTTTGTGTATTCAAGCAAGCCATTTTATGGGTCTTGGATGCCCTCCTAGTTGGAGTTCCTGATCTCCATGAGGCACTTGGCAGTAGCCCTGGCAGAGCCTTCTCTCTCTTTGGGGGATTGTGGGTAACACTCTTCATGAAAGGCAGAGGGAAATATGTGGGAAACTTCTTAGCAAAAAATGTCTGTAGCAGAATCCTAAGGGTCTTCTAGACCCTCCCTTTCCTTGCACCAAATGTAGATGTTCATGCAGGACAGAAGGTGGAAGAGAGAACTAGCATATGTTCTTGCCCTGGAAGACTTCACATTCTTCTTTGCAAACCAATATCAGCCTAAAATGCCCTCATTCAGTAGCTTTCTCTACCTTGTAAGGAGAATCAAACTGCTTACAATCGCCTTCCCTTCCCCTCCCCCACAACAGACACCTTGTGAGGTAGGTGGGGCTGCAAGAGTTCAGAGAGAACTGTGACTTGCCCAAGGTCACCCAGCTGGCTTCATGTGGAGGAGCGGGAATCCAACCGGGTTCTCCACCACTCTTTACTACACCGCACAGCCCTACTGTTTACCCCCACTGCTACCATGACGTCAGCCATCTTCCCTCTTTTTTATTAGGAAAGAACTTAAAACCCTAACCATGTTCAGAGTAGAGGATGAGACCCAAGAAGTATTGCGTGACTTAGTAAAGGAAGCCATAGCCTTCAGTTTGCAAGACCTAAGCAAGGCTAAGGGATAGGATCTTTTGGAGGTCGTTCATTCACAGAGTCATGATAAGTCAGAAGCAGCTTGGTGCCACATAACGTGCACATATCTTAGAAAACAAATCCAATTACTTGCCTGCACCTCCTCGCCACCTCCAAGGAAGACTTGCACTAAGGTGTCTGGGGTTGTTGTTTTTTTGAGAAAGAGTGCACGATGCATTCCTCCATTGATTCCCCACCCCTCCACATGAGCGGCAGACTCTAATCTGGTGAACTCTCCTACACATGCAGCCTGCTGGGTGACCTTGGGCTAGTCACAGTTCTCTCTGAACTCTCTCAGCCTCACCTACCTCACAACATGTCTGTTGCGAGGAGAAGAAGGAAAGGAGATTGTAAGCCAGTTTGGTTTTCCTTAAAAGGTAGAGGAAATCGGCATATAAAAACCAACTCTTCTTCTTAAGTATGAATTATAGGGGCACAGGCGTCTTCACTCCACGGCATCCTTCCAGGACACCTGGCAATCTGTCTGCCATTTGGTGGTTTTGGTTCACTGTGTTTCTCAGGCTTTGCTATTAGCAAACCAGTGGGTAAGGCGATGTCACAGGGCCTGTCCCTGTTGAGACACACCCATGGGCCACATCTTCCAAACTGGTAGTTTTTCAACCTTTCTTTTCATTTTCATTTGTTCTTTTCAAGCGGAGCCTCACTCTTTTGTTCCATAGGTGCACTAACATATAACTTTAAGGGGGGGGAGAGAGAATCACAAACACACAACCTTTCTTCTGCAACAGCATCTTTTCCATACCTGAATGTTCTCTCTCTTTTCTTTTGTGGTGCATTCCTTCTCTCCGCGCTCTCTTAAGGGTAGGGGCCATGGCTCAGTGGTAGAGCCTCTGCTTGGCATGCAGAAGGTCCCAGGTTTAATCCCCGGGATCTCCAGTTAAAGGGTCCAGGCAAGTAGGTGATGTGAAAGACCTCTGCCTGAGACCCTGGAGAGCCGCTGCCGGTCTGAGTACACAATACTGACTTGGATGGACCTTGATGGTCTGATTCAGTATCAGGCAGCTTCATGTGTTCGTGTGTGTGTTCATCACCTGTGCATCATCAGACAGACAGCAAGGACATGAAGAGGAGCATTCTTAGGGGACATTCCCCCCCACTCCCCATGATGGAACTCCATCTGTGCATCAAAAGACCAGCAGTGCCTTTATGAGTGACTGGGTCTTACCTGGGGACAGTCATCTGCAGTGCCCAGTTTAATTCCTTTTGTTGGAGCGCGTAATCAGGACAAAAGCCCTTATCAGACAGGGGCGCCCCAGGGGCCGTCAGCAGCTGGAAGGGGAGGATGAGACTGGAAGGCTAACATCTGGGATCTCCCCCCCCCCCCGTGCCGCTATCGCTAGCAACTGACAGCTACAGATCCGCAGCGTTCTGCCAGGCCCCGACAGACAATGTCGTATTTGGCAACGCTTATTTTGCTGGGGGGTGTGTGTGAAAATGTATCTCAGTGACTGGTTTTAATTAAAAAATGAAGGTTTAGGCTTGGATTCGATGAAAGGGTTCCACATATGCTAGGCAGCCCCTGGCTTGGAAGGAGCTTCCTCTTCCGCTGGCGGTTCTGTTTACACAAATCCTCTCTGAAAACGGTTTGATCTTGTGCAAAGAGAATAGGAAGCACACGCTCCACAGCAGAGGCTACCGAGTAGGGTTGCCGGGTCCCTCTTCACCACTGACGGCAGGTTTTGGGGGTGGAGCCTGAGAAGGGCAGAGATTAGGGAGGGGAGGGACTTCAATGCCATAGAGTCCAATCGCCAAAGCGATTTTCTCCAGGGGAACTGATCTCTGTCGTCTGGAGATCGGTTGTAACAGCAGGAGATCTCCAGCTAGCACCTGGAGGTTGGCAACCCTACTACTGAGCATGCTTGTGCACAGAACTCATTCATAGGCTCCAAGCCTAAGCTTAGATGGTAGGGCTGTGGCTTGGTGGCAGAGTGCCTGTTTGGAAGGCAGTAGGTCCCAGGTTCAATCCCCAGCGTCTCCAGTTGGAAGGATCAGATGAGTAATACCTCCGCCTCAAACCCTGGGGCTCCTTACACTCCTCTCAGCCTAGCGTGCCTCACAGGGTGGTTGTGAGGTTGGCAAGGAGGAGGGGGATAGGCATCTTTGTTGCCTTGAGCTTTGCAGGGAGAGAACAGGAGGCAAACGTGATGTACAGAGAAGGGGTGTGCCTTCCAGTCCCATAACTGGTATAACCGTGTACAGGTTTTGCAGCTGAATTCCAGGCTAATAGGGTTGCCGAACTAGGTTGGGAAATACCTGGAGATTTTGGAGCCTGAGAAGGGTGGGGTTTGGGGAGGGGAGGGCCTTCAATGCCATAGAGTCCAGTTGCCAAAGCAGCCATTTTCTCCAGGGGAACTGAGGGGCTGTGGCTCAGTGGCAGAGCACCTGCTTGGCATGCAGAAGGTTCAGTTAAAGGGACTAGGCAAGTAGGTGATGGGAAAAACCTCTGCCTGAGACCCTAGAGAGCTGCTGCTGGCTGAGTAGACAATCCTGACTTTGATGGACCAAGGGTATGATTCAGTATAAGGCACCTTCATGTGTTCATGTGTTCCATCAGCTGGAAATCAGTTGTAATAGCGGGAGATCTCCAGCTAAGTACCTGGAGGTTGGCAACCCTACAGGCTCACCATGTTTCATTTGGCGCAAATGGCCTATTTGGGCTGGCCTTGGAGACCTGGGTGAGTGGGGAGACAGGCGATTTAAATGAATATGATTTGTTTTTATTCTGTTTTCTACAGGCCTGAAGGGGGTGAGCAAAGTCAGTGTTAGTTTAATTCATTTGAATGCAATCATTGGAGTTCATGACCAGCATCCCCATGTGATTATCTCAGACCAGACTCCCATCCAACAGAGATCCTGTTTTCTGTTGCAGGGATGGAAAATTTAAGGTGGCCCTTTAATCAGCTTCTGTTGGAGGCGCGTATGGAGTGCAGACTCAAAAAAAGCCTTAGTGGAAACCAATTTCTTTCTAAACGCTTACGCAGATATAAGCATTCAGCTACCCATGTTGCCCTTTCATCCCCAAAGCAAGGCTCCTCCAAAAATCTAACCAGTCATCTGTGCCCATAAAAACACCAAGATTGCTGTAACCTTTTAGCAGCTTCCAGTGCAGAGAGAGGCAAATGTTCCATCACACAAAAGGGAGAAAGAGGTCCCTCCACACTCCGGGTGAAACAAAAAGGTGACCGTTCGATGCATTCTACAAAATCTCCCCAAAAACCGGGATATTCTTGCTTCCGATCCTTGCTTGTGCAATAAATGGCTGAGCGTGAGAACGTCACCTGCTCTCCAGCTTTCGTGTTGACAAATTCCAAGGGGATAATTCCGTTAGGCTGTCACAGCATTTCCCAAAGAAACGAAAAAAAGTCTTGTGACACCTTAAAGCCTAACAGATTTGCAGTGGCTTATGTCTTGCAAGCGGAGGCCACCAGCGTGCGTTAAGGTGCCAGGGAGACTGTTAGCATCTTTCGCTCTGCAAGCCACAGCATAGATGTGCCTCCCTGCTGAACAGACATTTCTTTTGTCGCAGATGATATGCTACAACACCTTGTGCTGGAAGGGGCCAAGGGAGGTCAGGAACAGGGAGGGCAGCTATAGCTACGAACCGCAAAAGGGAAAAAGGAAAGGATGCCAGGGAGGGAATGTGTGGTGAGGTGTGTCCTCTGGCGGTAGACATCTACAACTGCAGGAAGGAAAATATTAGCAGACTTGGGTCTGCAGAGGCCAACCATAGCATTAAATATGACTGGAATACATATTTAGGGAAGGCACTGGCAAACCACCCCGTAAACAGAGTCTGCCTAGTAAACGTTGGGATGTGACATCACCCCATGGGTCAGGAATGACCCGGTGCTTGCACAGGGGACCTTTACTTTTACCTTAAGATTGCCAGCTCTGGGTTGGGAAATACCTGGAGATTTTGGAGGTGGAGCCTGAGGAGGGTGGGTTTTAGAGAGGGGAGGGATTTCAGTGCCATAGAGTCCAATTGCCAAAGCAGCCATTTTCTCCAGGTGAACTGGTCTCTGTCACCTGGAGATCAGTTGTAATAGCAGATCTCCAGCCATCACCTGGAGGATGGCAGCCCTAGGCGAGGGTAGATGAAGCAATAATCTGACACAGCCTCTTTAGAACCTCCCCCAGTGGAAAGTCTTATATTGCAAATCCTGTCCTCAAATCTCCAAAAAGCTGGGATCCTCTCCGCTCATCACCTTTAATGTGTGAAAATGGAGTGGTGGTTTTTCCTGAACTGATAACCACCAGCTGTAATGTCACAGCGGGGCTCACAGCTAAGGGATATTTGTTATCCCGCCAAGGGGAGATTTCGTTCCTGTAGAGGTGAGCATTAAGCTTGGCCAGGATCCAACCTCCGAACTAGTTTCCAATGCATGAAGGGAAGATGTTGTAATAGGGGTTCAGCAGCCTTTCATAATCGAAGAGCCAAACGACATAAACATTCAGAGCAACGAAGAGCCAAAATGAGAAAAGTCATTTGCATCACTGAACATTGATGGCAAACTGACATAAATAAAGTTTCCACAACCCAAACACCGGTTGCTGCGAGTCCTTTGTTATGATGCGAGGCACACGACGTCTCGCAGTGAGTCATGTACATAGGAGCGCCCTGAGCAATTATTTCAGCACTCTGGCAGAAATCTGTTCGTGGTTTGCACTTGGATTACTGCAAACTGTTCATCTCTATCCTTTCTCTTTCTGTAAAGCAACGCTAAGAAACCCTTTAGCTAGGGTTGCCAACTCCAGGTGGGGCCTGGAGATCTCCCGGAATTACAACTGATCTCCAGATGATAGCGATCAATTTTCCTGGAAAAAATGGCAGGTTCAGAGGGGGGAGTCTATGGCATTATATCCCGTTGAAGTCCCTCCCCTCCACAAACCCAGCCCTCCCCAGGGTCCCCCCTTGAAATCCCCAGGACTTTCCCAGCCTAGAGCGGGCAACCCTACTTAGCATGGGGTTGCCAACCTCCAAGTGGTAGCTGGAGATCTCTCGCTATTACAACTGATCTCCAGGCGACAGAGATCAGTTCACCTGGAGAAGGTGGACTCTATGGCATTACACCCCCTTGAGGGGGAGGGGCTGTGGCTCAGTGGTAGAGCATCTGCTTGGCATGCAGAAGGTCCCAGGCTCAATCCCCGGCATCTCCAGTTAAAGGGACTAGGCAAGTAGGTGATGTAAAAGACCCCTGCCTGAGACCCTGGAGAGCCGCTGCCGGTCTGAGTAGACAGTACTGACTTTGATGGACCAAGGGTCTGATTCAGTATAAGGCAGCTTCATGTGTTCATATAGTACCCCACTGAAGTCCCTCTTCTCCTGAAACCCCAGCTTCGTCAGGCTCCACCCCCAAAATCTCCAGGTATTTCCCAACCTGGAGCTGGCAACCTTAACTTAGCGCCATTAAATTCTTTGCCTGCTATTCCCTTCACATCCCACCTACCCATCCAGTACACCTTCAGAGATTCGATTGTCTTTGTTCAAGAGCCATATTTGGGGCCTTATATTTTGAAGACTCCCCGCTGTAAGATGACCAAACACCAATGTCTTTTGTCACGCGCGAATCAGACACAGCCTGCGCTTTCTTCCATTTTGGGCCCCTCTGCAAGCCTCTATCCATGCTTGCGCTCCAGACTCTCTTTCAGTGTGGCACTGCAGCTGGTACACAGCTGTTCCAAACGTCTTCTGGATCGAGGCTGCAGTTTGCCGTTCTCTCCCCCCCCCCTCCATTTTCCCGATCTTGAAAACATCTGTGATAAATGGAATGTTTGGCAGCTGCTTTGGCTTTTAATTCTGTGCAAAATACTTCCGTGTGGCCTTTGCATCAAGAAGGCGTTTTCATAGCCGGGGCCCTGAGTGCACTTTCAAGGCAAAAACAACCTGAAATAAGTTCCGCGGTTAATTTGCCGTGCCTGGGAGACATCTCATTGTCCATCAGCAGGGCCTCCGCCTCCCAAACCTCGAGTGCGGGCAAAAAGAACTTGAACGCCCTTCAATTTCCTGCCTTCTCCAAAAGATGATTGGAAATGCGAAGCAAGGCTTACAATAAGCGCCGTCTCTGTGTCTTCTTTATGGCTAGAGTTGCCAGCTCTTGGTTGGGAAACACCTGGAGATTTTGGGGGTGGAGCCTGAGGAGGGCGGGGTTTGGGGACCGGAGGGACTTCAAGGGGGTATAATGACGAAGATGAAGAAGAAGAAGAAGAAGAGTTGGTTTTTATATGCCAACTTTCTCTACCACTTAAGGGAGAATCAAACCGGCTTACAATCACCTTCCCTTCCCCTCCCCACAACAGACACCCTGTAAGGTAGGTGGGGCTGAGAGAGCTCTTAATAGAACTGTAACTTGCCCAAGGTCACCAAGTTGGCTTCGTGCGGAGGAGCGGGGAAACAAATCCAGTTCACCAGATTAGCCTCCGCCTCTCCTGTGGAAGAGTAGGGAATCAAACCCAGTTCTCCACCGTCCTTATAATGATAGTACCTGGAGGCTGGCAACTCTACAAGAGGGTGAAGGGAACACCGCCCTGAGATCCTGTTTCACACATGACTGAATCCATTCCGTTGCTTTGCAATGTGTGGATTTTAATGCCTAAACTGGCCAGAATGCTCATTTGCATTGAAAATATCACTCCTGCACCTCCTCTTCCTACAGCAATGGGAATGTTCCCTTAACTGGTGTGCAAGGAGTTCTAAGACAAGGTAACCCTCCCCTGTAAAAATGCTATTTGCCACAATGCCACACCAACTAAAAGGGCTGGCAGGATTGTGTGGTGTGGTGTCCATTGGAGCCATAGCACCCACCAAGGGGTCTCCTGGCTCCCACTTGCTTCTTCACCAAAGCATCTCTTCCCTAAAGCAAAGAGCCAATATTGGCTTTCCACATAATTGGAGCAGGATGAATTGCCGGGTCCCTCTTCGCCACTGGCAGGAGGTTTTTGGGGTGGAGACTGAGGAGGGCGGGGTTCTGGGAGGGGAGGGACTTCAATGCCATAGAGTCCAATTGCCAAAGCGGCCATTTTCTGCAGGTGAACTGATCTCAGTCGGCTGAAAATCAGTTGTAATAGCAGGAGATCTCCAGCTAGCACCTGGAGGTTGGCAACCCTAGAGCAGGAGGTGCTTCAGAAGAGCCCAGAAGGGATTGTGCTTTGGGTCTGTAAGGGACACTCATCCTGAAGCAGCTGCCTCCATTGGAGGAGGTTTGACTTGCATCCTCCCAATGTTTAGTAGTGGCGACACACTCCTTGGCAGCCATTTTGTGATTCCTGCTATGGTAGCAGGCATTTTGTGGTGGCACCCCATTCTCAAAATCCCTAAAGTGCCCACAGGCTCAGCAGAACTAGGGACTCCTGCCCCAGGTCCTTGATGAAAGAAGCTGAAAGAAAGAAATATACATGGTCCTTGAGAAAAGTAGCGAGTTTTCAACCACATTTTTAATTATTTCATCAGAACATAAGAAGAGTAGCTATGCTAGGTCAGACTAGTGGTTCATTTGATCCATAGGGTTGCCACCTCCGGGTTATGAAATACCTGAAGATTTTGGGGGTGGAGCCTGAGGAGGGCGGGGTTTGGAGAGGGGAGGGACTTCAATGCCATAGAGTCCAACAGCCAAACCGGCCATTTTCTCCAGGGGAACTGATCTCTATCGGCTGGAGATCAGTTGTAATAGAGGGAGATCTCCAGCCACCACCTGGAGTTTGGCAACCCTACTGATCCAGCATGCTAATTTCAACAGTGGCCAGTAAGATGCCACAGGGAAGCCCACAAGCCAGGCCCACAGAAAACACCCCTGACCTTCCAACGACTGCCCAACAAACGACATTCTGCCTCTGAGATCCCATGTAGCTCCCTGTAAATAACCAATGATGAGGATAAGTGTGTCCAATGCCCTTTTTAAATCCATCTAAGCCAGTGGCCGCCCTGATCTGGATGGCCCAAGCTAGCCTGATCCCATCAAATCTCAGAAGCTAAGCAGGGTCAATCCTGGTTAGTGTTTGGATGGGAGACCACCAAGGAATACCAGCATTGCTGAGCAGAGGAAAGCAATGTGACCACCAAAAATGCTATGCTGGGAGATCATGAAACCTGCATAGATGGGCACTGTAATAAGGAGGGGAATCAGATAAGACAGAGCGAAAAAGCTGGCCACATTTAATCCACTGTTACAGGGCCAGACAGGGAGCCGAAGAACACAAAGCACTGGTGTTCTCCTGCTCCGTGTTTAATTCTTTAAATGTCAGCAGCCCATAGAATCATAGAGTTGGAAGGGACCACCAGGGTCATCTAGTCCATCCCCCTGCACAATGCAGGAATTTCACAACTACCTCCCCCACACACACCCAGTTACCCCTACTCCGTGCCCAGAAGATGGCCAAGATTCCCTCCCTCTCATGATCTGCCTAAGGTCACAGAATCAGCATTGCTGACAGATGGCCATCTAGCTTCTGCTTAAAAACCTCCAGGGAAGGAGAGCTTACCACCTCCCAAGGAAGCCTGTTCCACTGAGGAACTGCTCTAACTGTTGGTTCTGGCCCGACCTTCTGGGGCAACAGAAAACAACTCGGCACCCTCCTCTATATGACAGCCCTTCAAGTACTTGAACATGGTTATCATATCCCCTCTCAGTCTTCTCCTTTTCAGGCTAAACATACCCAGCTCCTTCAACCTGTCCTCATAGGACTTGGTCTCCAGACCCCTCACCATCTTTGTTGCCCTCCTCTGGACACGTTCCAGCTTGTCTACATCTTTACCAATTCCACAAGCAGAGCAGAGAAACATCACCGGAGTGTTGCAGTCTTGTATAAGCCACAGGATTGGCTAGGGCTATCTTACCACCTCTTTGGAGACAAAGATGAGAGGATTGTGCAACAGTTATACAATTCAAAACAAGCTCAGTCTTATCCCAACACCTTTGTGGAGGGCTTGGGAAAGGGCTGGAGAAACTACAGCAGTAAGTTCTTTCCTGTCAGGGAAGGGGAGAAAAGCAGGTGGAACCAACTAGCAGTCCATATGTCTTGGGTAACAGGGTGGCTTAAGTAAAGAGAGAACCCAAAAGTTCTTGTTCAGTGAAGCGGGAGTTTGACGAACGCCAGGAAACTAATTTCCGTGATGTTCCTGCCCCCCCCCACTTCCCCGCATCTCATTTCTCCTGCGAGTCAAAAGGACCTTCCGATTCGTTCCAGTTCTTCTCTTGGTTCTTTTTCCTGTTCCTCTCTGCCATGACAATAGCAGCGATGACTGTCACGAAGACAGTGACCGTGATCACCAAGACGGTGGCCGTCTCTGCCACGCACAATTGACTGTCCACGGACATCAGCAGCGAGCCAGCCAACTGCCAGGGACTGGCACAGGTGATGTTTTCATAGTCATCCACGTGGAGGTGTCGCACGCTCATGATCTTACCAAACACCCGCTGGAGATCACAGTCGCAGACCCACCTGTTGCCCGAGAGCTGGATGTGGGTACTGACGGTCTGGATGTTCAGGAAGGTCTTGAATTTAAGATGAACGAGCTGGTTGCCAGTCAGCGCCAAAAGATTCATGTTATGCAACGAGGTGAAGGCCTCTACCTCAATGGAGCTGATGTTGTTGTCACTCAGCTGAAGGACTTCCAGGTTCTGGAGCATGAAGAAGAAGCCGTTGTGGACAACCACGAGCCTGTTGGATTGAAGGTAGAGATGTCGGAGTCTGGAGAGGCCTCGGAACGTCCCTCTCTCGATAGCAGCCACCCAGTTGTGACTCAAATCGAGCTTTTCCAAGTTCTCCAGGTATTGCAGGCTTTCAAAACCCAAGGCTACCAAGGAGTTGTGAGCCAGCTTAAGATCTTTCAGGGAAGTCAAGTCAACCGAGAAGTCACGCGGCAGACGGACGAGGAGGTTGTGGCTGAGGTCCATCTTCTCCAGGAAGCTGAGGGACCTGAAAGCTCTGGGCCAGATCTTGGCGATGGAATTGTGGGACAAAAGAAGGATCTTCATAGACCACAAGGCATCAAAGCCGCTCCCTTCGAGCCCGTTCAGGTTGTTGTTCCTCAGGTCCAGCATCCAGGTGTTGTGAGGGATGCCGAGGGGGATATGGGTCAATTGCCGGCTGTGGCAGTCCACAAAACTGGAAGATTCATAGCAGAAACACAGCTGGGGGCAAGCTTTGGAAGCATGCGCCACAAGCACCCGCAGGAGAAGCACGGCGATGAACAAGAGAGGCATTGCAAGTAGGCCAGGTGGAGAAGAGACTTCTCTGCCCCACCGCAAAGCCTGAACGCAGACAGGTAGCGAATGGAGTTCAATGGATTCCAGCACTTCTTGTTCAGATCATCATCGGCTCCCCGGGGTTGGGAGAAGAGAGTCGGGTTTCTTCAGAGCGATCCAACACAAAGAGTCCTTTGTCGAGTGACTTCCTTAGACTTAAGCCTTGGAGGACAACAGGCAACTTCAGTGAATGAGAGAGGAAGAAATGGATCAGCCGTGCCTGTAACTGGAGCGGCCCCACTTTCTCCAAGATGTGTCAATCATGCATTATCTTCCGTCTCCGCTTTCAGCTTCAGGTGCTTGGATTTTTGACAGCCAGGTGGGAGAGGAGGCCCGGGGCTTTCTCAGCCGATCTTCTGGAGAAAAGCTCTTAAAAGGGAAGAGAGAAAAGGGAGAGCACAGTGAGGGGTACATTTCGAGTGGAAGGAACCCTACTATCTCTTGGTTGCTGTCCTTAAGTCTGTAATAGCATTAGTCAGGGGCCGGGGATAGAGCAGCAGAAAAACACATTTCCTCGGCCCTCATGCCCATACTCCATTTGCTCTTCTTTCGCCTCCCCCCGCTGCCTTTCCTTTGATCAAAGCGTTTCTTCCATCCAGTTAAGGTTTGCCACACAATAAGCTTAAAATGTCCTTTTATGCAGTTTATGATTTTTTAGCACCCCTGAAGGATGCAATGAAGTTTGTGGGGCCCCCTGTACCTTAGGCAACTCCCTCCCCAATGAGCCGATGCCTGGGAACGCTCCCTCTGCTTAAAAATACCTATCGACACTGATACATTCATCACTCTATCATGAGGAGGACATAGGGCCAGGAGTCCTTCTTCACACAACACATAGTTAAATTGTGGAACTCCCTGCCCCAGGATGTGGTGATGGCTGCCAACTTGGAAGGCTTTAAGAGGGGAGTGGACATGTTCATGGAGGAGAGGGGTATTCATGGCTACTAGTAAAAATGGATACTAGTCATGATGCGTACTTATTCTCTCCAGGATCAGATGAGCATGCCTATTACATTAGGTGCTGTGGAACACTGGCAGGATGCTGCTGCTGCAGTCGTCTTGTTGGTGGGCTTCCTAGAGGCACCTGGTTGGCCACTGTGTGAACAGACTGCTGGACTCGATGGGCCTTGGTCTGATCCAGCAGGGCCTTTCTTAAGTTCTTATGAGTCTAGGCCCAGGATAGGTTGCAAATAAATGACATTTCAGAAATCCTTTTTCTTTTTCTTTTAGGACTCAAGTGATCACCTGTATGAGTAGAATTAAGGGCAGGGGCTTGTGTTTCAGGTGTGTTCCAGGCTCAGAGGAATGATACTTGAGTAGGGTTGCCAGCTTTGGGTTGGGAAATACCTGGAGATTTTTGGGGTGGAGCCTGAGGAGGGGGGAGTTTGGGGAGGGACTTCAATGCCATAGAGTCCAATGGCCAAAGCGGCTATTTTCTCCAGGTGAAGTGATCTCTATCGGCTGGACATCAGTTGCAATAGCAAGAGATCTCCAGCTAGTACCTGAAGGTTGGCAACCCTATGCTTGAGCCCTTCCACAGATCATGACCATTTCACAAGCGTCCACAGGAGCCATCAGTATGGAATGTGAAGATGTTTTTAATCAGAATAGAGGTCCCAGACCCCATGGGTAGTGGTGACACCTGTGACCAATTCACAATGCTCACACTCTAACAACGTTGGCAGCCGCTACTCGATTCATACCCCACCTTTGCATTCATCTGATCCATGAGATGACTGACTGTACTAAAAAAACACCCTGCAAAGCCATAATCAAACCACTGCAGGCAGTAGGGTTGCCAATCTCCAAGTAGTAGCTGGAGATCTCCTGCTATTACAACTGATCTCCAGTTGACAGAGATCAGTTCACCTGGAGGAAATGGCCGCTTTGGCAATTGGACTCTTTGGCGTTGAAGTCCCTCCCCTCCCCAAACCCCGCCCCCTCAGGCTCCGCCCCAAAAGCTTTCCGATGGTGGAGAAGAGGGACCTGGCAACCCTAGCAGGCAGGAATGTCAAAGCAGCAGCAAGGGAGACATGGCAGGGGGCAGATTTGTTCTGCGCAGTCCCAGACTGGCTTCTAAATAACTTGATGAAGCCAGGCGGGTTTCCCATGGGAGGGAGTGCCACACGATTTGTTGGGGCAGCTTCGCCTGCACTCTTAGAGGCCTAGATGCAATAGCAGCAGCAGTGTCTATACAACTTCTTATATTTACAATGTCTCGAGAGGTGAAGTATGCCAGGTCTTGTGGATAGGGTTGCCAACCTCCAGGTACTAGCTGGAGATCTCCTGCTATTACAACTGATCTCCAGCCGATAGAGATCAGTTCCCCTGGAGAAAATGGCCGCTTTGGCCATTGGACTCTGTGGCATTGAAGTCCCTCCCCTCCACAAACCCCGCCTTCCTCAGGCTCCACCCCCAAAACCTCCCACCGGTGGCAAAGAGGGACCTGGCAACCCTACTTGTGGACAATGTAAGAAGCAAGAGATTGCCACAAAAAGGCTGGGGGGTGGGAACCAGAGGAAGGAGAAACAAGGTGACTTTCCTGTGCCTTTTTTGCCTGCTGCAGCAGATTGGACACGTGCAAGGA
The DNA here is from genome assembly GCF_029931775.1 of Euleptes europaea. Taxonomy (NCBI): domain Eukaryota; kingdom Metazoa; phylum Chordata; class Lepidosauria; order Squamata; family Sphaerodactylidae; genus Euleptes; species Euleptes europaea. Next base: position 22,594,805 of record NC_079329.1, on the reverse strand, counting down.
TTATTGGCAAAGGCAAAATCTGATCGGCTGTGGACTGAAACCCTCATCCCACCAGCTTGTTCTCACAGCTGGGATGTTATTAATCCTGGAGAGGAGGATGGTGGAGCAGGGACAAGGTTGGACCCGAGCCATTGACAGGATGCTAATGAGGTCAGTGGCTGTGCGATTAGAAGACATTTTAAACATCTGGCAATTAATACTGTTACACACACACACACCAGTTCCTGGAACAGCAAGAAGTTTAGAGGGCAGCTCTTCTCAAGTTGACCAAGGACTGGAATTGTCTGGCATAAGAACTTAAGAAAAGTCTTGCTGGATCAGACCAAGACCCATCAAGTCTATCAGTCTGTTCACACAGTGGCCAACCAGGTGCCTCTAGGAAGCCCACAAACAAGACAACTGCAGCAGCAGCATCCTGCCTGTGTTCCAAAGCACCTAATAGAATAGACATGCTCCTCTGATCCTGGAGAGAATAGGTATGCATCGTGACTAGTACCTTTGTAATATCTGCTTATGAACAGGTGGCAGCAAAGAGCTTCAGCAGATCTGTGACCTTGGGATATCAGTCTCCAGGTGGTACCTGGGGATCCCCTGGAATTACAACTCATCTCCAGACTACAGATATCGGTTCCTCTGAAGAAGATAGATGCTTTGGAGGGTGGACTCTATGGCTTTGTAGCCCAGTGAAGTTCCCGTCCTCCCCAGGCTCCACCCCCAAATTTCCAGGAGTTTCCAAACTGGAACTGGCAACCCTATTCCCCACTGACCCCACATAATATCCTGAGAGAGAGAGGGAGGGAGAGAGGTGCACCTCCAAACTGCTTCACTTTCTGCCATCTCCAACCTCTGTCTCTCTTCTCTTCCTCTGTCCATTCCGAAGTCCAGAAAAAAAGAAACAAAATCATGTAATGCCTTTTACTGAGGCCAACCCAAATGACACAAAATGCTGTGCAAGGTTTCGAGTTCTAGAGGACCCTCTAGAGTGGGGAATCAAACCCGGTTCCCCAGATCAGAGTCCACAGCTCAAAACCACCTCTCTTAACCACTACACCTTCATAGAAAGGAAAATCGGCTCTTTGGGGCATTGATATAGAGGTGCTGGCAAATTCCGGGAAAGCCCATATTCTTTGGATGATTACAGAGAGAATCTGGGACATGGAATTGCAGAAAATAAATGCTGGAGCGAATAAGGACTGCTCACCTACCTTTTTCGGCCTTTCTTTTCCTAAAAGAACAATGGCTGAATATTTCTCCAATTTAGTCGATCCCTCCCAGCATAGGGCCTTTATGCTGGCCAGATTAAATACATTTCCATCAGCTGTAGCTTCTGGTAGATATAGAGGTATTCCCCAGAACAAAAGACTATGCAGCTGTAGGTTGAAAGAACCAAAATCAGTAGAGCATATTCTCCTACATTGTCCCTTGTATTACAAGCAACGTCTAGAACTGATTAATCCTCACCTTGTGTCCTTAAAAGATTCAGCAGATGACTGCATCAAACTTTTATTAGTGGATAGGATATCTGCTGTTTCCATACATGTGGCAGAGATTAGTTATATTGTCATATGTGAGACACTTTTGAGCGAGTATGGAGTTTTACGCACTTTTGTTATTACTATTATCATGCCAATAAAGGTGACTGAAACCACTACACCACACTGGAGGAGACAATGTGTGAGCTGGCACACTTGTAGGGCCCCGCTGGCCACGTCTGGCCCCTTTAGTACCACAAGAGCCACTCAGCTCCGCTTGCTTGTGGGCCATTTGCGCTTCCCGCTATGCCCATGCCTCGCTTCACCACCCAAAGAGCTGCTACTCTTTTCCAACGGCTCTCCGCTATGCGCTGTTTCAACACCGGGTCGGAGATATCCTGTTCTGTTCCCCCGGCTCTTGCCAGCTCCTAGATCTTTTGCACACAGCAGCAGGCTACCAGGCACACAACTCTGGTGTGGAACAGATGGCCGGCACCAAGTTGGAGGAGGAAAGCAGGTGGGGGGGAATGAGAAAGCGTTTCAAATGCAATTGGAAATTATTCCCCCTTTCTGCAGCACGCATGATTCCCCTCCTTTATTTTATAGTCATAACAGCTCTGTAAGGTATGCTAGCATGGCGTAGTGGTTAAGAGTGGGGGAGCCTGAGCTTGTTTGGAGGTTCTAGCAGGGGAGCGCAGCTATCGTACGCCCTTGACCGAAGAACGGTACGCTCCTTCTATCTGGGATGGTGGTCCTCTTCCACCGAGCGCGCAGCTTCGGGAGGGACGTGCATGGAGCAGTGAGGGAGAGAGGGGACACCCGCCTAGCCAGCCAGATCAGCCGCATCAACCCTGGCGATCGGGGAGTGACAGATGTCGCAGCCAGATCGCCCTCACATCCAAGAGCGGCGGACTCTAATTTGGAGAACCGGGTTCGATTCCCCACTCCTCTACACGAAGCCCGCTGGGTGACCTCACAGGTCTCTCAGAACTCTCTTAGTTCACGCAGAGGTAGGCGATGGCAAACCACCTCCGAACGCCTCTTGCCTTGAAAACCCCAAGGGAGGGGTCTCCATAAGCCAGCTGAGACTTGATGGCGCTTTCCTCCTCCAAGGTATGTTAGGCTGAGGGCCAATTCACATGTTATAAAGTCTATGTGTCCCCCATGCGGCTGCTACAGGTCCTGTTGATCAAATGGGCACCTGGTGATCCGTGCTTGGAACCCAATTCCCAGGTGTGCTGGAAAGTGCTCTCAAGTCACAGCCAACCTATGGGGCCCCCTTGGGTTTTCTAGGCAAGGGATGATCAGAGGTGGTTTGCCATCGCCTGCCTCTACGTAGCGACCCTGGACTTCCTCGGTGGTCTCCCATCCAAATACTGAACATGGCCAACCCAGCTTAGCTTCTGAGACCTGAGCATTAAGAGCAGTGGTTCCCAAACTTTTTGGGCCGCCGCCCCCTTGGTTCCACAAACTCAACCCCAGCGCCCCCTACCCTATCCTATCAAAAGCATTATTCAAAACAAGGGTTTGCATGACTCACTAAAGAAGATAAGAACAATAAAATTTCAAAACGGTAACAATTAATTGCACATCTATTCAAAATCAAATTAAAACTTTTCAGCTGAAATGTATTCAACAAAACTGATGAACTTGATCCAGTGGTACCAGATCTTCAAAGTCTGGGAAAAAATTTTGATAGTTTCCACCAAATTTGCCAGCATGGTGCCATCGCTTGATCGATTGTAGATTAGTGAACAACACAGTTGAAGGGGCCCACCTCTAGCGCCCCCCTGCTGTCCTCTTGCCTCTTAGTGCCCCCCTAGGTCATCCCACCGCCCCCCAGGGGGTGGTACTGCCCACTTTGGGAACCACTGGTTTAGAGGCTTAAAGGGCTTCCTCTGCTCTCTACTTCCAATAGTGTAATCAAGAGAATGAGAATAGGGTTGCCCTCTTCGCCACCAGTGGGACGTTTTTGGGGCGGCGCCTGAGGAGGGTGGGGTTTGGGGAGGGAAGGGACTTCAATGCCATAGGGTCCAATTACCATAGCTGCCATTTTCTTCAGGTGAACTGATCTCTATCGGCTGGAGATCAGTTGTCAAAGCAGGAGATCTCCAACCTGGAGGTTGGCATCCCTTTCTCTGCCCCTTACAGATGACACAATACAACTGCCTTAGCCATCCTGATGTGACAGAAAGGTGGGATATAAATGTTGTCTGTTGCCTGGAGATCAGTTGTAATAGTGAGAGATCTCCAGCCACCACCTGGAGGCGAATAGGTAATCAGCCTACTGTAATGTTAGTTACAAACTTATAAACACAGCAGCATAAGACAACAAAACACATAAATCATACTATGCAAAGAGTGCTATATTCTATGTGCAATAGTCAAATACAGTGAATAAATATATACAGTGATGTTAACTAGACAAATAGAACTATATACAAAAGTTAAACGTTCTTTTTTAGAACCAGTGTCTTTGGAGTCATTGTCCGTCAGTAATCCTTTCAAGGTTGCCACATTTGGGTGCCTTGTTGTTGAAGTGCATCATGGAGTTGTATAGGGCAATTCTAGCCCTGGCCAGCATGGTGTAGTGGTTAAGAGCAGTGGTTTGGAGCAGTGGACTCTGATCTGGAGAACCGGGTTTGATTCCCCACTCCTCCACATGAGCAGCGGACGCTAATCTGGTGAACTGGATTTGTTTCCCCACTCCACACAAAGCCAGCTGGGTGACCTTGGGCAAGTCACATTCTCTCAGCCCCATCTACCTCACAGGGTGTCTGTTGTGGGGAGGGGAAGGGAATGTGATTGTAAGCTAGTTTGAGTCTCCCTTGAGTGGTAGAGAAAATCGGCATATAAACACCAACTCTTCTTCTTGTTCTTCTTCTTCCCGGGTCCCTCTTCACCACTGGCGGGAGGTTTGGGGGGCAAAGCCTGAGGGCGAGGTTTGGGGTGGGAAGGGACTTCATTGCCATAGAGTCCAATTGCCAAAGTGACCATTTTTCCAGGTAAACTGATAGGGTTGCCAACCTCCAAGTACTAGCAGGAAATCTCCTGCTATTACAACTGATCTCCAGCCAATAGAGATGAGTTCACCTGGAGAAAATGGCCTCTTTGGCAATTGGACTCTATGGCATTGAAGTCCCTCCCCTCCCCAAACCCCACCCTCCTCAGGCTCCACCCCAAACACCTCCCGCCGGTGGCAAAGAGGGACCTGGCAACCCTATGAACTGATCTCTATCAGCTTGAGATCAGTTGTAATAGCAGGAGATCTCCAGCTAGTACCTGGAGGTTGGCAACCCTACCTGAGTTGGTTGGTCTCGCTACTCTTTCTAACAATGCAGCCCTTAGCAGAGCGACATCCAGTTGAAGTCAGTTGGCTTAAAACAATGTGATTCTTCTTCAGCCTGTACTGTCAATGGCTGAGCTGTTGATACGAAGAGCTCTTTGGCCTCAAGGGGGAAAAATCACTCGGAGATCAGAGCTCTGTGATGTGAAAAAGTACATTTTTTCTTTCCAAGCCAGACTGGGGGATTTTGTTTGGCTGACCCAGAGTTTTTATAATGTTGAGAGAGACTGTGAATCATGTTTCCACATTCACAGCCTTCACACCACCATCCCAGGCCCAATAACAACAGAAGCACCAGCAGGCTGTCTGCGTCCTGCTGCCCAAGAATTTGTGGAAGGAGGGAATGCGGCTCAGTAGCAGAGAACAGGCTCTCAGTTAGCACTGGCATTTAGGTGACGTGAAAGTCCTCTGCCTGAGGCCCTGGAGAGCCGCTGCCAGTCTGAGTAGACAAGACTGACTTCAATGGACCAAGGGGCTGATTCAGTATAAAACAGCTTACAATCACCTTCCCTTCCCCTCCCCACAACAGATACCCTGTGAGGTAGGTGGGGCAGAGATAGTGTGATAACCCAAGGTCACCCAGATGGCTTCACGTGTTGGAGTGGAGAAACCAACTCGGTTCACCTGATTAGGGTCCGCTGCTCATCTGGAGGAGTGGGGAATCAAACCCAGTTCCCCAGATCAGAGTCCACCGCTCTTAACTACTATACCATTCTGGCTCTCCACTGGTATACTGGATTCTTGAGGTCCTATCCAGGTCCCACTCAAACCGGGCATAATAATGGCAGCCCACCACAGATCTGGAAAGACATGTTACAACGGGCCCAATTATAGAGAGTCAACAGCAGTTCAGGTGCAGTGCTACTTAATGAACATTACCTTGCCAGGCAAGCGTAACGCCGCGTGTAACTCTAGCAGCGGAAAATATAGATTGCATCTCTCTAGCTGGGATGTGAATTGAAGAGGCTTCCGCCTGATTGTTAACAGAGTGAACTATGGCGCATGGTTCAGAGAAAACTTATTCTCAACCTGAGGTGGGGTGGGGGGTAGGGAAGGGTTCCAGTACAACAGCCCTTGTGAGAATCACCTCACATTTGGGGAGGGGCCGTGGCTCAGTGGTAGAGCTTCTGCTTGGCATGCAGAAGGTCCCAGGCTCAATCCCCGGCATCTCCAGTTAAAGGGACTAGGCAAGTAGGTGGTGTGAAAGACCTCTGCCTGAGACCCTGGAGAGCAGCTGCCAGCCTAAGTAGGCAATACCGACTTTGATGGACCAAGGGTATGATTCAGTATAAGGCACCTTCATGTGTTCATGTGTTCATCTCTACACTCTACAGTAATGCATAGCAAACTAAGGAAACTGCGTGCTGTCATAGTTAGAACGTTGGCCTACGTTCAGGGAAACCTGGGCTCAAATCTCCATGAAACTTAGTAGGTAACCTTTGGCTAGTCATTCTCTCTCAGCCCAACCTCCCACACAGGGATGTTATAGGATAAAATAAAAGAAGGGAGATTCATGAATGCAGCCCTAAACTCTTTGGAGGAAATATTGTCGAAGGCTTTCACGGTCAGAGTTCATTGGTTCTTGTAGGTTATCCGGGCTGTGTAACCGTGGTCTTGGAATTTTCTTTCCTGACGTTTCGCCAGCAACTGTGGCAGGCATCTTCAGAGTAGTAACACTGTGTAACAGAGTAGTAACTGTGGCAGGCATCTTCAGAGAGACACTGTCCTTCAGTGTTACTACTCTGAAGATGCCTGCCACAGTTGCTGGCGAAACGTCAGGAAAGAAAATTCCAAGACCACGGTTACACAGCCCGGATAACCTACAAGAATCTTTGGAGGAAATTTAGGATTAAAAAAAAACCTTATTAGGACCAGTTGACACAGTTACGGTAAATTGTGGAACTCCCTGCCCCAGGATGTGGTGATGGCTGCCAACATCGAAGGCTTTAAGAGGGGAGTGGACATGTCCTTGGAGGATAGGGTTATCACATGAACACACGTAGCTGCCTTATACTGAATCAGACCCTTGGGTCCATCAAAGTCAGTTTTGTCTACTCAGACCAGCAGCGGCTCTCCACGGTCTCAGGTAGAGGTCTTTCACATCACCTACTTGCCTAGTCCCTTAAACTGGAGATGCTGGGGACTGAACCTGGGACCTTCTGCTTGCCAAGCAGATGCTCTGCCACTGAGCCACGGCCCCTCCCCAATGGCTGCTAGTCAAAATGAATACTAGTCACGAAGCATATCTATTCTCTCCAGGATCAGAGGAGCATGCCTATTCTGTTAGGTGCTGTGGAACACAGGTAGGATAATGTTGCTGCAATTGTCTTGTTTCTGGGCTTCCTAGAGGCACCCTGTTGGCCACTGTGTGAACAGACTGCTGGACTTGATGGGCCTTGGTCTGATCCAGCAGGGCTTTTCTTATGTTCTTAAAAAGGTATCGTACTTGTCCTAGGGAATTTATCCCAACAACTATACCCCTTTCTGTAGTCTTTTGATCATTGCAAGCTACTTCAGAGCAAGTGCACCACAGACTTTATGGAAATAGAATGGATTATAAAAAAAATTCTGTCTCAAGGTTAAGAAAAAGGTCTAGAGGGATGCTTATCTCCTTTCATCTCTATGTCCTGGAGGTACTGTATTCATTTTATTTATATTCTGTCTCGTTCAACAGCTGGTCCTTGGGATTAATTTCAAAACAATCCAAGCCAACAAACAAGACAGCAAAAATCCCAGAGGCAAATCAAGGCACTTATTTGTTCATCTATATTTAGAGCATTTAACTTTTAATTCTAAAAACTCTTTCTCCTGCTCTGGGACAGAACATTAAACATGCCAGAGGGGGAAGAAACGCTTTTAATTTTTCTGTTAAGAAAATATCAGCGGTAGGTATTTTTCTATGATGTTAAGAGATGCTATAGAGGGATGTCTACAAGGATTTTTTCTAAAAGCAAAACTTCCAAAAGTGGTGGTAGGGTTGTGGGCTTTGGGGAGGGAAGGGACTTCAGCATGGTACAATGCTATAGAGTTAGGGTTTCCAACCTCCAGGAACTAGCTGGAGATCTGCTATTACAATCGATCTCCAGCCGATAGAGATCAGTTCCCCTGGAGACAATGGCTGCTTTGGCAATTGGACTCTATGGCATTGAAGTCTCTCCCCTCCCCAAACCCCACCCTCCAAAAATCTCCACATGTTTCCCAACCCGGACCTAGCAACCCTACATAGGGTCCACCCTCCAAAGCAGCCACTTTCTCCAGGGGAACTGATCTCTGTTGCCTGGAGATCAACTGTAATAGCAGGAGATCTCCAGGCTCCACCTGGAGGCTGGCAACCTTGAGAGGAGTTCTGGAAACCCCAGAAGGTAGGCAATAGTATGACAGGTGCAGAAGGGGGAGCTGGAATTTGGGTGAGAGAACATGGAGCAAAACCTCCATGTGGAAACAACCAGAGAGACTTAAATGAATGCTCAACTTTCCTTGACATCAATGGGACGATGCCGATTAGAGAGGGATAGGCCTTTTATGCTTGGCTGTTTCCCTTGTGGCCACCCCTCTGATGACTTCGGGTCTTTGGGTTGATTATGCATGCTGCTTCTGATCGTCGGAGGTCGCTTCGCTCTCCCCGTGCATTTCCCCGTGTTTTGCCCGCGTCTTCAAATTCGAGATAAAACAGGTCTCTGAAAATGCAGGCAAAACATGGGGAAACGCAGGGGGAGAGCGAGGCGACTTCTGACGATCAGAAATGGCATGCATCTGTGGGTCACATTTTACTCTGCCATCCCTCAGAGTAAATATAACAAAAAGAAACAGCACTATGACCCAAAACATAGTGCTGTTTCTTTTTGTTATACTTTCTCTTACAGAACGATCACATATTTTGCGGGCTTTGTTTATCCCTCAGAGGAATCCAGGGTTGTAAAGGCTTCTCCCTTCCTCCATTTTAGCCTCATGATGAGCCCGTGAGGTGCAACGGAGAAAGAGTAACTGGCCCCGAAAAACCCAGTGAATTGTGGGGGGTTGGATGTGAGTGTCCCTAGCCTTCAGCTCTCTACCACCACACTGGCTCTCCCTTCCCGCTTGGCCATCAAGTGCGATGTAGTGGTTAAACTTCTGGACTAGGATCTGGGAGACCCCGGATCAAATCCCCACACTGCCCTGGAAGCTCGCTGGGTGAACGACCCCATTTTTTTCAGGTGCTCTTTCTATAAGGAAGTCCGGTCCAAGATAATTTCCCCTCTTCTCAATCTAACAAAGGACAGCTCTGAGGGAGACGGAGGCGTCTCCTCTGGGAAGGGTCAGACCGGATGGTGAAACAAGTGGCCAAATTTTGTGCCGCAATATATAAGATCCGCCTGCCTCACAGAAGTTCAGACACCTGATGACAGTAGCCCCATATCTGATGACACTGGAGGTGAACAAATTTAGAAGGGCTTTCACGTTAGCCAGATGTGGATCTTTGCCATCAGCCGTCCTAGAAGGCAGATATAAAAAAAAAACTCCTCTTTCCGAGAGAGTCTGCCCGTGCAATGGTGAAGAAATCGAGACCCGCAAACACATCTTCTTATACTGGCCTCTCCATCATGAGTTAAGATCTAAGACTATCCAAGAAATGTTAAGAAATAATATAGGGCTACCTGATAAAATGTGTATCCAACGATTACTGGAAGACAGTAACCCACAAACTTCGAGATGTGTGGCCAAATTTTGTGTTGCTATATATAAAGCCCAAAAGGATGCAATTTACAAATAGGTAAAATTTGATAGATATTTTAGAAGCTAGCTTATTTGCCTCTTTAAATATGGGATTTTATTGATATATATGAAGGTTCCAGGAATTACCTGGAGCTGAGGTTGCGGCATCCGGACCGGGAGCAAAGCGGAGGGGCATTGGAAGTTCAGCTTCCCACCCTCTCAGGTCAGGTGCATGCACACACACACACCCTTTAGCATAAAAACGGAGCCGGAGAGGGGCGAAGGGACGCTTCACCTGACAGCGTTCCCACCCACCACGCCCTTACTGTATTCCTTACATCACAACTTTTAGCGGAAGGAAGCATTTGGGCTGGATCTCTTTGGATAAGGCGGCCTGCGAGCCCCCTTATACCGGAATTTGGGTCCCAATAAGGGATTAGGAAGTGGCAAGACAGGAGGCACAGGGGGTGAGAGTGCAGTAGGCCACTTCCTAAGCAGCAGGGGCAACACCAAGTGGCTCACGCCCAGGTGGGCCCAATCACTGCTGGGAGCAGGTAACTTCAGTCAGCATCGGGCTGCTGAAGTATAGATCCAGCCCATAGGCAAAATGCCGACGTCTCATAAGCTGTTTTGATATCACGTGAAAATGTTAAAAGTTGTGGCCAACTTTATTCCACAACAAGAAAAATCTTCTATCTTGAAAAGTTTTGCAAACATAAAGTTTTGTTGTCCTTACCTTTGGAGTGGTCTCAGTGGTGACCGTAGCTTTCGCAGTGTAAACCCTGGATCTGCAATTTATTTTGTGGACTCTTCGTCTGACTGATACTGTTTTTATTACAAATTTATGTTATTTCTGATTAGATGTGTTCCATTTTTTGGTCAAATGACCGTAAAATAAAAACTGAACTATAAGATCCGCCTGATAAAGCTGAGGCTTGGTAATTCTACGTAAAAAGGGGAAATGTCATATTTATTTGAGGTCTTTTAAATTGACTAAACTATCTAAGAATTGTATATTATATAGATTTAGATTCTGTTTTATTTTCTTCTCTTTTTTCAATTTTATCCCTCAACTGATACGAATGTTTTAATGGCATTAGCCGTATTCATAAATCTGAATCTGACCCTGGGCCAGGATCACACGCTCTCAGCTTAACTTCTGTCGCAGGCTCATTGTGAGGAGAAAACAGAAGCGGGGGGAATGATATAAGTGAATGATATAAGTGGGATTATGCCCCGACTGGGAAGAAAGGCCACGAGAAAATGAAGTAAATAAATAAAACAAATTCCCCAAAGAAAATTGATCAGGGTACAGAGCTACAGCATTCAGTCTTTTCTCTTGCTGTGTCCAAGATCTGAGAAGCGATGGCTCTCAGACTAGTGGAGAACAGAAAACACAATTCATTCTTGCTAGATCTATTCCACTCTGCCTTCCAAAGAGCAGTTCTTTGCTTCCATGGACTCTTCTAGAATGTAAGACCTCTAAATTCCTAAACAGATGAAGGGACAGATTGATTTGGTACCGATCAGCTGTAATGAACCTAACCTGCTGCCCCCTCCATCATTCCACCCACCTCACAACAGGGAGAAACCCGTCTTCACCATCCCACTTCCCCCCTAGTTTCCAGCCATACCTTAAGCACTTGTCTTCCTCCCGCCAAGAAGGCACTGCCTCCTCTTTGTGTCATCCCACGCCACACGCCGCTTCTGTGTCCCCATTTTGTTAAGGAACGCTCTCCTCGGCTGAGAACCGACAAGCAGAGCAGAACGGATGGCTTTGGGGCGGTGATGAAACACTCAGCCGAATTCTAATCTCAGTTTGGGATTACAGGCAGCTACTGGCTGGCCAGGTGCCATTAACTGGCTGGCTTGAGAGCAACATCTTCCTTTTCCCTCACGTGGAGTCTGGGGTGGGGGAGAGACAGGCTACCACGGAGGATCCAGGGGATAATCCAGCAATTAAAAGCAAGGACTTCTTTAGACCATGATTGAAGCTCTGCTCCAAAGAAATTACTTTACCAAAATTTAGCCAGTAAACACACATGAAGCTGCCTGACACTGAATTGTCTACTCAGACCAGTAGCGGCTCTCCAGGGTCTTTCACATCACCTACTTGCCTGGCACCTTTAACTGGAGATGCCAGGGATTGAGCCTGGGACCTTCTGCATGCCAAGCAGATGCTCTGCCACTGAGCCACAGCCCCTCCCCTCAATGTATCCAAGGGCACTCATGGATTGGAAGAGGAAACGGGATCATACATATTGGCCCTGCTTCCATGTTCCACACAACTAATGGGGTCTTTTGCACAGAGCCAAGGAGTGTACCGAGAGGGAAGGAAGCATAGTATAGCCCAATCTTGTCAGATCTCGGAAGCTAAGTAGGGTCAACCCTGGTTAGTATTTGGATGGGAGACGTTTAGTAATAACAAGGTTGCGATGCAGAGGAAGGCACTGGCGAACCACCTCTATTAGTTTCCTGCCTTGAAAACCCCATAAGGAGTCGTCATAGGTTATCTGTGACTTTGCAGAACTTCACACACACGCACAATGAGTGTACCATTTGAGCAGGCGTCACATAAGAACATAAGGAAAGCCCTGCTGGATCAGACCAGGGCCCATCAAGTCCAGCAGTCTGTTCACACAGTGGCCAACCAGGTGCCTCTAGGAAGCCCACAAGGAAGACAACTGCAAGAAACCCAATCAACATGTAGTTGATTGGGACCAGTATGTGGGATCCCCTTTTCCTGTTTTGTGCACTGATTATCTCTGGATATTACACTGCCTGCATAGGGCTATTAATTTGGCCCTAAAATGCCTCACTTTGTAGATTTAGAACTCTGCCAATCCCTTCCTTGCAAAACCAAAAAAACAACCCCAAGTTATTTGAAAACATGAAGCATGCCATTGGAATAAATTACAGAAACAATTAAATGCATGCAAACACACTTAATTTGCACTAATTGGATTTTTCCCTTTTACTCTGAAGACAGACAGTTCTAATCAAACCTAATAAAAAGTTTAGTTCTGGCTATAAGTCACAGCAACAAGTAGGGTTGCCAATCCCCAGGAACTAGCTGGAGATCTCCTGCTATTATAACTCCAGCCGATAGAGATCAGTTCCCCTGGAGAAAATGGCCACTTTGGCAATTGGACTCTATGGCATTGAAGGTCCTCCACTCCCCTCCTCAGGCTCCACCTCAAAAAACTGCAGGTATTTCTGCTTCAGAGCTACCTGCTTGGGTGAGTTTGCTTATGGGATGCTAGGGACAGATGCCTGATCCTGATATCTGTGTAGCAACCCTAGACTTCCTTGGTGGTCTCCCATCCAAATAGCAACTAGGGCCAACCCTGCTTAGTTTCTGAGATCTGATGAGATCAAGCTAGCCTGGGCCATTCCATTATTATAACATTATTGTTCCAGTTTACACCCCACACACACACACACACACGGAATAAAGAAAAACTCTGTTGCCGGTTCAGTTTTTTTAATAGCATCCAGCTAGTGGCTTGCCCCATGGCATAGAGTGGTAAGCTGCAGTACTGCAGTCCAAGCTCTGCTCTCGACCTGAGTTTGATCCCAACAGAAGTTGGTTTCAGGTCGCCGGCTCAAGGTTGACTCAGCCTTCCATCCTTTCGAGGTCGCTCAAATGAGTACCCAACTTGCTGATGGTAAAGGGTAGATGACTGGGGAAGGCACTGGCAAACCACCCCGTAAACAAAGTCTGCCTAGTAAACGTCGGGATGTGATGTCACCCCATGGGTCAGGAATGACCCGGTGCTTGCACAGGGACCTTTACTCTTTTTTTTTTTAGTGGCTTGTACCAAGCAATACACTGTTCCTCTCATGCAACACCCAGCTCTTTCCTCTCTATATAATACAGTGCCCAGAAATTGGTTGTACAAAATCTTATGCAGGTAAAAATGCAGGTGGAGAATAAGTGATAAGTAAGAGGCTATCACAGTGTTTTCCTTGTGCAAGAGCTCTAGCATAAAGGTTCTGGATCCAACCAGTTGTGTGTATAGGATTGCCAGGTCCCTCTTCACCACCTGCAGTAGGTTTTTGGGGCGGAGCCTGAGGAGGGTGGGGTTTGAGGAGGGGAGGGACTTCAATGGGGTATAATGCCGTACAATCTACCTTCCAAAGTGGCCATTTTCTCCAGGGGAAATGATCTCTGACCCTTGGAGGTCAGTTGTAACACCAGATCTCTAGCTAGTACCTCGACGTTGGCAACCCTATGTATGTATCTTGTGGCAAAGGTGTTGAACTCATTCATTACGAGGGCCGGATATGACATAAATGTCACTTGGTCGGGCCGGGCCATGCCTCACCAGCCCAGATCAAAGAATGAGGGGGGGTGGCTACCTGGGCTGGCGAACCCACAGTAGGCTTGCCAACCCAGATTGAAAGTGGAGGGGTGGATGCCTCGGTTGCCTCATGGGCTGGATAAGAGCTCTCAAGGGGGCGGATCGAACCCACAACTCATACGTTTGACACCCCTGCACTAGGGGTTTCAAAAATCTTCAGTTCTAGATCTCAGAAGAACGGGGGTCCTGCAATACTGGGGCTGCCCTCTCTACCACATATAAATATCCTCCTCCACCCCCCTCCCCGAAGTTAGAAGACTAGCCCTACTTTATAATTTACGAATCCATAGTCCACCATTGGGGAGCATCAGATTCCAGTCATTCAACACCTGTCCGTGTGCCAAGGAGATAAAATCATCCCCGTGACATCTCGTTTATTATTAACCGCCCCATCCAGACTTTCTCCGATTATGCTGGCACAATAGACGTCTTTGTCTGGAACTGGTTCGCAGACCTGAAAATATCTTCCGGAATAATTGGCATATCAGAGTGTTTTCGTTCGGTTTTTCAGTTTGCTTGTAGCTTAAACGTAGAGCGCTGTTTTATACCATCCGAACGGCCTCGTTCAGCGCTGGCTACTCTAAACGGCAGCGGCTCTCAAGCACAGAAATATCTCTCTCCCTAAGACCCTTCCACTTGAAATTAAACCGAGATCATCTGCATTGAAATCTTGTGCTTGGGCCTAGAGGCAAGGCCCTGTCCCCTAAACAGTTAATGGGTGCGTGCAGATCTGATTCAGAGACTCCTCGATCAGCAGTCAAACTCTCCACCGCAGTCCATTGTTCCGTAACCTGCTCCACTAGATTCTCTTGCTAAGTTGTTTCAAGTAAAAATTCAGAAATCGGAAGTAGGAAGGAAAGAGACATTCTGCCCAGGACTGTGTTGCAGGGGGAGATTTATACATGAACACATGAAGCTGCCTTAAACTGAATCAGACCTTTGGCCCATCAAAGTCAGTATTGTCTCCTCAGACCGGCAGCGGCTCTCCAGGGTCTCAGGCAGGGGTCTTTCACATCACCTATTTGCTTAGTCCCTTTAACTGGAGATGCCAGGGATTGAACCTGTGACCTTCTACATGCCAAGCAGATGCTCTACCACTGAGCCACGGCCCCTCATCCATCAACCTAGCAATCCTTATCAAGTCCCACTGCGTGAAACCCATAATTTACTCTGCTAGGTTTGTACAGCCAGCGTTTTTCACTTACACTCGCTCACCTCATTCCCCTCCTTACTACAGCTCCTGTCCCACATGGATTTTGTTAATGCTGATCCTGTGATTCAGAGCATAGCCTTCTGGGGATGCTCCTTTTATCACCAGCAGAAAAGCTGGTGGGATCTGACCCTGTATCTATAGGTGCAAGCAACATACACAGTTCCCCAGACTAACATAAGAAGAAAAGCCATGCTGAATCAGGCCAAGGCCCATCAAGTCCAGCAGTCTGTTCACACAGTGGCCAACCAGGTGCCTCTAAGGAAGCCCACAAACAAGACGAGACGACTGCAGCAGCATTATCCTGCCTGTGTTCCACAGCATCTAATATAACAGGCATGCTCCTTTGAGACTGGAGAGAATAGGTATGCATCATGACTAGTGTCCATTTTGACTAGCAGCCATGGATAACCCTCTCCTCCATGAACATGTCCACTCCCCTCTTAAAGCCTTCCAAGTTGGCAGTCATATTGGCCCAGCATGGTGTAGTGGTTAAGAGCGGTGGACTCTGATTTGGAGAACTGGGTTCGATTCCCCGTTCCTCGGCATGAGCGGCAGACTCTAATCTGGTGAACCAGGTTGGTTCCCCCACTCCTACACGTGAAGGCCAAGGGTGACCTTGGGCTAGTCACAGTTCTCTCCAAACTCTCTCAGCCCCACCTACCTCACAAAGTGCCTATTGTGGGGAGGGGGAGGGTTTTAAACTGGTTTGAGACTCCTTAAAGGTAGAGAAAATAAATGTGTAAAAACCAGCTCTTCTTCTTCTAAACATATGGGGTCAAGATCCTACTATTCCACTCAGCTAAATACAGTCTTCATCTGGCAGAGTTCTTCCTTTGGAGGATGACATGGGCAGAGCAGTAGAAACAAAGTCATGGAAATAAACCACTAAAGTCCACTGGAGTGAATATTGAATTCCTTGGCATCAAAGCCCAGTCAGCAGCACTTATTTACAGGTAGGGTTGCCTCCAGATACTAGCTGGAGATCTGCTGCTATTACAACTGCTCTCCAGCCGATACAGATCAGTTCACCTGGAGGAAATGGCCGCTTTGGCAATTGGACTCTATGGCATTGAAGTCCCTCCCCCCTCCCCAAACCCCGCCCTCCTCAGGCTCCTCCCCAAAAACCTCCCACCGATGGCAAAGAGGGACCTGGCAACCCTACTTACAGGGTAGCTGAGAGACACCCCAGACACCTTTTGCCCCCACCCTCCATTCAGAAAAACGCACAGAATTTTATTCTGTTAGTTTTCCCCACCCCAGTGGCTTGCTTACTTAATGGATCTTTTATGTGAAGATTTACTTTCTTAAAAAAGATTGCCTTAGATCAGAAAATTTATTACACTGCCACAGAGCAGGTTTAATCAGTAATATCTCGGTGTCAGACCAGTTCTCTGACAGACAGCCGCTGTGAGTCAACAATATTGCAGGTTTTCACGGTAATGAATGCAGTTGTGAACACTGCAAGATTATCTTACTCCTTCCACTGGGAAAAGTTTTAAAATCCAAACTACCTGTCCAAATGAACTGTGGCCCTGAAGTGGACAGCAAGTGGCATGAGGCTGTCCAAAACGATTTGAGATCTATTTCGTATTCACCTCATTATTCACCCTTCATCAGGCTAAGGTTAAGCTTCTTTTAAATCCTTCACACCATGCATAACATATGGAACTTTCCCAATTAGAACTAATCAATCATAGGAAAGCTTTCACTCTCGCTCGGTGCCAGGTCTTACCTTCAGCGGTATTGGAGGGAAGATATAAGAAGGTCCCTATAGTAGAAAGGGGAGGGAAGGCAGCATGGTACAGCCTGATCTCGTCAGATCTCGGAAGCTAAGCAGGGTCAGCCCTGGTTAGTATTTGGATGGGAGACCACCAAGGGAGACCAGGGTTGCTGTGCAGAGGAAGGCACTGGCAAACCACCTCTGTTAGTCTCTTGCCATGAAAACCCCCAAAAGCGGTCACCATAAGTCAGCTGTGACTTGACGGCACTTTACACACACACACATGCAGAGGAAGGCACTGGCAAACCACCTTTGTTAGTCTCTTGCCAGGAAAACCCCATAAGGGGTCGCCATAGGTTGGCTGCGACTTGACGGCACTTTACACACACACATAGCAGAAAGGCTTTGCCCTTGTGGGTCAGGGGAGATAGAAACTTCAGAACATGTCTTGATCCGCTGCTCATTCTACCAAGAAGTCCGCACAAGGTTTCTTTTCCCTTTGCTTAACTCTTGCCCTGACCAACGAGATGAGCTTCTGGCTAAGAAGCTCTTAAAAAGGTAAAGGTCCCCTGTGCAAGCACCAGGTCATTACTGACCCATGGGATGACGTCACATCCCGACATTTACTAGGCAGACTATGTTTACGGAGTGGTTTGCCATGGCCTTCCCCAGTCATCTTCCCTTTACCCCCAGCAAGCTGGGTACTCATTTTACCGACCTCGGAAGGATGGAAGGCTGAGTCAACCTGGAGCCTGCTACCTGAAACCAACTTCCGTTGGGATTGAATAAGAAGCTCTTAACTGATGAAAAATCACAGTTTACACTCTTGACTGCTAAATTTTGTGCTGCAGCTATTAAAATACGTCGTACCCTGACAGGATAAGAGTAACAGAAATACTTTATTACTCAAAATATTAAGGGGGTCACACCAAGTTATACGATGGTTATATACATTTTATTCATACACGTAATATGTAATTTTTAGGCTTAGATTATTTGTAGTAGCTGTTGTGGTGGTTTTCTTATTATCTGTTGTGGCTGTTGTTGTTTGCTTGTCTGGTTGTTTGCTTTTGATGGTCAGTGACCATATTAACAAATTATTATTATTATTACATATGGAACTCACTGCCACAAGGTAAAATGACAGTCGCTAGCTTAAATGACCTTTAAAGGTTAAACTAACTCAGTTAGATTCATCAGTGGCTGTTAACCAGGAGGGTCTGTTGTATGCCTCCCACAGACAGGGGTTTGGGGGCAGAATTTTGAGATGGAATGTTTAACATAAAAGAGACTTTTAAAAGTTGCGACCTCACGTGCAAATGAGGGAGGGGTTGCCCTCTGATCAGTGGGAAAGTGTGTAAAAGGCTAGATCAGAACCCACTATGATCAGACTTCACTCTCTAAATCTCTAAAACTGTCCTGCTCTGGGCCTTCCCTGTCCCTTCATGCCAGCATGGTGTAGCGGTTAAGAGCGGTGGTTTGGAGCGTTGGAATCTGATCTGGAGAACCGGGCTGGATTTCCCACTCCTCCACATGAGCGGCGGAGGCTAATCTGGTGAACTGGATTTGTTTCCCACTCCTACACACAAAGCCAGCTGGGTGACCTTGGGCTAGTCACATTCTCTCAGCCTCACCTGCCTCACAGGGTGTCTGTTGTGGGGAGGGGAAGGGAAGGAGATTGTAAGCCGGTTTGATTCTCCCTTAAGTGGTAGAGAAAGTCGGCATATAAAAACCAACTCTTCTCCTTTGTTTCTTGCTTTGCTTCATTTTTATTCCATTTTAAGTGATTCCCCAACCCCTTCTCCTGGGATATCTTTGGTAGGATTCCATCTAGGACATGAGGAAGAAAAGGTAGCTACGCAAAGAGTTTTGGGAGTGAGGTAGACATAGGAAAACTCTGAAAGCTTGGATTAGCTTTCAACCAGAGGGGTTGGAGATGATTGGGAGGTTAGGCTGTTTCATGTGCTATCATTACGTAAGCCTTGTGGCAGGTTTATAAAAAAAAAAAATTCTGTTCACATTGGTGTTTTTTTTCCATTTATGGTCTTTAATTGTTTTGCATTAAGAAGATAGAAGAAGAGTTGGTTTTTTATATGCCAACTTTCTCTACCACTTAAGGGAGAATCAACCTGGCTGACAACAATCACCTTCCCTTCCCCACAAGACACCCTGTGAGGCAGGTGGGGCTGAGAGAGCTCTAAGAGAGCTGTGACTAGCCCAAGGTCACCCAGCTGGCTTCATGTGTAGGAGTGGGGAAACCAACCTTGTTCACCAGATTAGCCTCCGCCGCTCATGTGGGGAATCAAACCTGGTTCTCCAGATTAGAGTCCACCGCTCCTAACCACACCACCATACTGGCTCACATTAAAGTTTTGTACATTTTCCTACCACCCATGTTGTGTGTGTACATTATGGCTTTGCTGTTGTTTTATTTTCTGGGTTCTGCATTGCACTGAATACAACATTTCTATTAGTTTTGATGAAATTAATACGTCTGTGTGTTCTTCGCTGGTCAGCGTTGGCCCCTTGGGGCTAATTCGGACCTGGGCATAATAATATTCAGCCTGAAGAAGAATTTTGGTGCTCAAAAGCTTTCTTGTTGCTTGACAGTGTTTTAGTCAGCCCTCATAAAAAAATACTTTCCCTAGAAATTTTGAGTAGTTTTTAATGTGTATACATGTTAATTTCTCAATATTTTATGGCAATGCATGTTCTTGGACCAATGACGATGAAGGAAATTCATACGCCTCAGTCTCCTGAAGATATTCACTTGCAGAAAAGGCATGCCCACAACTACCTTACGACAATTTTCATCATGAGAGTGTGGGGTTGTGGTTAGAGTGCCAGATTTGGACCTGGGAGACCCCCGGTTAAAATGCCCACTCGGCCATGGAAGCTTCCGGGTGACCTTGGGCCAGGCACACACTCTCAGCCCTGTCCTACCTCCCAGGGTTGTTGCGAGAATAAAATGGGGAAGAGGAGAATGATGCAAGTCAATTCCAGTCCCCAGGGGGAGAAAGGTGGGGTATAAATTACGTTTAAAAATCAGCCGCGTCCAGTTCCTCACTAATTCCCAGAAAATGCCTTTGGTACTCCGCTAGGGGGAGACCTCCAAATGAACTCATTATCAAATAGATTCAGCCACAGAGCAAACATCTATTAACAGTATTATTTGCCGGGGGAGACGATGGCCCCCTCCCACTTTTTTGTATTGAGCATCCAGCCTGAGGAAGAGGTTTGGAGAACTCAAAATTATGCCGCTTTTTGTGTGATTGTTTGGTGGGTCCTGATTAACAGTATTGCATGACTGAAGCTTTTGGAAATTCCCTGTGGACCAGCACAGCTATCTAGAAAGGAATAATGCTGCCAGCACGAGGGTTGCCAGGTCCCTCTTCGCCACCGGCGGAGGTTTTTGGGGCGGAGCCTGAGGAGGGTAGGGTATGGGAAGGGACTTCAGTGCCAAAAAGTCCAATGGCCAAAGCAGCCATTTTCTCCAGGTGATCTCTCTATCGGCTGGAGATCAGTTGTAATAGCAGATCTCCAGCTATTACCTGGAGGTTTGGAAATCAGAACAGTCAAGGTACAAAATTGCAAAATTATTGTTAGTGATTAGGACAAATTACAACAAGTGCTATACAACAATTACTTATCCTACTACTATAAATCATAAAAATCACTTAATGTCAACCATTCAGGTTCATAGTTCCTCAAGGGATACAATTCAGTGTGAATCACACTGAATTGAATCCCTTGCGGAACTATGAACCTGATTTGAAATAGTACTGGATTAAGGACAAATTACCAGGTTTTAGATTTTGCAATTGGATTTGATTGAACATGGGGCTGAAGAAAACATCTTGAAACGGCCGTCCCCCAGCTCATTCTTTTTTTATTATACCAATCATTGGATATCCTACTTGAATTGGACTTTTTCAACCATAATATAAAGAAAAATTGTATATTTGCACCTATAACACGAAGAATAACTGTACACCTGAATGGTTGACATTAAGTGATTTTTATGTATTATAGTAGTAGGATAAGTAATTGTTGTATAGCACTTGTTGTAATTTGTCCTAATCACTAATAATAATTTTGCAATTTTGTACCTTGACTGTGCTGATTTCCAAACCTACTTAGGTACAAACATAGTGATGCCTTTATTTGTTTAAATTGTTATTACCTGGAGGTTGGCAACCTTAGTCAGCACCTTAACAGGTGGCACCGTTACATTGCTATTGTTGAGGAATCTATTACATGGGCTGGGGGAAAGGTAGTGCATGCCTTTGGACCACAACAGCTACCTGCAGCCTCTAACAGAAGACTGCAGCTATAGAGCAGCGCTTGCTTCTTTAAGTCATATCTTCTGTCTGCAGGCATGCCGAGGCGATAACAAAGCAACTGCAAACATGGAGCAAATTAAAATTGCAGAGGTCATTTTGAAATTGTGATCTAGGACACACGAGCCAGACGTATATTTCATGGGAATTAAGTATGTAGGCTGGTCAAGTTAGGGGCGCCAACCTCCAGGTACTAGCTGGAGCTCTCCTGCTATTACAACTGATCTCCGGCTGCTTGGGCAATTGGGTTCTATGGCATCGAAGTCCCTCCCCGAACACCACCCTCCTCAGGCTTCGCCCCCAAAACCTCCCGCTGGTGGCAAAGAGGGTCCTGGCAACCCTCAGTCAAGTCCAGAGGCTTGATCGTTGGAAGTGCCGTGCTCCAAGTTTTCCTTCCACCATGGGGGTAAAGAGCCTTAATTCCCCTTTTGTGATGTAGGAATAACAAATTACTGGGGCTGGGTACACTCTATGCTAAAAGGACAGAACTTTTATCAAGGTAAAGCAAAGTAGCAGAGGTTTTTTTTGTTTTCCAAAGAAGGGGCATGGGAGTGGGGACAAGATGTGAAGCCTCAGACTGTGAACACCGGAAATTCTGTTCACAGTAAAAATCTTGTGTAATTTTGCTAAGCCTTTCACAGGTAAATCTATATCCCACCAAGAGGACTAGAAACTTACTTACTTGGGGTTTCTTTTAAACACAAAAACTGAACACTCGGGCACCTGAGTTCTATACTTCTGCAGCAGATAGTCTTGGTTGTCAAGCACTTACAGACCAGTCTCTACGTTCAGTGGACTTAAGGAGAGCTCTAGAGGTGTTTTCGAAGTTCCCCTCTAGTTTATCCTTCTCTTAGCTGTTGTGAAACTTTTAAATAGGGAAATGCTAACTTTTTAGAGAAATGATAAATACTAAGTTGAATATTCAATGACAAGTTAGAAAAGTATGATATCCGCTTTACCCAGATACAGATTGAAATTGGGGTTTGTTATTTCTTATAGTTTAGTTGTTAGGCTTCTGTAGTGCTTTTTGTTATGTTAATTTTTACATTTGTAGTGTATCTGTTTTGTTTTTGAAGAACTAAATGAAATACTTATGGAAGGACACAAAAAAAGGCAGGCTGAGGTAGGTGGGGCTGAGAGTTCTGACAGAACTGTGACTAGCCCCAGGTCACTCAAGCTGGCCTCATGTGTAGGAGTGGGGAAACCAGCCTGGCTCACCAGATTAGTCCGCCGCTCATGTGGAGGAGTTAGGGTTGCCAACTTCCAGGTACTAGCTGGAGATCTCCTGCTATTACAATTTATCTCCAGCTGAGGTCATTTTGAAATTGTGATCTAGGACACACAAACCAGACATATATTTCATGGAAATTGAGTATGATGGCTGGTCAGGTTAGGGTCGCCAACCTCCAGGTACTAGCTGGACATCTCCTGCTATTACAACTGATCTCCAGCCAATAGAGATCAGTTCACCTGGAGAAAATGGCCACTTTGGCAATTGGACTCTATTGCATTGAAGTCCCTCCTCTCCCAAACCCCGCCCTCCTAAAGCTCCACCCCAAAAACCTCCCGCCGGTGGCAAAGAGGGACCTGGCAACCCTAGGATTGGGGAATCAAACCCAGTTCTCCAGATTAGAGTCCACCGATCTTACCCACCACTACACACACTCCCAACTAAAAAGGGAAATTACCTGCATGCTCATGTTAGGCTCTGACATCAGGATGCTTCGGTGCTGACCTAGGTTGAGTTTAGAACCTTCTGTGGCACTCATCCACTTACCTCCAACGTATTTGTCCTGCAGCAATCGTGAATGAAGATCTTTGCCGACAGAACATTTTCAATCCACGGATCTGATCCACCCAGAAATGCTGCTTTCAGCATTACGCCGTAGCAATTTTCAACAAGCGGCCCCAAAAGCAGGCTCGGGTGCAATATATGCCACGGATTAACCACGCAGGTTTTCCTCTTCTTGCTCCTGTGGTTCTTGGTGCCAAACGCGACCCCCCCCATCCCCAAACACCCTTCACACACACCCCCAAATTACAAACCCGCTCATACAAACAACTTGGTTGATGGTTAAAAAAATTCTGGGTTTTTTATTGGTTTTGCTAGACAGTACTAAAAAAAAATCCCTCCGTTCTGAAAGGCAGGGCTTGAATTATTTAAATTTTGATCCATTTGTTTTTTAAAAAAAACAAACACACACACAAAAGGGAGAAGGGTAGAAGGGATCATGGCAAAAAAAAAATTCCTCGGTAACCCCACCTTTTCATCTGGGTCAAAGCCTACTTCATTTACTTCGCCCACCCTGATGTTATTTCTAATGCAAATTTAAGTTCACAGAAGACGATGAACACAGCCGGTCTGGGAGACGCCGATCGGATGAACGCAGACGGCAAATCTGTGGCCGAGACTCAGACTGATCAGAAACCCCGGGACGTGTTACAGAAATATTGGGTTCGGTGTGTCCAATGAGATTTCAGTCAAGGGCTTGTAAAAAGGAGTATGCCACAAGGAGTATCTTACGACTTACAGCTAGGAGAGAGCGAGATACCATTTCCGCCACTAAAGAGCAGCAGCTTCCCATCTGAATCCTCCAAATCAACGGCCGCTGCGCTCGAACGCTGGAGTTACGTTCAGAACCCGTGGAGCCGAAGGATGCTGCCTTAACACTAGCAGCAGCTTTAGTGTCAAACTGGGGACGCACCAAAGCCCCACTGGAGGGATTCGAACGACACATTCCGAGCCCTGTTCAAGCTGACTCAAGAGGAGTTGCAGAAGTCAAAACACGTTTGGCTTTACCACACCGCCGAGCGAAAACAATGGCATCACAGACATCCCGGTAGTGTTCATTTACCTGCACTGTCTTCTCGATTCGAGAGGGAACTGTGCAAGATGTGGACTGAGCGTGACCACAGGTGTGCTTCACCCAAGCCTTGTCATGCCTCACCCCTCCAACCTCTGGTTGGGTTTCAAAAGGGCCAAGGAGCACGTGGTCAACTAATCGGCACCACTCAGAAATAACCCCTGACCTCCAGAGCCCCGGAAGGGGAAAACTGGCAAACCCCTCATCCTCAGCTCTCCAGGAAGAATAAAACCGCTCCAACAGTACCATAGGCTGTGAGGAAAAAAGCCATGCTAATCTAATGGTATTACCAGAGCTCAGATTTATGGGAACGCATTTTTTAAAAAAAATCAACTTGTAAAAGTCTAAGGCGATAAAGCCCACAGATAAAATGTATGTTTGCCTTTCCAGTATCACCATGGACAAGGTATGACCCTACCAATCCCTTAAGCTTCAAAATGTGTCTGACCTCCCATAATTATGCATCGTGAAGGCTGGATGGTTTAAGCTTGAATGTTGTTGTTGGTTTTTTTTGCCATGATCCCAGTTCAGAGTACTGCAAGAAGCAGAAAATATTTAAAGGACATTTTATATATATATTTATATATATATAATTTTGAGATAAGAAAAATAAGGCTAATTCAAGCCTTGCCCTGTGCAAACAAAAACCAAAACAAGATCGGCAGTCACACAAAAGGACCCGATTACGTTACCACAGTCAGCTTGTTAATTTTCTGTCGTTTTTTGTTTTTTTTTTCTCTATTTTTTTTTAATAGGAGGACATTGGGGAGCTGAATTCTCCTACGGTGCAGGAGGAAGAAGGGGGGGTTGGTGTGGAATCGACTCGAGTAAAGCTAAAAACAATGAGAGAATTCTGGGAGGGAGAGAAAACTCAAACACAACTCAGCTGACTGTTCTGAGGGGGGGGAGAAACCCGGTGGGGTGGAAATGAAAGAACCTGTTAGTCAAGTAATGAATGAGCGTTTTAAATTATTCTCTTTGTTTTTGAAGTCTAGAGTTCAGAAGCGGCGGGTCCCCATTGTTACAGGGCCCCCGCAACAACAGAAGTGGAACCCCCCCCTGCCCTCCCCCGACCTCTCGGAAGAAGTCTATGTCATCTGCTGCTGCATGTTCGAAGGGTATTCCCCCACCCCACCCCATCCCCCACCCCGCAGGAGCAATCTGTCGCAACCAAGGAAGGGCAGGTGGGACTCAGGATGAGAGGGCGCTTTCCTTCTGTGTTGGCTGGACTTGTGAACGCTGCATCACCTTTTGGCTTTCGACATCTCTAAAATGTTTCTCGACCTAAACGGAGGAGGAAAGGGGTGCAAGGGGTTAGTGCTTCTTTGTACTCGGTGGGGAGGGTGGGCACTCTACCCAAAGAAGGCGGGCAACTTAACAAGTTGGTGATATCAGCGGAGTTTATCGGAAGCGGAGAGGCAAGACCGTTTCGAAGCAGGGAGTGGCAATGCATGAAACATCGGGCTTCTGTGGCGGCGGAAAGCACCGTCAAGTCCACAGCTGACTTATGGCGACCCCAGAGGGTTTTCAAGGCAAAAGATCTTCGCAGGTGATTTGCCATTGCCTGCCTCTGTGTAGGCTGAGTGTTCTGAGAAAACTGCGACTGGCCCAGGGGCACCCAGCAGGCTTTATGGGGAGGAGTGGGGAATCGAACCCAGTTCTTCAGATTAGAGTCTCCCACTCTTAACCGATGCACCATGCTGGCTTTTAGCTGACCCAGGCAGCAGGGTTGATTTGGGAGGCGGAGAGCGCAAGGAAACCCAAGGGGCAGGAAGAATAGGATGGGGAGGTTCACGGAGCTGGGACGGGCGGCACACCATAAGGAATGGGATTTTGCACTACAAGGGATCATACTGCCTCCGCCCCCACCCCCCAAGCACTCCATGTGGAACATGCTAGGAAGCTCTCCATCAAGTCTGACCCATCCCATAGGAAGGACGGTTTTTTTAATTGCTTCCTGTTTGTCTGAAGGACGGACACCTGCCTTTGGCAGAGCCAACCTTCACCAAACAAAGCCAAGCAGAATGTTAAAAGCAGAGGAAGAGATGGACAGGTCATTTAACGGCCTGGACCATAATATGATACCTGTTGCTGCCTTTTATGCCAGGCTGATTCCCCTCCTCCCTACTTTTGTGGTCCCACCCCCCCACCCCCCGCCAGGCCCAAACCCCTGATCTACTTACTATCTTGCGTACATGACTTAGGGCACTCCCCTCTTTGCCTTTACAGTTTTCCACTTGGTACGGAGGGGCGATGACGACGTCTTCCATCACAACTATATTCTTCTCTTGCCATTTACAGTCTTTAATCCTGGAAGAGAAGCAACAAACATACTCACACAAAGGAGTTTTACTGGCTAAACTCACAGGGCCATTGTGGTCAAATACCCACCCCGCATGGGACAGAGAAGAACAGGACACAGCTGCTTAGAAGAATAGTTGGTTTTTATATGCCGACTTTCTCTACCACTCAAGGGAGACTCAAGCTGGTTTACAATCACCTTCCCTTCCCCACGACAGACACCCTGTGGGGTAGGTGGGGCTGAGAGAGCTCTAACAGAGCTGTAACTTGCCCAAGGTCACCCAGCTGGCTTTGTGTGTAGGAGTGGGGAAACAAATCCAGTTCACCAGATTAGCCTCCGCCGCTCATGTGGAGGAGTGGGGAATCAAATCCGGTTCTCCAGACCAGACTCCACTGCTCCAAACCACCGCTCTTGACCACTACACCATGCTGGCTTACACCTAGCTCCATGCCCCCCATCCCAATCAGGAATGCTGTTAAATAGTACACAGCGTCGCCAAGATGACAGATGCTGGACAGAAGTGGTAGCCTGAACACAGGAGGATTGAGACTGTTTAAAAAACACACCAAGAAGGCAAATGAAGAGGTCATCCTCTTCATAAAATGTACTCGCCGCTCCTCCAGAGCAAGTGGACACAAAGCAGTGTTTCTGGTGACTGCTGCAAGGAAAAATGCAGACTGGGCATCTTTTCAGATGCACACAAGAATCAGATAACCAGTTTTAAGAGGTCCAACATGTGGTCTTGGCATGACCCATCTCCGCCGATCGGTCTGCAACTCTCTTTGTGCGTAGCATCAGCACTCAGTTCACCCCAATCATTTTGCTGAACAGTAATAAGGACGCTTTCCCACATGCCGAATAATGAACTTTCAAATCCACTTTCAATGCACTTTGAAAGCTGGATTTTACTGTGTGAAATGGCAACATCCACTTGCAAGCGATCGTTAAAAGTGCACTGAAAGTGGATTGAAAGCGCATTATTTTGCACCCGTGAAAGCACCGTAAGTAACAAGGGGGTGGGGGTTCCTACCTTGAAAAAAGATTCAGAGAGTAATTAGGAATTTCTTTTCAACTAAAAAAAAAATCCCTGACGGAAAATAAACGGAGGAGAGAGGACTGCTCAACAAGATTGTGGACTGATGATCATTACAGATTTCTGTTCTAAGGCTAAAGACGAATTATGGGAACAGCCTCCTGCCAAAACCGGAGGGGCTGATTCCATGACTTGGAGGAACAGGAACAAGCTTCAGCTCAGATGCTGCCTCCTCTCTCACAAGCACAGCTTCACTTATGGTCTTCTTTACACACCAACTAAAGACCGCCACGGTATTCAAACTCATAGACTATATTCTTAGCGCCTTCCTACCAAACAACAACTAGAAGCTGTGGTTTGAAGACATGAACACATGAAGCTGCCTTATACTCAATCAGATCCTCGGTCCATCAAAGTCAGTATTGTCTACTCAGACCGGCAGCGGCTCTCCAGGGTCTCAGGCTAGGGGTCTTTCATATCACCTACTTGCCTAGATCCTTCAACTGGAGATGCCGGGGATTGAACCTGGGACCTTCTGCACGCCAAGCAGATGCTCTACCACTGAGCTACAGCCCACAGGGGATGAAAGGAGCCTATGAGCAATTCACAACAGAGTGGGTAAGTTATCTCGTGTGTGTGTATGTGCCATCAAATCACAGCTGATTTATGGCGACCCCGTAGGATTTTCAAGGCAAGAGATGTTGGGAGGTGTTTGCCATTGCCTGCCTCCACGTGGGCTGATAGAACTGTGACTGGCCCAAGGTCACCCAGCAGGCTTCATGTGGAGTGGGGAATCGAACCAGGTTCTCCAGCACCCTCATGGCTGTTTTAAAGAAATACACTGGGTTTGCTTTTGGTTTTTAAAAAAACAGCTGTGATTGAAGAAGCAATGCTAACCAGGTCTACTCAGTTTGGGAATATTTTAATGAAATTCCTCTACCTATGGGTAAGGCAGGCGTGTGCGCAAAATGCAAACACTGCAACAAAGAAATGCAAGACCTGGTGGCCCAAATGAAACATCATGAGAAGTGCTGTTTATGTAGAAAACCATTATTTAAATATCATCTTACTGACTAGTAAAAAATAGAATTTTTTATAAAGGCAGCAGTATCTAATGAGGCTTTGGATGTGAAACGGTGATTACTCCAATCTGGCTCTTCTTTGCAAATATCTGAGTAGTCTCCTCGTGGCCCTACACTCTGGATCGAACCAGGTACAACCCATGTAACCTATTAAGGGTGGCCTCTGAACAATTAACCAAGGCGTTAGCCGATGGACAATGGCATCTGTCGCCGCAAACAAATTTACTTCTCCTGCAATCATCTTTGCCCTTAACTGCACTAGTTCATCTTCTCCAAGACACATTTTGATATTAAGGTCCTGTCTCTCATCCCTGACTAGGGATTTCAATCGTGAAAATCTAGTCTTACTGACTAGTGATTTAAATCGATTTGATTTAAATCAAATCCACTCTGATGACAAAGGGAAAAAATAGTTATTGTGTCCCTCCTCACCCGGTGTCAGTCCTGCGGGAATTAATTTAAATAGTCTTTTTTACATTCAGTTCAGGTCTGACATCTGTGAACGTCAAAGCATAATTATAGTATTTTACCCAAAACTTTTGTAGAGCTATAAAGACTAGTCTGTCAATTTCCTAGTGAAGAAAGGAAAAAACGTGTCAAGTAGTCTACTAAAAACTGCTTCAAAGAGAAACAATATATATTCACTCCAAAAAATGTGGCAACAATACATTGTGTGTTACAGACTAGCAGCTTCTGAATCTTAATAGTCACAACAGGAGAACTGATGGGCTGTTGACTGGAAATTAGTATGGGCCCATGAGCTGTGTATTTCACAAGTCTACAACTGAGGTGCAGTTCTGAAATGAATAAATCTATCTGCCTTGAAGCGGAATGAACAGAAAACAAAGTTGTGCGAGGAAGTGCATCAACGCACAGCTCTGGTGGGGCAGAACAGACCCAGCCTGCCTCAAAGATGATCAAGCCACGGGGCCGGAACACAAGACAAGCCTCTCCTCAAATCACTCAACTCGTCCCCCTTCAAAACTGTCACCAGCCACACTGGAAATCACTTTTTTGACTCGGGCAGGGGGCATATATTCAGATTCACTGATTCTTCTCCCAACAGGCACAATGCTTCATGTAAACTGGAGGCGTTACTTATCAGATTACATGTGGGTGTTTTCAGATTCACCAGTTATGTCTGCTGTTTCTACAGATATATGCTGTTCTATTAAGCACAGTAACCCTATTCTATCCTCTTCAAGGAACCGGTCCACTTTTTAAAAATACATAACAGCGTGCACACATAAGCAAACAGCAAGGAACGAATCCAGAAGGTTACAAATATTTCAACCACACAACTACACCAACACACTTGGATCAAAAGTGTATCGTATAACCATCTTTTTACAGGCAACTGTTAAGAAGGTATACAAAGCATACATTGGAAAACAACTGTAAGGGATGCATGTTTATCATGGTATACAGATCTATCACAGACACCTGTAACATTCGGGAACAACATTAAACCCCTTACTCCACGGACAACCGGGCTGATTCCATGACCTTAGGTAGATGATGAGAGGGAGGGCATCTTGGCCATCTTCTGGGCATGGAGTAGGGGTCACTGGGTGTGTGTGTGGGGGAAGTAGTTGAGAATTTCCTGCATTGTGTAGGGGGTTGGACTAGATGACCCTGGTGGTCCCTTCCAACTCTGATTCTATTATTCCACCTGGGGCTTGCTATACTGATGCCATATTTAGTGCAGACACCTGAGTGACAAAGCCCATTGTAGCCTGGAACTTCTGAACTCAAGTGATCCACCAACCTCAGCCTCCCCAGAAGCTGACACCGATCCACAACATTAAAATAGCTTCAGTCATTTTCACTTATGTCTCTGGAGATCTGGGACTGCCAAAGAAAATACTTGCTCAGCTACTCTAGAGAAGATTCAGTAATTATTATTCTGCTTGCAAGAGCTGCCAAATGACAATAAGGAATGTGACTTCAGAGCTGTGATATATGACTGAAGAGAATCAGACTGATCATGGCCGATTGGGTCGCTCCAGAGCTCCTGGAGGAACTAGATGGTCTTGGAAATCAGCTGCATACCTCGCGGGTATAATTTTTCTATGCCTTCGTAACTGGTCTTCTTGGCTTGGATCCTATGAGCCGGTTCTGCAAGTGCTAGACGTTCCACTAAAACTTCCATTTACACAAGATGGATGGTTTTCAGTGGGGCCCCGCACAAACTGAAGTGGTGGCAGAAGAGAAGTGCGCTCTCACCAGAGACTAACATGCACTGGACTCTCTCACAGGCTCCAAGCCCTTGTATGTAAAGTTATATACACGCTTTTGGTGTGGTACAGTTGTGCTGTTTAAACATTTTTGGCCTCCTGTATTCATAAGCACAGACAACCAGGGACACAAAGCCATTACAGCAAGGGGGGGGAATGCTAATTCAAGAGTCACATGTTTGACTTAACACCATTCATTTGCTTAATATACGCTGACCCAAGCTCTACGGTGGGCAGTCCGCATACTTGAAGCAATGTGAAAGTGTGAGAGCTGACTAGGTCTTATTTCTGTTTAATCATTTTCCAAGTGTGCTTTTCAGGGTTCAAAGTGCCTTCATTCGCTGAGATCGGCGCATAGTCAGGACCCTGTGCTAAAAAGCTGGACGGCACCACAACACAACTTGGTGCGCACCCTGAATAAACCGTGTATCTGAGACGTTATTTGAGTGCTGGATTTGGTCCGAGGGTTCAAATTCCCACTCAGTGTCTTGGGGGCCAGTTGCTCTTTCTGCCTAATCTACCTCACACAGTTGTTGGGAGGGTAAAAACAGAACAGCAGAGAGGCATTTTTACTACTCTGAGCTCCTTGAAGAAGGGAGGCAGAGATGAAGAAGAAGAGTTGGTTTTTATATGCCAACTTTCTCTACCACTTAAGGAAGAATCAAACCGGCTTACAATCACCTTCCCTTCCCCTCCCCACCACAGACACCCTGTGATGTAGGTGGAGCAGAGAGAGCTCTAAGAGAGCTGTGACTAGTCCAAGGTCACCCAGCAGGCTTCATGTGTAGGAGTGGGGAAACCAGCCCAGTTCACCAGATTAGCTTCCGCCGCTCATGTGGAGGAATGGGGAATCAAATCCAGTTCTCCAGATCAGAGTCCACAGCTCCAAACCACTGCTCTTAACCACTATACCACGCCGGAATAAATGCAGCCATCTTGTTTACTCCTGCAGGAAAAGAGGTGAATTCTACATCTAAGAGCCAAGTTTTCAAAATCTACAGGAAAGTAGGGAAGAAAATTCTGTACACAAGAGAGGTAGGGATCACAGAATTGAGGGAGGAGAGTATGCATTGGACTACGATTTCTGCCTTCAGAAATGAGGCGCAAGCTGCCCTGTCCTCCCACCAGCTGCCAATGAGCCCCCCTGTTCTCCATCCTTCCAGCCTGCTACTTACGTCTTGTGTATAGTCTGGAAAAGCTGCTGACCTTCCAAAGAGACCCCAGCACTAATTGCGTACGCCTGGCTCAGCTTTTCTTCCTTCTCCATACGTGCTTTGTTCGCAAGCTGGAAAAGGAAGCAGAAGAGAGGCACAGATATTAACCCAGGACTGTGAAGAGAAGCAGATGCTGGTTCTGCATGTGACGTTCGGACAACAGGGACTGCGACCAGCTCGTTAGCTAAGGTAGCTCCCAAACGGTGCAAAACACTTAAGTCAGATCAGTGAAGTTATAAGTGAGGTTTGGTCAGGCAATTGAGGTACAGGCACTTGGACCCTAAATCCTGATGCAATTATGGAAAAGAATGAGACAGATACTCTACAAGTCTTGGAAGTAGGGGAAACACAAGTTAGCTGTCAGCAGAGTCACAGAAAGGAATGTTAGGATACTGGTAACGGCCTTCATTCTTTGCCTACACTCAGCCATATTAAATCCAGAGAAGAGAAAACAGGTTAACAGGAAGTCATCATGTGCTCAAGCAGATGAGACATTGCTAGCTGGGGACAAATGTTTTTTCCTCCAATGGCTGCCTGGTCTTCTCATCCAGGGAATAAGTTTACTACAGACAAGGAAAAGGAGCTAGAGGATTCGCCCCATCTCCCCTCCCCAGAGCAAATTACATTGCTGTACACAAACGTTTGAAAGGCAGTAAGCTAGCATTAAAGGTAGTCCCCTGTGCAAGCACCGGGTCATTCCTGACCCATGGGGTGATGTCACATCCCAACGTTTACTAGGCAGACTATGTTTACAGAGTGGTTTGCCAGTGCCTTCCCCAGTCATCTTCCCTTTACCCCCAGTGAGCTGGGTACTCATTTTACCGACCTCGGAAGGATGGAAGGCTGAATCAACCTTGATCCGGCTACCTGAAACTGACTCCCGTCGGGATCGAACTCAGATCGTGAGCAGAGCTTTTGACTGCAGTACTGCAGCTTACCACTCTGTGCCACGGTGCTTTTAAGCTAGCATTAGTGCCTAGTATTTCAAGCAAGATGGTTGGTGTCCAAATAGTGCTCTACCTTTACAACTCTTCCTTCAGTCACAATGGCCACTGACAGACCTCTCCTCCATGAATCTGTCTAATCCTTTCTTAAAGCCACCTATGCCTGTGGCCATCACTACATCCTCTCACAGCAAATACCACATTTGAATCACTCAGTGTAAAGAAGTTTCCTTTGGTCTGTCCTGAATCTACTGGATTCACTGGATGCCTTCTAGTATTTTAGAAGAGAAAAAAGGTTCTTTTTGTCAACTCTTTCCACCTCATGCAAAATTATAAATCTCTATCATGTCCCCATTTAGTCATTTCTTTTCTGAACAGGAAAGTCCCAGACTCCAGCTTTTCTTCATAAGAAAGGTTATCCAACCTCCTAATCATCTTCAGTGCCCTCTTCTGTACTTTTTCCAGCTCTGCGTTGTCCTTTTTGAGATACGGTGACCAGAACGGTGCAGAGTATTCCAAATGAGGCTGCACCATAGATCTATTGAGACAGGCACTATTTTAACTTGTTCATAAATGATTAGAAATTGGAGGAAAGCGGTGTAATGGCCAAGTTGCAGATGACGCCAAATTATTCTGGATGTGAAAACCAAAGCAGATTATGAAGAGCTCCAGAAGAGTCTCTCTAAATTGGGTGAGCAGGCAACACGGACAATGATGTTCAATGTAAGTTTAAGGTGATGCACACTGAAACAAAAAAATCCTAACTGTAAGTGTAGGCTGATGGGATCTGAACAGGCTGAGACCCTGTGGTTGTAGCTCATAGCTGGATGAAAATGTTGATTTACAGCACAGTCCTAAGGAGAGTTACTCCAGTCTGAGACCACTGAAATGAATGATAGACTGGAGTAAATCTCCTTAGGACTGAACTGTAAGTGTACACCAACAGTGAAAAAGGCAAACTGGGGATTATTAAAAAGGCTGGGGATTATTTTTAAAAAGGAACTGAAAATAAAACAGTCAATACTGTAAAGCTCTCATGTAGATGTACGCTAATGCCACATTCGGAATACTGTAAAATCTGGTCACCAAATCTCAAAAAAGACTATTGCAAGGCTGGAAAAAGTACAGAAGAGGGCAACCAAGATGATAAAGGGGCTGGAGCACCTTTCCTATGAGGAAGGGCTAAAGAGACTGGGGCTGGTCGGGTTAGAACAGTTGACAGCTGAAGGGCGGCATGACAGAGGTTTATAAAATTATTGTATAGGTAGAGAAAGTGGATAGAGAACTTTTTCTCCTTCTCCCATAATACTAACACTCAGGGGCACCCAATGAAACTGATGGGCAGACAAAAATAGGTCACCAGATGAGATGGACCACTGGTCTGATCCAGCAGCGCTCTCTTCATACTCTTTTGTCCTGATTTTTTTTTCACCACCTTCTGAGGGGGAAAACTAAAAAATTTCAACTCACGGAAATATATGAAGCTGCTATGGAAGGTTAGGTCATCGGTCCATCTAGCTCACTCTTGTCTACTCCGACAGGTAGAGGTTCTATGACATTTCGGCCAGAGATGAGGCTTTCCCATCACCTGCTGCCTAGAATTCATTTACCTGGCAATACCAGAAACTGAATATGGGACCTTCTGCAAGCAAACCATGTGATCTACTACTGAGCCTCAGACCCTTTGGTTTAACAGATCAGTGCAGAGTTGAACATCTTGCTATCCTGGCTAACCAACTAAAAAGCTGCCGCGTGCCAAAAGACTGAAAGCTCACAAAGCTGCCAGCTTAGTTAAAACAGATACAGAGTAAGACTTCATACTGCTAATGCTTTGTACAATGTAGCTCCAGTGGTCTCAGGGAAGGGAAAATCAATTTCACGAAGAATTCTTACCTTGCTAACATTGAGTGAAGCTAAAGGTGGGGGGGTTTCTGTGCGGTCGTTGATTATTTCCACGTCTGAAACATACTGTAAGTTTATGAGCAAGATATCTGCATGGTTAGGCTTGCCACTGGAAGAAGGGCATTCTGGAGGAAAGAACTTATTAAGGAAACAGGCCCAGAAAATATAGTTCAGCACTTCAAAAAGAAAGGATTAATTGGAGAACCAGCCAAAGAAACGGCTTACAGACATACAATGTCTTTTATCAGGGTAATTTACCAGTGAGCATATCTGCCATTCCATTTGTATCCCACCCACCATCCAAGCAGTTCAGGGCATTAACATGTTCTCCCCTAAACTATTATATCCTACATCAACCCTGTAAGGCAGGAGAGGCTGAGAAAGTGACTGTCCCAAAATCACTCAGGGAGGTCATGATAGGGATTTTAAACTTGGATCTCCTCCATCCTAGTCCAATGTTCTAACCACTACACCACTTGTGGCTTTGTGAGTAAAGTTTGTAGCTAGGTACCCTACAGATAAGACTAGCTGTGGTTGAAGTTGAGATATTTCATGCCAAGGAAAAAGCCTCAACTTTCCAAAAGTCTGGAGCAACAAAATGTGAGCATTTAATGCTTCAAGCGCTACCAAGCAACAATGAGCCTCTGGAAGCTAATGGTTTGATGGGGGTGGGGGGTAGCTCACTAGTACCAGCCTTCAAAGAACTGTGTGATACATAGATACAAGAGAACGGATGAGTTGTGTCATATGTCTATAAAGTATAAGTCTGCTTTGTGGTAACCTAGAACATGTATGTTATGTGACTTTTAGAAGAACAGAGATTCATTCCCAAGCTCAGAATGCATCTGATTGGATTCTGCAACACAAATCCCACAAGAGGCACGACCCTGTTCTATGACATCCCAAGGCAAATGGTAACTCGCAAAAGAACAAATTATGACAATTAGGACCCCAACAGAAGTTGGAAGTTGCCCGGTACCTTTGCCATTCTAGAACCCAATATGCTTTTGCTTCCTACCCTGAGGAGCTACTTCGGGCAGAATAAGACAGGGTCAGTGCAGATGTAACATTGGGGCCCACTGCAAACTCCTTCCTTCTATCCCATCTCAGCCTTAGCCACAAAAGGTATTCTGACACTAGCATTAACTGTGATTAACACTCGTGCCTTTGTAACATTAAACTGTGGCTATATGGGCCTTTGCAATGGAGACAGGAGGGGATGGGGGACGTGAGAATGAAACATCCTCCATGGATCCACACAGATTTACTTACAGTACGCAAGGGAGCATTCTCCACCCTGCACACAACCTGTGCCAGCAGGGTAATGAAAGACAATCTGAAGCTACATACTGCTCCTAGGACCTTACCAAGTACCTGGGCTGCAAATTTCCACTTAGACACACACAAGTTTCCATGGACAGGAGGAACAGAAGCAGTATTTCAAAGAGCTGTTTAGGGCTGCAGCAAGGAGGAAATGGTTCTGTTTGCAGTACTGCACAGAGGAATCCAAATCAGAGAAATCTCCAGGATGTAATTCCTGCTGCCTCTATCCCCGCAATAAAATCACCTGTGTTCTGTTTTCCAACATGCATGTTTGCTGCTAACCCTGGTCTAAGCCTTGTTAATTAAAAAAAAAAACTCATGGCTGCAGGAAGATACTCATTGCAGACTCTAGGGACTTGTGGGGAGCCACTACATGTCAATATTTAACATCCTTATTCTCCAACACCAACCACATTCCACTCCAGATCACAAAGGCCAGTTAACACTTGTCTCAAGCCTTTCTTGGAAAAAATCCACAATTGTCACTGTGTGAGCGCAAGATACCTTGTAAGTGCAAATTAGCTGTCACAGATCAAACCAACACATTTCATTTCAAATGCAATGTGATCTAAAATGGGCTTGCCTCACATATTTAGTCAACAGGCAGCGCACAATTCTGAGTCAAGTTCAGGCGCCTTCCCACACCTCAAACTGGAAGCACTCTCCCTGCCCCTAAGATCTAGGAGATCCAGGTTAAAATCCCCCCTCTGTACCCTGAAGCTTGCTGGGTGACCTCGACCCAGCCTGGACAACCCCACGGGGTTGTTGTGAAACTCACTACAGACTTTAGGATATCCACTTCCTTCTCAGCCAGCTCCTTGAAGGAAGGAAGGATAAAAATACACTACCTGCCTTGAAGGAAGGAAAAAAATACACTACCTACCATGTTTACCTTATCAACCCCTCCCTTTCCAACCCCCTGCTCCACTCTCCATTCCTACCCTTCTCCATTACCCGTCCCTTCAAAACCTGAAACTCTCCCTCCTTCTCATCCAACAGGTCAAGACGCTCGGCTTCTCATCCACAAGCACCCCCTTGCAAACCCGTTTCCTCAACATCAGCTATTCGACCATGCTTTTGCCCCCCCCCATCACACATTTTCTCTCCCCCTTTTACAAACAAGCCCGACCTGCCACTTTCCGGATTAGTTCCGGCCTTTGCAGTCGCGTGCTACAAAGCAGGCCCAGGGAATGCCCTCTGGCCTGGAAAAGCAGGCAAGTGGAACCCTCGCTTGTCCCTCCCCCGCCACCGCCCCAATCATTCCCCATCCCAAACACCAAGACCGCCCTCCTTCATGAGAGGGAGGGC
Source organism: Euleptes europaea (assembly GCF_029931775.1). Lineage (NCBI taxonomy): Eukaryota > Metazoa > Chordata > Lepidosauria > Squamata > Sphaerodactylidae > Euleptes > Euleptes europaea. Next base: position 22,557,449 of record NC_079329.1, on the reverse strand, counting down.
ATCTTGTGAGGGAGGGCACCTTGGCCATCTTCTGGGCATGGAGTAGGGGGTCACTGGGGGTGTGCGGGGGGGGGAGGTAGCTATGAATTTCCTTCATTGTGCAGGGGGTTGGATTAGATGACCCTGGTGGTCCCTTCCAGCTCTATGATTCTATGAGAGGGAGGGCACCTTGGCCATCTTCTGGGCATGGAGTAGGGGCCGCTGGGGGTGGGAGGTAGTTGTGAATTTCCTGCACTGTGCAGAGGGTTGGGCTAGATGACCCCGGTGGTCCCTTCCAACTCTATGATTCTATGAGAGGGAGGGCACCTTGGCCATCTTCTAGGCATGGAGTAGGGGCCGCTGGGTGGGGGGGAAGGTAGCTGCAAATCTCCTGCATTGTGCAGGGGGTTGGACTAGATGACCCCGGTGGTCCCTTCCAACTCTATGATTCTATGAGAGGGAGGGCACCTTGGCCATCTTCTGGGCATGGAGTAGGGCCCGCGGTGGGGGGGGGGAAGGTAGCTGCGAATCTCCTGCACTGTGCAGGGGGTTGGACTAGATGACCCCGGCGGTCCCTTCCGATTCTATGATTCATGATTCCTCCTCCTTCCCAAACCCAGAGTAGTATCCCCCTCCCCCCCCCGAAACCAAGCCAGGCCCAGCCGCCTCGAGAGAAAGCGAGAGAGAGAGTCCCGATGCCCCTTCCCACCCCAGGCCGGGCCCCTGCCCGCCTCCCCCCTCCCCCTCCGGGGGTGAGGATACTGAGCGCCAGCATCTTGCTGGGGTAGTCGAAGGCCACCACCTCGCCTTGCAGCCGCTGCTCCTGGCAAGTCCGGCACGACACTTGGCTGCCCACACTGAAGAACTCGCCGCCCAGCGCCGCCATCTTGTTTCAGGCCCAGGCGGCGGCGGCGGCGGCGGCAGCACCCGCAGCCGCCGCCCCGCCTGAGGAGGCGGCCGGGGAGGCCGGGAGGGCGACCCGGAGCGACCCCCGCCGCCTCAGGCCCAGGACCCCGCCGCTCGCGCGCTCCGCTCCTCGGCGCGGCCGCCTGGCGTGGGGGGAGGGGGGAGAGAGAGAGAGAGAGAGAGAGAGAGACGGCGGCGAGGTGTGGCCAAGGCCACGGCGCCCCGCCTCGACGTCGGCCCCGCCCCTCCCGCGCCCACGCACGTGACGTCACCGCGCAAGGCGAGCGGCGGTTGGCTGGCTGGCTGGCCGGCAGCCCGGGGATCGGGGGAGGGGAAAGGAAGAGGAGGGAAAAGGAGGCGTTGGCGAAAGGGAAGGAGAGTCCGGGGAGGGTGGGCGTGGCCAATGGGAAAGGGGGCGTGGCCTGGTGCGGTTTTGCGGGAAGTGTGTGTGTATGTATAAGTGTGTGTGTGTGTGTGTATATACACACACACATATACATACACACATACATATATATATATATATATATGCACATACATACATACATATACATACACACACATATATACATACATATACATACACACATACATATATATATATATATGCACATACATACATACATACACACACACATATATACATACATACATATACATACACACACACATATATATACACATACATACATATACATACACACACATATATATACACACACACATACACACACACTCATATATACACACACACTCATATATACACATGTATATACATATACATACATACATACATACATATATATATATATACACACACACATACACACACACGTGTGTGTGTGTGTGTGTGCTGTCAAGTCGCAGCTGACCTATGGCGACCCCTTTTGGGGTTTTCCTGGCAAGAGATTGACAGAGGTGGTTGGCCAGTGCCTTCCTCTGCACAGCAACCCTGGTCTTCCTTGGTGGTCTCCCATCCAAATACTAACCAGGGCTGACCCTGCTTAGCTTCTGAAGACGGGAGGGTTTTTGTGTGTTTTTTAAGTAACCTTTTGGGGTGGACGCAGGGCCGGCGCCAGTCTTTTTTTTTTGTGGGGGGCCGTAGGCGAGGCTAACTACTTGTGCCCCCCACCCCCATTGCTAACCAGTTTTCAAAGATAATTCATAGTGGGTAGCCGTGTTAGTCTGTCTGCAGTAGTAGCAGAAAAGGGCAAGAGTCCAGTAGCACCTTAAAGACTAACAAAAATATTTTCTGGCAGGGTATGAGCTTTCGTGAGCCACAGCTCACTTCTTCAAATACAGCTAGAATGTGAATCCATCTGTCTTCAAGTAGACGAGTGAATTCAGACAAGCATTGGTATGTAAATGTTAACAGTATGTAAATGTGAATAGCAGGCGTGATGGGATTAGGTGTGGTATGCAGAAGAGTCTGTGATGTCCAGGGGAGAGATGGGTGTGGAGAAATCAGCATTGGTAATGAGCCATGAATGCAAGATCTTTATTCAGCCCAGGTAAATGCATTGTCTTTAGTTTGAATATCAACTGTAATTCCAGCAGTTTCTCTTTCCAATCTCCCTTTGAAATTCCTTTGTAAGAGAACTGCTACTCTTAAATCTGCAACAGAATGTCCTGGAAGGTTGAAATGTTCTCCCACTGGTTTTTGAATATTGTGGTTTCTGATGTCAGACTTATGTCCATTTAATCTTTGTCTAAGAGACTGACCAGTTTGTCCAATGTAGATTGTGGAAGGGCATTGCTGGCATGCGATGGCATAAATCACATTAGAAGATGAGCAGGAGTATGAACCTGAGATAGTATGGCTGACATTGGTGGGTCCAGAGATGATGTTCCTAGAATCTATATGAGGGCAAAGTTGGCACCTTGGTTTGTTGCAGGCCTTGGTGCCAGAGTCCATGTTCCTGTTAAGTAGTTTATCATCATGGGTGAGAAGTTGTTTTAGGTTAGCCGGCTGTCTGTAAGCAAGAAAGGGACGCCCCCCCAGTGCTTCAGCAAGGGCAAGAGTCCAGTAGCACCTTAAAGACTAACAAAAATATTTTCTGGTAGGGTATGAGCTTGCATTTTTTCAAGGAACTCATCTGTTTAAAAACTGTGCCCCTCGAGCCAGTTCTGCTCCCCCCCCTCGGGGGTCTGCGCCCTAGGCGACTGCCTAGTTCGCCTAATGGTAGCACCGGCCCTGGGTGGACATTCAGTTGCTGATTTAAGTGTAGCGGTTCTCTTGCGAAAAGGGTTTCAAAGGGCGATGGGAAAGAGAGGCTGCTGAATTGCAGTTTATAATGGAACTCAAGACTGCATTCTCCTGCACTGAATAGAGACCTGGGATTCCTGTATTATTACCAATGCTGATTTCTCCACGCCTCTGCATATTTCTCCCTCTGCATATCACACCTAATTAGGGTTGCCAGGTCCCTAGTAATCTCTTGGGGTGGACGTTCAGGTGCTGGTTTAAGAGCAGCGGTTCTCTTGCAAAAGGTGTTTCAAAGGGCGATGGGAAAGAGAGGCTGCTGAATTACAGTTTATAATGGCACTCAAGACTGCGTGCTCCTGGATTGAATGGGCCTTGGTCTGATCCAGCATGGCCTTTCTTATGTTCTTTAGGTGCTGGATAGCGGGGGACACAAAGGCAAGGCCTCAGAATTTGGAAGCGAAACTGGAAGTCCTGGCCATCCCACTGGGATTCTTGGGATTCTTGAGATCTGGGATTCCTGTCTTATTACCAATGCTAATTTCTCCACGCCTACTACCTCTCTGCATATCACACTTAATTAGGGTTGCCCAGGTCCCTAGTAATCTCTTGGACTGGTTTAAGAGCAGCGGTTCTCTTGCAAAAAGGGTTTCAAAGGGTGATGAGAAAGAGATTATAAATTACAATTTATAATGGAACTCAAGACTAGGCATTCTCCTGGATTTAATAGAGACCTGGGATTCCTGTATTATTACCAATGCTACTTTCTCCATGCCTCTGCATATTTCTCCCTCTGTATATCACACTTAATTAGGGTTGCCAGGTCCCTCTTTGCCACCAGCAGGAGGTTTTTGGGGAGAAGCCTGAGGAGGGTGGGGTTTGGGGACTTAAATGCCATTGTCCAATTGCCATCGTCCAAGCGGCCATTTTCTCCAGGGGAACTCTGTTGGCTGGAGATCAGTTATAATAGCAGGAGATCTCCAGCTAGTACTTGGAGGTTAGCAACCCTATACCTAATCCAATCACTCCTGCCAGTGTCATTTACTTGCTTTTAACATTTACATTGCGAATGGGTGTCTGAATTCACTCTTCTCTACTTAATGATAGATGGACTCACATTCTAGCTGTATCTGAAGATGTGAGCTGTGGATCAGGAAAGCTCATACCTTGCCAGAATTTTTTTTTTAGTCTTTAAGGTGTTACTGGACTCCTGCTCTTTTTTTCACATGGTGTAATTAAATGGGAAAAGCGTTCATATTTAACCTTGGAGCACACGTTACAATGAAGGCACCTTTAGTCCATGTACATATGGTGATCATTCCGGATGGGTTAGTCTACTGCAACAGGCGTCCAGCAGACACCTTAAGTACGGGGGGAAACAGTTTTCAGCGCTCTTGCCCATGAGTCAGAGTCACTTCATCAGATTCCGCTCTGCCCATTTGAAGGAGTACGGCAAACTCAATTCAAGCACCCTCTCACCACGCTTCCTTTTTCCAGCCTGCAGTCCAAAGACAGGATGAAATTGTGATAACGGTACTTTGTTGTTTTTATTTAATATATATATTTTATTAAACATATATGTGTGTGTGTGTGTGTGTGTGTGTGTGTGTTGCCCATATTTTGGGAGCTCTGAGATAAGTACAGCTGACTTCATTTCAGTTAATCAATATTTATATAATTTCAGGTGGGATAGTCTGTAGTGACAGAACAAAACTGTCTTGTATTGGACAAATTGAAGTTAGTTACGAGCCACAAAAGCTTACCCCCTGGAAAAATGTAGGTGCTACTGGACTCAAACATTGTTTATCTGTTTATTTAATTTTCATTCATTTATACCTCAACAGGGACCTAAAGCAGCTTACATCTTTCTCCTGTCCTCCATTTTATCCTCACAACAACCCTGTGAGGTAGGTTAGACTGAGAGAGACTGGCCCAAGGTAACCCAGCAAGCTTCTATAGCACAAGCGTGGATTCAAGCTCAGGACCTCCCAGATCCTAGTACAGTACTTTTAACTACTATGCCACACGGACTCTGACAGACAGAGCGACCCCAGCCACCTCAGCTTGGTGTAGTGGTTAAGAGCGGTGGTTTGGAGCAGTGTACTTTGATCTGGAGAACCAGGTTTGATTCCACATGAGCGGCAGAGGCTAATCTGGTGAACTGGGTTTGCTTCCTCACTCCTACACATGAATCCAGCTGGGTGACCTTGGGCTAGTCACAGCTCTCTTAGAGCTCTCTCAGCTCCCCCTAACTCACAGGGTGTCTGTTGTGGGGAGGGGAAGGGAAGATGATTGTAGCTGGTTTGATTCTTCCTTAAGTGGTAGAAAAAGTCAGCATAGAAAAACCAACTCTTCTTCTTCTTCAAGCCAGGCCCCCACTGCTTGCATGCGCCATTTCCTTTTGGGCTGCCTGGCATTAAAAAAAAAAAAAAACAGTCCTGCTCTAACCTGCAGGCCCTATTCCCCCATGCCCTCCAAGGTTTTCCCAACACCTGGAGGGGCTTTTTTCTCTCTGTGTTCAACCGCAGGGAGTTCCACAATTTAACTATGCATTGTGTGAAGAAATACTTCCTTTTATCTGTTTTGAATCTCTCACCCTCCAGCTACAGCAGATGATCCCGTGTTCTAGTATTATGGGCCTCACAGAAAAGTCAGCATTTGGTGTGATCAGACATAGACTTTTAGACATAGAAATGCAGGAACTTAGAAGCCATACATGTAGTAGATGTTCCCCCTTGAGTTGGGAGCCTTGGCCAAATAGACAACATATAGCACTATAATTTACGTGTCTAACTGCACCGCAACAGCATAGAGCATATATACTTGCCAGGCTAAATGCACTACCTTGAGCTTTGCTATATGGAAGGTTTAATAAAATCCCATTTGCGGACAGAGTTTGCCCCTCCGGGAATGGTGAAATTGAATCCCTTGTGCGTGTCCTTTTCAATTGTTGCTTTTATGCTTGTAGCCGATCTCAATTCATTGACCCACTGTTCGTAAACAGGGAATGGCTCTCTGGTGAAATAAGGGCATCCGATCTTATGACTACACAAAACCAAAAAATAATTGAATCAGTGGCAAGGTTCTTACTGCTAGCAATCAGGTATCGTAAATGCTGTGTAGCTTTCCTTAATGGCTGTATTTATTTGTACTCGGTTTTATCCAAATGTATGTTCTTTTTATATGCCAATAAAGGCTTGTGTTGAGTATTATGAGAGAGGGTTATCCCAGGGACAGCTTACTGCCTTGTGCCATACTGGTGGAGTCACCCTTTGCCAACTAACTGCCCCTCCCCTTCCTCTCCATTGGAGGGAAAAACATAGGAGGTGCCTGCAGAGAGCCGTTATAAGAGCCCAGTGGCAGTACGATTGGCCCATGAGGGGAACCCCAAATCCTATTTCGGTCACAGCCGTTGGAGATCTAAATGACTGGAGCCTCCCTTGGTTGTAACCAGAGTGCATCGGTTACACAAGACTCAGTTCTCTAACCACTAATTGCACTTCCCCAGCAGCAAAATATGAAGAGGGTTAGGCAAAAGAGATTGCTTTAAAACGAATGGAGCAATGGTTGGTTTCGTCACAACCACAGAGCATTTATTGAGCAATGAAAGCATTATCTGGAAAATGAGCCCAGGGACCAGCCGTTTTAACCTTTCTTTTCAAGTTCATTGTTCCATAGGCTTGCTAAGATTAGGTGCCTGTGTGCAAAACTATGCAAAGTTACTCCAGTCTTGGAATACTGAAATCAATGGGTTTAAACTGCATAGGATAGCACTACGTGGTGTAGTGGTTAAGAGGGGTGGTTTGGAGCGGTGGACTCTAATCTGGAGAAACGGGTTTGATTCCCCACTCCTCTACATGAGCAATGGAGGCTAATCTGGTGAACTGGGTTGGTTTTCCCCCTCCAACACATGAAGCCAGCTGGGTGACCTTGCGCTAGTCACAGCTTTCTTAGAGCTCTCTCATCCCCACCTACCTCACGGGGTGTCTGTTGTGGGGAGGAGAAGGTGATTGTCAGCCGGTTTGATTCTTCCTTAAGCGGCAGAGAAAATCGTCATATAAAAACCGACTCTTCCTTCTTCGTCTTCTTCAATGGGCTGCTCTGAAGAGCATAACGCAACAACCTCCCTGTTGGTTACTTGTTTCTGTGAATGTTTACATTGTCCCCTAAATCTTATACATAAATTAAACAGTGTACAACAACACTGAATTCTTTTTTTAAAAAAAAAATCAGTACGTTGTAATACATTAATATATGCTTTGTATTTTATTGTATTGTAAGAGGTTTCTTGTTTTTCTTTTTACTGTTGTTTTTTCATTGCATTATCCTGTTCGGTGCCGGTTTAGCAATTTTCAAGCAAACCAAATTCATGCGACTGCACAGGTAGATCAGTTTCTGTATACTGATGCGATGCAGCCTGGAAACACTGCAGAAAAGATCCGCAAGGGGAGAGCAAAAAAAGTTGACCCGGGAGTTGACAATGAGAGTTCGCGAGACTGTCCTCTCGTCCACCCAGATGCCGAATCCTTTGCCGGGTGGTCACCTTAGCCTCTGAGGCTTCTGGGAAATGTAGTTTTCCGAGTCAATGTCGTGGACAAGCGGGCGGCAGGGACTGCAGGTAACGGGGGTGGGTGGGTCCGAATGATTGAATGAATGAATGAATGAATGAATGAATGAATGAATGAATGAATGGAAAGGGCGATGGTGAATGAGAGGGTTAAACGGGGAGGGGGGCAAAAAGTGGACAAGGTATGGAAAGTGATTTTGAGCTGGGGAGGGGAGAAGAGAGAGGAGCGAGAAAGGGTCTGTAGCAATAAGGTCACCTCGTTGGCAAATGCATGTTAACGCGGAAGTATGTGTTGCGGAGATGAATGGGACTTTCTCCCGGGGTCAGCATGCACACGATCGGTGGCCTTTAGCACAGGCTGTTCTGCGCCTATGGGATGCAAGGGGCATGATTTCAATGCAATGAATGTCCCCGAGCATCGTCACATCTCTGGGAGCCTCCTCCGCCTCCTTTTTTAAAGCAGCCATGTTAGGCTGCTGATGCCGCTGGGGCAAAAAATAAGAATAATAAAAAAAAATCCCAAGGATCCTGCAAATTGTTCTGTGAAATGGCCGGGGATCGCTAATGGCAACCTTGTTGCCCCCAAATCACCGATTCTAGGGGACCCTTTTGGGAAGCCCGACCAACTGGCGGAAGGTAGAGGTCTGGCTTGAAGAGAGCCTGAGCCGGAAGTCTCTGGTTTGAATTTCTCCGTCTGCCACACAAGGTGCTTTCACACTTGCAGTCTTTCAGTCCATGTTAGCAATAGTTTGCCAGCAGATTTTGCCGTTTCACACAGTAAAGTCCAGCTGCAAAGTGCATTGAAAGCAGATTGAAAGTGCATCTAGCAATAGCCTTGCAGGGCTGTTGTTGTGTGGAGCTGGAGTAAGTCGACGGCCCCGTAATCCACTATATCGCCAAGATATGCCTGTGTCAGTGCAATCCTAAAGAGAGTTACTCCAGTTTAAGCCCATTCATTTTAGGAAATGCAAGTGATACAATCTGGGGCCATTTCTATGTATAACTGAAATATGATTCCCCAGTAATTGGTGTTGTGGCCAGTCGCTGTACTTTTGTTGGTTATGTTTTGTATGTACATAGATGGGGGTGCCTTGGGAGAAGCCAGGACAGCAAAACTGAGTTAAAACCACTTGAAGTTTTCAATGCAAAACCACCCTGCTTGTACACTTGGATGAAAACATCCTAACCTGCTGTATCTGAAGAAGTGAGCTGTGACTTACAAAAGCTCATACCCCCGTCAGAAATTTGTCAAGTCTTTAAGGTGCTACTGGATTCTTGCTCTTTTCTGCTGTTACAGAGAGACTAACACAGCTACCCATAGTGATCTATCAGAAATCTAGACATTTCAGGCAGACGTTAACCAGGGCACTTGTCTTCCTTGTTCTCAGTTACTGAGATTGTTCATTCGGTCCAGCAGTGGGGTGCTAAGTGGGGGGAATCAAATGGGGTTGCATGCCTTTGGGGGTAAGGAGAAACAGGGAAGGTGGCAGTTCAAAAAGGGTCTGTTGTTTTTTTCAGCCTCTTCCATCTCTGTATGGCTGGCTGGGGAAAGAGAAATTGAGTTCTGTTAGGAAGAGCTCTTGAACTCTGTGCTACTGGACTCTGGCCCTTTTCCACTGCTACAGGCAGACTAACACGGCTACCCATTGTGATCTAACATGCCTCCCTGTTTTTGTTTTTCAGCTCTGCCTACTATGGATTCTCTCTATAGCAATGGGATCTGGTTTGCAGAGGTGCTGCAGAGGGCACCCTGCTTGGAGGATTTTTGGCTTTGGGTGACCTTCTTGGGCGACCCGAAATGCGTCTTCATCATCTATTTCCCAATTGCTTATTTCTTGGACCAGAAGGTTGGGGTAAAAGTGCTGTGGCTCGGCTTAATCTCCGAATGGCTCAATTTAGTCTCTAAATGGTAAGGAGAGTGAGCCAGGGTCATAAAGCAACATCCCAGGAATGGGTTTTAGGAATGTACGTTAACCCTTAAAAGGGCTGCTGTAGCTACAGGTGCCCTGACCTGGATGGCCCAGGCTAGCCTGATCTCGTCAGATCTCAGAAGCTAAGCAGGGTCAGCCCTGGTTAGTATTTGGATGGGAGACCACCAAGGATTACCAGGGTTGCTGTGCAGAGGAAGGCACTGGCAAACCACCTCTGTTAGTCTCTTGCCATGAAAACCCCATAAGGGGTCGCCATAAGTCGGCTGTGACTTGACGGCACTTTACACACACGCAGCTACGGGTAGTTTTGTGGGCGAGCAGGGAAGTCCCCAGGTTGAGGTACCCTTTTAAAGGTGTTTGATATCTGTGACTCCCGACTGCTTTAGCAAGAAGGCCAGTGTGAGGTGGGTGATGTTTGGTGTAGCACCAAAGAGACCAGGATCTTGGAGACCTGGATTCGAGTCCCTACTCCACCACAGAATTTTGCTGGGTGACCCTGGACCAGTCACCGTCTCTCAGCCGCATCGACTGCACAGGGTTGTTGCCGTGAAAATAAAATGGAGGTGGGGAGAGCAGTGTTATAAGCCGCTTTGGGTCCTTTTTGAGGAGAAAAGCGGGGTATGAATATCTAACTATAGAAAGATACTGTTTGATCCTGCAGATTGAATGCATTTTTAAAATTTATTTTTCTTTCTAGTTTTAGCCTCTGTAATTTTGGGATATCGAGCATTCTAATTTTACCCACATTTAGTATTTGTTCGGATATTAATTAGTTATGTATCCTGATAAACTTACCATTCTTAACCATTCTAATAGTAAATGAATTTTGTATTTGTTATTATCCTATACTATTTAATTATGGAAATTTGCCTTATTTGATGGCCTATGAGTGCAAATAAATTATTGATTGATTGAACTATAGAAAGGTCAGCCTCCAAAATGGCCAGCTGCAAATCTCACGGCTGCCAACTCCACCTCTTCCTCACTGTCCTTTTGATTCTAGATAGGCAGATAACCCCCAGCTTGGTATCTCTATGATTTTCTCCCCCTTTTTGCTTCCCCAAGGTTCTTATTTGGTGAACGTCCCTTCTGGTGGGTGTTCGAATCTGGATATTCCAGTAACAGGGAAGTCTCTCTCCACCAGTTCCCTGCATCCTGTGAAACGGGGCCAGGTTGGTAACTCGGAACGAGAGGGTTTAAGACAGGGGTGTTGAACTCAATTGTTACGAGGGCTGGTTATGACATCCCACTTGTCGGGCCAGGCCATGCCTCGCCAGCCCAGACTGAGAGTGGGGGTGGGTGGCTGCCTCGGCTGGTTTGAGGGCCAGATAAGAGCTCTCAAGGGGCTGGATACAGCCTGCAGTCCTTATGTTTGACACCCCAGGTCTAAGACTTCAGTTGATCAGCAATTTGTGGTTTGAGGATGGAAGGGGCAGCTCCAGGTCCTTCATTCCTTACAAATGGCTATTCTTTTGGGGAGACACAGCCAGAGATCTGTTCTATAAACCAGTTTAAGATCTGTTACACTAGTGATCTCCACAGGGTGCCATGGTGACCCCAGTGTGTTTTTTTGGCACCAGATTGCTTCTTGAGTCTCCTCGAGATAAAAACCAAAGGGAATGAAACAGACAGACACACTCAGATGCACACAATTTCAAAGACAGAAATTTCCACCCTACCACGTCTTTGCAATAAATCAACAAATCTAGCTTCCTAGTGTACACTTACATACATGAAGGCAAGCAGGTTTCAGCATCTTCAAATCAGCATTAAGTAACATAGCAGCAGGCAAGAGAGGCGGCAAGATGGATCACACGAACACATAAAGCTGGTCCATCAAAGTCAGTATTGTCTGCTCAGACCAGCAGCAGTTCTCCAGGGTCTCAAGCAGAGGTCTTTCACATCACCTACTTACCTAGTCCCTATAACTGGTGATGCCAGGGATTGAACCTAGGACCTTCTGCATGCCAAGCAGATGCTCTACCACTGAGTCCCTAGCCTATCATTGGTCCTGATGTTATTATTGGGTCATGCATGGAAAACTTGTGCCAGATGGTTATAGGCTAGGTTTATAGGAAACGACCACTGACCCCGGACCAGGATAAATCCATTAAAGACAAAACCAGTCAATATCTTCATTTAAGCCTTTTGGAGCCAAGGTTCCCAAAGTATAAATCCAAAAGGTCTCTCTTTTCCTTAGAAGCCTCTGCTGAAGATGAGACGTTGCTGGCACTTTTTCAACAGTCCAGAAGCGGAGGTCCTTATCTGTGTGAGCGAAGGTCAGAAAGTGCTGCACGAGTGGCGCTGTCAACTTCCTTGTTCTGATGCAGCTCCTGTGCTCACATATACGTATCTTGATTGGTCTTGTTGACACACCAACATACATAAGTTTACAAGGACATTGTATCACATAAATAATACCACTAGAATTACAATTAACGAAATCCTTGATGTAAAAGGTTCTAGAATTTTCACAATTCTAGCGGAGACAGAACCTTTTACATCAAGGATTTCGTTAATTGTAATTCTAGTGGTATTATTTATGTGATACAATGACCTTGTGAGGGAGTGATGGCGAGTGAAACAGCCATTCATAAAAGACTTATGTTCCAAAAAGGTATGTCAGAATCTTTGCCTACCCAGTGAAAAAACAAGCTTCAGCAATGGAAGGTTCCTGAAAATCATTTCAGCTGTCCTTGAGAGGATGTACAATTATATCCTGTCTGGGGAAAAAATGATTATCCCTTTGTGTTTGAAGAAGGTTCAGTCACTGGAGCATTCCCACACACACGCACGCGCACACACACATGCTCGGTCATAAGACGATTGGACAGAAATGGCCGGACGACTCATCTGACAAGATGAAATTTTGGCCTGGGGTAAAGGAGACCGAACACCACATCTGTGAGAAAGATTGATCTGTGACATATAACGGGCACTGTGTTTGTGTGCTAGGCCAATGATGGTGAAAGCAAGTGTTGTATTCCCTGTCAGTTTGATGAGCAGCTCAAGTGGCTTCAAAGTCAAAAAGCTGTTCTCCGCTTTTGTTTTTATGTTTTGAGGAGGTTATTGAGGTCTCTCCTGTGTTTATTTGGTTGTGTTGTGGTGTCAGGCAGCTGAGTTATGAATGGTCCTAAGGGCCAGACTAAATGTATTTATTCATCCATTCTCTCGTTCCCTTATGCAGTATAGGTGAATGAGGGGGGGTGTCTGTTTTTTTTTAACCTGAAAATAGTGTGCATGCTTGAGAAGAGTGAATACATGAAGCTGCCTTGTACTGAATCAGACCCCTGGTCCATCAAAGTCAGTATTGTCTACTCAGACCCGCAGCGGCTCTCCAGGGTCTCAGGCAGGGGTCTTTCACATCACCTACTGTCTGGGCCTTTTAACTGGAGATGCCTGGGATTGAACCTGGGGCCTTCCGCATGCCAAGCAGATGCTCTACCACTGAGCCATGGCTCTCCAGGGTCTCAGGCAGAGAGGTCTTTCCCATCACCTCCTTGCCTAGTCCCTTTAACTGGAGATGCCGGGGGTTGAAACCCTGCCTTCACCTTATCGCACACCATTCCTTCAAGCTTCCCTCCCGCTAATAGAAGAGAGAAGGATCAGCTCCAAAAGGATCAAAGAGAAATTCATGTCTCTTGTTTTGCAGGAAGCCCCTCCGGCCACTGTATGATCACTGGAGCTGCGCTGTGGCCCGTTGTAACCACTTTGTCCGCATGGTTGTTCCAGCACTCCAAGAGGTATCATCTCCATGTCCTACAGACTCAAATTCCCCATTATCCCTCTTTTCAATAGTATTTCCCCCTTTTCAAAATGGGTTGCAGTGTATTTCACTCATTCTGTGGGTTTTTTCTGGGCTTCTAGTATTTAAAAATCCTACACCCTAGGAGAAAACAGATACGTCTGAAGAAAAGTTACGTTTCAAACGGTTGCATTTGAAAACAGATACGTTTCTAAGCCCGTGAATTTAGAAGGGTATAACTCCGTGGCGCAGAGTGGTAAGTTGCAGTACTGCAGTCCAAGCTCTGCTCACGACCTGAGTTTGATCCCGACAGAAGTCAGTTTCAGGTAGCCGGCTCAAGGTTGATTCAGCCTTCCATCCATTCGAGGTCGGTAAAATGAGTACCCAGCTTGCTGGGGGCAAAGGGAAGATGACTGGGGAAGGCACTGGCAAGCCACCCCGTAAACAAAGTCTGCCTTGTAAACGTCGAGACAGGACGTCACACCATGGGTCAGGAATGACCTGGTGCTTGCACAGGGGACCTTTACCTTTTTTAACTCTGTTTAGGATTGTACTGTTCTAGGTCCTTGGAGCGGGGATTGGGAAGATGTAGGAAGTTGCCCCATACCAAGTCAGACCCCTTGATCCACCCATTCCCAGTCCTATCTGCTCTGACTGGCAGCAGCTTTCCAGTGTCTCAGGTGAGAAATGTCTTTCCCTGTACATCCTACCTGAGATCCTTTCACTAAAGATTACAAAGCATATGTGTTTCCACCTGGGAATCGGGACTCTGACCTCAGTCAGTTCAAATTCATAGTCTTTTCACCAGCTCGCTGCTACTTTTCCTTGTTGAACCACAGATCTCAGAGCCTTGCAGATTATGTAAGGGTTTGAAAAAGGGTCGCTGTCACTGTGGAATTAATGCTTCAGAAGTAGGGTTGCCAGCTCTGGGTTGGGAAATACCTGGAGATTTGGCGGTGGGGGGATGGAGCCAGAGGAGGGCAGGGTTTGGAGAGGGGAGGAACTTTAATGCCTTAGAGTCCAATTGCCAAAGCAGCTTTTTTCTCCAGGTGAACTGATCTCTGTCGCCTGAATATCAGTTGTAATGGCAGGAGATCTCCAGCCACCACCTGGAGGTTACTCAAAAAAGACACCACTGTGTAAGTACAGAATGTAAGGAAGCAAACACAGGAGTGAAAAATATATCACAAAGTGCAAAATGTTATATTATACAAGCTACACAACATGATAAACAAAATCAATGACAGTACAACTATAAATCTATCCTAATAGCTATAAATAGCCAGGTAAGGAACACAAGATTACTAACATAGTCCATGTGTTATGAAAGTCCAATACTAGTACAAAAGCCTGTGAAAATACATGTTGTTATGTCTTCTTATTTTCAAACGTTCTTCATCCAGGTTATCCCTCTGGGAACCAATTTGACTATCCTAATAATGGAATAAATGTAAATTGGAGTATATTAGAGGTGGTTCCGATAATGAATTGTGAGGAGGCTCTTTGTACAGTCCTGTATTGAATGGAAGAGGGACTGAGGAAGAATCGGAAATGGCCGTCTCTCCTTCCTTTCTTGACATTTGGAACCTGCATTGTCTTTTGTACCTGGCTGAAGGACATTTGAAAATAAAAAGACATACAACAACATGTATTTTCACAGGCTTTTGTACTAGTATTGGACTTTCATAACACATGGACTACGTTAGTAATCTTGTGTTACTTACCTGGCTATTTATAGCTATTACAATAGATTTATAGTTGTACTATCACCTGGAGGTTGGCAACCCTATCCAGAAGCAATCTCAGCTCTCCATTCAAACTCTACAATGCTTTTGTGTGTTAAATGGGATATGTTTCTTATGAGATGAGGCCAATCAATACATGGCAGGATATGCTCAGAGGCACTCTTTCCCTACTTCTCGCATTCCAGGGATGCATTGAAACTGGTCCTGGGCTTTGGATCTGGATGATCAGCTCTTTCTCTGGGCCGAGGAAGCTTCTATCCCCTCTTGACTAACCCACCATATCACCCCTCCTGCTTTGCAGCCAGATGATAAAGGCCGTACCCTTTACTGTTTACCTCCTGCTCCTGCTGGCTGTGGGACTTTCACGTATCTTCATCCTGGCTCATTTTCCCCACCAGGTACTTGGTGGCATCCTGGTAGGTGAGTGTCTTCTAACCATCGTGGCCGTTTTCCCTGTGTATACGTATGTTATGATAACCTGTCATTCTTTGCACAAAGGCCTTTTCATGCGCACCTGACGGCCTAGCTGCAATTTCCCTGGGGACATTCCCGGGTAGAGCTGCCAACCTCCAGGTACTGCAATACAATAACACACAGACTGGCCCAATGCAGCAGATGACATAAATATAATAAACACAAATTCAAGTTAACAACCACTGGTCTGAGTGTGCAAAAATAAAGATGCCGTGCATTCAAAATCACATCCAAAAGTCCAAATGGGTACTCAGTATAAATGACGTTTCTTTCTTCCTTAGTTTCTTCCTTAAGTTTCATTTATACTGAGTACCTATTTGGAGTCTTGGATGTGATTATGAATACACTGCATATTTATTTTTGCACACTTAGACCAGTGGTTGTTAACTTGAATTTGTGTTTATTATATTTATGTCATCTGCTGCATTGGGCCAGTCTGTGTGTTATTGTATTGCATTATCTATTGTGTACACAGAGGTGTCAATTTTCATTACTAACCTCCAGGTACTAGCTGGAGATCTCCTGCTATTACAGCTGATCTCCAGCCGATAGACATCAGTTCGCCTGGAGAAAATGGCCGCTTTGGCAATTGGACTCTATGGCATTGAAGTCCCTCCCCTCCCCAAACACTGCCCTCCTCAGACTCTGCCCCCAAAATCTCCTACCGATTGCGAAGAGGGACCTGGCAACCCTATTCCCGGGTTTGGTGGAGAGGTGTGATCTGAAATTACATGCTTCCCAGGTGTGTGCAGGCCCAGTTTTCATCTGGATCATCGTGCAGACAGAGGGGCTTAATACCTCTCTCCCTGCCATTTTTGCAACCTGACATGGCCCTGAAGAAGGGGTCCTATCTGTGACATGCAGAAATGCAGAATGTAGCCCAACAGAACACAGGCAGCCCCCAACAATTAAGCCCCCTCTTTCTGTAGGCTGTGCACCCAAGACGAATCAGGTGTAGTGGTTAAGAGCGGTGATTTGGAGCAGCGGACTCTAATCTGGAGAACCCGGTTTGATTCCCCACTCCCTCTACATGAGCCGCGGAGGCTAATCTGGTGAACTGGATTTGTTTCCCCACTCCTACACATGAAGCCAGCTGGGTGACCTTGGGCAAGTCACATTCTCTCAGCCCCACCTACCTCACAGGGTGTCTGTTGTGGGGAGGGGAAGGGAAGGTGATTGTAAGCCGGTTTGATTCTTTCTTAAGTGGTAGAGAAAGCTGACATATAAAAACTCTCCTTCTTCTTCTCCTCTTGTTGTCTCGTCCCCTTTGTAGGAATCACTCTTGGCTGGCTGCTGGAATCCCGGGTTCCGATGGAAAGAGAACTTAGCTTCTACCTGCAGGCTTCGCTGTCCCTTTTGCTGGGTACCGTGGTTACCTATTGGACCTTGATAGCTCTCGGTGTAGATCTGAACTGGTGAGTTCGGCCAACAGGGGCGGGGCTGGGGTCAGGTGAGAAAGGCCTTAATTTATCCTTAATCACAATTTATCCTGGCGGTTCTTTTAGAGGCCCTCACATATACAGCCAGCAAAGTGTGGTTGAGAGCGATGGACTCAAATCTGGAGAACCAGGTTTGATTTCCCACTCCTCCACATGAGCAGTGGACTCTAATCTGGTGAACCGGGTTGGTTTCCCCACTCCTCCACATGAAGCCAGCTGGGTGACCTTGGGCTAGTCACATTTTTCAGCCCCACCTCTCAAGGAGTCTGTTGTGGGGACAGGAAGGGAAGGAGATTGTAAGCCAGTCTGATTCTCCTTAAAATAAAGTCGGCATGTAAAAACCAACTCTTCTTCTTCTGCTTATTAAATGCCCCTGGAGTGGGGCAGAGAGAAAGAGGCTTTTGCTGGTCTGAATCAAACGGCAACGTTGACATTATGTCCATGGAATATATCTATTTATCTGTTATATTTCTTATCCCACCCACCCTTCCTCCAGAGAGCTCAGGGCAGTGCGCATGGTTCTCCCTTTCCATTTTTAATCCTCACAACCAAGATTGGGCCGAGGTCGTACAGCAAGCTTTATGGCCGAGGAGAGGATTCAAACCTGAGTCTCCGAGCTCCTAGTCTGGCACTCTAACCCCTGCGCCACACTGGCTGTGCTGAATGTCATAGCCTCAGAACAGGTCTTGTAAGTGTGCCAGTAAAGATCCGTATCGCATTTGGACTCTTCTTGCCCCTGACAAAACACGTTGGGAACATTTACAGGAACTATTCAGGAAGAGAATATTCTCCGAAACGAACATTTGCAACTGCCATGGAAATGTAAAGAAATGTTCATTTAATTATATTTTATCGTATCCTTTCTCCAAAGAGCTCAGTGTAGAGTACACGGAACAAGACAGGAGGTTGTACAACTGTGCTCATGTAATAAAATTGTAGAACTTACTGCCAGTTGGATGTAATGACGGCCTCAAGCACAGCTGGCTCTAAAAGCAGATTAGACGGATTCACGGAGGTGAGGTCCATCGACAGCTAACAGTCCTGGTGAATAAAGGGAGCCTCCATAGTCAGAGGCAGTAAAACTGAACATCAGTGCTAGGTGGCAACATCAGGGGTAAGCCTGGGCCTCTCTGCCCTGGTTGTTGGCTTTCCAGTGCAACTGGCTGACCACTGTGTGAAGCAGGAGGCTGGGCTAGATGGACCACTGGTCTGATTTCATCCACCAGGTCATCTGTTACATTCCCTTCCTTTATTATAGTCACAGCAACCCCGTGAGGTAGGTTACGCTGAAAGGGAGAGTGTGCAACTGGCCCAAGGTCATGCTAAGTTTTGTAGCGGAGTGTCGATACGGAGCGGTGTCTGCCTGGTTTAAGTACAATCCTCTTAACAACTGAAGAAGAGTTGGTTTTTATATGCCAACTTTCTCTACCACTTTAGGGAGAATCAACCGGCTTACAATCACCGTCCCTTCCCCTCCCCACAACAGACACCCTGGGAGGTAGGTGGGGCTGAGAGAGTGGGACTAAAAAAGGATATTACAGAGCTCGAGAAGGTGCAGAAAAGAGCAACCAAAATGATTAGGGGACTAGAGCAACTGTCCTATGGGGAGCAGTTAAGACGCTTAGGGCTTTTTAGCTTGGAAAGAAGGCGGCTGAGGGGAGACATGATAGAGGTCTATAAAATTATGCATGGTTTGGAGAGAGTGGACAAGGAAATGTTTTTCTCCCTCTCCCATAATACTAGAACACGGGGTCATCTGCTAAAGCTGGAGGGTGAGAGATTCAAAACAGATAAAAGGAAGTATTTTTTCACACAACAGATAAAAGGAAGTATTTTTTCACATAGTTAAATTGTGGAACTCCCTGCCCCAGGATGTGGTGATGGCTGCCAGCTTGGAGGGCTTTAAGAGGGGAGTGGACATATTGATGGAGGAGAGGGGTATTCATGGCTGTTAGAATGGATACTAGTCATGCTGCATACCTATTCTCTCTAGTATCAGAGGAGCAGGCCTATTATTTTGGGTGCGGTGGAACACAGGCAGGATGGTGCTGCTGCAGCCGTCTTGTTTGTGGGCTTCCTAGAGGCACCTGGTTGGCCACTGTGTGAACAGACTGCTGGACTTGATGGGCCTTGGTCTGATCCAGCAGGGCCTTTCTTATGTTCTTATGACTAGCCCAAGGTCATGTGAAGGAGTGGGGAAACAAATCCAGTTCACCAGATTAGCCTCTGCTGCTCATGTGGAGGGGGGAAATCAAACCTGGTCCTCCAGATCAGACTTCACGGCTCCAAACCACCGCTTAACCACTACACCATGCTGCATAATGCTAATTTTATCTACATCACACTAGTTTGTTTTAACTGCATCACGCTTGTTTTAATGACCTCACATACATATCTGCCCAGCTCACTTCTATCTCTCCTTTGCTCCCTCCAGGTCAATCAACCTCGCTACCAAGTGGTGTGCCAATCTCCAGTGGGTGCGCATAGATACACGACCCTTCGCGTCGCTGACCCGCGATGTGGCCGCAGCTCTCGGGCTGGGGCTGGCTCTCCATTCCTCCTACTACGCCCAGCTCAAACGGGAGAAGTTCAGCCGGTCTCAGAGGGTCTGGTGTGCCGGCTTGGCCACTTTGGTCCTGAAAGTCCTGAGCGATGCAGTGCAACCAGGGAATGTGGCTCTCTGGTACGGGCTGACCTTTGTCAAGTACGCCACATTTCCTTGGGTGGTGGTAGCGCTGCTACCCAGGCTAGTCCATGTTGTGGGGTCTAAGAAGGCTTTATCACACCAAGAGTAGCTAGGAGCCTGCTCCTTGAGGAGCACAGGTGGCAAACCTCGTATGTATCAGCTTGTGTTACCTTTGGCTGTTTTTCCTCGTGCTATGGGAAACATTTTTTCCCCGGGTGAAGGTGCTGTTTCAACCAGAAATGGTTCTCGTGGAAAGAACAGCCTTTTCATTCACTTGGGCCGAGGCCACGTTCCCTGCTAGTTTAAAACAAAAAAATCTTCTCCAGGGCTCAAGCTTCTTTCCCTCCCATCCTTCCCCCACCTCCGGCAAGCAAAAGTCTCCCTGTGTGCTCATCATAAATACATGGGAACTACTCTTTATATTCAAGTCCCAGAGTGCAACCAAAGAGATTTGAATGGGGGAGGGAGGGAGGAGCCCGAGAAACTCTTTGCGTGGCAAGGCAGTGGGATAATCTTAGCCATTAAGAAACGGTTGGTTGAATGTTTGGCCAAATTAGGTCAGGTGAGACATGATGTAGAAGTCAGAAGTTGCTGGATTTTCTCCTGCTCTCACTCCAATAGAAAAAGCACAATGCCTCCTTGCTCAGGTAGCCAACGCTCCCAGCTGTGGTTCAGGTTTCCAACGTTAGTGGACACGGAGACATACATTACGTTCTGTTCCTTCCACACGGGCCCCAGTTCCTCAGCCATCCCTGTGGTCCAAATCAGACCGGTCAAGCTTTTCAGACCGCCCCTGCCTCCCTTCTTTCATTTTAGCTGCCATGTTCCCTAATGAGCTCGCTTATGTACCCATGCACATGTGTGAAGAAACATCACTGTTTTTGAAGGATTGTGCTTCTCTTGGCAAGCAGCGACTATGTTCTTTAAAAGTGTACAGTAGAACCTGGACAGTAGAATCACTGAAGATGGCGGCTCCGGAGGTAGTTCTTGTGGTACCCCAAAGAGTGTCCAGGGGCAAGCCAGCCCATCGGACACAAAGTAACTGAGTTGCGCTGTCTAGACATTTGCTGTGCTCCTCCCCATTCTTCACCAAATATAATTTTAAAATCAAAACCTACGTATTGGTATTGTAATAAACGATGAAATCCAAACTTGTGTTTGCAACGTTTTCTCATTGTTCGTTCTTCTCAAACACCGTTACTGCACGCTTGTCAAAGGCGTTGGGGAAACGAAAGCCGAGAAACTTTCTAGGCTGCCTAAGATCTAGATCAGGGTTGCCAGATTTTCCTTTAGAGAGAGCTACTTCAGAGTGATGACAAATATCCAGAGCTACTTCCCCCTTCCTCCACTGGCGTGTTACCCAATCTTGTTCTGCCCTAGAAACAGAAAACGGACTAGGACAGGGGTGGGGAACCTTTTTTCTGCCAAGGCCAATTGGATATTTATAACATCATTCGCGGGCCGTACAAAATTATCAACTTAAAAATTAGCCGACCATGCCCCAAGCAGGCAGCTGCCCCAGATGACCCCCCCCCCCCGGTGCGGGCAAGCAGGCAGGCATCCAACGAGTGGTGCACTCGCCCACCTGGTGGCACAGGATGGTCTGTTGCACCAGCCGGGCATAGCCGTCCAGCTGCATGCCAGAGTTGCTCCTGCTCTGCATGGTCGGGGCCAGATTCTACATCCGGCTCCTGCTACCTCCGCCTGCAGGGGTGAAATGAGGACACACTGGCTAAGAACTTGCCCCCCCCCCCGCTAGATTCTGGCCCTGGCCCCTTTAACCCCTCTATTGTCGCCACTTCCGCCCCCAACCCTCTTGTAGCACAGAGGGAATACGTTTCTCCATGGCCCGGGTGGGAAAGGGTTAACAGTTTCTTGGGCAGTCCTAGCAGCTCCATAGCTAACAACTCTTCTGCAAGGGTGAAAGAAGGTTCCTTTTCTCAGCAAAACAAACTCACATCCGCCTTGAATAGAGGATATTCCTGTCCGCGGGAGGGGGCGGATCGCCAGTCTTAGATCCTTCTGAGCTAGAGATCTGCCAGGACCCACGAAGGGCCACACCAAATGATTTCACGGGCCTTAAACGGCCTCTGGGCCTGACGTTCCCCACCCCTGGACTAGGAAGAGCACCAGAAACGAAGCTATCAGCTAAACAGCACAGCAGAAAATTCCTTGAACTAAAAGCTTTTAAAAACAAACCAACCTGGAGCAGATCTTTCTGCATTTTTTTTTTACAGGAGTCTTTTAAAAGCTGCAAAAAGTTCTCTGCAGCGCTGGCCAAGTTACTGGTAGCTCATGAGCCTCCTGCTAGAGACTCCTGATCGAGATTTCCTTTCTAAGGAGAGAGCTCCCGCCATAAGGGAATTGTCCCACCATTCCAACCGTGGTTTTCTACTATCCATTCCCTCTAGTGCTAGATAGCGAGAAGCTTTGGGGGAAGCTCACTGTGATCACTACGCAGGAAACAAGCAACAACCCCTCCCTCTACTCACACATGCGCGCACAATTTCATAAAAGGAAACTATAATAGTTGGAGGTTGTTCCACTCCTCACCCATCTGCCCAGCAAAGCCATTTTGTCCCGTTTCATAAATCACGATGGGTAACCGTGTTAGTCTGGTCATTTATGCATGGGTACATACGCTCACGCTTGTCCCGTCTGTCTCGGTTCCTCGGAGTTATGTATGAATTTTCGGTCCATTAGAGATGACCTCACTGCCAGCCCTCACAAATCCCAGGACTTCCTGTTCCTCTATTAATCCGATTCTTCCCTCTCCCCTGAGCTCAGCCCAGGGGATATCCCCATGCATAATGTAAAGAGTGGGACACCCAAGCTTGGTTTCTATTACAGAAAGCATCCAGCCAATTACAAAGCAGCATGTAAAGAGGCAGGGATTCAAATGCTTCCTGCTTCCTCAAAGCTCTCTGAGCAGAAGAAAGGCTTTTTAAAAACAAGGTTTGGATTTCTGCCCCCCCCCCCCGTTTTTTCTTCTTAAAACGCTTCTTTAATTTGGCAATTGGGTTTGGGGGGGATTTTCTCTCACATTAAGCACTACAAGTAAGCCAATTACAAAGCAACATTTAAAGGGGCAGGGACTTGATCTGAGCTTGGAGACAGTTGGTGCATAGATTCCCAACAGGAAGGTGTGGGTCTGGCGAGCAACGAACCTCATGTTTAATTCGCATGCATAAATGACCTCTGTCAAAAGCAGCAGAAAAGAGCAAGAGTCCAGTAGCACCTTAAAGACTAACAAAATTTCTGGCAGGGTATGAGCTGTCATGAGCCACAGCTCATGAGAGTATCTGAAGAAGTGAGCTGTGGCTCACAAAAGCTCATACCCTGCCAGAAATTTTGTTAGTCTTTAAGGTGCTACTAGACTCTTGCACTTTTCTACTGTTTCATAAATGTTTTACATTCCTTGTTCCGTGCTTTCTATAATTCTTGCAGATACCCGCAGCCATTACGCCACTAGTGCTGGGTTAAGGCTAATGAAAACTGAGACCTTAAAACAGCAAGACACACTACAACCACATCCACCCTCCCCAGTGGGTTGGGGAGTAGGGACAAGACACACACATATACAGAGAAAGCCAGAAGGCACCACACACAGAGATTCTACCACAAAGTATTGCCAGAAACAATTTTATTTACACAAGGACAAACATTGGAACATATTACAAAATACTCAACTGAAAATCGTTTCCAGAGCGAGATAAACAGAGTGTGTGTGAGAGAGACAGAAAGCAGGAAGAAACGCAGAAAGGAAAAAAAATACAGATATTTTCACTTGTGGGGGCATCTTCCAACATCACGGGAAGGGGGTTGGTTAGGGGGGGAAATAGACAAACCTAAACCCGTTCCGTTCCTGAAGTACACCCCCCCACACACACACAACTTAATACTGGTGAGGAATCCTAGGATCACGGGATACCCACAAAACGCAGCCGCGACAGACAACTGTTCTGTGAAATTGTCCTAAAGGCTCATGGCTTTTCAAAGGACCTTCCGCTCCTGCTCCAGCCCCTCTCCCCCCGCCCAAGTTAATTCCAAGATGAGAAACAATCAAGATGGAAACAATGGCTGGTGGGAAATATTTTTACTTTCCTCCCCCCTTCCAAAAAAATGAGATGGTACCACTCACACTAGACAGCTGTCCCTTCCTATTTGTAACCGCTTGCTCAATCTCAGATTTCACAGTAGAGACCTTTGTGTCTGCAGAAAGTGCTAATTTTATCGCCTCGACAATTACCTCTGAAAGCGGGAGAGGAAGGGGGACACGGTATTTTATTTTGGTTCAGCTGGGTAGTTAGCCTGATCCGATGAATGCAAGGCATGGGCTAGAACGGCAAAATCCTGCAGTACAAAAGGGAAGGCCCGCATCTGGCAACCTGGTTATGCGCAAAAATCTCCAGCGATTACCCCGTTTCCATCCTTAAAAAAAACCTGCTTGTTTGCTGGCTGTTCAGCCACAGGGACAGAAGCAAACACGCTGCCTTATGAAAGTCTCAAAGTGAAGTTTGCATGGGATTTACCAACAGGGGATGTGTGAAAAAGAAACTGTCACATGGGTAGGGTTGCCAGGTGCATGCTGGTGGCGGGCAAACCCCCGGCAATTTACCCCTCTGCCCGCCGACCACCTGAGGGTCAGCGGGTGCATGTGCACGTACGTACTGCACACACGTCGCTTCTGGTTGCCTCGCAAGGGGCCTTATATCACTCAAACTCTTGGTTTGAGTGGTAAAGGGCCGCTTTACCACTCAAACTTAAGAGGTATAAGGCCCTTTGCAAGGCAGCACTTCCGGTTCTAAACCGGAAGTGACGCACACACACATTCCTGATATCAGCTGAATAGCCTCCCGCCAGAGGAGAGGAGAGACCCGGCAACCCTACATGTGGGGGATCACAGCCCTCCATGTGGAGATGTGGGAAATGCCTGCAATTGCCTGTGTGGACAGGCAGGAAGAGATCGGGTATTCCTGAGGACCACCTCTCTTCATACCCGCGTGGCCATTTTCTCCAGGTGAACTGATCTCTATTGGCTGGAGATCACTTGTAGTAGCAGATCTCCAGCTAGTACCTGGAGGTTAGCAACCCTAAATGCCTGCCCTGTGTACATCTTGGTCATAAGAACTTGTGTCAAATCAGGGTTCTTAAGCATTATCACCACAAGTGTTTGAGATAATAATACATTGTTCAAGCTTTCCTTGAACGTAACCTACCAAGGCATCTTCTGCACTTTGGCCCCAGCTAAAAAAGGTGAAAGAGCCCCGTGGCACAGAGTGGTCAGCTGCAGTACTGCAGTCCAAGCTCTGCTCACGACCTGAGTTCGATCCCGACAGAAGTCAGTTTCAGGTAGCCGGCTCGAGGTTGACTCAGCCTTTCATCCTTCCAAGGTCGGTCAAATGAGTACCCAGCTTGCTGGGGGTAAAGGGAAGATGACTGGGGAAGGCACTGGCAAACCACCCCGTAAACAAAGTCTGCCTAGGAAACGTCGGGATGTGACGTCACCCCATGGGTCAGGAATAACCCCGGTGCTTGCACAGGGGACCTTTACCTTTTTTTAAAAGGTGGAAAGCAAGGGACAATTTGAAATCCAAAAGAAACCAAGAAATTCTTCAAGTTAGAAGTTCAGGTCGGCCTGTGCCAGGGCTCCCAATCTGACCGATCCCTTGCGCACTTGCGGAGTTTTGAAAACAGGGAGTGGGCACCGCCACAAAATGGCTTCCAGGAGGGCTGGAGCCAATCCCAAAAGGGCTGCTGTGGGAAATGGGGGAAATGTTGGGAAAGCACAAGCCAAAAATCTTTCTATTATGGAAGCTGCTGATTCTGAATTGGCGCACCCTGAACACCCAAAACGATGCCTCTTGGATTCTTCTGAAGCACTTCTCATTCCAGTGAGGCAGAGGAAGCAAACAAGTGCCAGGAAGCTCATCGGTAGAGGCCGCAGGTGATCTCGGCCCTTTGCCTTTCTTTCAGTAGTTTGTGAAAAGGCCCAGGGTTCGTTGTGTGTGTCCTGCACACTGCTTTCTGATTTAAGATGAACACAAAATTAACCTTACATGAGGCACCTCAGGAAGTAGACCTGTCCTAGCTGATACTTCTGTCTTCACGGAAAGTTGTAGCTCACCTTCTTGAAAACGGTTAGAAATTATTTGCTGTGACTCTCTGTGTCAATCTGACCCTCCAACTGCAGATGAAGCACCAAGAAAACGTGACTAAACTTCACGCAGCTTCACAAAAGAAGAAGAAAAAAACATTTAAAGCCCAATACCTCCCTAGTTATGGACAATTTCTACCTACCAGTAAATTTTGTAGTGTCTTGAACAGATCAGTCCCTGAACTCTTATCAAGATCTGCATTGCTTTAATTTTTTAAAAAAGTATTTCTTGGGACATTTCTATATGGCATGAAAGAGGCCCCAGATGTGATTTTGATCCCTAAATATACCCTTTAGCACCCCTTTCTTCCCCACTCATGGCAAACAGATCAAAATATTTACCAGAGGGTAAACAGGGTGGGCAATTGTTCTAGGTTGGTGGGTGCGGCAGAGGAAACGATATCGTGTTTCTTCTCATCATTTGGTAGCCAGTTTGCCTACCTGTTGAGGTTAGTGTTACATCCATGTGATAACGCACAAGCCCATGTGGACTCCCCTGCATGTCCACACAATAGGAACGGGAGTTCATAGAGACCATTCTGTGCCCAGACTGAGCAACCTTTACCAAAGAATGTGGAAAACCACAGGTCTTTTACCACCTGTACATCTGGCCAAGTGTAAACTAACAAGGTATACATCTCAATAGTGTTTAAGCCACTGTGGAGATATACACCAATGGACAATTTGCTGTCCAGGGTCAAGCTCAGGGACACAGCCTTTGAAAGCCTGCGCTAGAAGCTAACTGCGCACAGCCCTGATTGGCTAGTGCACTTGACAGCACAGCCCCCAGATGTTTTCCAACTCTGTTAAAATGGATTTTAAAATGAACAAGCATCTAAGTTACAAAATGTTCTCCCCTGAAGATTGGGGAGAGGAACAAGCCAGGTGGACAGAGTTCACCAGGCAAATGGCTGAAAACTCTATCTGGGGATGAATGCATGGGGGGCGGGGGTAGGGTGGCCTTGATCTACATGAGCAAAGTGGAGTCCTGCTTTAAAATGTGCCTTCTAAGATGGTGGCCAGGAATGTGGGAAGCTCTGGAGAGTGAACCTACACTTAGGAAATGGTCTTGCGTTTCGTAGTGGTTGAGGGCTGCCCCTGTTAAAGACACCATAGTGCCAGAGCAGGGCCATGGCTGTGGAGCTGAGATCTACATTTTCAGTGGGGCGCCATCTTTAAAGGCATTGTTCATCCATCACCCATGTTAGCACATCTCCTGGGCATAACTGGGGATTTGGCATCTTTGTTGTATGGATGGATGCATGACGCATTTTCACAGTGTTGTTCGTAATGGATGGGGAGACTGAGAAGCATTCTATCTGGATTATACCAGTTATAAACTGTGGTGAAGAAGTAGCAAGCAGCACTGAAGTGTCCGAAATAGGTCTAAACATTACAGTCACCTATTACCAATAAAGGGATTGGTGTTTAAAATGCAGACAAAGGGTTGCTGGTCTCTTTATCAATGGCATAACTAATGTTGGTATCTCAAGCCAGGTACAGCTTCACCGATAACCCTTCTGGACAAGACCTTGTTCCCCAATGCTCCCGCCTCCCCTTATGGCTTATTTTTCCTCGCTATGAATGCAAAAACAAAATTGACGTGTGTGTGTGTGTGGAATGGGGGGGGGGGGTAACCAGCACCACAGGCATGACTTTCAGAAATGATCAAAGGTTCCCAGAAACCCCTCTAGTCAGCCCCTTTGATTCGTGCTTTGAGATACTGCTATCTTAACACGCCAGACAGTGTCCCCTTTCTATCCTGCTGCATCTGCCTGCGACAGAACATCTACAGCCTTATCTCTGAAGCAGCCCAAGCAACATGGTCAATTTCAATCTGTCACCTGATCAAAAACATTAAGTGATTAAATCAGTTAATTGGATCTAAGGTAAAGGTCCCCTGTGCAAGCACCGGGTCATTCCTGACCCATGGGGTGACGTCACATCCCGACGTTTACTAGGCAGACTTTTGTTTATGGGGTGGTTTGCCAGTGCCTTCCCCAGTCATCTTCCCTTTACCCCCAGCAAGCTGGGTACTCATTTTACCAACCTCGGAAGGATGGAAGGCTGAGTCAACCTTGGGCCGGCTACCTGAAACTGACTTCCATCGGGATCGAACTCAGGTCGTGAGCAGAGCTTTTGACTGCAGTACTGCAGTTTACCACTCTGCACCACGGGGCTCGGATTGGATCTGGCTGTGAGTAAAACAAGAATTTACCTTGAACTGATGCTTGTATGTGTCATAGCGACACCACCTTAGAAGAGGCATTCCTATGGTGTGTGAGAGAAGGGCGGGAATGCCTCTTTTTAAGATGGCGCCCAGCAACTGCAGATTTTATACATGTCAAATCATTAAGTTTTTTTTAATGGATTGTCTGATTACGTGAGAGCATACTCCCCAATCAAAACGGTTTCAAATTGACTAACCGACCCAATCAACCACATACTGCGCATCTAGCAAGAAGGCAACTCTACATGTATGAACTTTTCTAATAGCAAAGAACCACTGTTTCAATTTATTTATTCTGAACTGATGGGGGGTTCCCCCCCACCGTTTGTTTTCTCCCCGCTTTGCAAATCCCTTGGTCTGTTCCTGCCTCTTAACATTTCAACAGCCCTCCGGTGAGTAGACAACACTGCGAAGCCAACGCACCAACACAAACCTCTAATGCAAATGGCACATCTGGATGACTCCAGGTTGGGCAGGAGCTGATTCAAGACGATTCAGCCCTGCCTGGTAGCCACATTGCCTATCCCAGGACAAACCCCTGGCTCTTGCATCTAGGAAACATGATCCATACGTGGAAACAGGTGGGCAAAAGGCTTCCACAGTAGGCCACGTGGAGCCTTTCGTTTACCCTACTTCCCCTCCCTGCCACTGAATCTGGGTGTCCACAGCAGCCTCAGAACACTCACAAAGGGCCATGTGCAAGAGTTTGGGTTCACACATGCTTAACCCCATGAGCAGAGGCCCCAGTGCTCAGCTTATGCCCTCTCATAAAAACCTGAGACAGCAGCAAAGGCTGAGAACTTGTGGTTAAACACCCCCTGGTATCCAATGGCCAATACTTGGGGATTGCAATGAGGCCAAAGCACACAAAACCAAGTGGTCAGGTTGCCAGCTCCAGGTGGGGAAATACCTGGAGGTATTTTGGGCAGAGCCTGAGGAAGGCGGGGTTTGAGGAGGGGAGGGACTTGCCACAGCGTCCACTTCCTGAAGCGGCCATTTTCTCCAGGGGAACTGATCTCTGTCACCTGGAGATCAGTTTGTAAGAGCAGGAGATCTCCAGCCACCACCGGGAGGCTGGCATCCCTACCAAGTGGGTGGACAAGGTCTCCATCTCCACCTCTCTCTGTGCATGCACACAAACACACACAAACACCCCAGCAAGGTTTTACATATCTGGTACAGCTGCGGACTTTGGTAAATCAGGACAACGGGCTAAAGAGGAGGCCTTTGTTGTCCCTCCTTTGTTGTTCTGGAGTGGGCTACTTAAACATTTGTTGCCGTGCCAAACCAGGAGTGGAGGGAGGGAGGGAAGGAAGGAAGGCACTGTCCAGACCCGGCTTTTCATTTGCCACAGACATGAGCATGATTATCTCCCAAGAAACCCCTCACTGGGAAGGAACCTCCCTATCCCGGGACACTTCAGAAGACTAAACCCGAATCAAGCCCAAAGATTCCTAAAAACAGATCCCG
Source organism: Euleptes europaea (assembly GCF_029931775.1). Lineage (NCBI taxonomy): Eukaryota > Metazoa > Chordata > Lepidosauria > Squamata > Sphaerodactylidae > Euleptes > Euleptes europaea. The sequence goes on along the minus strand of NC_079329.1, from coordinate 22,527,917 downwards.
GCGAGGTAAGCGACCAAAGTGCAGTTACAAATATATCACAGTCTCACATTCCACATGACTCCCCCCCTCCCCATCCCCCCCACCCAACTTACAAATCCCGTTGCCCTGAATTAGTGAAAACGACCCCGACAAGCCCCTTCGACTCCCTTGCCGCGCATTACCCCGACTGGCAACGACTTTCCAAAGGAAAGGAGAGCTCTGTGGTACAAGTTAAAAAAATACTATTAAATAATACATCTGTAATAAAATTATATACCTTTTTTTTTCTTTATATCCATTTCTTTTTTTAAAAGCTAAAATTGCTCTACACTTTTTTTGTTTTTTGTTTTTTTTTGGCTGGTGAAGTAAGTAACAGCAAAAAGAATTATCTCCTTTTTCTTTTCTTTTTTCTTTCTTTCTTTATGAATGGACAAAAGTTTCATTAAAACAAAGTCTGTGCACGTGATACAAGAAATCAAATTATTTACAGTAAGTGAAGAGAGGAGTCTTTCAAACAGTGACAACAGGGAAAAGAAGAAGAGAGTGCGAGAGAAAGATAATTTCCAGAAAAAAGCATTGGTCATGAAACAGTCAACATAAGCACACTCTTAATTACAAAAGGGATTTTAATTACACCCGCTCCTCGCCCAGTTAAAGAGACCCCCGTGCTGGTAAACAGGTTTTGCTCAAACACGCATGTCACTTGCTGGACTGGGAAACTGCAGACGTAAATCGGACGTGGTCTATCGGCATGGCATGGCTTCGAACGGGAAGAATACCCTATATTGTGCGACTGGTCACACGTTAACAGATTGCTCACACAAGACTAGAGCCGGATAGGGGCCGATGTGCATTGGTGCGGAGGGGAAGGGGGATTACGTGTGATTCCTTTCCATATTTATATAGAGTTGTCTCCCTTAGAAAAAGCTAACTAAGAAATGGGGGGGGGGGAAGGAGAGTGTGCAGGGTGTGCGGAGAAGTCGTGAATTCACGGGGAAATTAAGGCATTAACAAAAATGAATTAAAGGCACACATTTTTTTTCCTTTCTCCTCACCTTGGGGCTCTTCCTAGAGAGTCCTTTAAAATTATACATATCGAGGGACGCTTTATAGCTAAATGGATCAGGAGAAAGACAAGATTTAGCCAACAAGGTTCAGATTACAGCAGAGAATTTTGGATCTACATTGGGGGAGGGGAGGAATGGCTAGCCGTCGGAAGCTGGGAAAACAAGGGAGAAGATATTTGAAAATGCATCTGTGAGTTTGCCTTCAGTCCCATTACAATGTGCAAAGAACCGAAGTAGAGAACAAATGGCATTTCTATGATGGAGTTGGTAACGAGGAGCATTGCTGGCCGGCCCAAGGGGGGCGACACAGGCATCTGCCTAGGGCTGCAAAATTCCAGGGGCTTCAGGCTGATCAGAAAAAAATATCTGAAAGAAGAAATGTAGTCCCCTCTCCTGCCCTTGGGACAAGGGGACCGAAGGTACAGGAGCACTTGGTTCCATTCCCATCCATGCTTGCCCCCCACCTCAGTTCTCCTGACAGCAGTCGGCATCCCTTCGCCTCCATACGAGTGGAAGAAACGAAAGTGCCCGTTCAGTTGTACAGAGCAGAGGAGAAGAGCCGATTCTGCAGGGGAAACACAGTCTTCCTCCTCCACCTCACACCCTGCCTACAAGTTAATGGGGTGTTAAGTGTGAGGGTATAGTTATGGCAAAATTAATTTTCACCTCAGGGCAACCTGGGAAGGGGGTGAGTGGGGAGAAAGGAGGATGGCTAAGAAAGAAATAACAGAGGAGATACCTATGTGAAAGCTCTCTCCCCCCCGCCACATTCCCCTCACAAATCCCCCAAGAATTAGGACAATATGGTGATGCTGGTGAGAACAAACGCCAGGAGACAGACAAGGTCACGCACACATGGGGGCTCATGTTGTCCAGTGCAACTATTTTTTTTCTCATTTTTTTAATAGATAAAAAAATTAATTGGTTTTCTTCTTCTGGTTGTTTGAAACGAAATCACAAATGACCAATTATAACCCACAGAGTGACAGCTACACAAATCGAAGTCTTGGCACTTCACAACACGGGGTCGGCCTCCATTGGCTCGTCTGTTTGTCTGTGGGAAGGGGAAGGCAAAGAACAGCTGGTTAATGGCCTCCCGCCGCCGCCGGAATGAGAGCCCCATCCCCTCGTGAACCCAGCCGCTTCTCTGAGCCGGGCACAGGGGTGGGCGGCTCTGCCCTTCTGCCTGATTAAAGCTGTTATCCGAGGGTGCCGTCTAGGCTGCATCAGTGTACCCTCAGATGAGGCATCTGTCAGGGCCTTGGGTTTCTGCCAGGACTCACTGCCAATGACCCAAAAGGGCTACTTCAAAAAAGACGTTTTTGCTCGCTGTTGCGCAACTCTCCTTCTCACTACAGCCTCCCTTCTTTGTCCATGCAGCTCCCACGAGCCCCGGCAATTCTGGGGGTCAGAGGAGACCCCCTTCTCCCTTTTTCACCAGGGGAAAGGCTGGTTGGATCCCTCTCCGTGACAGTTTAGAACGGGCCAATCAGGCCACTGACCACCACAGTGCATAAGAAAGAGAGAGTGGAAATCAGAGTAACCACAATTCAACTGCTTTCCCTTGAGACAGACTTGGGAACGTGCCAAGAATGAACCTCAACCTAAGTTTTCAAAGGATTCCCGGGATAAAATGGTTTGCAACATTTGCGCTTTTCAAAAGTCTGCAAGATTGCTTTTTTAGGCCAATCAGAAAAAAAATGGCACAAAAACAAATATCAGCCCAGAGGGAATTGTGCCTCCTTGCTCAATGAAGTGAATGTTGTCTTTACCTTCCTTACTCAGACAACACACAGAGAATCTTGTGGACGAAAAGTGCTTCCTTACCTCTATCCCAAGCTTTTGGTAGGCTGTCTTCCAAACAATTTGGCCCCTTTCGGATAACCATTCTAAGCTGGATTGTCATCTGTTGTTGGCCCATTTCCAAGTAAAGTGATACAGAGATGGACTGAAATGAGCTGTATGAAGGCCCATCTATGAGCTGTCTCTAAAGCACTCTGGCCAATTCAAACAGCGCCACTATTATTTTCCCGCCTTTTTTAGCGGCGCGTTATTTTCCGGCTACAGTGACAGGCATGTCAATGGTGCTGCTATAGCACTCTAGTGCTATAACGCTACATCACAAATCTTAGAACGTTAAAAGAAGCTGAAAAAGAACACCGTGCGGAAAAAGGAAGGGAAAAAATAGCGGTCCTTTCAGAAGTGTTCCAGACAGTTCAAACAGCACACCGGAGCGATTCAGAAGTGGAAAGAAGAACTGAAAATGGGAGAAAGCAGTTTTCATATAAAGCGTCAGAGCCCCACAATGCCAACGGGACGCAAGCGGCTTTGTCTGAACAGATAAAAAAAATCCGTTAGCAGCAGGAGCCAAAAATCCATTACCAACCTGCTGCTCAACCGGAATTTAAGGGCATTTTGAAAGGGACACAAGTGTGCTTATCCACCCTATTGTCTGCTGGCCCTTTTATTATTTGTTTCTTCTTTTTCTATTTAAACTTTTAATTCAGCTCTGACAGGGGCAGTGGCTCAGGGACTGCCACAAAGACCAGCCAATTACCTCAGCACACAGGCTGAGAAAGTTGGGAGGGGCCCATCACGACTTGATAACTGGGCTGGCTGCCCAGTGCATTGTGCACATTGAGTTTCTGCTGTAAACTAGAAGAACAAGTCCTCCCCGAGACTGATACAAGGCTCTATGTGTGTGGGATACGCATGTCTGTACACATCTTCAGAGAAGGTACAGCCTATCAGGGACTTCAATCCAGACATTTCAACACTACTGCCCCTGATCCGAGCGAATGAGCGTACCGGACAGTGCAGTCTGCTTTCCCCTGCTCTGTGTCGACTGACAGTGACGCCATGGCGCTGACCGTCTCCGCCTCCTCCGCCTCGCCCTTCTGCGCCTCCATCAAGGAACAGCCGACGATAGCGGCAGAGTGTTTCACTGAGCTCCAGTGCTTGCCTAGGATATAACGGGGCAGTGTGTTACGCGAGAATCGCTAGTCCTCTACTAAGCGTGTCTGCAAAACAAATTTGTTTTTACAGGCAAACACCGCGATGCTTTTTACCGTGACTCCCTCGAAAGGCCACAAAGAAAAGCGGCTCTTGTTCCCGGCCGGAGGAGCGGAGCCAAAGACTTACTCTGGATTTCGATCACTTTCTCCAGCGTGGCCACGGCGTTCGCATTGGGCTTCTGCTGCAACAGAGCTTCATCCAGCTGCTCCAGCTGTGTTGGGGAGACAGAGAAAGCTTAGTTTCTAAACTAAACGGCGGTCAAACACTTGACTCAAGGGGGGGCGGCGACAAGGAAAGACAGTCAAGAAAGACGAGCTAGAAATCAAAGCAAGAGAGAAGGCTGAGAGGAACAAAAGGCAAAGCAAATCTGATGGTTTTTGTCCCCACACAAATTTAGTTGGGGCTCTGAAACGCAGCAGTAAAACGTAACCCCTTTTCTATCATGGACACTGGCCCTGGTTTCCAGCTGTGCCTTGGGAAGATGCCACTGGCAGGATAAACATCAAGTGGATATTTAAAACAGAAACTGACACACTTCCATGTGCCAGGACAGAGATGGTTTTATTCCCTTTTCCCCGCAACACCTCTGACCCAGTCCATGCCAGGTTTCTTTTCTAAAGCAGAATCGCAGCCAACCATCACCTAAAATACTTCATCCCTCCTTGTGGAATTCACTGCCTGTGGACTTAGCATAGGTGGCCACAAGCATAGATGGCTGTAAAAGTGAATCAGACAAATTAATGGAGGTCCGTCAATGGCTGCTAGCCGTGTTGACTAACGGAGCATCTCTGTTTAGAAAAGCAAGATCCGAGCCCAGCCGCACCTTAAAGGCCATCAAGTTCTCCAGGGGAAAAGCTTTGACGCTCAAGAGCCAGTGTGGTGTAGTGAAGAGCGGTGGACTCTGATCTGGAGAACAGGGTTTGATCCCCCACTACTTCACAAAAGCGGTGGACTTTAATCTGGTGAACCGTGTTGGTTTCCCCACTCTTCCACAGGAAGCCAGCTGGGTGACCTTGGGCAAGTCACAGCTCTTTCAGAACTCTCTCTGCCTCACCTACCTCACAGGGTGTCTGTTGGGGGAGGGGAAGGGAAGGTGATTGTAAGTTGGTTTGACACTCCTTAAAGGTAGAGATAATCACCTCATGGCTTTAGTAGCTTCCTTCCTAGCTTCAGCCCTCACCGAGAGAAGCATCAAGCTCACCCGGTTTAAGAGAACTTAAATAAAATTTTAATCGATAACTATTATTTTTAATGAACAACAAAATATTTTAACCTATTTAACCTATTTTCGCTGACGTTTTGGCGTGTTATATCATGTTATGATGCCAATAAAGGTCCCGTATTGAGATAATGGGAATAAAAAAACCAATCTGCATATAAAAAGGTAAAGGTCCCCTGTGCAAGCACCAGGTCATTCCTGACCCATGGGGTGACGTCACATCCCGGACGTTTCCAAGGCAGACTTTGTTTACGGGGTGGTTTGCCACTGCCTTCCCCAGTTGTCTTCCCTTTACCTCCAGCGAGCTGGTTACTCATTTCACCGACCTCGGAAGGATGGAAAGCTGAGTCAACCTTGAGCCGGCTACCTGAAACCGACTCCCGTCTGAATCGAACTCAGGATGTGAGCACAGCTTGGACTGCAGTACTGCAGCTTTACCACTCTGCACCACGGGGCTCTTTTAATCAGAATGTAATCGGCATATAAAAACCAACTCTTCTTCAAAAGATTATACCTTGGAAATCTTGTCGGACTATAAGGCGCTACTGGACGCGAACCTTGCTCTTTTTCTGCAGACCGACATGGCTACAGACCTGAATCTATTTGTAGAAGAGGTAAATCTTGGAACATCAGTGCTAAGAGGCCTTGGCCTCTGTGCCCTGCTTGTTGATCCCACCAGGGCAACTGGTCGGTCACTGTAACGAACAGGATGCTGGACCAGGGAGACCAGCGCTCTGCTCCAGCTGGGCTCCTCTGACGTCCTCCCTCCCAAAAGCTGGGTATCCAAGGTTGGGTGGGATAAATAAAACATATAGATAATGGCATTTCCTAAGGCTGATATCTATAACCGCATGCCAGACGCGTTTCGGCCTGTTTGGCCTTCCTCAGTGGTCAATTGAAACCCATCGATAGCAACCTTAGGAAATGCCATTGTGCTGTTTTAATGTTTTTCAAATAATTTTTATCTTGACATAGTGCTTTAAATAAATTATATTTTCATTATCGATATATTTCATTTATCCCTCCCAACCTTGGGTGCCCAGCTTCTGGTTTTTTAGGTTGGGTTTGATTCCTCTCTTTTTCCTTCTATTATTGTCCTCCTCCTAAAGCCAGCAGGCTGAGCCTTTGCATCAGCTGGACCAAGGGCAGTCCTGCTGGGCGCACTGACCTCAAGGCCGAGCAGAGCTGAGACACAGGCTTCGGAGGCGTCACAGATGGCGGTCAAGTCATGGCCTCCCTCCAGCGCTAGGACGACACGCCCGCCCGCCAGTTTCACCAGCTGCTTGGTCAGGTGTCCGAAACCTGCGAGGCCGAGAAGAAAAAACAGATTTCAAGTACCCTTCTCTTCCGACCACCCAACGTGGGCCACCAATCTTGGAGATCCACCACCAGACCGTCTGTTTCTGTGAACTTGTTTTTGTAATGCAGTTAGCCACGGGGTGGGATTGAACTGCAGGGGGACTACAGCGCTGCAGAAGAACGGTGGTGGGCAGAGTTTCCTCCCACGATGTTTCCCCCGTATAACTTAGGCTAGTAAGTAAGTTTATTGATACAGTCTGTTTGACCAGCCAAAAGTTATGCATAAAATTAACTGACTGAATAAAACTGCAAAATTAACATAAATTACAAAATTAGATAAAAGTCTAATGCTATTTAAAAGGTAAGATTTTAACACAAATCACAAGAATTAACTTAGCATCTTAATATTTCTAAAAATATAGCAAAGTTAAGTAATTTTTTCCCATTCTATTTTTGCGAGTTTTTATTGCGATGTCACACATTTTGGCGGTTGGGAGTGAAAGGTGCGGCGTTTCACCCACCAGGAGCCTCTTAGTCAGGAATTCGAGTGGCTTATCGGGGAATTCACTGATCAGGGGAGCAATGAATCTGATCTGGGCCTCGTGATAGAATGAACAGCTGAACGTGTAACTTAGTCTGCTCCTCAAGTTTGCCGTTTGCCTTGCTGAAGACGTCACCTTGGTTAGAAGTGCAGCCAAGGTAAGGCTGAATGAACCAATTGTCCGATTATACATAAGGCAACTTCGCAGGTCCACATGGCAGAGTTCCCATATTAACTTTGAAAGGCTTTCAGACACGCATGCTCACTCCCACCTGGACACATGCATGATTATTATTATTATTTTTGCCATCCAGTCACAGCTGACATATGTCGACCCCATAGGATTTCAAGGCAAGAGATGTTTGGGGGTGGTTTGCCGTTGCTGGCCTCTGCACCACGACCCTGGCATTCCTTGGAAGTCTCCCATCCAAATTCTAGCCAGGGGCAGGGCTGAGAGCGTGTGACTGGCCCGAGGCAACCCAGCATGTTTCCATGGCAGAGTGGGGATTTAAGCCTGGGTTTCCTAGATCCTAGTCCAACACTTTAATCAGCGTGGTGTAGTGGTTAAGAGCGGTGGTTTGGAGCGGTGGACTCTGATCTGGAGAACCGGGTTTGACTCCCCGCTCCTCCACATGAAGCCAGCTGGGTGACCTTGGGCTAGTCACAGCTCTCTCAGTCCTGCCTACCTCGCAGGGGGGTCTGTTGTGGGGAGGGGAAGGTGATTGTAAACCAGTATGATTCTGCCTTAAGTGGTAGAGAAAGTCGGCATATTAAAACCAACTCTTTCTCTTCTACTTCTTGAGGACAAAAGTGGGGTATAAGTTAAATAAATACACACGCACACACACACACACACAAACTCAAAAGCTCTTTTTTCCTGACCTTGCTTTGGAGAACCCCCACCCCACCCTCTTAAATGTTCGTACGTATGTATGTATATAAATATGTAAATATGTATGTTCATCACATGTTTTTACCTTCCCTGAGCCTTTCTTGGGGAAGGACGGGGTATAAATCAAACCAATTAATTAATTAAACAATGTGTTGGGGCAACGCTGGCATGCCAAAAGCCGACACCCACTCACAATGTCACACAGCACAATCATGCCACACAACGTGAGCCAGGATTTCTGCCAGAAGGGGGCAGGACTCTGTAAGAGCAGGGAAACAGTCGCCATTCTGTTCCCTCAGTCTGCGTGTGAACAGTTTTACCGCCGCAAAAAACTCGGAAGCAGCCCCCTCTCCGCATGCCCGGTGCTCACATTTGGCCGTGACGGAATATCCACCCAGAGGGGACAGGTGACCCTCCACAGCGTCGAAGCCGGCAGAGACGAGGACCACGTCTGGGGAGAACTCGTTGGCTATCGGCATCACCACAGTCCTGGGAGGAGGACACAAAGGGCTTCTTTTAGGAGGAGTCACAACAGCACTACAGCCTGCAGCCGTCTGTTACATGGACGAGGAAGGTTCTGGCCGCATCAGGCGTCCTCACCCTTTCTGCCCTCTTCCTTGCAATTCTCCCAACAGGCCAATTAAATCTAGCCACATCTTGGTAGGCCCTGCATGTTTGGGGAGGTATGACCAAACACAGGAAATCTAGAGGGATGACTCTTTTGCCTGTTTTATAGCAACTTTTTTATAGCACCCTTGACGGAGAAGCCCCCACTACAGAGAGCGACTGTCAGCATCCCTACCGGAAGGCGGTCAGATACTCCACATCGCCAATGGGGGGGTCCACTCCACCAGTCCAGGCAACGTTCACGTTGTAGCCTACACCCATCCCACTGCCGACCTGGAAGACAGGAAACCTGGCAGGTAACAAAAGCCCTGGTCGCGGCTCAGGCTATACGGAGCTGCAAGGGGAAGGGGAAACATCAGGGAGAGCGGCCTGCCGTGGAAGTGCTGAGCCAAGGAGGGTGGGATCAGAGGGAAGGAGCAGCATCTAGGAAGCGGTAAGCAGGATACATGTAGAAGGAGGAAGTCGCAGAATAATGAGGCTACTGTGCATGTTTGTGAATGAGCATATGCCAACACGCATACAACAGGTTTGCTGGGGAGGGGCCATGGCTCAGTGGTAAAGCATCTGCTTGGCATGCAGAAGGTCCCGGGTTCAATCCCCGTCATCTCCAGTTAAAAGGACAAGGCAAGTAGGTGATGGAAAAGACCTTTCTCTGCCTGAGACCCTGGAGAGCCACTGCCGGTCTGAGTAGACAATACTGACTTTGACGGACCAAGGGTCCGATTCAGTAAAAGGCAACCCCATGTGTCATGTGTACCCTCGGCCACTCAATGGAAATGCTCTTGACTCTCTATCTTTGCCAAGCTGCTTCCTTCGCTTGTACCAACCAGATCTCCTACCTCTTTCAGAATTTGCCCCTAACCCATTCCTTTCTTCATGCTGACAAAAGGCACACAAATAAGGTAAGTAGGAGAAACTCCAATGAAAGTTCAGTGGTCCATGAATGAGCCTAGAAAAAACACCAGGCTTGTGTGCTGCCCCGTCACTTTGCATGCTGTGTGCCACAGGGGTCCCCGAGATCTTTGAGCCTGTGGGCACTTTGGGAATTCTGACACAGGGGAATGAGTGCACCCACAAAAGGGCTGCTGCAGGAGTTGGAGCCAACCACACAATGTCAGGGAGGGAGGTTGAGCGTACGTCTTCAACATTTTAGGCAGAAAAATCTGTTTAACGGGATGCCTTTTAAAATGAGCATCTTGTTTAAAAATATTTTCTTGCATACAAACAGCTCTCCTTCAGTCATACAGTGCAGATCTTTGTGGTGTGGCGGAAGCTGCTGCCAAAACAATTTTTAAAAACACTGCACAGCCAATAAGAAGCCCAGTTGGGCAAACGGTCTGCCTAACTCCGCACACTTTTAAAAACGATTGGCAGGAACCAGGAAAGGTGTCGGCAGGTGCAACGTCAGGGACCCCTGCTGTGAGCTGATTAGCTCTGCCCTAGTTTTCAGCAAACTATACTTTCAGTTAAATCTGAATGGGAAAACTGCACTTCATGCTTGCTTTGAAAAATCATGATTTCAAGACAGGACAAACCATGACATACCAGTTCTGGTTTACAGGATAAGCACAAACCACAGCTTGCTGAATCAAATGTAACAACAAACTATGGTTTTGTCCCGGGACGAGCCTACCGGCTGCCAGGGACGCAGTCTTCCCCCCCCTGCCGCCCGGGTCACGGGTTACTCACGGGGGCGGGGGGGGGCTCGCCGGGCCGCCCGGTCCTGCAGGGGCGAAGCAGGGGGACAACAACGCCGGTTCCCTTCTCTCTTCAGACAGCCGGCGAGGAGGAGCGCAGCCGCCCGGAGCAAGCACAGCCGGCCCAGGAACAGCCGGATCCGCCGCGGCCGGAGTGACGCGGCACGCCGGGCCCCGCCCCCCTCCCCAGCTGATGGTCGGGAGGGCGCGGACGGGGCGGGGAGGAGGCAGCACGGAGGCGGGAGAGGCCGCTCGAGCCACGCGAGTGGCCGAGCGACCTGGGGAAGCACGGGAGGAGGGTGGAGGGGGAAGGGGCGGGACCTCTCTGTCCAGGGGGGAGGATAAAAGGTGAGAGGGGAGCCGCGGCCGGGGAGGAAGCCGGAGAGGAGTGTCGTGCTGGCCAAGCGTGGGTCAGCCGACACCCTGGCAACATCCGAGGGAGGAGAGAGTTCAGACTCCCCCTCGGATTGGTCTGAGGCCGAGGAGGCTCCCCCGCCAACACCCCTCTCCGGGACAGATACCCCGGGGGTCGTCGGGACTCAAGCGAGGCGCGACAGGTTTGTCCAAAACCAGGAAGTAACAGATTTGCTTGCATTACATAACACGGTGTGAAGGTGGTGGGGGAGAGAGCCTTCTGGGGCTTGAACAAACCCAAATCCAGGCTTGCTGACACAACTTCACATCTCAGTTTGGTGTTATGTCTGAACTATGCCTAGTTTTCTCTTTCAACGTCCGTTTTCAGCACAGAGACTAGACAGGGATTGCAGGCTGCTCCTTTATTACAGAGTCAAGCACTAGTGGACTGAATAAAATTTTGCAATCACCTCTTCAGGGGCTCCACTGCCTGGGAAGAAATTGCCATTGTCGTAGCGGTGGAGAGAGATGTAGAGCACGCTGGGGTCACTGTAGAACGCCTGCTGGGTGCCGTTGCCATGATGAATATCCTGCAGGAATATCAACGGGAAAGGGTTAGGCCATGAGGGTACAATGCCCAGAGCCAATCAAATCATAGGAAAGGCTCGATCTAGGAGGGGATAAGCGACGGGTGCCAAACGCCAAATGCTCTTCCATTTGGACATCACAGCAAACTACACCCAAGTTTCCATCGTGGCTGCCCTCCCTTTCCCCTTACCTATCTTATTCCAACCAATACTTTGTCTTTGTAAAGCAGGGGTGGGGAACATCAGGCCTGGGGGCTGTTTCAGACCCGCAAAATCATTTGGTCTTGCCCTTTGTGGGCCCTGGCAGATCTCTAGCTCAGAAGGATCTAAGACTGCTGATCCGTATCCTCCCACAAACAGGAATAGCCTCTATTCAAGGCAGATGTGTTTGTTTTGCCGAGAAAAGGAACCTTTTTCCCTCTTGCAGAAGAGTCATTAGCTATGGAGCTGCTAGGACAACCCAAAAAACTGTGTTAACCCTTTCCCACCCAGGCCATGGAGAAACGTATTCCCTCTGTACTACAAGAGGGCTGGGGGCGGAAGTGGCGACAATAGAGGAGTTAAAGGGGGCAGGGCCAGAATGCGCGGTGCAGTGGGGGAGTTCTTAGCCAGTGTGTCCCCATTTCATCCCTGCAGGCGGAGGTAGCAGGAGCCGGCTGTAGAATCCGGCCCCGACCATGCGGAGCAGGAGCAACTCCGGCATGCAGCTGGACGGCTATGCCCGGCTGGTGCAACAAACCATCCTGTGCCACCAGGTGGGCGAGTGCGCCACTGGTTGGATGCCTGCCTGCTTGCTCGCAACGGGGGGGGGGTCATCTGGGGCAGCTGCCTGCTTGGGGCTTGGTCGACTAATTTTTAAGTTGATAATTTTGTATGGCCATCGAATGATGTTTTTTCATTTCATTTCATTTGTTTATTACGGTCAAAGACAAGTTTATACAAAAAGAGATATCATAATAATTAAAACAGAATGTCTGATATTTAGTAAAATAGTCTGTTTAACGTAAAAGTCATTTTAGCAGTTTCTTCTGCCTTATTGCACATGCCCTAGCACAGAATCTCGCAACCTGATAGGTAATATCTTTAACAGAATCTTCTAATAATAAAGTGGTATAACGAACTCTGTCTCTATCTGGGAAGCTAGACAAAATTGGATCTATGAGCATTTTGCGTATGTCTTGATAAAATGGGCAGTGTAATAGCACATGTTCAACAGTTTCCACCATTCCAGATTGGCATGGACAGAGGCGGTATTCGTAAGGGAGACTGGCATACCTCCCGTCAAGAAGAGCAGATGGAAGGGCATTAAAACGTGCTAAGTCGAATGATGTTATAAATATCGAAATGGCCCTTGGCGGAAAAAAGGTTCCCCACCCCTGTTGTAAAGGATCCCTGCCTGCTTTTCCTTTAGGCTGGCTGCTACTGATGTGTAACTGGAACGGCGCTGTCAGATTTTAACATGGAATGGTACCAGAAGTTTTTAAGTCTAAATGTATTAATATGTATTTTAATGAGATATTGTTTTATGACGATGTAATCCACTCTGAGCCCTGATTTGGCAGTGGCAGAGCAGGATATAAACCCCAAAATTTAAAAAATAAAATGGATTTGAATAAAGTGTGGGATTTAAGACAGGAGGGAGACAGCAACCATAAAAGTATTAGACAGAGAGCAAGCTGGCGCCTGCATGTGTGGTTGCGGTCCTCTGCCCACACTCCCACTGAATACTCCACCTGAAAGCATGCGCCTATGTGCTTTTTTGCTCCGTGTGAGTGGCAAGAACGGTGGAGACTTGAGAAGCACTTACCCAGTCCACAATGAGAATTTTGTTGACGGCAAGTTTTTGCTGGAGGAGCTTGGCAGCGATTGCAACGGAGTTGAAGAAACAGAAGCCCCTGGGAAATGAAGGGTGGTGGTGGTGGAGAGAAACAGCACAGTTAGAATGAAAGATGATAAATTGCAAGAATTGTCTTGTGCTGCCTGCTTAAGTGATTTATTGTTTTACATTTGTATTCCTTTCCTTTATCCCTTAGAAGCTCCCTGATCCATTGACCTTGAGCAGTGTAAATTTTACATCTAATGTTTGAGGGATATAAGGACTGAAATAAATCTTGCTATTGACGACGTAACCTTGGGGTCCCTGTCACTTAATAAAAAAGGCATTATGTCAGACACAGAGGCATTAGATTTATATGTTAAAAGAGGAGAGATATAACGTGATCAAAGTTCCTCATAAAAGCAGCATTCTAAGAGGGCATGAGCTAATGAATCCATAGAGTCAGAAGAGCAAGGACAGGTCCTTTCTGGGTATGGTATGTTCAAAATTCTGCCTTGCATAACCGTAGAAGGGTTAGTGTTCAGTCTAGCTAAACAGAAGACTTCCATTTGTATTTACAGGCATACCTCAGTTTATCACGCTTCACAGATATTGTGTTTTTTACATTCAGCAGACATCAAGGCAAGCCCCCCCCCATCAGCGAAAAAATTACAACATGCTGAAGGCCCAGATGATGGTTAGCACCTTTTTAGCAATAAACTATTTTACACATAATGCTATTGCACACTTAATAGACTATAAATATAAATTTTATTTGCGGCTAGTATGCCAGATAAAACAGAAACAGACCATATAGAGTAGATGTTTACAACCAGGGCCAAAGAAACTGGGAATCACCCAATTTTACATTTCCACAGATTAAGGAAGAATATTAAGGTGACGTAGCTTCATTGCTACTGCACAGTATTTTGCGACCTGGATGATGATTGGTGAGCTGTCTCCTAGCAGAAACCTTTTGGTCCATTCACCCTCATCACCAGAGCCCATTTCCCTAATCAAAGGGTCAATAACACTGAAGCAGGCTGACTTATAGAGGAGAAATCTAAAAAATACATGCTCACACTTAATAGACTATAGCAGGAGTGTCCAACTCAATTGTTATGAGGGCCGGATATGACATAAATGCCACTTGGTCGGGCCGGGCCTTGCCTCGCCAGCCCAGATTAAGAGTGGAGGGCTCCTATTGGACTGCCCTCTCCATAGCGGACCTCATGGCTTCAGTAGCTTCCTTCCTAGCTTCAGCCCTTACCGAGAGAAGCATCAAGCTCACCCGGTTTAAGAGAACTTAAATAAAATTTTAATCAATAAATATTATTTTTAATGAACAACGGAAGATTTTAACCTGTTTTTGCTGACGTTTTGGTGTGTTAAATCATGTTATGATGCCAATAAAGGTATTGTATAGAAGAGTGGGGGGGGGTTGGCTGGCTCATGGGCCAGATAAGAGCTCTCAAGGGGCTGGATCTGGCCTGTGGGGCTTACGTTTGACACCCCTAGACTACATTATAGTGTAAAGATAACTGTTATATGTACTGGGAAACCCAAAAATTCATGGGAGTTGCTTTTTTGCAATATTGCGGTGTTCTAGAACTGAACCTGCAATATCTCCGAGGTATGCCTGTATTGTCTTGTTTCCTCCCCACACCCCCAATTAGCCTCCTGGAGCAGATCTTGACAGGTGGGATGGAAACACACAAAGATAAAAGCTCTGCATCTCCCAGAAGTGTTAGAAGTTCGCTACACATTTCAGACAAAACTGTCTCAAGTTCCATAGTCTATCAGAATTGTCTACTAAGACTGGCAGCAGCTCTCCACGGTCTCAGGTCAAGGTCTTCTGCATCACCTGCTAAAGGTAAAGTTAGTCCCCTGTGCAAGCACCGGGTCATTCCTGACCCATGGGGTGACATCACATTCTGACGTTTACTAGGCAGACAATGTTTGCGGGGTGGTTTGCCAGTGCCTTCCCGAGTCATCTACACTTTACCCCCAGCAAGCTGGGTACTCATTTTACCGACCTCGGAAGGATGGAAGGCTGAGTCAACCTTGAGCCAGCTACCTGAAACTGACTCCGGTCTGAATCGAACTCAAGATGTGAGCAGAGCTTTTGACTGCAGTACTGCAGCTTACCACTCTGCGCCATGGGGTTCACCTACTACCCGATCCTTTTAACTGGAGATGCTGGGGACCGAACCTGGAACCTTCTGCATGCAAAGCAGATGTTCTGCCACTAAACCACAACCTAGTTCCAGAAGAGAGATTTTGTTTACACACACAAACACACATCCCGTTTTCTCACTTTGTTTTACCCACTCACATGGCTGTGGACTCCTCTGCGTGATGCCCTGGTGGCCGGATGACAGCAAATCCATTCTGTAGGGAGAAAAACATTCAGATATTGTACCACCAAAATTACATCCATCAGCTCTCTCAAGGGCTTCCCTGAAAATCAGGAAACAATGAGCGTGCGTCACACCAAGGTACCCGCAGAACAAAAAGCTGCACATACTCAGGTATTCTGGCCTTTATTTCCTTTCCTCTATTCCATTCTTTATGCTTGTAGACCTACAGGTCACAAGCAAAACAAATTCATAGAATCATAGAATCATAGAGTTGGAAGGGACCACCAGGGCTATCAAGTCCAACCCCCTGCACAATGCAGGAAATTCACAACTACCTCCCCCCTCCACACCCCTAGTGACCAGAAGATGGCCAAGATGCCCTCCCTCTCATCATCTGCCTAAGGTCACAAAATCAGCAATTCAATACATTCCATAATACATAAATAACCAAACATACAAAAATATAGTTATCTAAATAGTAGAGTTAAAAAGCAGTATCATTAAAAAACATAGATAAAAATTTTGCCACGGCGAGGGTTACATTTGGATCAGTATCAGCCAATAACTCTGCAACTATCTCTTGCTTTAGGGCAGGTCCCCACCTCTGAATGTATATTGTGATCCATTTGTCTCTGGAGAGATCATGCTTTTTACAATCTACAAAAAAATGCCAAACAGTGTCCAAACTCCCTGATCCACAATCGCAAAGCTGCTCGGAAAAGGGAACCCCTGAAAATCTGCCTACTGACTCCCCCAATGGCAGTGCGTTTAATCTAGCCTTGGAGAAGAGCACTCTGTATTTGGGAACAGATAAAAAAATTACAATAAGCAGGTAGAATCTTTGGAGTATTTGGCCTTTCAGTGCACTGACATAAAAGGGACTTCTTGTCAGAGGCGAAAAGCACACTGCACATGCTCAGGAACATCCTGCCCCAAGTGCTACAAGCACAGAAGCCAGCCACTCTACCAGTAGCTCCAACGGGGCTTCGTTATGTTCTTGACGAGAAGTAGCAGCGAGAGCCAGAACCAAGGAAAGATAACCGGCGGGTTAACCTCTGCACTTTTAGCAATTCTGAGACAGAATAAACAGTGGAGGGACCTTGGGTCCATCTAGGTCAACACCCTGTCTGTATTTCTTCAGAGAATCAAGGCATGGAAAGCCTTTCCTAAGTAACTGAAATCTAGTGGAGAGGCTGGGGGACTGAAGTGGAGCCCTTCTGTGTGCAAAGCATGTGATCTACCAATGTGAGCCACAGCCCTTCCCTGATGGCAAGCCAGGCTTAAAGGGGAGGAAAGCTGTTGCGATTCGGAGGAACTGCTGGCTGGGCAGAACCCACCTTAAGCTCCCCGGATGCCACTTTGAAGGCCAGCTCCAGCAGGCAGCCAACAGCCATACGGACCGCGCTGGACGAGTGCATTTCGTTCCACACTGTGTCGCTGTCAACCTGCCAAGGAAGATCAGAGCGTTAGAAGGAGCAAGGAAAGGGTCATCTGGCTGATCTGGGAACATCATTTGGGTTTTGGGCGAGCAGGCAGCAGGAGCTTCATACAGGGGTCTTAGGCTTTTAAAAGACTGACTGAAGCTCTTGAAGGGCAAATGTAGTTGCAGCTACCGGAAGATCCCGAAGGCATGATTGAAAAAAAAGAAAACCAGAAGACATTGAAAACTAAATCATGATGGGTCGCTGAGTTAGTCTGTCTGCAGCAGCAAAAAAGAGCAAGAGTCCAGTCGCACCTTCAAGACTAACAAAATTACTGGCAGGGAATGAGCTCACCTCTTTTGATAACAGCTAGACAGAATGTGAGTCCATCTATCCTTAAGTAGAGTGAAACTAAATGAGAAAACTAAATGAGAGACTAAAGAAAAACAATCAGGGACATGAGAAGTACAATGTCATCCCTCCCTTTGCTAAACATTAACATTCAAAAGCACAATACCTTCACGAATCACGTACGTACCCCAATGCCTCCACATGGAAGGACGGCATACATCTTCTGAGTAAGGGGCCCTGCAGGAAAAGAGGCAGAGAAGAAGCCAAGGTGAGCCCTTACAGCAGGCAGACAGAAAGTCAGATGTACTCAGATACCCACCCACTTTGGAGACGCCGTCAGAATGAAAACGGGGACCAGGAAGGGGCAGGTGGTGGGGAGCTGAAGAACAGACATTTTGTGCCACAGCCACAACACACAAACAGGCTTCTGCCTCAGTTAAAATTCAGCACCAAGAAAAACAGAACTGTGGTTTGTGGATATCATGCAAATCCCGACTGTTAGCAAACAACTGTTGTTTATGATGAATGCTGAAGTCTCACCCCCTAGAAATTCTGCTCAGCACCCCCTCTACTTTTCTGGAAGAAGAAGACGAAAAAAGAGTTGGTTTTTATACCCTGATTTTCTCTACCTTTTAAGGAGTCTCACTGGCCTACAATCGCCTTCCTCTCTCCACAACAGACACCTTGTGAGGTAGAGGGGCTGAGAGAGTTCTGTGGGAACCATGACTGGCCCAAGGTCACCCAGCTGGCTTCATGTGTAGGAGTGGGGAAACCCAACTGATTCACCATTTTAAAGTCTGCTACTCATGTGGAGGAGGAGTGGGGAATCAAACCCGGTTCTCCAGATTTAAGTCCACCACTCCAAACCACTACACCATACTGGCTCTCCTTTTCTGGAGGTGTCCAACACTTATTGCACACATACTTTCTCTGTTCCTCCAACCCCCCCCCCCCCATTTTCGCTATCTCCTCACAACGTCCACTTTTGCAACAAAGCGCTTCCTGGCCCATCCTGGCCCTGTGTCTCTTGCACCCCAATTTTCTCCTCATTATTCTCTAAAACCCCTTTTTGCTACTCAGCTGTAAAATCCCTGAGCCTTCTCCACCCCACAGTCTTGCACGTCTAAACGAAAGCCCCTCTGAGCCCGGAGACCATGCAGCAAATGGCGGCTACTAAATTAACGCAAAACGGTGGCCGACACACCAGACTCCCTACCTAGCAACTTCTTGCTGTCGAGCTTCTGCCGGTTCAAGGGGCTGGTTCCGTAGAGTAACGTGTGGTGCTCCGAATGGACCATCTGGATTTCATCCAGTGTTGCTTTCCGGCCCCGGATCCTCTAGCGGGGAAAAAAGGAGGAGTTTGGGACAGAGGAATCTGAGTGTGGATCTTGGAGAACCTCTGCAGGAACCTCTCTGCCCAGGGTCAGGGTTGCTTCCAAATGTCTTTTCCCATCAGCACATGACTTGAGACCTGTGTCTTTAGGTCGGGGCCAAAATTTGGTGAGAATGTCAATGCTGTGCCAGTTTCAATCCCGGGGTTCTGCAGATGTCCTGACTCCCTGTCTCATATTCTTTTGGACTGCCATCTTTATGATTCCCCAAGAGGAAACCTCATAAAACCTATAATTGCGAACTTCTCCTCAAATAACACGAAAATACTTCACAAACTATTAGCTGATAAGGATCCTGAGATAACCGAAAACGTGGCAAAAATTTCTGACGATAGCAGTCAACCAATGGGAATCTAGTCAAAAGTAGAATCACAACATTAAAAAATGATTTATATTCATTTTATTTTACTTAAACTTTTATCCTTTTATGTACTGCAAATTGTACTATGCCAATAAAGGTATTTGAAATTGAAATTGAGGGGGTCACCAGCTGGACCAAAGTTGGAAAGCGCCCCCTATTCCCCCCCCCTTTCTTCTTGTCATGCCTGGAAATGGCACAAATAAAGCTGCAGTGGCATGCCACGGCCAAACTAAAACATCCCTTTTGTGCTACGCGTTCACAAGAGAACCTGAAAGCGATTCTAAATTTTCCCATTTACCTATGATGCCTTCCACACCCACCGGCGCTGTGCACTGTTTAAAGTTAACATTTTCCTGCTCTTAGAAATATCAACACCCCCCACAGCGTCTTCCTGACACAGAAGAGGTCCCGTCACCAGGCAGAGATCCTGCTGTTGCTATGGTGAAAATCCAGCCCTGGCCAAACAGCCGTGCATTCTCTTTCAAGAACTACATCTTGTTTGTGGCAACCAGATCATGTGAACTGATCGGCGACAGGGTCAAGGACAGCCGCTGGAATTAAAAAAGGAAGTGTACTGATCTACCTATGACCACAACACTGAGAAGAAGAAAAACCAAAACACACAGGAGGAAAAAAGCTTTTTCACGGGTATGTGAGTTCAAATATATCACTCAGCGTTCGCAGTAATGGTACATTTTCCTTCCTTTATCCTTTAGAAGCTCCTTGATCCATTGATCTTGAGCAAGGTAATTTTAAATCTAATGTTTGAGGGTTATAACAACTGAAATAAATCTTGCTACTGACAATGTAAACTTGGGATCCCTGTCACTTAATAAAAAAGACATTATGTCAGACACAGAGGCATTAGATTTATATATTAAAAGGGGAGAGATATAACGTGATCTAAGTTCCTCATGAAAGCAGCATTCCAAAAGGGCATGAGCTAATGAATCAATAGAGCCAGAAGAGCAAGGACAGGTCCTTTCTGGGTATGGTATGTTCAAAATTCTGCCCTGCATAACCATAGAGGGGTTAGCATTCAGTCTAGCTAAACAGAAGGCTCTAGAAAGACGAGTAGTTGTCAAATAATAAGTATAAGCGGGCAAACAGCGTGGTGGTGGTATTCTGAAAAACTGAGATGAACAAACGTGGAGAGAATGAAAAGTTGTGCTGCGTAGTACATTTTCTGTAAATGATACATTTCCACTCATATCAACTTCCCTGCAATGCGATTGTGCTTGCTAGATCCATATTACATTCTGAAGTCCTTAACGCTAGGTTTCTTCTTCTTAAACTTGTGAATACAGTTAGATTAGTAAACATTTGTTTTTGATTCCCATGACAGTCCTTGACATTGCAGCTGTTGAGTCCAAACCTAAAACACAGTGTGAATCTGTAAAGTACATATGAATCTGTCCCGAGGTCTCAGTTGTTATGGGGGGGGGGGGTGTTCAGTTCATGCATGTCAATTATTAATTTGGATTCAAAACCCTACAAAAACTGAACATATTAAATGCTGGTCAATGTTTTATTTGTGTCTTGATGTCATTTATACCCACTTTTCTTCCCAGTGGGGATGCAAAGCAGCTCACATCGCTCTCTTTTCCTCCATTTTATCCTCACAACAACCTTGCGAGGTAAGTTAGGCTGAGAGAGCATGATTGGCTCAAGGTCACCCAGCTAGCTTCCGCAGTATAGCGGGGATTCAAACCTGGGTCTCCCAGATCCTAGTCCAACACTTTTAAGTAGTCCGTCTAGACATTAGGAAGAATTTTCTATCAGTTAGAGCGGTTCCTCAGTGGAACAGGCTTCCTCGGGAGGTGGTGAGCTCTCCTTCCCTGGAGGTTTTTAAGCAGAGGCTAGATGGCCCCTGTCAGCAATGCTGATTCTATTACCTTAGGCAGATCATGAGAGGGAGGGCATCTTGGCCATCTTCTGGGCTTGCAGTAGGGGTCACTGGGTGTATGTGTGTGTGGGGGGGAGATAGTTGTGAATTTCCTGCATTGTGTAGGGGGTTGGACTGGATGACCCTGGTGGTCCCTTCCAACTCTATGATTCTCTGATTCCTACTACACACTATGCTGGCTCTCTCTGCTTTCTTTTTGTTTGTTTTTTTATTTGCAATGGCGTAAAGGAAGTAAACGAGTAAAAGACTCACCCTCACAGCTAAAACTGAAGATGTGGCAGACATCAAGAAACTGCACAGATGTTTTCCCCGGGAAGGTTCAGTGCATACTGATGTCCAGCCCAGGGGAAGTAAGCACTCTTAAAAAGTCAATACACGTTCCTGCACGAAAAATGTAACAAAGTAACCTGCTTGAAAATGACTGGGATCGCATTGGGGGGCGGAGGGGGGGGGGGAACAGTGATATTTTTCATGCAGGAACGTGGGTATTCATACCTTATCGTAGGATGTTTTCTTAACATGTACTCTAACTAGAAGTATCTATGGAATGCATATAATATGAATAGAACCGGCTTCATGTCAGTTTTCCTCTGGAGAGAACATCAGGCTGCTTTGAACCTTCCCAGGGGAATTATTTGAGTCTATGCATCAAAGATTAGATCCTGTACTTGTCTTTTATTTTTATTTGTTTGATGGTCATTTTGCACCTGAGATACTGGTCTGTTGTATATATTTATTAATTTGTTTTGCATTTGAGGTACTACTTTTTGTGGGGGGGGGCGTCCTTTTAATAGACCAGAGGCTCATGCCCCAGTAAATCTAACTTTCAGGCAACCTTCCAAACTTGCCACTTGGTGGCAGGAGGCCCCCTACCCCCCGAAGGATTCTTACCTCACATTTGCTCAGCAACCCTGTCTCCTGCAACCTGGACCAGATACTCTGGATTCTCCCAGCATGCTCTGGGTGAACATTAGTGTTTCCACAGGTACACTGGTGCTTCAGCATGAACGTGTCATAAACGACGCCTGTGAGAGGGCGGGGAAACACGACGAGGGAGGGACACGGTTGTGGGGGGTTGGGGGGGAGAAGAAAAAGGAAGAACGGGAAATCAATGAGTACAGAGCAACAGTAGTTAGAGCATAACGTAAGACTGATTTCTGGAACAAGAGGAACCCGAGCTCAAACGCACTTAGAATTTCTTTGTACGTGGAACCTTTTCCTCCCAACACCTGAAGTATACGAGCTAACCATGGCTCCTCAGCGTGGAATAATATATACTCTGGACATGCTCCGAGGCATTTGTGGCTTCATATTTATTTATTGACAGAGTGTGCAGTCTGCTTTTCTGCTCAGTCAGGGTCACCAGTTTAACGTTTAAAAATTCAGCATCCTAAAACCACCATAAAGCCAGTTCCAAACCGAGAGCAACACACACACACATATATATATATATAAAAACAGAGACCCAGCGATTAAAACACAGGGCACTTAAAACATATTTCAGCACAAAGTACAGGTCTGGAAACCAGGCTCTGGAGCCAATTCAAATAAACTCCTCTTCCTAAGCTGGGAACGGAGAGGACTGGGTGTGTACGTGTGCGTTGAAAAGCTCCCAAATGGCACAACTAGAAGGATAACTTTCGTATTACATGTCCAAATAAAGTTGTGGACTTGCATAATCACAGGTTGTTGGAATAATTTCCTTGGAAGGTCACGTTTGAAGAGTTATAGGAGAGCTGGGTTAGCAGGAGCTGCAGGAAGGGAACAGAAGAGCCAAAGTTGGGATGAAATCTATTTGCTGGGGGGTTTATGGGTTATATTCAGCATGGTGACTGCTGGGGGTTGGGGGGGGGGAGTCCAGCAAGAGGATTTCGATTGATCCTGGCAGGGCGTTCTCTTCCTGGGAAACAGTCCCCCCCACCTCTCCAAACCCCGAAGCTCCAGCGTATTACACTAGAGCATGGCTCCTCTGGCAAAACACCGAAGTGGCCCTCAAAGTATGCCCGGGTTTAAGGCCTATGGAGATAGACCAAAGCACCAGGGTTTATTCTGAGGCAGGCTTCAGCTCCAGAACCTGGTTTGGATGGCAACACTTCATTCTGGAAGATGGAAGTCATAACAGGAAAGAAGAATGTGTTACTGAACATGTGCAGAGTGTATTTCCACTGCACATCTGGCAGGTAGACTTCCAGGGCATGGGAGGGGGGTTCAATTCCCAGGGCAGAAACACACCCTCTTTGTAGGAATCTGGGTGCTGCTACCAGTTGCCAGGAGAAGGATTTGCATCACTTCCTTTCCCCCCTTTTTTTCCTATCAAGTCACAGCTGACTTGTGGCAACCCCACAGGGTTTTCAAGGCAAGAGACATTCAGACATGGTTCGCCATTGCCTGCCTCCACGTCATGCTCCTGGTATTCCTTGGAGGTTTCCCATAGAATCACGGAAGGGACCACCAGTGTCATCTAGTCTAACCCCCTGCACAATGCAGGAAATTCACAACTACCCCCCCACACCCCCAGTGACCCCTACTCCATGCCCAGAAGATGGCCAAGATGCCCTCCCTCTCATGATCTGCCTAAGGTCACAGAATCATTGCTGATCCCATCCAGATACTAGCCAGGGTTGAGGCTGAGTGTGTGTGACTGGCCCGAGGTCACCTAGCAAGTTTCCATGGCAAGAGCGGGGATTCGAACCTGGGTTCCCCAGATCCTAGTCCGGCGCTTTAACCACTACGCCACACTGGTTCTCGCGCCACTTCCTACCTGTAGTGAAAAGGTGCTTGATCACAGGTTCAGCTGTACTGCTCTTCAGGCTGGTGCTGGCGGGCGAGGACTGGGTGCGGCTCAGGGCTTGATGAGGCAGCGTGTTGATGCTCAGGGGCGTCTGATAGAGATGGAGGGGTCTTAGCTGATGCGCATCTGCGAACACCTGCCAAAATCGAGTAGGGGATACCAGCCAGGTACGTAGGCGGGGAGAGAGGGAAGGGAGGAGAAACCGACAGAACATTCAGTAGCCACGTCACTTTAATAGCTGGAAAGAGTTACCATACTTGGCCTAAAGGTGTGGGCAGATAGTGGGGGGTACGCTTGCATCGGTTTACAGGCCTATATTATTCTTCTGCTGTATACTGGGAACGGTGTATACTTTCTACTCAAAAGCATCAAATTCCTGCACCAAAGCAACCCACATTTGATGAGCAAGGACTCTGAGTTCTGTGGCATGGATAAATTATGAGAATTACCAATGTTCGCATATATTTTGCAAACTATTTTGTTTTGGCTAGATTGGGGGAGAGGCGAGGAGTTGGAAGAGCATGGATGTTTCATTGCTTCAAACATAAATCTTGCTCAGCCTTTTCTTCTCTTCCCCAGGCATTGTCCCACACAACTTCTCTCCAGGATCAGAGGAGCATGCCTATCATATTAGGTACTTTGGAACACAGGCAGGATGCTGCTGCTGCAGTCGTCTGGTTTGTGGGCTTCCTAGAGGCACCTGGTTGGCCACTGTGCGAACAGACTGCTGGACTTGATGGGCCTTGGTCTGATCCAGCATGGCCTTTCTTATGTTCTTATGAGGATAGACTGGGGCAGGTTCCCAGGGCCCCCTCCCGTCCTCTGCCCACCACTAGCAAGCATGCCTCCTGCCTGCTTGGGCGCCCATCCCTTGTCTGCTCACAAAGACTCCCATGGCCCGTTCTCACAGCTGCCTGCAGACCTTTCCCCCGATAACACCGGGCAGCGTGTGCAGCCGGGGGTGTGGGTGGTGGAGTGCTGGCAAGTGAGTGGGCAGGGGGGTGCTGGCAGCAGCGGGCCCTGCCAGAAACCCTGGGCCCTGGCAGCTGCCCCACCTCAGTGTGTGCTGACGCCGGCCCTGACGTCGGCTGTGAAGGCAGAGGCAGAGTGAGGCAAGGAAGGCATTTTTGAGAACGTGGGCAGGGGATGAAGACAGAAGGCAGCAGATCTTGTATCTCTGTTCCTCAGTCCGATCATTCAAGACAGCAGTGCTGGAGCCTCCAGAAGGGAGAATGACTCACCTTCCACCAGCCAGGGCTCCCTCTGTCCCTCCCCCCCCCTGCCTTTTGCGTATGTCCACTTCCCTCCACCCACCCTCTCCTGCATCATCCTCAAGTATGATTCATCTGTCTTTCATTCTTTCATTTCTTTTGCGTACCTAAATATTTCCCCATGCTACAGTGTTTGGCAGACAGATAAGTAACTTTGTCCGGGAGATTTTGTACAGAAAAGGGTTTGGTGTGTGTGTGTGTGTGGGGGGGGGGGGGATCGGAAAGGAAGAATTCCAAAAGGGCTACCCAGGTGTTAGCTAGATGGCAGAATTACATAGCACGGGGCCTGTTTCTAAAATGAGCACAGAAGATTTAGAGTGGGAAAGGGGGCAGCCTCCATTGCTTTGCCTGTGGGACTTCTTGCCACAGCCAGCCAAGTACGGCTGATTCACACCACCACGACAGCACGCAAAATGAGTTCTTCACACAACACATAGTTCAATTGCGGAACTCCCTGCCCCAGGATGTGATGATGGCTGCCAACTTGGAAGGCTTTAAGAGGGGAGTGGACATGTTCATGCAGGAGAGGGGTATCCGTGGCTGCTAGTCAAAACAAATACTTGTCATGATGGAGACCTCTTCTCTCCAGGATCAGAGGAGCAGGCCCATTATATTAGCCTAGATCCAAGGTGTGTGGGTGGGGTGGCTGCCTTGGCCGGTTCGCGGGCCAGATAAGAGCTCTCAAGGGGCCGGATCCAGCCCCCAGGTCTTTTGTTTGACACCCCTGGTGTAGAAGGTATCACTACTGCTGCTGGCCTTGGCAATGCCAGAGGAGACGGTCGAAGACAAAACATGAGATATACTCGAGGATCGGCTGGTGTGGGAGTCTACTGGTCCAAGGCTGGACAACGAACACCCGACACAAAAAAACCTTGTGGAGTTTAAAACGTATGAAAATGGAACAGAAAAAATATATCCAAAGGTTCAGAATTTTAAAAGAAGCAAGTGTGTCAGGGATGAATCAAACCCCGTCTCCTTGCAGGACTGACTCTGCCACGCTGGGAATAACCTCCCAAGAGTCTCCAGATTCTCAGTTTTCGTTCAGGTGAGGAGCTGGGGAGAGAAACTGCCGGCTTACAGCGCAATCCTCAGGAGAGTCACTCCAGTCTAAGCCCACCCATTTCAATGGGCTTAGGCTTAAGTGATTCTGCACAGGATTGCGGTGTCAGTCTCCTCTTGTGTTTCTCTTTCAGCATGGTTCACCCCAGTAGTGTGATTCGGAGCAGCACAACACTGAATCAGTCCAAGGAGAGGAAGAAGAGTTGATTTTTATATGCCGACTTTCTCTACCACTTAAGGGAGACTCAAACCGGCTCACAATCACCTTCCCCTCCCCACAACAGACACCCTGTGAGGTAGGTGGGGCTGAGAGAGCTCTAAGAGAGCTGTGACTAGCCCAAGGTCACCTAGCTGGCTTCACATGGAGGAGTGGGGAAACAAATCCAGTTCACCAGATTAGTGTCCGCCACTCATGTGGAGGAGTGGGGAAGCAAACCAAGTTCTCCAGATCAGACTCCACTGCTCCAAACCACCACTCTTAACCACTACATCACGCGGACCCTTCACGTAAGGCATCATTAACGTACGGAACTCACTGCCCCCAGGCTGCAGGAATGGTCATCAGCTTTGACGTCCTTAAAAGGGGATTAAAGAAATTCATGGTTCCATGAAAACTCCATGTTCTGAGGCAGCGTACCTATGAATATTTATTTAAAACATTTTTATGCAGCCTTTCCAACCAATCAGGGTGTCCAAGGCAGCGAAATAAAGTTGCTGGAAAGGGGTGGGGGGTGGGGGGGTAAGCCAAAGGAGAAGGCCTTAGACTACCTGCCCTGCTCATAGGCTTCCCAGGGTCATCTGGCCAGCCACTTTGAGCAAGAGGATGCTGGAGGGGATGCCCCAGAAGGGTGGACCAGAACCAATGGGTTGAAATTAAATTAAAAGAGTTTCAAGATAAACATTCGGAAGAAGTTTCTGATAGTTAGAGCGGTTCCTCAGTGGAACAGGCTTCCTCGGGAGGTGGTAAGCGCTCCTTCCTTAGAAGTTTTAAGCAGAGGCTAGATGGCCAGGGATCCTGGAGGGTTGGGTGTTTTTTTGCCAACTTCTGGACATGGAGTAAGGGTCAATGGGGGTGTGGGGAGGAGATAGTTGTGAATTTCCTGCATTGTGCAGGGGGTTGGATTAGATGACCCTGGTGGTCTCTTCCAACTCTATGATTCCATGACTACATGGACCATAGACCTGATCTAGCAAAATGTTATGATTTCCCCTTCTTGTCTCAGGCAACAGGGACACCAGACATATCAGCAGAACACATGCCTATCCTATTTTAAAAGGTTGTAATGTTTCCCCTTCTCCACTGTCGTGTTTTTTTCAACCATCTGTAAGGAAAAACAAAACAAAACTGCCTTTGCCACTCCACCAGCAGCACTTCTAGAAGAGGGTTGCAGTAGTGGAGAAGGGAAGGAAGAGAAATGAAGGAATCTCCTCCTTCACACTTCTGCTGCTGTATGTGCTGCAACTCAGGGTGGGATTGGAGAGAAGGAAATCCAAAACTGGAGCTCTCTTTTACTAGCCAACTACCCCCAACCCTCCAGGATCCCTGGCCAATCTGGCCTGGAGGAAAACTGCTTCCTGACCCCAAAGTGGCAATTGGCACTACTACCTGGGCATACCCTGCCTAAGTTCACAGAATCAGCTGGCTGGGCATTAACAGCAAAAGGAAAGAATATGCACCCCTTCTTCTTTAGACACCCAGATTCTTCTCCCACTCATGTCTTTGTGAATTCCTGGCTGCAACAGGAACTGCTACCGGACGACCCGGATCAGCCTTGCATTGAGCAACCCTGAAATATCCTATATTTGCGTACAGGAGTGCTAAAGTTCATGTAGCTTATATAGAGAACAGGAATTCTTGCACAGCTGACAACACTGCTACAAGGCAAGGCTTGCCCCGTAGTGTAAAGAATGCCTCTCCCACTGCACTTGTCCCTTTATGTGAAGGGCAGCTAGCATCATGGCAATGGAGCTTAGAGGGGTCCCTTCTCTTACATGCCTCTTTCCTTGAGAGTCGTCCACCCGATTTTAATGCAGGCCTCACCTGCCTGTAAGTTACTCCCAACTCCTCAACTTCCGGATCTTCTTCCAGCCCGCTCTCCCCAGCTTCGTCCTTGACTTGGAGGCAGCCTTGCTCTTCCACCAACTCCTCCTCTTCCTCTTCCTCCTTCTCCTCCTCCAGGTCATCCTGCGTTTCTTCGCTTTCCGTTGACCCATCCAGCCCAAAGGGGCCCTGGCCCAGGCCGAGACCCAGAGGTTCCTGTTGCTCCGTCAGCTCCTCCTCCGTCTCCTCGGGGTGCGTGGTGGGCGGCCGTGGCAGCTCGCCAGTCTTGGTAATGATCTTCAGAAGAAAAGCAGGAAACGAAACATGCGACCTTGGCTAACTACCAAGGAGCAACTGGCAGCCCTTGTGACAACAGAGATTCCAGCATTTGCTGATGCCCTTTATGGGACCAACAGGAGTAGGGCAGACACCATAGCTGGGCTCCTGACAGGAACCATTGCAGCCCTTGACCGGATGCCGCTAATACTGCAAGGGATTCTGGGTAATCTCCCACTCCTGCTGGGAGAGGCATCCAGGTGTCGTGGCCACACCCAAGAGACCAATGGCGGCCTTGGATTAATCTCTTCCTGGCCACTCCCCTTTCCTGCCCAAAGGGAGGAGCCACCAGACAGCTGATTGGCCAGACAACTGGCTGTCAAGGGACAGGGGGCACTGACTGATTCTTAAAGGGCTCCCATCACTCATTAGCTGGCTGGCATGCCTCTCTTTAGAGGAATCCACAATGAAGAAGTGTTGTTTTTTTATATGCCGACTTTCTCTACCACTTAAGGAAGAATCAAACCGGCTTACAATCACCTTCCCTTCCCCTCCCCACAACAGACACACTGTGTGGTAGGTGGGGCTGAGAGAGTGTGACTAGCCCAAGGTCACCCAGCTGGCTTCATGTGTAGGAGCAGGGAAACGAATCCAGTTCACAAGATTAGCCTCCGCCGCTCATGCGGAGGAGTGGGGAATCAAACCCGGTTCTCCAGACTACAGTCCACTGCTCCAAACCACCGCTCTTAACCACTACACCATGATGTCATTGGACTTGGTGGGCGAAGAAGAAGAGTTGGTTTTTATATGCCAACTTTCTCTACCACTTAAGGCAGAATCAAACCGGCTTACAATCGCCTTCCCTTCCCCTCCCCACAACAGGTAGGTGGGGCTGAGAGAGCTCTAAGAGAGCTGTGACTAGCCCAAGGTCACCCAGCTGGCTTCGTGCGTAGGAGTGGGCAAACCAACCCAGTTCACCAGATTAGCCTCCGCCGCTCACGTGGAGGAGTGGGGGAATCAAACCCAGTTCTCCAGATCAGAGTCCACCGCTCCAGACCACCACTCTTAACCACTACACCACAATGCCACGGGGCTTGGTGGACACTGGTTTGGGAGCTAGAGGGTGCAAAGGAAAAGTGTGTGTGTGGGGGGGGGGTCTCTAGGGTTGTCCCACGCCCCCCCAGCCCCCTTTTTTCTCTACCCACCTTTCCCAGCTGAATCTGCTGCTGCTTCTGTTTCTCCAGGAAGTGCTGGTGCTGTTGCTGCACCACCAGGTGCTGCAGCGCTTGGGGGCTCTGGGGCAACGGCGACGACTGGGTGCGGCTCAGTGGGCGGTGCCGAGGCAGCTTGCTGACCGTCCGCAGGTTGGAGGGGACGCGCTCCCCCGTCACCAGAGGGGACTGGCCGTGCAAAGGAACTGCGGCGAAGGGGACAGAGGTGAGGATACAATCCAGAGAGTAGCCATTCTGGCATCCTCGTATGACATTCAAAAATAGGAGGAGGAACCAAAGGCAGGGGGAAGAAGAGTTGGTTTTTATAACCCGCTTTTCTCTACCTTGAACACATGAAGCTGCCTTATACTGAATCAGACCCTTGGTCCATTCAAGTCAGTATTGTCTACTCAGACAGGTGGCAGTGGCTCTCCAGGGTCTCAGGCAGGGGTCTTTCACATCACCTCCTTGCCTAGTCCCTTTAACTGGAGATGCCGGGGATTGAACCTGGGACCTTCTGCATGCCAAGCAGATGCTGTACCATTGAGCCACGGCCCCTCCCTTAAGGAGTTTCAAAGTGGCTTACAATCACAATCGCTTCCTCTCCCCACAACAGATATCTTGTAAGGTAGGTGGGGCTGAGAGAGTTCTTTTTATTATTATTATTATATATTTACTTATTTATTTATTTAATGGGGTACAGAAAGAAGGAAAAAGGGGGGAAAGGGGAGGAATCAGAGAAATATATATATATGTCTGTGTCCAAGCTTCATTATAATAATACATACATGCACCCTTCATCAGCATTAAACTTAAATTACTGATTTCTAATACTAATTATTGATTGAACAATATTCTTGGGCTGAGAGAGTTCTGAGAGAGCTGTGACTAGCCCAAGGTCACTCAGCAAGTTTCGTGCGGAGGAGTGGGGAATCGAACCCGGTTCTCCAGATTAGAGTCAGCCACTCTTAACCACTACACCATGCTGGCTCTAGATCAGGTCCACAGAAATGAGGAAAGGGAGGTTTACCTCTTCCCCTTTGTACGTTCCTTAGCCCCATACTGTTGAGCAGTCTGCAGTACCCGGCATGAGCACCACCCAATGAACTCATGACTTCCGAGGATGCCCATTCATCAGCAACGCACCCACACAATGCAACCCTAGCTGCCTCCCACCTCGACGGGACGCCCGCCCATTGACCAAACGCCACCTTCCCTTCCACGCACGCGCGCTGCTGTGCGCCCCCACCTCTTGCTTGCTCACCAGCGATTAGCGTGTTCTGCTGGCGAGCCTGCTCCAAGAGCAGGACGTGCTGCAGCAACGAAGCATGCCCGTGGTTGTTGGTCTCGCCCTCGAGGGCCACCCCGAGGAGGCAGCTGGGGATTGACGACATGCTCAGGAACTTGCTAGTCAGGGCGCCCCCCTGGCGCAATGACTGGAGGGCCTGGCGCTCCACTTCCTGCTGCGTGGAAAGGGTCGGGGAGGCCTATGCGAGAAAAGAGAGTTTGGCAACGGCTGCTCTATCGGTGCGGTCCTCAGCAGCGCTACAACCCTCCTAAGCCCAACGGATGTACAACCGTTTAGAAGGGCGTACAACTCTGCTTAGGGCTGAGCTGTGATTTCCCATACACACACAGCTGCAGTATGAGATCACTTTCCCGTTGCAGCAACCTTCTGACTCTCCCCTTTCCCTCCCCCCCCAGCTCCTTTCTCCCTTGTAAAAAAAGGTAAAGATAAAGGTCCCCTGTGCAAGCACCAGGTCATTCCTTGGATCACCCCTTGGATCAAGGGGTCTGACTTGGTATGGGGCAGCTTCCTACATCTTCCCAATCCCCGCTCCAAGGACCTAGAACAATACAATCCTAAACAGAGTTAAAAAAGGTAAAGGTCCCCTGTGCAAGCACCGGGTCATTCCTGACCCATGGTGTGACGTCCTGTCTCGACGTTTACAAGGCAGACTTTGTTTACGGGGTGGCTTGCCAGTGCCTTCCCCAGTCATCTTCCCTTTGCCCCCAGCAAGCTGGGTACTCATTTTACCGACCTCGAATGGATGGAAGGCTGAGTCAACCTTGAGCCGGCTACCTGAAACCAACTTCCGTCGGGATCAAACTCAGGTTGTGAGCAGAGCTTGGACTGCAGTACTGCAGCTTACCACTCTGCGCCACAGGGCTCCTAATTTGTAACTTACGAGGCTGGAAATAGACAAGTTGTAGACTGGGCACAAGTCACTGCCTGCCCATATGTCTGAGCCAATTTTGGTTCCTGTCACTGGAGGGAGACTACAAATAGGTCACAGCTGGGCTTTGGGTGGTGGCGGTGGGGGTGGCGGGGAGAGAAACTCCCAGAAATTGGAGCGCCGCACACACAAAAAAGTCATGGAGCAGGAGAAAGGACATTTGCACACTTATTGGAATGATAAGAAGCACAATGTTTTGACTCGCCTTCTTCGTGTGTCTTAGGTCCAAGCTCTGGCATCTTCCCAGGAGAAGCAGCAGCTGGGTGTCCGCTTACGGGAACGCACGAGGGCTGCTTGTCTCGCACTGCCCCAGAGCAGGAATGGCTAACTGGCAGTCTGCGAGTCAGTGAGAGCCAGTGCGAGGGAGTGCTCAGGCTCTTGGACTTGGGTTCAAACCCCTGTTTGGACACTGAAGCCCAGTGAGCATAAGAGCCCAACTTCCCTCACTGGGTTAATCATAGAACCACAGAATCACAGAGCTGGAAGGGACCACCAGAGTCATCTAGTCCAACCCCATGCACAATGCAAGAAATTCACAACCACCTCCCCCCCACACCCCCAATGACCCTTACTCCATGTCCAGAAGATGGTCAAGATGCCTTCCTTCTCATGATCTGCCTAAGGTCATAGTATCAGCACTGCTGACAGATGGCCATCTAGCCTCTGCTTAAAAACCTCTGGGGAAGGGACCTCTAGGGTAAGCTAGTCCAACTCCCTGCACAATGCAGGAAATTCACAACTGCCTCCCCCCCACATACACACCCAGTGTCTGCCTGATTGTCCTGCGACACCCGTCACTTACCAGTGGTGCAAGATGGGTTGTTAAAGAAGAGGGGTGAGAGGAGGGGTCCAGACTTAGAGGGATAGGGGGCAGGGGTCTGAGCTGCTACACCCATTTTTTAAAATAAAAGTTTTGCAAGTGGCAGCCGTGGACTACTCACGTTGAGGTGCGAATTTGTCACCGTGACGGTGGCCTGTAGTCCTAGGGAGATGTTGGGCAGAGACGGAGAAGTGTACAAACTGAGCTGGCTGGCTGATCCATCCATCGTGACAGCTTGGTGCTGGGGCAGCATCTGCTGTATGAAAGGGGGAGAAAAAAAGAGATTCAGGGCAGGGAGACGGGGAAATGGGGAGGAGGTTGAGAAACAGGATGAGACAGAATGATAAGAAGTTGCTTTAAAACCAAGCGGGGCGGGTGCTCACTCAGCTCTTTAGGTTCGTTGCCGGCTGACAAGGCAAGCGAAAACTGGAACAGTTAGGTTGATTTATTTATTATGGAAGCAACGAAGTCCGAAGTCCTGGGGCAACTTAAAAGGCCAACTTACTTTTATACAGTTAAAAAGAAGCAAGAGTCCAGTAGCACCTTAAAGGCTGACAACATTTCTGGCAGGGTATGAGTTTCCGTGAGCCGCAGCTCGCTTCTTCAGATACTATTAGAATGTGGTTTGGAGCAGTGGACTCTGATCTGGAGAACCGGGCTTGATTCCCCACTCCTCCACATGAGCAGCGGAGGCTAATCTGATGAAGCGGGTTGGTTTCCCCACTCCTACACATGAAGCCAGCTGGGTGACCTTGGGCTAGTCACAGCTCTCTCAGCCCCACCTACCTCACAGGGTGTCTTGTTGTGGGGAGGGGAAGGGATGGTGATTGTAAGCTGGTTTAATTCTTCCTTAAGTGGGAGAGAAAGTCGGCATATAAAAACCAACTCTTCTTCTCTGAATGATACCCTTCAATGTCTCATCCGAGTCTTTTTTATTATTATTATATTCTGTAGCGGGTGACCTATTTGGACTGTGTAAACAGCAGACAAATTTGTCCTTATGTAACTTTGATATTGTTTATAGATCTGGCAAAGCCAACAGAACTGCAGATGCCTTCTCAAGGATACGCAGTGCCGCTCTAGCACAAGGCAAAAAGGACACAGAGCAAGCTGGAGGAACTGTCAAAACGTTGTGGGTTTTTTTCTGGAGCTCAACGATGTTCTCAAGAGCAGGACACCCGGAACACGGGAGTCAGGGGCAAAGCAACCGCTTAAGCCCAGTTTGTGCAACAAAAACAAAACAAATCACAATGAGCATTGTGCGGAACGAGAATCGGTGAACGCAACCGCCAAATTCACAAACAATGGATGACTTCAGACCTCACAATAAGCTTATTATTTCTAAACCAGGGTTTCAATCAAGCCTTGGTTAGTTACGATGTCTGGATTCCAACAGCGCAAACGAATGGGGCTGGGGGTTGGTTGGCAACAAAGCAGGATGTCAAACTAGGGCTTGCAAAGCACAGTTTAGACCACTGGTTCCCAAAGTGGTCAGTACCACCCCCCTGGGGGCAGTGGGATAACCTAGGGGGGCTCTAAGAGGCAAGGGGGAAGCAAGGGGGCGCTAGAGGTGGGCCTCTTCAACTGGGTTGTTGGATAGGGTAAAGAGTTCTGGGGTTGAGTTTGTGGAACCAAGGGGACAGTGGCCCGAAAAGTTTGGGAACCACTGGTTTGTTACAGCGCCCGAGTTCATCTATCATGGTTTGTCAAGGAGCACTTTCCCTTGTGACTAGACCACCTGACCGCAGAGACCTCAGAACTGTCCTGCTTGAGGTTGAGGTCCAGAAGTCCAGTTACTGGGGCTGAAACCAACAATACTATATGATGTCTGTTCTTCCAGAAAAGTCTGAGGCTGAAGCTTTGAACACTCTTGCAAGGAGGTGGAGAAACAAGCCCCATCCCCCCTCCAAGGTGCTAGGCCTGGTTATGGTACTCCGAAACGGTTGGGGTTGTTCTTGGATTCGTGGGGCTTGAGGAGTGAGTTGGGCAGATACCTCTGGGTTGCAGTGGGCTCTGGGGTGGAGGGTTCAGGGCCCCAAGTTTGAATCAGAAGGGCAGGGCTAGATCTCAGGGGGAGGGGTTGACACCTGGGGTTCCTCATGCCCATCAAAGGGGGCTCCTGGAGGTATTTCAACTGCCTCCTTGCGTAACGGGTTTCAGGTGTTCAGCCCCCTCCTTATCTGAATCTTTGGCTTTTTTGCCCAACAACGAGGAGACCATCAAAAGAACAGGGGGGGAGAAGAAGATGAAGAAGAAGAGAAGGAGGAGGAGGGAGAAGGAGGAGGAGGAAGAGGAAGAGGAGGAGGAAGAAGAGGAGGAAGGAGAAGAAGAGGAGGAGGAAGAAGAAGAAGAAGAGGAGGAGGAAAAGGAAGAAGAGGAGGAGAAAGAAGAAGGAGAAGAAGAGGAGGAGGAGGAATTTATTTATTTGTTTGTTTGTTTATTATTTCCATTTGTTACCCTGCTCTTCCCGGCCAAAGCCAGGCTCAGAAGAGGAAGAAGAAGAGGAAGAAGAGTTGGTTTTTATACCCCATTTTTTCTACTGTAAGGAGTCTCAAAGAGGCTTACAATCCCCCCCCACAACAGACACCTTGTGAGGTAGGTGGGACTGAGAGAGTGCTGTGACTAGCCCAAGGTCACCCAGCTGGCTTTATGTGGAGGAGTGGGGAAACCAACCCGGTTCACCAGATTAGAGTCTGCTGCTCATGTGGAGGAATGGGGAGTCAAACCTGGTTCTCCAGATTAGAGTCTG
The DNA here is from genome assembly GCF_029931775.1 of Euleptes europaea. Taxonomy (NCBI): domain Eukaryota; kingdom Metazoa; phylum Chordata; class Lepidosauria; order Squamata; family Sphaerodactylidae; genus Euleptes; species Euleptes europaea. Next base: position 22,492,579 of record NC_079329.1, on the reverse strand, counting down.
CCGCTCTTAACTACTACACCGTGCTGGCTCTCCAGGAGACAGAGGAGAGGCAAGGAGAGCGGGATTGAGGCACAAACCTGGATTTCTGGTAGATGAATCAGTTTGTTGCACAAGCCACAGTTTAAATTAACTATGGCGTATTGCGGTATCTAAGGGCAGCCTACTGAGCCAACGGTTTTGCCACGGCTTGAGAATGCACAGTTCAGAAGACAAATTCTAGCATTTCAGGCATTAGCCTCCCAGACTACAAAACTGCAACAAATGCATCATGATTAAAAACCGATAAAGAGGCCATGAAGGAATCCGTGATCAAATGGGTCACTATGGGACAGACAAGGGCTGGAATTGGCCAGAGATAGGTTTTATTGGCCCTGAGCAAACGCAACAAGAACGGCACGCGTGCAAATGTTGCTTTAAAAAGAACGTTAAGGTGGGAATTAATATGCTGAGCTTGTAAAGACACTGGAATTGTGCTGGCGTTTTAACCCTCGAGCCCAATTCTGTACAAAAAAAACAGAAGAAAAAAAGCCTTAGCGGTAACCAATTATTTTAGAAACCATGCCCCGGCCTCTCTCATAAACAGATAAATTCTGGAGGGGTAGCCGTGTTAGTCTGCCGCAGCCAAAAATAATCAAAGAGTTTTGTGGCACCTTAAAGACTAAACACATCTATTGCAGCGTGTGCTTCTGTGAGTGCCGGCCTGCTTTGTCAAGAGTCTGACAAAGCGCGCTCTTGGCTCACAAAAACTGATACCACATGATAAATGTGTTTAGTCTCCCAGGTGCCACAACAGACTTTCGTTCTTTTAACAACAGACATCTGCCCTGTTGCCGCACTAGGCATTCCCAGCGATGTATTAAGAGTTTGGAAATGTTATAAAAAATACTGTTTGCACTTTCTATGTATTCCTAGCTATGTATTAAGAGTCTGAAAATGTTATAAAAAATACTGTTCGCACTTTGTTTGGCCCCTTTAGCTGTGAAGACGTCTTCCAACCATTTTTTAGCCGTGGCATCCAAAAACCCTTTTAAAGCGATGTTTTTTATAACATTTCCAAACTCTTGATACATCGCCGGGAATACCTACTGCAGTAACAGCCTTCGTTAGACATTCAGTCAGTTGCTCAGAAACCCCGTAAGGTGCCACTTGTGCTGATGGAACCACCTACAAAAATGAAAAAGTCCCAGGTTCGACACACACACGCACATCTCCAGTTAAAAGGATCAGGTAGTAGTATGCCAGAACTGTGTTCGCCAAACTTTGGAAAGCCAAAACTGCACCAGAAAGAACTGGCTGGATTATAAACTTACAAGACTACGCAACAGTCAAGACTAACATACCTTCTCAAAAACCAGTTCATGGAAGATTATAAAAAGAAGTGGCAGCCATTGTTTGACAGATTTCCATGATGGAATGTATATAATGGAGCAGCAAATGGGCGCAGAAGATACATTAGCAATAGAGAATATGTAAATATATTTAGTTTTAAGGCTAGAATGGTTATAGGTTAAAAGATTGATTAACACAGAAATGCATGATCTAATTACTAGGAAGAAAGGGGAGTGCAGGCTTGTTAACTGAAGTTTAATTACATTTATTAAGTGTAACGATTTATTAAGTATAGCGATTATAGCAAAGACAGTAATGATAGAAATGAAAGAATTAAACTAAGCAATAGAAAATTAAATTAAGATTAAATTTGGGGTAAGACTAAAGTTACGACTGAGTCTGAGCCAGGAGATAACAAATGACTTGTTAAAATTCCCTGTTTCCCCCTACTTTTTATCTTCTGTACCCCCTTTATTACGAATGTAAAAGTTTTTTTAAAAAAGGATCACGTAGTAGATGGTGTAAAAGACCTCTAACCTGAGGAGAACAGCAGATAGTCGGAATAGACAACCCTGACTTTGCTGGACCAATGGTCTGACTCCCCATTTAAATCCACAATAAGAAGGTGAATCAATTACTGAATTGAGCAAAAATCATTGAGGTTAAATCTGGAGCCATGGTCTATTGCATAAGAAGGAGTCCTGTTGGGAGATTTACAGTGCCATCTTGTGTTACACCCCTTTACATTCACTGAATTCCATAGGCTTAGAAGGGAGTGAAGCTGCTTAGCATTGCACTGTTAACTGTATTCACCTGGATATGCTATAAGACTAAGAATCATAGAATCACAGAGCTGGAAGGGACCACAAGGGTCATCTAGTCCAACCCCCTGCACAATGCAGGAAATTCATAACTACCTCCCCCGCATGCCACCAGTGACCCCTATTCCATGACCAGAAGATGGCCAAGATGCCCTCCCTCTCATCATCTGCTTAAGGTCGTTGAATCAGCATTACTGGTTCCATGTTAGTTAACCCACCATTGGGGGCTTCTCATATTTTTTGATGTTTGAAAGGAATCTTTTACTACAAATAGGTTTAGGAGGGGAAATAAATCTAGTCCGACACTCTGTCCCCTTACGCCACAACGGCTGTCCAGCTGCATTAAACAGACCTGATGTGTGGACTGATCCTGGCTTAGGCTCGTGTTGGAGCTGAGGTTCTGGTAGGATTTTTCAAAAACATCCTTCCAATAGATCCAGGACTCCACTCCATATTACATAAGCCAGGACCAAACCATAAATAAAGGGGATCCCTTCTTCCAAATGTCATTTTCCTAGTAAAAAATGCCCTTCCTTTCCCCCAAGCTGCATTTAGCTGTTTTAAGGGGAAAACGACAGGTACAAACTGTGTGCCGGTATTTTCTCTGTATGCATGTGTGTGTGTGCCGTCAAGTCTCGTATGGCGACCCTGCAGGGTTTTCAAGGCAAGAAGCGTTCAGAGGTGGTTTGCCATTGCCTGCCTCCACGTGGGCTGAGAGAGTTCACCAAGAACTGCGACTTGCCCAAGGTCACCCAATCAGGCTTCATTATGAAGGAGTGGGGAATCAAATCCGGTTCTCCAGATTGGGGAGGGGCTGTGGCTCAGTGGTACAGCCTCTGCTTGGCATGCAGAAGGTCCCAGGCTCAATCCCCGGCATCTCCAGTTAAAGGGACTAGGCAAATAGGTGATATGGAAGACCTCTGCCTGAGACCCTGGAGAGCTGCTGCCGGTCCGAGAAGACAATACTGACTTCCAGGGACCGAGGGTCTGATTCAGTATAAGGCAGCTTCATATGATCATGTGCGATGTGATTACAGTCCGCCGCTCTTAACCGGGCTGGCTCTCTATCGAGACCAGTAACTTCTGGGGGAGCGATTTCTATTAGGAAAATAGAACAAAGGGGGAAAGGACTAAGCCTTCTCTCTCAGACGAGTCTACACCAATCCGGCAGCTATTCTTTAACATTAAAAAAAAATTAGTTTAATTGGGGAGAGAAGAGGTGCTACAATGAGGCAGCGTTGTTCCCCAGGATGTGCAGAGACAGCACTGGCCAGGAGATGGTGCCCTCTCTTTCAACAACGGGGAAAGATCTCTCAGAAGCCTGCTGATCTATGTGATGGGAGGAAAGGGTAGACAGGCTGTGTGTGTGTGTTTGCGTGTTGTCAAGTCACAGCTGACTTATGGCGACCCCGTAGGCTTTTCAAGGCAAGAGACATTCGGAGGTGGTTTGCCGTTGCTTGCCTCTGCGTGGGCTGAGAGGCCACAGGGGAGGTAATTACACGCCCTTCTGGTTTCCAGGGCAGCCCTGCAGACGTCAAGATGGGAAGAATCCCACTGTGAATAAGACAACAAAGACTCCAAACTCTGACCTCCCCCCCCCCCCGCCCGTCAAAAATGAGTACATGCTCACTTCAGATCACACACAGACATTCCAGCGCTTTTGGTTTCCAAAGAGAAAACAGCCTTTTTCTGAGCTGTGGCCCGAGGCAAGATGAGAAAGATGGTCGCCAGGCACTGTGACAATGTTCATGCAAAGAAACTGTTCAGAAGAAGGAGTTGGTTTTTATATGCCGACTTTCTCTACCACTTAAGGAAGAATCAAACCAACTTACAATCTCCATCCCTTCCCCTCCCCACAAGACACCCTGTGAGGTAGGTGGGGCTGAGAGAGCTCTAAGAAAGCTGAGACTAGCCCAAGGCCACCCAGCTGGCTTCATGTGTAGGAGTGAGGAAACCAACCCGGTTCACCAGATTAGCCTCCACCACTCATGTGGAGGAGCGGGGAATCAAACCCAGTTCTCCAGATCAAGTCCATCGCTCCAAACCACCGTTCTTAACCACTACACCACACTGGCCCCTTTACTCCTCTTGGAAAAGAACTCTGTACTCTTGGCCTCATCAATTCAACACCTCTTCAGTGTTAAGAATGTGTTAAATCGAAGGAGGTATTATGTGCGGACATGGCCAGCGTGTGCATTAACGCACATGGTCTAGAACAAAGCATGGCCTAAACAATTCAATTCAAACAGTGACAAATCAGCCTTTTTAACCCACCTTTTCCCCAAGGAACTCAGGGCAGTAACACATGGAAGCTGCCTTCTTCTGAGGCAAACCACTGGTCCTTCGCATCATCTTCTCATCACCTACTCCCAGACTCTTTTAATTGGACAGTAAACCTGGGACCTTCTTCCCCCAAAGAAGATGCCCTGCCACCAACTCATAACCTCGTATCAACAGGTGAAGTTGCTTCATATTGAGTCAGATTACTCATCTATCAAGGTCAGTATTGAAGAAGAAGAAGAGCTGTTTTTTTATACGCCGATTTTCTCTACCTTTAAGGAGTCTCATACCGACTTACAATCACTTTCCTCTCCTCACAACAGACACCTTGTGAGGTAGGTGGGGCTGAGAGAGTTCGCAGTGAACTGTGACCAGTTCATGTGGGTTAGTGGGGAATCGAACCCGGTTCTCCAGATTACAGTCCTCAACCACTACACGACGCTGGCCTACTTTGATCAGTGGAGGCTCTACAGGGTCTCAAGTAGAAGTCTTTACATCACATAAGAACATAAGAAAAGCCCTGCTGGATCAGACCAAGGCGCAATCAAGTCCAGCAGTCTGTTCCCACAGTGGCCAACCAGGTGCATCTAGGAAGCCCCCAAACAAGACGACTGCAGCAGCACCATCCTGCTTGTGTTCCACATCACCTACTACCTGAGCCTTTTAACTGGAGATGCTGGGGCCCGAACCTAGGACCTTCTGCGTGCCAAGTAGGTGCCCTACTGCCCAGCCACAGCCAACCCCTATGTGCCCTACTGCCCAGCCACAGCCAACTCCTCTGAGTTTATCCTCACAACTCCCCTATGACATAGGTTACTCAAAGAAAATGACTGGCCCAAGGTCATCTGGTGAGCTTTGTGGCAGAGGAGAGACTTGAACTCAGGTTTCCACAATCCTAATCCAGCAGTCGAACCACTGCACTACACCACACTACACCACACTGTCTCTCGAACTAATGCTAACTAAATTTGTGATTGTTGTTACCATATACCATTGACTTCTGGTGTGTTTGGTCAAGGTTCTTTTCATTTATATATTTATATATATATTTTAAATAAAGGCATCTTAACCTGAGACACAAAAAAACCCTGCCTTTTCAGAAATGTAGCTAAAAATAAATGTAAAAATAAATAAATCACAACTCACCAAAGAACCCCCCCTTCCCTTTGATGAGTCACCCCCCAGCAACCAGGAAATGTCATTACAAGCACTTTTTGTTTGCTGTCAGAGCTTTTCTAAACCTCAGTGACGCGCAGACACACTCAGCCATCCATGCACAAGATAAACATGTGCGTCTCCCCACAGTTGGGCACACACATTCTGAGTGCAACAGCAACAACCATTTCCAAACAAGCACTTTGCTTGCATATTAGGTTCAGCACGGCACAACTCGCCTCCTGGGCCGTTCAGAAAAACAGTTGGGTGTGGATTAAATTGCTGCTGTTCCCCCGTTCTCAGAAGGAAAGTTGCAGCGATCCCACATCGCTTCGCTTTGAGAAAGGCAGGACAGAAGGCCTGCTCATCTATTTCTTCAGCCCAGGAGGACTGGCCCAGTTACACTCTCAAACTATCAATCCCACCCCTTTCAAGAGACTGTTTGTTACCAAGCCAACCTCAGGCCCACACAATTTTGCAAAGTTCTTTTTACTTCTTAATTCTGTGCAAGTTCCCTGTTGTACAACTAGAAGCTGAAAGCATTTACCAAGTCATTTAATTTCCTCTCCCCCCCTTCCAGAATCTACATACAGTGACGAGCAACCAAGAGATACCTCCTCTCCCTTTGCTACACCAACAAACACCTTGCTAGTTTGTGAATCTTTTGTTTTATTTTGTAAGCAGAAATGTGAGAAATCACACTGCAGGAAAAAAAAAGTTTTAAAAAATCTTCACACATGGCACTCAGATTTGGGTCCCCTTCCTCCCCCATTACTGGAAACACTTGAGATCTCCCTTCGCTTGTGAGAAATGGAGATAAACTGATGGAAGTTCCTTCAAGGGTGCAGGAGGCCAAAGAGAGCCTTTGTCAAACCCAAGGATGTCAGGCCGCGGCGGGCGACCCCTGGGAGGAAACGGGAGCTGGGGGCTGGTGATGCCGGTATGCGACCCCCCACTTTTCCTCCTGCCAGCGCCCAAGGTGCCAGCAGGCAACGACACCGGACACTGAGGGGCATCCCCAGTCAAACCTGCTATCCCCAGCCAAACCTTAACACTGGAAAATCTTGGCATAATCCTAAAAACCCTGGTCAACATAAGAACACAAGAAAGGCCATGCTGGATCAGACCAAGGCCCATCAAGCCCAGCAGTCTGTTCACACAGTGGCCAACTAGGTGCCTCTGGGAAGCCCGCAAACAACACGATGGCAGCAGCACTATCCTGCCTGTGTTCCACAGCACCTAATGTAATGGGCATGCTCCTCTGATACTGGAGAGAATAGGCATGCATCATGACTAGTATCCATTTTGACTAGAAGCCATGGATAGCCCTATCCTACGAGACAGCAAAGGCCCCCAGTAAACAATGCAGGAGTAGGATCACAGAACTGAAAGAACAATGGCAATGAAAAATTGGCTAATTGTCTAAAATTGTCTACCGTAACAAAGAAAGGGGCATCAGAAAGATGGAGGACAAAACGGAAGGTAAAAGCAAGCCATTATAGCACAATGGGGGGGGGGGGGGACTGCCACAAAGTCCAATGGCCAAAACACAGTTTTTCTGTCAGCCTTACCTCAGTATGGATGTTGGGCACGGAGCCAGTGAGCCCGTTTTCTGTGATGGCGCAGTTGGAGCTGTTGGGGGAACTGGGGCCAGACCCAGGGGCACTGTTGCACATTGAAGACACTGCAAGCAGAGGGGAGAAGAAGGGAGGTTGCCACTGTGTCAGTCCCGGTACTCACATGAACACACATGAAGCTGCCTTTTACTGAATCAGACCCTTGGTCCATCAAAGTCAGTATTGTCTGCTCAGACCGGAAGTCTCTCCAGGGTCTCAGGCCGAGAAAGGTCTTTCACATCACCTACTTGCCTAGTCCCTTTAACTGGAGAGGCCGGGGATTGAATTTTGGACCTTCTGCATGCCAAGCAGATGCTCCACCACTGAGCCACGGCCCCTCCCCAGAACATAAGTAAAGCCAAGAACACATGAAGCTGCCTTATGCTGAATCAGACCCTTGGTCCATCAAAGTTAGTATTGTTTGCTCAGCCCAACAGCGGCTCTCCAGGGTCTCAGGCAGGGGTCTTTCACATCACCCACTTGCCTCGTCCCTTTAACCGGAGATGCCGAGGATTGAACCTGGGACCTTCTGCAGGCCGAGCAGATGCTCTACCACTGAGCCACATGTAGCTGTATTCCCTGCCTTTCTCCCCAAAGTAGCTCACATCATTCTTCTGGTATTCATTTATCTTCACAACAACCCCATGAAGTAGATTAGGCTGAGAGTGTGTGACTGGCCCAAGATCACCCAGAAAGTTTCTATGGAAGAGTGGGGATTTGAGCCTGGGTCTTCCAGAACCTACTCCTACACTGTAACCAGTACACAATACTGGCTCTCGACTTCTCATTATCTTTGTCTACAGAGGAATCCGAGTGTGAACCGCAGGACCACTGAGTGTTGCCAAGGATTCTAGACAGTATCCTGCGGCATGCAGTGAATGTGGATATGCTGTCAGCTCTAAAAGTCATCTAAGACTTCCACACAACAGAAGGAGATCAATAGGGGTGGGCAGACTGTTCTCCAGAAACCCCCAGCCTTCTCGTTAATGAACCCCTGATGGGCTGAGAAAGAACTTCAGGTACCTCTGGAACACAGTTGGAAAGCGACTGATCTATTCCCGTCACAAAATTTAGCTTTTCAGCATTTGCAGAAAAGGTAAGCGTTGTACGCACACGAGGCATGGCTTTTGGCATGCGGACGCAGGTGACAAAAATCTCCCAGGGGCGTGTACTGTATTACAAAGTTCTTGGTCAGGCTCACTTTTGAGGGGTAAGGACATTTGGATTAATTTGGACATTTGGATTTTTATATATATATATATATATATATATATATATATATATATATATATATATATATATATATATATATATATATTCTGCCTTGTTGCTTGCTATTTCAAATACATCTTTCTGTGGTGGTGGAAAGTGCTGTCAAGTCACGGCCAACCAAAGGCAACTGCGTAGGGTTTTCAAGGCAAGAGACGTTCAGAGGTGGCTTGCCATTGCCTGCCTCTGCATAGCAACCCTGGACTTCCTTGGCAGTCTCACATCCGAGTAGTAATCAGGGCTGACTCTGCTTAGCTTCCGAAATCTGACAACACCGGGCTAACCTGAGCCATCCAGGTCATCTGGTTAAAATTAAATCAAAAGAGTTTCCATCTAGACATCAGGAAGAACTTTCTAACAGTTAGAGCGGTTCCTCAGTGGAACAAGCTTACTCAGGAGGTGGTAAGCTCTCCTTCCCTGGAGGTTTTTAAGCAGAGGCTAGATGGCCATCTGTCAGCATTGCTGATTCTATGACCTTAGGCAGTTCATGAGAGGGAGACCATCTTGGCCATCTTCTGGGCATGGAGTAGGGGTCACTGGGTGTGTGTGTGGGGGGGGAGGTAGTTGTAAATTTCCTGCATGATGCAGGGGGTTGGACTAGATGACCCTGGTGGTCCCTTCCAACTCTATGATTCTATAATCTTTCTATACTGGCTAGAAATAAACTGAAATTTAACCATAGATACAAAAGCTACATGAAATGCCTGCCTGCAATATGGAACCTCAGGTATTTATACAAGCAAGCTGTCAGCCTACAGGTGCCCTTCCCTTCCATCTAAAATAAAAATTCCCTCAAAAGCAGCAGATGTTTTGGGATTATACACCCTTCCTCTTCCCTGCCCCCAAAACAAAACGACCACTGGCCAGATTTTGACCTTCTCACCTGTGATTTCAATTGCCCGCTTCTTGAAGGTGCTGATGACGGTCCCATCTTTCCTCCGCAGCAAGGGGCTGCTCCGCCTCTCCGCAACCTTCTGTTTTAACCGTGACCTCACTTTTAAGTTGGGTTCTGATGCTGGAAAGAAAGAGAACGTGGAGGGGCAATGAGAGGAAAAGCCAAAGGAGCAGCCAGGTTGCTGGCAAGGCAGACTGGCACAGGGGAAAGATGGTGAGGGAAAGCCAAACTATGCTTGCACTGACACTAGTCATTCGTGTTCCCAATGGAGGAATCACACCTCTTTACCCTAAAGCAACACATTTCAGAGAATAGCCCTACCTCACAAGTGGACAATCTAGAGTGGCAATCTTGGTGTACAACGCAAATCCCATAGAGATTATGTGCTCTATGGAGGTCTACAAGAGCAAATTGTTGACAGAAACCAACATCAGGCAGGGGGTTGGACATGCACAGGAAGCTCTATGCATGCAGATATACCCCATTCATGGCCAATGATCTTCTCATACGCAGGAGTTCCCCTTTACGAAGCCTTTGCACAACTCATTCCCGTGCAAAACTGTGCGCACAATGGAGCCACAGCCCATGTTTGCCCGGCTATACTGGACAAGGCTGTATATTCTTCTTTCCACCTCATCTAGAAGATCTCACCCTCATCTTCTAGTGTTCCCAACACTGCCTAGGCAAATGCTGGCAGATTTGGGGGAGGGGCCAGTGCCTGGGGAGGGTGGAATTTGATATTCTAGGGATATCCTCTAAGCTTTATGATAAAGACCATAGAGTCTAGGGGAAATGTTCCTACAGCCTCACTGTGGAGGCTATTTTTTTTCTCCCTCTCCTCAATTTCTCAAGGGCAGGAGACTGCGGCTGAGGGCAGAAAATACTCCACCAGGCCCAGGCAATTAGGACGTCTATCTTCTTCTCACCTAGTTCTCATCTCTCCGTCGAAAATTATACAAAGTCATGTGCGTTACCGTTAACTCTCATTCCGATCACATTCATAGCTATGCATTAGAGGCTAAGCAAAACATATTTATTATGTCTCTCAGCTTCACTGAATTCATTCTCAATGCTTTCAAAATTTTATTTGCAAGCAAAAAAGGTCTAGTCTGATAAACCAGGTCAGCATGCAATAAGCATAGAATACTTCAATAATTTTCAGAGAAGTTTAGTTCTAGAAAAAAAGATCTGGTTTCGTGTAACAGCTGGGCTCCCCTCCCCACCCCGGGAAAAAAAAAAACTTGTTTACAGAGAAACTCTTGCAAGGAGCAGCTGTGCTGTTACATTAGCTTTATTTATTTAGTTGATATTAAAATATTTTCCCCCTGCCCTTCCATTCATTACTGGATCTGCAAAGGCAGCTTATGATAAATTTAAACACTGTATGAAATAAGAACATCAAAGAACCCCCAAACCAAAAACCAACACAAAGCAGCAGATGTAAAAACTTCCCACAGATTTAAATAGAAACCAAAGCTCACTGACACAGAAGAGGTTTCAAATCACGCTGAAAAGGCAAAGGAAGGCAACACAAAAAGAAAACCGCTCTGTTGGAGTGCCGCAGTTTTTGCGCGGCTGCAGAGAAGGGCCGGTCATGTGCACACACCTACTGCATGTCAGGCATTAACATGCCAATTGCAAAGAAGCTCTGGTTGCACCTAAAAGTGCAAAGCTTGCCTACACAGTTGGCCTTGCTAATCCTATTTGCACAAGAATCCTAGTAAAAGAGCTCAGCCAAGGCTAAATGCAGAATGCTTTAACTTAGGCCATTTATGCTTGGTAATTAGCAGTGCGTTCCAGGCTGAAGCACCCGGCATTTTTTTATTATTATTATTTTTCCCACCCTGAACCGTCATTTAGGAAGTGACTGTGAAGCCGGCCAAACCTACTTCAAATTTCTTAAGAGCTCCATTAACGCGACCTTTAGTGTTTGCTCCACCTCCACACTGAAGAATCCCCTCAAGGACCCATGCAAAATGACAGCCGTGCGTTAACTATGCAAACGGCGGTTGGCCAGTGGAAGAACAAAGGAGCAGGCGAGTGAGGGGGGGTGGATTTTCTCCTTTTGCATCAGGACCGTGAATAAGCATTTTAAAGGTCGCATTTTAAAAAAGAGTTTTGAGAGAGGATCAAAATTGACCCTGCATGAATGTTCTAGATCAGTGGTTCCCAAACTTTTTGGGCCGCCGCCCCCTTGATTCCACAAATTCAAGCCCAGCGACCCTACCCTATCCCAACAACACAGTTGAAGGGGCCCACCTTTAGCACCCCCTGCTGCCCCCTTGCCTCTTAATGCCCCCCTAGGTAATCCCACCACCCCTCAGCGGGTGGTACTGCCCACTTTGGGAACCACTGGCCTAGATGAATATCCAGAGAAAATGAGGTTTTCTTATTATTTTTTGTACGGGACTCTAATTTCAACAAGAAGCCGGACTTCCACGAAGCTTGTCGATAATATTTCTAACGAGCACCCCCTTCCATCTCTATAGGGTTGCCAACCTTCAGTTAACAGCTGGAATCTCCTGCTATTACAACTGATCTCCAGCCGATAGATATCAGTTCCCCTGGAGAAAATGGCCGCTTTGGCAATTGGACTCTATGGCATTGAAGTCCCTCCCCTCCCAAAACACTGCCCTCCTCAGGCTCCGCCCCAAAAACCTCCCACCGGTGGCAAAGGACCTGGCAGCCCTACATCTGTACCTCTTCAGCTGAAAAGACACACATGCCAGGACTTTACAAGCCAATATTTCTTAAAAGAGAACCCGCCCCCCCTTCCATCGCTCTCCCACCCAGCATGCAACGGAGGACCTCCTTTCCCGCCCACCCAGCTCAGTTTTCTTGTTTATTCCACCCCCGGCGACATCTGCTGACCAGTTTTCCGGAGTGGAAAGTCGTCTCTGCTGTCATAAGTGCCGAGTAAAGGTAGTTTGCAAGAGGGTGGCGTTCCTGGACTTCCTGTCTGGGGAGGGGAACTCTGGTCCAATGAGGTATGGTGGGCCCCCCTGGAGAAACATGGAAGGAAAATGACCGACATGAGTGTATTGGTAGCAGATCCAACAGACTCCCTCCCACCTGTTTTTTTACCCTTGCTTCCTAATTTAATACACTGAAAATGACAGACCGAAATGGAGAATGGATAAGTGTTTGAAAATGTCTTTTTGCCGGGGCCAAAATGGCAGGGCCAGCTATCGGGAGCACATGACCTCGATATTACAGAAATTACACTGGCTACCGATCTGCTCACAAGTCCAATTCAAGATGTTGGTTTTGATCTTCAAAGTCCTACATGGCTTGGGGCCAGTGTGTCTCTGAAGAAGCTTATTCTCCCATATTCTCCCATATGTGTGTGTGTTAAGTGCTGTCAAGTCGCTTCCGACTCATGGCGACCCTATGAATGAAAGTCCTCCAAAATGTCCTATCTTTGACAGCCTTGCTTAGATCTTGCACACTGAAGGCTGTGGCTTCCTTTATTGAGTCAATCCATCTCTTGTTGGGTCTTCCTCTTTTCCTGCTGCCCTCAACTTTTCCTAGCATGACTGTCTTTTCCAGTGACTCTTGTCGTCTCATGGCGTGACCAAAATACGATAGCCTCAGTTTAGTCATTTTAGCTTCTAGGGTCAGTTCAGGCTTGATGGTGGAGCCAAGGAATAGAAAGTCTTGAACAATTTCAATTTCCTCATTGTCAACCTTAAAGTTGTGTAATTCTCCTGTAGTCATTACTTTTGTTTTCTTGATGTTCAGCTGTAGTCCTGCTTTGGCTGCTTAGTTCAGCTGTAGTCCTGCTTTCTCCCATATGCCCGGGAATTAAGATCACACAGAGAGGCCCTCCTGACTGTCCCATCAATCAAAGAAGCTCGTTTGGTGGGTACACTACAGAAGACCTTTTTAGTGGCAGTCCTACAATTGTGGAACAACCTCCGCAGGGATGTGTACATGGCCCCCTCACTTTTGATCTTTAGGAGACAGTTGAAGAGGGCTTGATTTAGGATTGCATTTGGTTAAGTTTACCAGCAGTCCTGAGCTGTGATTTAAAATTTCGGTTTTTATGTTTTCAATGTATTTTATGTGCTTTATCTATGTTGTAAGCCGCCTTGAGCTCCATAAGGAAGAAAAGTGGCCAATAAATGTTATAAATAAATAATACAGCACAAAACATATCCAGCCATTTACCTCCTTAACTTCTACTCTGTATGGTCAGTTTCTGTTTTACCTGTTTTATCTGGCATATTAGCTGCAAATAAAATTTATTTGGTTCTTGTAGGTTATCCGGGCTGTGTAACCGTGGTCTTGGAATTTTCTTTCCTGACGTTTCGCCAGCAACTGTGGCAGGCATCTTCAGAGTAGTAACACTCAGTGTTACTACTCTGAAGATGCCTGCCACAGTTGCTGGCGAAACGTCAGGAAAGAAAATTCCAAGACCACGGTTACACAGCCCGGATAACCTACAAGAACCAATGAACTCTGACCGTGAAAGCCTTCGACAATATTTTTAAAATTTATTTATTTACCTCCTTAACTTCACTAATTACAATCTGCACTATCATCAAGACAATTTTTTCAGTCATTTGCTTTTTTTTTTTTACATAACCTGCAATTCTATTTTTTCTGTTCCACCTATTTGTCCATTCTGCCTGGGTAGCTAGAAAGCACACACATTCCTACGGCCAATTTAAACTGCTCTGATTAAAGAGAAAATGGTTTCTACTTTGAATCTTCCCCTACATCCCTGGACCTCCCTGCCACTGGAGACCTTCATAAGCAAAGCTCTGAGCCTTTTGAATAGCTGTTTCTTTGGATTGGCCCTTACTAAAGAAAATAAACAGGTCGGAGGGGAGGTAATGCAGTATTTCATGTGCGAACGTTACTTGATTGCGTTTGCTTAACAGGGCGGTTTTTGAAATGATGTTTTCCCTTGGTATGGTGCAGACTAGTACAATATATAAAATTAATATGAGATTAGCTGGAATTGTGGTTGAGGGAGGAGTCTACAGGCATTCCAAACTTCCACAAAGCTGAACGGACGATTCAGGTTTCTATTCTTGAATGTGGGTTAAAGAGATTGGGGGACGTGACACAGGAGGTGATCCAAGGGCTAGGTAAGAATAACTATGGCTAATGATAGAGAAGAAGGAAGGCGGGGGTGGGGGTGGTAGCCCATACGGGATCAGTCCTAAGCTGCTCTCTAAATAGATTACCCGTCTAAGGCAGGCCCAGGAAATCTTGTGAGCTATCAAGAGGCTAGTAGCCTGGGAGCGGGAGGGGGGGAAATCAGAGGCCAAACACAGCCTACAAAAGACGATATCAATGTTTTACAGGCCACAAAGTTGGAGGGGGGGGGGAAGGAAGCAGAAAACAGTGAGACCGCCTTCCACCATTAATCTTAACTCGACGATTACGGCACCAAGAATGATAACAGTGGAGAAGAGGTATGGGACATTCTAAAGCAGTGGTTCCCAAAGTGGGCAGTACCACCCCCTGGGGGTGGGTGAGATTACCTAGGGGGGCATTAAGAGGCAAGGGGGGAGCAGGGGGGCGCTAAAGGTGGGCCCCTTCAACTGTGTTGTTGGGATAGGGTAGGGGGCACTGGGGTTGGGTTTGTGGAACCAAGGGGGCGGCGGCCCAAAAATTTTGAGAACCACTGGTCTACAGCAGTGGTTTTCAAAGTGGGCAGTACCATCCCCTGGGGGGGATTACCTAGGGGGGCACTAAGAGGCAAGGGGGCAGCAGGGAGGCGCTAGAGGTAGGCCCCTTCAACTGTGTTGCTGGGTTAGGGTAGGAGGCACTGGGGTTGAGTTTGTGGAACCAAGTGGGGGGCAACCCGAAATGTTTGGGAACCACTGGTCTAGAGGAAGAAGGCAATGTAGAAGACTGCATTCTGCACATTTTCTCACATACGAAAAAGTTCAAAGGTTTAGGAAGATTTTAATGGATGCTTCTCGTGGGGACCATTACACGTGCTCCAGCTACAGGGCCGAAGCCCCAAGACGTGACTGGTCTCCCCTATCTCATCTCCTCTTTCTAACCACTACACCCTGCTGGCTCTTAAGTTTACCCTCAGCATTTATGCAGTATTTACAATCAAGGAAGTTACAGAAGGGTATAAAGGATAAGACTGTTCTCCTCGGCTAAGATACAAAAACTCAGACTAAAATTTGCAGACACGTGGGTTAATTTATGCAATGGGCAGGTGGCGGGGGGTCCTGCTACATCCTTTCAAAACTGAGAGCTACTTCCTAACCACAGGTGGGCAGGGGCAAACTACAGTCGCTTGGAAGCGAAGCTCAGGTTCCAGCACATGCTCAAAGCTGGTCTTCCCCCCACCCCACCCCAGATTACTTCTCTCGTTTCAAGGCTGAGACCAAACTCCGCCAAAGCCCTGTAAATCCCAGAGGGGAGCAAAAAAACGCAAAGCTTGCCAGCATTTGGGGTGCTGAGGGAGGGAATGGTTCAAGCCGCCAAGTACAGCAGACTCTTTCGACTTGCTGAGAAGGAACTCCTGAAGTTTCAGCTTCACTTCGGTGCTGGCGATGGCACCTGTGTGGAAGATGAAGGGGGAAAAGAACGTCGGGTTAGCAACACACGTAGGCTGAACCGGCGGCAGGAAGTGCGGCCTCTGAGCAAAGATGGGCTCCCCTAAAATTCCAGAAACCATCCTGTCAACATCCACACCTGACCCCTCCGACGAGAGCAGAGAATGTCACCTACAGCCACAACAGGTTCCGTTGTGGCCAGGAGTGTCAAACATAAGGCCCGCGGGCCAGATCCGGCCCCTTGAGAGCTCTTATCCGGCCCGCGAGCCAGCCGAGGAAGCCACACCACCCCCCATTCTCGATCTGGGCTGGCGAGGCATGGCTCGGCCTGACCAAGTGACATTTATATAATATCCGGCACTCGCAGCAATCGAGTTCAACACCCCTGATCTAGACCAAAGGTTCTTAGCCTTTTTTGTGCTGTGGACCCCTTTAGCACTCCGGTGAAGCCTATGGACCCCCTTCTTAGAATAATGTTTTTAAATGCACCAAATACACAGGATTACAAAAGACACCAAATATATTGAAATACATGGGCTAGAGCTAGGGTTATGCTAAAGTGCAGTTCGCGGTAGTGAAAAAAAATGTACTTTCCCCCCCATTCAAGTTCACAGACCCCCCTGCAATTGGTACGTGGACCCCAGGTTAAGAACCCCTCATCTAGACATTCCTTACCATGCAACGTTTCACACCAGCATGATGTATATTTTTTCCCTCCCATCGGATACCCTCCAGGCTATCCCTGAGTTTGGAATCAGCTCCAACTTAGCCAAGGACATGGGGGGGGGGGGGCATCTCCTTGCTTCTGACTTTGGGGGCAATTTTTTTGACTGGGTTTCTGAAGTCTGCTAGCCAAGCTCCATTGTTTATGTTGGATTGAATGTACAGTATTCAGACATATAGAACAATCCCATAGGAATGGGCACAGATGGGAATCAACTTACCCTGACTAGTCAGTATCCTGTGCTCCCTCAGAGGTATGTGAGAGTGGCAGGAAAGGGAAGGGGGCACCCTTTTTTTACCTCTGTACTTACTTCAGCAGTAGGGTGAATATCTTAGCAAGTTTCCACTGCTGGGGGTAGAAGGGCTTTGTTCTGGGGAGGTGTAGGATTAGAACTTGATTGGCCTTCACCCCCTTCCATTTCTGACGACATAAAGTAACATGGCCATAACATCCTTATTCTGCTGTAACTTGGAAGTACAGCCATGCAAGACAGTGACTATATTTACCCCAAAAGGAAGAAGACGCTACATGTTTGAGATGGGCCCTCTCAAAAAAAGGTTAGACATAGGCCATTTCTGTTTCCCTCGCGGTAGCTTTGATTATACTTCGCTTTGATTAAGCATGCCTTTCCCTGCCATCAGAGGTCGCCTCGCTCTCCCCGAGTATTTTGCCCATGTTTTCCAGATGCTGTTTCAGCCAAAATCCAGAAAACTCGAGTAAAACGCACGGAAACACACAGGGAGCGCGATGCCACCTCTGACAGTTGGGAAAGGCATGCACAATCAAAAGGAAGCCTTGAAGCAGTTGGCGGGGTTGATCACGGGGAAACAGCCCTGCATAAATGGCCATCAAGAGGTTTTTTTTTTAAATCACCAGACATATATCTAACTTGACTGCAAATTTAAGGTGACACCCTATTTTTCTTGATGGCACTCCTGGAAAAGAACTTAGTCAGTCTTCCTTCCAGGTAAACAGGGTGATTCCAATTCCCTTCTTCATCTGCCCAGAGTGGTGTTGGCAAGCTTTGGCCGAAGGACTCCGGTTTTGGCACCAATTCTTAGGACGGAAGCTTGAAATCTCAGCGCTGTCGGCAAGCCTGCACATTTGACAGCTTCTTTCAAGACTCCGTGCACACCTGCTTATGGTAACTACGGCACACGTAAACTGGAGGTGACAGCCAACAATCTGGCACTAACAACTGAACTAGCTTTATGTCCTGTGCAATTAATTTCCATGTTTATTTGCATGACGAGCCGTCCACAGTCTTCAAAGCTGCGCAATCATGACTGCACACATTCACAGATGATACGTTATAACCCCTGGAATGTGAGTGGAAGAGCGACTATTTTAACACTGCTGTTTCATGTGACCTCACCAGCCAACCCCCCCTTCCAGAGTCTCAAGATTTGGGATGCTGGAGACCCAGTAGAGCTAGCCTGCCTTTGTAGCTTTATGGATGTATTATGGGGGTGGAGGCTAAAATGATCAGCTATCTTATTTAACTTCACAAGACATGAAGTGACTCAGGGCTGGACCCAGCCAGCTTTTCTACTGGTGAAAAAGGGAGGAGGGAGATCTTAGGATCATAGAATTGGAAGGGACCACCAGGGTAATCTAAGTCCAACCCCCTGCACAATGCAGGAAATTCACAACTGCCTCCCCCCACACCCCCAGTGACCCCTACTCCATGCCCAGAAGATGGCCAAGATGCCCTCCCTCTCATCAACTGCCTAAGGTCATAGAATCAGCATTGCTGACAGATGGCCATCTAGCATCTGCTTAAAAACCTCCAGGAAAGAAGAGCTTACCAACATGTTGAACACATGAAGCTGCCTTATACTGAATCAGATCATCAAGGTCCATCAAAGTCAGTATTGTCTACTTAGACTGGCAGCAGCTCTCCAGAGTCTCCACTGAGGAACTGCTCTGTTAGAAAATTCTTCCTAATGTCTAGACGGAAACTCTTTTGATTTAATTTCAACCCGTTGGTTCTGGTCCGACCTTCTGGGGCAACAGAAAACAACTCGGCACCCTCCTCTATATGACAGCCCTTCAAGTACTTGAAGGTGGGTATCATATCAACTCTCAGTCTTCTCCTCTTCAGGCTAAACATACCCATGGAAATAAGAAGAGGAAAAGTGGGTGGAAGCTCAGGCAACAGTACTGAGAGAATGACAACAGGAGGAAGGAAGAAGAGTCAGACAGGACAATGTAAGAAGGACTAGAACGGGGGGGTATCGAACTAAATTGTTACGAGAGCCGGATATGACATAAATGTCACTAGGTCGGGCTGGGCCATGCCTCACCAGCCCAGATTGAGAGTGGAGGGGTTGCCCAATAAGAGCTCTCAAGGGGCTGGACTCCGTCCTCGGGCCTTACATTTGACACCCTTGGACTAGAATCTCAATTTCGACGGGGAAATTAACCGGGATCCTGTGCTTCAAGAAAGGGATGCTCCAATGAGGACAGTAGAAAACGGAGCTTAGTAGCTGGACGCTCAGAATCTCCTACCAAGCAGAGACAAAAGTAATGTACGTAAACAGACAAAATGGTGTGGGAGGCAGTGTCCAGATGCTGCCTTGTGTATTTCCTGCCTTGGTATGATAACATCGTAGCCGACCTACATTTCACAGGTTCAAATGTTAAAACTATTTTTGTGCTTCTAAGGAATATTGCCTTCATTATGCCCTACTGTGGGCGAAGACAACAAGTGTGTTTCAGAATGAAAAAAACAAAACGACACATCAGTTCACAGAAATAAGAAAACCATGCCCACCACCATTCTCCATTCTTAAACAATCGGCTACAATCGTAGAGACTGTAATTCAGATTGAAGAGAACTGGCTCCTCTCTCCAGGATATTCCTTCCCTGAATTTTCAGCTCATTAAAAAAATGTAAGTGGGCAATTACTTCGCACTTTTTAATTGTCATAAAATTGTATTTTATGTTTCTGAAACCTAGTGGGCTATCTGCATTTAGGTTCTAGTTGCTATGCACTGATTCTCCTTTGTGTAATCACATTTAAGCCATCACAAAAGTTCTGGGGCCATCTGCCCACTAATGGAAGAGTTCCTGGCATCTATGATGGCATTTGTTTGTTTGTTTTGCCACTGAGTCACAGCCAACTTCCAGTGACCCTATAGGGATTTTAAAGCAAGAGACGTTCAGAGGTGGCTTGCCCATTGCCTTCCTCTGCATAACGACCCTGGGATTCCTGAGTGATCTCCCATCCAAATAATGACCACGGCCAACCCTGCTTAGCTTCCAAAATCTGGCTAGCCTCTGCTATCCTGGTCAGGGGATGGAGGGGCTAAATTCTTGGCAGTTAATGATTGTCTATTGTGGCTGTTGTTGTTTGCTTGTTTGTTTTTGCTGGCCAGAGACCGTATTAATAAATTATTGTTGTTGTTGTTATTGTTGTTATTATTATTATGGCAGTTAATGAGTCTCTACTTTTTTTCTTCTGGCTGTTTGGTTATTTGTGACAGTTACAGGTACATGAGTTAGACCGGTAATTCTTAAAATCCAGCTTATTTACTCTTATGTCCTAAAACAGGGGTCCCCCAAGAGGTAGCTTGTGAGCTACCTGAAGCTTGCCAGCTGCTGCACAGTAGCTTGGGCATCCCCTAGATCAAAGCTTCTTAAACTGTGGGTTGCGACCCCATATTGGGTTATGTAACTGAATGTGGGGGTCGAGAACAATATGGCAACCGTAAAAGGTTTCTGAACCTTTTAAATGTTTGATTGGTATACCTACTTTATATACCTATATACCCGGGGTCGCATAAAAAATTATAAGGTGAAAAGGGGTTGTGAGTGGAAAAAGCTTAAGAAGCCCTGCCCTAGATGATCTAGGAAAAGATCGTAAAAAGATCTGTCCAGGCTATTTTTTTACAAAGGTTTTATTTCATAGGATTTTCCTCTGTATTGCTCAGCTGACAGGTTCATTTCTGGTACTCTTCCTAGTCCTTTTTCTGCTCCTAAAGCAGAACAAAAACTTGGTAATATACAGGGGGAGATGCAGCTCAGAATACTCTTCATTACTTAGAAGTAGCTCTTCATGAAAGAAAAGACTGGAAACCCCTGCCCTCAAATAAATCTTTTAAAAGTAAAATAAATGCTTAAGGTTTTTGATTTAAGAAAGAAGCGTGTCACCATTTGAATTTTGGGTGTCACTGATTCATTTTTAAGCGTATGCCGGCAATGGCGATCTTAACGGATTTTAAATTTTCTTTTTTATTGTGCTTCTCTGTCATTTCTTTTCAAGTTTTACAAAGCTGAGTTAAAAAAAAACACAGTATAAAGGTTTTTGTGGCTTAAAAAAAGAAACACAGTTGAAAATATACCATTTTAGCTCCTATCTCTCCAACCCTGACCCTAGGGGATACAGTAGAAGAAGAAGAGTAGGTTTTTATATGCCGACTTTTCTCTACCACTTAAAGAAGAATCAAACCGGCTTACAATCACCTTCCCTTCCCCTCCCCACAACAGACACCCTGTGAGGTAGGTGAGGCTGAGAGAGCTCCAAGAGAGCTGTGACTAGCCCAAGGTCGCCCAGCTGGCTTCATGTGGAGGAGTGGGGAAACCAACCTGGTTCACCAGATTAGCGTCCACCACTCACGTGGAGGAGTGGGGAGTCAAACCCGGTTCTCCAGATCACAGTCCACCGCTCCAAATCTCAATCAACAATACGCAAATGAAAACTCACTCTCTTTGCTCTTCTCCTTGTTGCGCAAGATGAGCAGCTGCTGCTCCAGGCGCTGCTTCTCCAGCTCTTCCTGTCGCTGCTGCTCCCGCTTGCGCTGCTGTTCCAGCTCCTGTTGACGCTTTGCGGCCAGCATCTCCTGCTGCTGCTGCAAAGGGGAGGTGGGGCACTGCATTAACACCGTGGCAGGCAAGAAGGGGCAAAAAACATTTTGACAATTCAAAGAGTGCAGGGTGTTGTTTTTCTCCACCTCCCCCACACACATACACACAACCCAGACTCCCAACTTCCAAAGAAGACACTGCAAGAGTTCAGACCTGCCCCCCCAACCCAGCCCTGAGTTCCAGTCCAGTGCCTAAAACCTCCCGTACCATTAACAACTGCACAACTGGCAGGGTTTCTTCCCATCATTTTTAGCAGTTCCAGGGTTTAGAGTAGAGACGAGCCAGCTGAAAGACAGAGAGACAGCAAACTCCCAAGGTCAGGTCTACCATAGTGGATTTTAAAGTTTTGGGGTCAGGAAGCAATTTTCCTCCAGGCCAGACTGGCCAGGGATCCTGAAGCTTTTTTTTATTTTTTATTTTTTTTGGCCATCTTCTGGGCATGGAGGAGGGGTCACTGGGGGTATGAGGGGAGGAGGTAGTTGTGAATTTCCTGCATTGTGCAGGGGGGTGGACTAGATGACCCCGGAAGACCCTTCTAACTCTGTAATTCTATGAAGTGCATTGCCTTGGGAGCCCTCTCTCTGCCTCTCCTTCCATCGCTGCTCCTGCTGCCTCCCAGAAGGAGCAGTAGGTCTATAGCACATCAGTCCCTTTAAACTTTAAAGGGCCTTTACTGTCAATGGGTGGTAGACCAGGGCTCCAGAGGCCAGGTCTACTGCCCATCAAAAATAATGGCCCTCTAAATGGACAATATGCTGCAGACCAGAAGGCGCATACTCTCTCCTCCCCACTAGCTGCTCCTGCTACAACTGGGGGGGAGGCGGGGGGGAGGAAGCAGTGCAGGCTCCTTCTACTAAGCTTCCGTTCCTTCAGAGCAAGACTGAGGGGGAAGCGCAAGGTAGATTTCTCTCTTATGTCTGGTTTCCCAAGAATAAATCTGGACCCCACCAGTAAGCAGGCCTCATTCAGACAGACTAAGACACTTCTAGGGTAGGCATCTTTCTGCGAACACGCAGTAACAGTATTTTATCCAAAATGCATAAGGCCTTCTTCTTCCCACAATCTGAGCTGTTCTTTCCTGGAAAAATCTCAATGTCTGTGTGGCGGGCTGAGAGTAGAAGGTTGGTCACACCACGCTGGCACGAACAGCCAGACTAAATTTGGCTCATATATAGTACAAAATCCTAGAGGACTGAAAAAGAGGTCTTTGTAAGAGACTGACAAATGTGGGAGGGTAGACGGGTGTCAAACTAGAAAAGGATGGAAGTCAAAGTTGAAAAGATGCCACTATTCAAAAGGACTGCTGAATAAGTAGATATACGTCTCATCAGATTCTATTATTTTCCAAAACACACACAACGCAGCAAAAAAGGCCCAGATAGGGAAATATGGGAAGACGGCTCGAACAGAAGCGTTTGCAAGATGTTCATCAAGACACCAGCAGCTGTTTTTATTTAGCCCATTTATGTAGATTATGTAGATCCTTTTCTGGTTTGGAGTGGTGGACTCTAATCTGGAGAACCGGGTTACTTTCCCCACTCCTCCACATGAAGCCAGCTGGGTGACCTTGGTCTAGTGACGGTTCTCTCAGCTCCACCTACCTCACAGGGTGTCTGTTGTGGGGAGGGGAAGGCGACTGTAAGCCGGTTTGATTCTTCCTTGAGTGGTAGAGAAAGTTGGCATATAAAAACCAACAGACACCCTGTGAGGTAGGTGGGGCTGAGAGAGCTCAAAGAGAGCTGTGACCAGCCCAAGGTCACCCAGCTGGCATCATGTGTAGGAGTGGGGAAACCAGCCCAGTTCACCAGATTAGAATCTGGCACCAGTGTGGTGTAGTAGTTAAGAGTGGTGGAGCGGGGGACTCTGATCTGGAGAACCGGGTTTGATTCCCCACTCCTCCACATAAGAACATAAGAAAGGCCCTGCTGGATCAGACCAAGGCCCATCAAGTCCAGCAGTCTGTTCACACAGTGGCCAACCAGGTGCCTCTAGGAAGCCACAAACAAGACGACTGCAGCAGCACCATCCTGCCTGTGCTCCACCCAATATATTAGGCACGCTCCTCTGCTACTAGAGAGAATAGGTATGCAGCATGACTAGTATCCATTCTAACTAATAGCCATGAATACCCCTTTCCTCCATGAATATGTCCACTCCCCTCTTAAAGCCCTCCAAGCTGGCAGCCATCACCACATCCTGGGGCAGGGAGTTCCACAATTTAACTATGCGTTGTGTGAAAAAATACTTCCTTTTATCTGTTTTGAATCTCTCGCCCTCCAGCTTCAGCAGATGACCCCGCGTTCTAGTATTATGGGAGAGGAAGAAAAACTTCTCCCTGTCCACTCTCTCCAAACCATGTATAATTTTATAGACCTCTATCATGTCTCCCCTTAGCCGCCTTCTTTCCAAGCTAAACAGCCCTAAGTGTCTTTACTGCTCCCCATAGGACAGTTGCTCTAGTCCCCTAATCATTTTGGTTGCTCTTTTCTGCACCTTCTCAAGCTCTGTAATATCCTTTTTTAGGTGTGGTGACCAGAACTGTACACAGTATTCCAAGTGTGGTCTCACCATAAATTTGTACAAGGGCAGTATGATAGCAGCAGTTTTATTCTCTATTCCTCGTCTAATTATGGCCAGCATGGAATTTGCCTTTTTCCCAGCAGGTCCACATGAGCGGCGGAGGCTAATCTGGTGAACTGGAGTTGTTTCCCCACTCCTCCACACAAAGCCAGCTGAGTGACCTTGGGCTAGTCACACCCTCTCAGCCCCACCTACCTCACAGGGTGTCTGTTGTGGGGAGGGGAAGGGAAGGTGCTGGTAAGCCGGTTTGATTCTCCCTTGAGCGGTAGAGAAAGTTGGCATATAAAAACCAACTCTTCTTCTTCATGTGGAGGAGTGGGGAATCGAACCCAGTTCTCCAGATCAGAGTCCACCGCTCCAAACCACCACTCTTAACCACTACACCATGCTGATATCAATAATAATAATGGGGAGAACCATCAGGGAGGGGGCAAAAAACGGGGGTAAGGGGGAAAGGGAAAAGAAGGGTGAAGGAAAACAGGGGGAGAAAGAAGTGGGAGAAGGGAAGGGACCGGGGGAAGGGAGGCCATCTAGAATGGAACTTTTCTCGGTTTCCCACCAAATTACCTTGAGGTGCTTCTGCAGCTGGACTTCGTGCTGCCGCGTGAGGTGCTCGTGCTGCTTCTGAAACTCGGCAAAGAGCAGCTGCTTCTGCAAATGCTGCTGCTGTTTTAGGGCCAGAAGCTCCTGCTGCAGCTGTTGTTCCCGGGCGGCAGGGTCCACGCTGGGCAGGCTGGGCCGGGCATCCATCCGCAGGTCCACCGGGCTGCTGTTGCTGCTGCTGTTGCAGGAAGTCTGCATCACCACAGGAAGCACCGGCTTCAAGTCCACAGCTAGGGAGGAGAGGAGAAGGACACACGAACACGTGAAGCTGCCTTATACCGAATCAGACCCTTGGGTCCATCGAAGTCAGTCTTGTCTACTCAGACCGGCAGTGGCTCTCCAGGGTTTCAGGCAGGGGGTCTTTCACATCACCTCCTTGCCTAGTCCCTTTAACTGGAGATGCTGGGGATTGAACCTGGGACAGTGGTTTCAACTGGTATGGATCTTTTATGACTACAAAAAGGGCTGAGATGCTGCCTTTTAAAAAAAAAACCAGTTAGGTAATAACCTTCACAGTCATATGGCAAACTCTGGATATGCACAACCCTCATGGCAAAACTGCTATCTGATGACTTGTGAGGTCTTCCTCGCTATTGAATGGGCTGCTGTGATGTCATGGAAACTCCACGAACACTGTGGCTGCTTAGAAATGACTGTTGTTACCCCAAGAATCTTGACAGAGTTCTGCAGCTTTTGTGAGGGCTAAGAAAGATTACTTGAATAGGAAATACTCTTAAAAGGCTGCAGTTGTGTGTACAAGTGAAGGTACTTTGAGTCTAGGGAAGTTCAGGTAGGCAGGCAAGGAGACCAAAAAGGCCACAGGTGGGAACGTTCTGGCAACAAGGGTTGGAATGGCCAGCTATCACTGAGGCCCGTGGCTTGACACAGGGCCTACTGGCAACCAGAGGTGATTGGACCATCTGTTCCTATCAGGAACAGGAAGTCAGGTGGAGAACCTCCCATTTCCTGCAGAGAGAGACAGTAGGATTTAAAGGATATTGTGCATATGGGCATGCATACACATCTGCACAAGGGGGAACAAAGGAGGGCATCTTGCTTAGTGCCCCCCAAAGCACCTGGGTCTTTCTTGGTGGTGCTCTCCATCAGGCATACAGTTGAGAAATCTAGAGATACCCCCTTCCATTAAGGAGGGAACAAGTCTACACTGACTGCCAAGAGTTCATTAAACATGATGCAGAACAGAGCAATCCCATGCAAAGAGAGTGTAGCATTCAATTAAGTTTGGAAATTCCATGCCTACTTTTTTCAGATTACTTCCAGCATGTGATGAAGTCTCATGAAATTTGTGCCTGGGAATATTAATCCGCCTCTAAGGTGAATTAATCAGAAGGAGATTGAGACTAGGAAGGGCAGCCATGAAGGAGGTAGAAAAGATTTTGAAGTGTAAGGATGTGCCACTGGCCACCAAGACTAGATTAATTCAAACCATTGTATTTCCTATTTCTATATGTGGGTGTGAAAGCTGGACAGTGAAGAAAGCTGATAGGAAGAAAGTAGATTCCTTTGAAATGTGGTGTTGGAGGAGAGTGTTACAGATTCCGTGGACTGCCAAAAAAACAAATCAGTGGGTTATAGATCAAATCAAGCCTAAACTGACCCTAGAGGCTAAAATGACTAAACTGAGGCTATCGTATTTTGGCCACATTATGAGAAGACAAGAGTCTTCCCCTGGAAAAGACAGTCATGCTAGGAAAAGCTGAGGGCAGCAGGAAAAGAGGAAGACCCAACAAGATATGGATGGACTCAATAAAGGAAGCCACGGCCCTCAAGTTGCAAGATCTGAGCAAGGCTGTCAAAGATAGGACATTTTGGAGGACTTTCATGCATAGGGTCGCCATGAGTCGGAAGCGACTTGACGGCACTTAACACACACACACTAAGGTGCCATACTACTGAACGGCATTTAAGACAATTTCCTGTTTAGAGAAACTGAACATTGGGCCTACCTGGCCAAAGCCCATTGTGTTTTTTCATTAATGTTTTTATTTTCCAAACATGAAAACGACACATACAATGTACACCACACACTCCATATACATAGTCAATGCTCCATGCCTAAAATAGGATCTTCATCTATGAGCGGAGATGCATCATTCTTTCATTCTTTCATCATTCTATATTATCTAACATTAATCTTTAACTCTTACAAGTAAATAAATCTTTTAAACCAAGCGGGGGCTAAATATAATTAACCTCCCCCCTCCAGCAAACTTAACAACCACACAAAACTTAATAGTTACTGCCTTATACTTATATCAATTAGTATATATTCCACTATAATATCTAAAAAAAAAATGGTTATACAAATTTAATATTATTAGATCTAAAAAAGAGATATGTATATGCATATACAGCTACTTTCCATCACAGTGGTCTACATTTGTAGTGCTACTTAACACTGTTATAAATTGGCATTAACTTTCTCTTCTGCAAGCTCCCTATATGGGGGGGTGGGGGGAACGCCTATTTTGGACATTGTAAGGGGTAGGATGGATTGGGGCAGCACATTCATTGGAACATTTTGGGCGTTCTTAAATTTATTAACTGGAATGTTATGTTTTGCGTCCTCTCAAGTGTTGTGTTGTGAGCTGCCTTGAGTTTGCAAAGGTAAGGCAGGGTATAAGTATTTTAAACAAAAAGCAACAGCAACAACAGCATGAGGTGGTGAGATTCAGAGGTGACAAAATGGGCAGAGCCACTTCAGAAGGCAAGGTGATAGTTTTTAGGCTTGTCAGCCCCAAACCAAACCCCCCTGTAAACAGATCACTATGTGAAGCTGTATCTGAAGAAGTGAGCTGTGACTCACGAAAGCTTATACCCTGCCAGAAATTTTGTTAGTCTTTAAGGTGCTACTGGACTCTTGCCCTTTCCCTGTAAATAAACAAGCTAGCGCATCAGGGAGAAAGGATCTAGCCAAGCCCTTCTGGCTATGCTAGTTCTCCATCTACAGGGAAAAACTGATGTAGGAGAGTGCTGAAAAACGTAAATCCTCACTAGTGCTCTGAAGCATTACAGCCGGTCCTAACACCTCTGCACTCTGCCACCTCATTCTCCAACATGGCAGACCAAGCTTGAGTCTGCAATCACACACATAGAATCATAGAGTTGGAAGGGACCACCAGGGTCATCTAGTTCAACCCCCTGCACAATGCAGGAAATTCACAACTATCTCCCCCCCCACACCCCCAGTGACCCCCACTCCATGCCCAGAAGACGGCCAAGATTCCCTCCCTCTCATGATCTGCCAAAGGTCATAGAATCAGCATTGCTGGCAGATGGCCATCTAGCCTCTGCTTAAAAACCTCCAGGGAAGGAGAGCTTACCACCTCCCGAGGAAGCCTGTTCCACTGAGGAACCCCTTTAACGGTTAGAAAATTCTTCCTAATATCTAGGCGGAAACTCTTGATTTAATTTCAACCCGTTGGTTCTGGTCCAACCTTCTGGGGCAACAGAAAACAACTCGGCACCATCTTCTAGATGACAACCCTCCAAGTACTTGAAGATGATTATCATGTAATCTCTCAGTCTTCTCCTCTTGAAGCTAAACATACCCAGCTCCTTCAACCTTTCCTCATAGCACTTGGTCTCCAGACCCCTCACATCTTCGTTGCCATCCTCTGGACACGTTCCAACTTGTCTACATCCTTCTTATATTGCAGGGCCCAAAACTGAACACAATAGGTGAGGTCTAACCAGAGCAGAGTAAAGCTCATACTGGCAGCGGCTCTCCAGGGTCTCAGGCAGGGGTCTTTCACATCACCTACTACCTGGTCCATTTAACTGGAGATGCCAGGGATTGAACCTGGGGCCTTTTGCTTACCAAGCAGATTCTCTACCACTGAACCACGGCCGCACTCATATCAGGGAATAAGCCTCGCTGAGCTCAATGGGACATGGGTATGCTTAAATTTCACAGAGATGGGCGGGGCCTGGGAAATACCTCTCGTCCTCTCCTCTGTCCCCACCGCAGTCCCGAAGGCTGAATGAGAAAGACAACTTGAAGACGCACAAAAATGTGATCTGCAAATGGATGCGTGTCTCTTTAACTTCTCTGATCTGCAGCCAACCAGCTGCTGGACGTTTTCCAAGCAAGTGTCTGGAGGAGCGAAACAGACGCATGAAGCCAGACAGCTTTTCAAAGTTGCCTGTTTCACGTGTCTTTGGGATTTCAGCCACGGGGGGCTGTGTTCCTCACAAGCACGCTGCCTGGCTATGGACTTTAAAACGATGGCCCAAGCTCCTCTAGAAGAGAACTGGCTAAGGATAGAACTCTTTGCAGAAAAAAAAAACATAGGGGGTCGTAAAAGTTCAGTGATCTATTCCGTGTAGGGTTGCCAACCTCCAGGTACCAGCTAGAGATCTCCTGCTATTACAACTCATCAACAGCCAATAGAGATGAGTTCACTTGGAGAAAATGGCAGCTTTGGCAATTGGACTCTATGGCATTGAAGTCCCTCCCCAAACCCCACCCTCCTCAGGCTCCGCCCCAAAAACCTCCCTTCGCCAATGGCGAAGAAGGACCTGGTAACCCTAATTCCGTGGGGCTCTGGGGACCAAGTATGTTTTCAATTAAAGTGCATTAGGCTCCTCCCTCTGGGCTGCACAGCAGTTTTGTATTGCTTAGGGCAGGGGTCTCAAAACTGCGGCTCTTTGGCCCGTTGAGTGCGGCTCTCTGAACTTGGTTCGGAGCCCCTGCTCTTGCGCCCGCTTGCGCCGGCAGCCGGGCTGCGGAGCCGGGGCACCTGAGAGAGAGAGTGGGAGAGCTGTCTTCCCCCCCCCCCCCGCCGTGGAGAATGGCCGGGTCCCCCTTTTCCTTGCCCTCAATGGTTGGGAGGCTAAAGCCTCCCCTCCCCTCTAGCAGCGAGATTGCTGGGCGGGCGGCTCGGCGGTTCCTGGCCCCCCTGCCTATCAGCTGTTGGGCGGGGCGGGCTTCCTTTGGTAGACCTGGCCTCTGGCTGAGTCCCATTGGGAGGCCATGTCTACCCACTGGCTTTCTTGGCAGTAGACCTGGACTCCGAGGAGGGGAAAAAGTCCCCCTTCAGAGGCCAGGTCTACCAATTGGCTTCTATGGGCCTCCGGAGGTCTACTGCCAAGAAAGCCAATGGGTAGACCTGGTCTCCCAATGGGACTCAGCCGGAGGCCAGGTCTACCAATAGGCTTTTATGGCGGTAGACCAGGCCTCCAGACGAGGACACCGGATGGGGAGGGGGAAATGGCAGGGACTTACAATTTAATTTTTATCAATAAATAAGATTACTATTAAGTATGATATCAAGTTTTATTCAGTGTACCTATAGTTTAATTAAGACTTAAAACTTTAATTAAAGTTTATTAAGTTAATAAACAGTGTACCTACCTATATAGTTTAAGTTTAAGAAATTTGGCTCTCAAAAGAAATCTCAATCGTTGTACTGTTGATATTTGGCTCTTTTGACTAATGAGTTTGCCGACCCGTGGCTTAGGGAGATGCAGGTCCTTGAGAGAGCCCTTAGGGCCACTGTCCTGCCCCTATTTTCAGTGGAGTATTTACCTTACCTGGATGGCCCAGGCTAGCCTGATCTTGTCAGATCTCAGAAGCTAAGCAGGGTCAGCCCTGGTTAGTATTTGGATGGGAGACCACCAAGGAATACCAGGGTTGCTGTGCAGAGCAAGGCACTGGCAAAACCACCTCTGATAGTCTGTTGCCATGAAAACCCCAAAAAAGGGGTCGCCATAAGTCGGCTGCGACTTGACGGCACTTTACACACACACATTTTCCTGCTTAGCAGAAAACAAGGGTTGACAAGGGGCCTCTCTAGGGTTGCCAACTCCAGGTTGGGAAATACCTGGAGATTTTGGGAGGTGGAACTTGAGGACTGCAGGGTTTGGAGTGGGGAGGGACTTCGGTGCCATAGAGTCCAATTGCCAAAGCGGCCATTTTCTCCAGGGGAACTGATCTCTATCAGCTGGAGATCAGTTGTAATAGTAGGAGATCTCCAGCTAGTACCTGGAGGTTGGGAACCCTAGGCCTCTCTGTGTCTAAAAACACTGATTAACTGTATCTAAAGACACTGAGCAAGTCACAAACCCATGACACCTCCTCAACTCCACTCCAACATCTCAATCTGATTCTGTAGTGTCTCCCCATTATAAATGAAAAATTGCCCCATTTTTTGGGCACCCAGCTAATCAATGCTCAGCTGCCCAGCAAATGCATCTGGAGCTGCTCAACCCAGACAAGATGGCCACACCCGTATAACTTCTTTACACAGCATACCTGCACTGTGTGGGCCTCTCCCAAGAGTATGGATTCCCCACAAAGGAGGACAGGCCACCCCCTGGCAGCCAGAAGAAGTACAAAAACACATAGTGAGCATCTGGACCACCAAAAGGGCCATAAGGGACAGCTCTCAAATTTTAGCACAACTTTGCAGGCTCCAACTCCGCACCTAATTGGGCACTGTGGTAAAGGATGGGCCTGATGGGAAAGTCACATTGTCTTTCCTCCGGGATACCCTCATAACTGCCACTAGGGCTGCCAACCTCCAGGTAATAGCTGGAGATCTCCTGCTATTACAACTGATCTCCTGCTGATAGAGATCAGTTCACCTGGAGAAAATGGCCGCTTTGGCATTTGGACTCTATGGCATTGAAGTCCCTCCCCAAACCCGGCCCTCCTCAGGCTCCACCCCAAAAACTTCCTGCCAGTGGCAAAGAGGGACCTCGCACCCCTAACTACCACCTTGGAAGCCAGCCGGGTAGAGGCAAAAGCTGCAACATGATGCGCAATCACATCCTCAAGTTATGAGGTCAGGAAGGGATCTGCACAAGTGTCACCTCTGGACTGTGGGAACCATTGGTAAAAGAACAAGAAATCTCCAAAACACACCTGATATAGACGTGCTCCTAGTTTTCAAGTCAGAGACCACAATTGCAAGTAGATGTCTTTATCTGAGTTGGGACACGTGCAAGCTTAAGCCTTGGATTTCTACTTCCGCTTTGCGAAGTGTGATTAAAGAAAGGACCTCTGAGCATATAACGAGAGCACCTCTGAGCATACACAAGAGTGCCTTTCCATGACAGCCAAACCACAATAATCTGGGATTAAATGGAAGGGCTTTCCAAAAAGACGGTGCATAGGGTTGCCAGGTCCCTCTTCGCCACCGGCGAGAGGTTTCTTGGGGGGAGCCTGAGGAGGGCGGGGTTTGGGGAGGGCCATAGAGTCCAATTGCCAAAGTGGCCATTTTCTCCAGGTGAACTGATCACTATCGGCTGGAGATCAGCTGTAATAGCATGAGATCGCCAGCTAGTACCTGTAGGGTTGCCAACCTCCAGGTAATAACAGAAGATCTCCTGCTATTACAACTGGTCTCCAGTGGATAGAGATTGGTTCCCCTGGAGAAAATGGCTGCTTTGGCAATTGAGCTCTATGGCATTTAAGTCCCTCCCCTCCCCAAACCTTTCCCTCCTCAGGCTCCGCTCCCAAAATCTCCCGCTGATAGCGAAGAGGGACCTGGCAACCCTAAGTACCTGGAGGTTGGCAACCCTAACGGTGCAGCTTGGAACCCAGCACCTCCGACTGGGGAAAGAAGCCCCTTCTGTCCCAAGTGATGCTACGGTGCTTTGGGCAAAAGCCCCGCACTGGAACCCTTTCAAACCCATGCACGCCCTTGGTGGCGCAGACCCTTTTCTCCCCCCCCCCCAATCTTCTTCCCCCCCTCCACCCCCACCGTCTCTCTGTTCCAGGAAACAGAGCTGAGTCACCGGCAGCCGTTTTGGCATGCTGTGAATGAACTAGGCCGTTCGGTGACTCATCAAATGCGTACCCCCTCTGCTTTCACTCGGGAAGCTGTTGTAAAAAAGCATGTGGCGTTTTCATTAAGTCACATGTGCGTGCTTCGTCAAGGGCTTGCGTGAAATGGGACTCGCCCCCCTCTCGGAAGGGGAGCGGGCAGCCCGCTAAGGGCCCAAAAGGAGCCCCCCAGAAAGAAGCCCCAGAGCAGCGTGAGCAGCTGAGAAGCCGCCCCACTAAGCAAATCCCCCCCTCTCCCGGCCACCCTTTCTAGGTTCTGTTGTAATTATCACGGGGGGGGGGGGGCAGGAAAAAAGCCACAAAAGACGACAAAGAGCTAAATATAGAGGAAGCTAAACAACAGCTGTTCGGAGCCAAGAAGGGGGAGGGAAAAAGGGAAGCAGTCGACCAAGAGGTTAGAGAGGCAGAGAGAGAGACAGAAGGAAGGAGAAAGGAAACCCAGAGATTAAGGATGGGGTTGTTCTCCCTTAAAAAAAAAAAAATTCGATTTCTAACCCACCCTATGAAACAAGATAAGAAAGGGGCATTGGTGACAGATTTAGTGGAGAGAAGTAGGAGGCCTCAAGCTGGTACTGAATGGCCATTTATGAATGGAAGGCTTTGCCTTGGATTTGCCGCTCTCTAGATGCACGTTTTCCCCACCCAAATTCTCAAAGCTCCGCATGGGGGCTTACTGTTGAGTTTTAAGAATTCACACATGAAGCTGCTTTATAATGGATCAGACCCTCGGTCCGTCGAAGTCAGTACTGTCTACTCAGACCGGCAGCGGCTCTCCGGGGTCTCAGGCAGAGGTCTTTCCCATCACCTACTTCGGATGGGGAAAACGTGCATCTAGAGAGCAGCAAACCCAAGGCAAAACCTCCCATGTGTCAATGGCCAATATGAGTATTTATTCCTGAAGAATGGAAATATTCATGTTTGGGAAGAATCTTTCCGCAAAGCAGCTGTGAAATATTAGCGTTTATGTGACAGGCCATTAAAAAAGAAAGAAAGAAAAGCTAAACAGTTGCAAAGAATGCCTTACCCCCACCATAAAGGATGGGCCCACTTAAAAAAGCTACGTCGGCTGCTTGTAATTATATCCATCACGTACCATGAAACATCTAGCATTAACTCAATCACCATGGTTATTTTCAATTAGCAAGCTGCGCGGGGACGGGGAGCCGGCGATGATTTACCCAGAACTGTAGGCAAGCCTTGACAGCTAACTGGGAACCGTGTTTTGTTTCTAAAGTTAAAGTGTTTTGGGTCCACACCGTCCCTGCCACGGACGCCCTCACCTCCGGCGCAAGATATGCTATATGTGGAAAGATACCAGTCCAAAGCCAAAAGGGGAGGAGGATATTTGCAAACATTTTCGCTCCCTCTGAACCTTGCCTCTCGTTCTTGCTTCCCCTCCCTCACCCACCCCACTCACAGTGCAAGCAACTGGAGGGCTTCACTTGTCCTCAATGACACTGTCAGGTATCCAAAGCTGACTGTCTCCCTGGCACCGTGACATCACGGTCAGCATTATGCTTCCTGATTGGCTGGGACCACACAGTGAAGAAGCCCATCAAAACTGAAAAATGGCACCAAAGAAGAAGAAGAGTTGGTTTTTAAATGCTAACTTTCTCTACTATTTAAGGAAGAATCAAACTGGATTTCAATCACCTGTCCTTCCCCTCCCCACAACACACACCCTGAGGTAGGTGAGGCTGAGAGAGCTCTAACAGAGCTGTGACTAGCCCAAGGTCACCCAGCTGGCTTCATGTGTAGGAGCGGGGAAACCAACCCACCAGATTAGCCTCTGCCACTCATGTGGAGGAGTGGGGAATCAAACCTGGTTCTCCAGATCAGAGTCCACTGCTCCAAACCACCACTCTTCACCACTACACCACGCTGGCTCCCCAAAGCATGCAGTGGGCTGGGAAAATAGTGACTGTGAAAAGATGCAAACCAATAATCAAGAAATAATGGATTTTTTAAAATGAACCTTTACATCCCTGCTGCCTGGACTCCAAATGGCAGCTTTCACATCCAAAATCCAACCTCATGAAACTCAGTTCAGTGCTACTCCGAACACACATTCTCTTCAGTGCTTCTTTTGTGTCTTTTAATGCCTTATGGCTTTGGATAATCTCCAACTACACCCCCACCCCCACCAAGTGCACCTGGGGTTTGCTTACACATTTCACTATTTCTTCAGTAAGCCCCTGACTACAGCGAAAGAAGGTGACCCTCAGAAGAACACATATACATGAGCCTGTGGTCTGATCTGTGGCAGATAAATGATCTGGCCTCACAAGGAGACTGGATTCAGTGGTAGACCAGCAAAGATCAGTTTGAACTGATCCAACTGGCGAAAGATCCTAGAAAGTTTTGTAAAGATAAGGTGATAGAGGTACAGAAACCAAGTTGTGAAGAATATTCGCCAAAATTGCTCATGGGGCCTTTGTCAACGTGCTCTAGTAGAAAAATTATTATGGCAGAATCCCAAAGCAAGGCACGTGCCCAACACACTTGGAAGATGATAAGAAAAGCCATGCTGGATCAGACCAAGGCCCATCAAGTCCAGTAGTCTGTTCACATAGTGGTCAACCAGGTACCTCTAGGGAGCCCACAAACAAGACAAACTGCAGCAGCATTGTCCTGCCTGTGTTCCACAGCACTTAAGATAATAGGCATGCTCCTCTGATACTGGAGAGAATAGGTATGCATCATGACTAGTATCCATTTTGACTAGTAGCCATGGATACCCCTTTCCTCCATGAACATGTCCACTCCCCTCTTAAAGCCCTCCAAGTTGGAAGCTATCACTACATCCTGAGGCAGGGAGTCCCACAATTTAACTATGTGCTGAGTGAAAAAAATACTTCCTTTTATCTGTTTCGAATCTCTCACCCTCCAGCTTCAGCAGATGACCCAGTGTTCTGGTATTATGAGAGCGGGAGAAAAGCTTCTCCCTGTACACTCTCTCCATACCATCCATAATTTTATAGACCTCTATCATGTCTCCCCTTAACCGCCTTCTGTCCAAGCTAAACAGCCCTAAGTGCCTTAACCCCTCCTCATAGGGCAGTTGCTCTAGCCCCCTGATAATTTTGGTTGCTCTTTTCTGCATCTTCTCTGTAATATCCTTTAGGTGTGGTGACCAGAACTGTACACAGTATTCCAACGGCGATCTCACCATAGATTTGTACAAGGGCAGTAAGATAGCAGCAGTTTTATTCTCTATTCCTTGTCTAATTATGGCCGGTATGGTATTTACCTTTTTCACAGCACACTGGGTTGACATCTTCATTGAGCTATCCACTACCACCCCAAGATCCCTTCCTTGGTCTGTTGCTGCCAGCACAGATCCCATCAGTTTATATGTAAAGTTGGGATTTTTTTTTCACCCAATATGCATCACTTTACACTTGCTCACACTGAATCTCATTTGCCATTTAAGTCCCTCCCCTCCCCAAACCCCGCCCCATCAGGCTCTGCTCCAAAACCTCCTGCCGGTGGCAAAGAGGGACCTGGCAACACTATTCAGATAGGAAGAACTCTGAGCCTGCACTGTCTTTTCAAGGTCGCTTCAGACAAGCCCAGGGAGAGAGGGTAAAAAACTGGGCCTCTCCCCTACATCTCAGAATCTATTGCAGGCTGCATTCGCTGGAGCCCACTTGCATTCCTGGCAGGATACATCTCCCGACAGAATGAGAATGATCCAGGCTTGAAAGGGAGACGGGGAGGATCTTTTTGAAATCTTGCAGGGAGCAAAGAAGGGGGTGGGAGGTGGGGGGGGAGGATGTCAGAGGGGAGAATATATCAGAACCGCTTCCTGTTTGGCTCCCCACCCCATCCACCATCAATCGTACCCAGCACTGCAGCAGGTGCCTTTCCTGAATGAACCCCCCCACTCTGCAGTTGTGAGTAACGGCCTCGCAGACGCAGCATAATTTGTATGCGAGCGAGGGGCCCTGCACAGTTGAATGAACAACCTGTTCTTAATCCAAACAGGAAGTTTGGGGGCGGCGTGGGACGGGGGAAGGATGATTCAGTGGATGGAGAGAAGGACGCCCAGAATACTAATGCAG
Organism: Euleptes europaea; assembly: GCF_029931775.1. Taxonomy (NCBI): domain Eukaryota; kingdom Metazoa; phylum Chordata; class Lepidosauria; order Squamata; family Sphaerodactylidae; genus Euleptes; species Euleptes europaea. The sequence continues at coordinate 22,456,030 of NC_079329.1, read as the reverse complement.
CCATCCCCCCCACCCCCACCCCGTCACTGCTGTAGTGTGTGCTGGCTTGATACGAACGTGCTGGCGAGAAAGATGAATGCCTGCCGTCTTTGACTGAAGCTGAATGTGTTACTGACCATCTCAAGAAGGAGTGAGGGGTCTGGAGACCAAGTCCTATGAGGAAAGGTTGAAGGAGCTGGGTATGTTTAGCCTGAAGAGGAGAAGCCTGAGAGGGGATATGATAACCATCTTCAAGTACTTGAAGGGCTGTCACATAGAGGATGGTGCCAAGTTGTTTTCTGTTGCTCCAGCAGGTCGGACCAGAACCAATGGGTTGAAATTAAATCAAAAGAGTTTCCGTCTAGACATTTGGAAGAATTTTCTAACAGAGCGGTTCCTCAGTGGAACAGGCTTTTTCAGGAGGTGGTAAGCGCTCCTTCCCTGGAGGTTTTTAAGCAGAGGCTAGATGGCCATCTGTCAGCAATGTTGATTCTATGACCGTAGGCAGCTCATGAGAGGGAGGGCATCTTGGCCATCTTCTGGGCATGGAGTAGGGGTCACTGGGGCTGTGAGGGGGGGGGTAGTTGTGAATTTCCTGCATTGTGCAGGGGGTTGAACTAGATGACTCTGGTGGTCCCTTCCAACTCTATGATTCTATTATTCTATGGAGTTGGAAAGGATCTCGAGGCCACTGCTATTCATCTGTATCTCACCCGTTCACCTAGGGAAGTCGGAGTGAAATGGTGGGGGGGCTCCCAGGAGAGGAAAGAACCAGCCCTGTTTAGCTTAAATTGGTTTTCAAAAAACCCCGTTCCTGGGGCTTAGTTATCGGTTGATGTTGAGGGGCTGAGGGGCAATGATTTTGAGGAGTGTAATTACGATTGGGGCGGTTTTGGGTCCACCCCAATTTTGCTCCCCGATCCTGTTTCCATGTTTTTCCTGCCCATGGAAGCTGCAGCTTCCCCAGCCATTTAATAGAATTACAGAGTTGGGAGGGACCACCAGGGTCATCTAGTCCAACCCCCTGCATAATGCAGGAAATTCACAACTACCTCACCCCCCTCACAGCCCCAGTGACCTCTACTCCATGCCCAGAAGATGGCCAAGATGCCCTCCCTGTCATCATCTGCCTAAGGTCAGAGAATCAGCATTGCTGACAGATGGCCATCTAGCCTCTGCTTAAAAACCTCCAGGAAAGAGAGCTTGTCACCTCCCAAGAAAGCCTGTTACACTGAGGAGTTGGAGGGGGGGTTTGGTTGTTGTTTTTATATGCCGTCTTTCTCTACCACTTAAGGGAGACTTAAACCGGCTTACAATCACCTTCCCTTCCCCTCCCCACAACAGACACCCTGTGAGGTACGTGGAGCTGAGACAGCTCTAATAGAGCTGTAACTTGCCCAAGGTCACCCAGCTGGCTTTGTGTGTAGGAGTGAGGAAACAAAGCCAGTTCACCAGATTCGCTTCCACTGCTCATGTGGAGGAGTGGGGAATCAAACCCGGTTCTCCAGATCAGACTCCACCGCTCCAAACCACCGCTCTTAACCACTACACCACCCTGGTTCTCTGTTAGAACCACTCTATTAGAAAATTCTTCCTAATGTCTAGACAGAAACTCTTTTGATTTATTTTCAACCTGTTGGTTCTGGTCCGACCTTCTGGGGCAACAGAAAACAATTCGGCACCATTCTCTATATGACAGCCCTTCAAGTACTTGATGGAGGAGAGAGACTGCCTCAGTTTCTGTATTGCATTTGCATATGTTACAGTTTCTATGGAAAGAAAATAATAGAAAGTTTACACTAACAGGGTCCTTCAGACCATTTTCTGGGCTGTTCTCAACTCGCACATTCTCACTCTCTCCTGCCCCACCTGGGCCAAGCCCCCCCCCCAGCAGTTCCGCCTATGACATCTGGACATAAAGTAGATGAGCCTGGCTGCACCCATGAAGAAAGAACCGAGTTAAGGCTTGTCAATATTTAACCACGTTACTTCTTTTTGGAGAGCTTGGCCCCAGAACAAGGGAAGCAATACTTAGAGAAGGGCTGTGGCTCGGTGGTAGAGCCTCTGCTAGGCATGAAGAAGGTCCCAGGTTCAATCCCCAGCATCTCCAGTTAAAGGGACTAGGCAAGAAGGTGATGTTAAAGACCTTTGCCTGAGACCCTGGAGAGCTGCTGCCGGTCTGAGTAGACAATACTGACTTTGATGGACCAAGGGCCTGATTCAGTATAAGGCAGCTTCATGTGTTCATGTGTATATATATTTCAAAAGGGTCATCTTTGAGGATGTGCAGAGTGCCTTTCCTGTCCCACTAAAAACTCCAAAACTATAGTCAGTCCCAGTGAAGCTTACCAAATGGGCCTGATTTGGGGGGGGGGGAGTCCTGTCTTTATAACAGGGGCTTAAATGGGGTGTTATTTACCAGGTGATGTTATTTGCCTCCGTGCCATGAAGAGCTTCAGCCGCCGAACTCCACGCACTAAGCCGCTATTGAAGGGACAGGATATTCTTCTACAGGCCTGTTGGCAACCCTAGTCAAGGCTTCTGCACCTCACACCGGCCTGCCAAAAAGATCCTGTAACCAGAGCCAGCGTGGTATAGTGGTTTGGAACGGTGGGCTCCGATGTGGGGAACCGGGTTTGATTCCCCACTCCTCCACACAAGCGGCGGAGGCTAATCTGGTGAACTGGAGTTGTTTCCCCACTCCTACACACGAAGCCAGCTGGGTGATCTTGGGCTAGTCACAGCTCTCTCAGCCCCACCTACCTCACCGGGTGTCTGTTGTGGTGAGGGGAAGGGAAGGCGATTGTAAGCCGGTTTGATTCTTCCTTGAGTGCTAGAGAAAGTCGGAATATAAAAACCAACTCTTCTTCTTCTTCAGAGGCTGTCCAACACTTTTGTTTGACTCTGGGCCAACAACTGAGGGAAGGTGGGGGGGGGGGAGACAGAGTGAGTACCTCAAGAAATCTGGCCCAGTGGCTGTCCATTTCTGATTCTTACTGTGGAGAGATGAGCTAAGAAAAGCCACTGAAAAAGCAATAGTCACTCCTTTTACCAGAAACGTGTCTGCCCATTTCAAAGCTTTGCTTTATCACCATGACAAAATCTTTATTTATCAGAGGCTGGCCGGCTTTTCTGGGAAACCGTCCCAGAAAAATCACTATCTGTAGCTTGACCTTTTGGGGGGATTTTGGAGGGAGCTTTCTATAACAGCTTCCTCCCTGCTGGCTGGGTACCTAAGCGCATCTTGAATAGGGTTCATAAGCAGGCCTGGTTCAAATGTAAAACAAAACCACGGTTTGGCCAGTAAGATTGTGCCCAGGTATGTAACAACCGTTCTGCTGGATCAGACCAATGGTCTATCTAGTTCAGCATCCTATTTCACACAATGGCCAAGCAGATGCTCACAAGGGCATGGGGGCCAAGGCCCTCCCCCCTAACGTGGCTCCTTCCAGTAAGCGGTATCCAGAGGTATTCTGCCTCTAAGTAAGGAGGCTCTATTTAGTCAGTGTTGCATGCTTCCTCCCCCCTGTTTTTTCCTGCATACCAAATTCCTTCACCGACTTCCTGGAGAAATGGCAAAAGAGTGGAATAAAGATGTGATAAATATGGTCAATGCAACAACACTTTGCAAACGTGAATTTAATGGTAAACTCTTGTTTCCCTGGACCAGGTGAAGTCAGGGGGTGAACTGGAGTATGTGAAAAACGGGTGGAGCATACAAGCTCGAGGCTAGGAACCACAGTGCTTTGGTGTTACCTATGAACATGACTGCAGAAATTCCAAGCCCTGCCATTTCACACAATGCAGCTGCTGAGGTCCCTTTTCAACTGTCAAGTATGACAACGTAAGGCAATAACATTTTTCTTGCACATCCTTAAGCAAAAACTGAAACACCCACTTTGCTTTCAAATCATGTCTCCCCAAAACCAGGATGTACCTAAACCGAATGATCCTTGTCGAAGTCAGTAAACTGCTCCCGTCCCTTCCTATAACCACCTGCCCAGACAGTAAATGTTTATGAACATGTCTCAACCAGAACCATTGTAAGAATAAGCAAACATTCCTAAGAGGTTTTTCTTCAGCTACTGCAGGATAGAATACTGAAGAATAAACATAGCATGAAATATACAAAAAGCCTTCTTAATTGGGCCTGAACGAGGTTCAGGTACTGAGGGGCTGGTCCCTATTTTCATCTGTGAGAAGTCCCAAAAGCCATGCCACGAGGACTAGAAACTTAGAAGAACATTAGAGCAACTGTGCTAGATTAAACCAGTGGTCCGTCTAGTCTAGCACCCTGGTAAAGCAACGGTGAACCAGATGCTCCTGGAAGGCCTACAAGCAGGGCAAAAAAAGCCAAAGCTCCCCTCCCCTTCTTTCTAAAGAGTTAATTAAATCGGAGATGGGATGTCACATTTTGGATTGCTCAGTGGCACATTAGCAAAGGCCCGAAGAACCCTGCCAGATATATTTAAGGTTTATAAAACAGGAGCCCAGGTTTATTACACAGGAGCCTTAGAGTCTAACAGAATTTATTCCGGCATAAGCTTCTGTGAGTCACAATTCATTTCACCAGGTGCATACAAGTCTTTGGGGACAGTCATATGAGCCAGAGACCTGAAATTTGAAAACTATGAAAAATAAGCACCCTGATTATCAACGCTATCTGAAAATGCAAGAGACGTATATTGCTCCCTCAATGCAGAAAATTCAAAATGTATTCCAGAATGGTTAGCTAAGGAGCTGAAATTTGGTTCTAATATTGCTCCAGAGAGTCGTAAATGACATACTTTTACACCTAGTAGTTAAAGCTGAAGAATGGGAAACTTGCTTTGGAACACGGCATACTACTCTTAGCGAAATACAGGAAAGAATATTGGGATGTGGGAACTCTGCTCTCCCTTCATATACTTTAATCAGCAACCGTGGGATTTATTTGTTTACATTCAGATTTATATCCCACTTTCTCATTTACAAGGCTTTATAAAAAATAAACATCAAAAGAAAGCAGAATAAAATCACAGTAAAATTAATCATAACAACTTAAGAATCTAACAGATGTCCGAGCAGCTGCAACAGGCTGAAGATTTCCAGTAGGAACCAGCCACATGTATCCAGAGTCAGTGTGGTGTAGCAGAGAGTCAGACTAGGATCGGGGAGACCCAAATTCAAATCCCCACTCTCCCATGGAAGCTCTTTAAGTTACCTTGGGCCAGTCTCACACCCTGAGTCTCAGACTAACCTGAGGATAAAACGGAAGAGTGAAGAATGGTATAAGTTGCTTCGGGTACCCACTGGGGAGAAAAATGAGGTATAAATGAAGTAAATAAACAAATGTATCCATGCTTAATTTAGCAGCTATGTAACCGAGCAGGAAGGGGGCAGGACTGGTAATCTACCCAGTGACCTGAAATTCAGTACATGCCTAGTTCATGGCACCTGATTACTAGAAAATATGAACATCTGACATTTGTAAATCTCTCCCTCAAAACAAACATTCTCCCCAACAGAGAGTGTTACCCCCATACGGTTAGGGTACTTCTGTTCTAACAAAATATACTAAATTTGACACATTGGTGCCTCAGGACTTAAATCAGTTGGCAACAAGTTGTGGATTGTTGCAAACAAACTGTGGTTTGTTGAAAACTAGGAAGTCTCCAATCTCAGCTTGGTGCACAAGGGGAAAGGGAAGGAAGAAGGAGAGAGCTCAAGGACTTATTTTTTTAAAAAAAGTTAACCCCCAACATAAAGAAATTTTTAAAAATATAACAACAGCAGAAAGTCAAGGACTTGTAGATTTATTCTTTTCGCAAAACGTAAAGGTCATTCCTGACCCATGGGGTGACGTCACATCTCGACGTTTACTAGGCAGACTTTTGTTTACGGGGTGGTTTGCCAGTGCCTTCCCCAGTCATCTTCCCTTTACCCCCAGCAAGCTGGGTACTCATTTTACCCACCTTGGAAGGATGGAAGGCTGAGTCGACCTTGAGCCGGCTACCTGAAACCAACTTCCGTCAAGATCGAACTCAGGTCGTGAGCAGAGCTTGGACTGCAGTACTGCAGCTTATCACTCTGCGCCACGGGGCTCCCTCTTTTCACAAAGTAGGTGGCTTATTCATTACGGTTGAATGCAGCTCCTGATTACTAGTAAAATTTGAAAATGGGGTGTATGAATTTCAAAAAGTGGGACATAAAAAATGTGCTTCCAAATAACCTACGAAGCTGAAATTTGGTTAACACATAGCCCAAGACATACTGATCTATGGAAGTCTAAACATGGGATATTTTTAGATCTACCAGTCAAAACTCAGTGCTTGGCATGTACTTCACAAGAGGGCAGAACTCCAGTGCAGAAAAAGCAAAATCACAATGAGACAGAATGCTGCCCGATGGGAGTTCTGTTACCTTGACTGTCGAATCAGCCCTAGTGGGATTTTTAGGATTGGCATTTTACGCTTGCAGATTGCAAACTCAATTTACTAGCTGCATATAAAGATGACAGAGCTTCACTGACTCACAAGTGTAAGAAAACTGAAATATGGTTCATAAGTAGTTCAAGACACGTGGATTACCACAACTGCCTGAAAGGGAGACATTTCTACATCACTCCTTCAGAAGTAGGCAAGAAGTATATACGACTGCTAAACTACTTCCACACAACCCAGATTGTTGGCCTTCGAGAGGGTGTACCCCAAGATTTACATTGAAGAACGCTGACAGGAAGAAAGTTGATTCATTTGAAATGTGGCGTTGGAGGAGAGTTTTACAGATAGCGTGGATTGCCAAAAAGACAACTAGAACAAACCAAGCCTGATTTCCCCCTAGAAAATAAAATGACCAAACTGGTCACATTATGGGAGGACAAAAGTCACCGGAAAAGACAATAACACTCGGAAAAGAGGAAGACCCAAAATGAGATGGATTGACTCTATAAAGAAAGCTATGGGCCCCAGTTTGCAAGACCCGAGCAAGGCTGTTAATAATAGGACATTTGGCAGCACATTGATTTATAGAGTCGTCGAAAGTTGGAAGCGACTTAAAGGCACTTAACACACACACACCAAGATTTACATTATGCTTGCTTCTGTGGTTTATTTTTCCCTTGTTTTTGCTGGGAATTTTAAAATCCTCTCAGTCAGTCTCTCCTCTTCTCTCTCTCACACCACATCTCTTCTATTGGAACCATTTGTGTTATGGTTTTAATTTTTCAATTTTAAATCTCTAAGTAATAGAACAATCGTTGACGGCTATCAACCACCTGGGAACTTTTGAAAAAGGCAGGATACAAATGTAAAAATAAATGAAACATTCTGATTACTATGGATGTCTGGAAAAGGACTTTTTAAAAAAAGGTGGAGTGAAACAGTGTTGCCAACGAGGAAAAATACTCACTGGCCACATCCTGGCTACAACCTCTCTCTATACAACACTTTTATCCTGCTCTTCCTGAGAGGAGCTCAGAGCAGCACACACACAACAACCCTGTGAAGTAAGCTGTAGTAGGGTTGCCACATCCCTCTTCGCCACCGGCGGGAGGTTTTTAGGGCGGAGCCTGAGGAGGGCGGGGTTTGGGGAGGGGAGGGACTTCAATGCCATAGAGTCCATTTTCTCCGGGTGAACTGATCTCTATCGGCTGGAGATCAGTTGTAATAGCAGGAGATCTCCAGCTATTACCTGGAGGTTGGCAACCCTAAGCTGTAGGCTGAGAGAAAGAGTAACTGGTTGGAGGTCACTCAGCCTAAGTAAGTGGTCAAAGGTCACAACTATGGCAATTTGAGGATGTCAATGCAGGTTTCCCTGGTCCCAGTCTAATAATTCAGGGGTAGGAAACCAGCACCATGCCAGACCATTTTGTTTGGCACATGGGGCCAGCTCTATGCCCAAGCAAAGCCCCTGGCAGAACCACTGAGGCTGGCGATGTGAGAGAAGGAAATAGGCACGGGCTTGTGTCTGTCTGCGCCTCCCAGATCCACGCAGCCACCAGCTGGGCCTGAGGCAAAGCAAGCCCCCCCCCCCGGGCATCCTTCCACGTCAGTGTGTCTGATCAAGAACAACCCCTTGCGTCTTCTCCTCCCCCACAAACTGTTTCCCTCTCTCAATATGCATACCCAGTCCCACTTCCCATACTTACCAAGAAACATTCAAAGGAAGCCTACAGCATGAATTAAATCCATCACGCAAATTAAGACATTGATGCAAAACTGCATCTTCCGTTGGGGGATGAAGCTTCTTCTCTTGCACATTTGCGCCTCTCCCCAAGGCCTCTGAAGTCATGCTTTTTCTTTGTACACTCAATGTCCCTTAACGTTCTGCCCCCCCCCCAACATGGGAGGGGCCACAACGCAGTGGCAGCTCGTCCGCTTTGCATGCAGAAGGTCCCATGGTTTGAGCCCCGGCACCCCAGTCAAAAGGACTGGGAAAGCGATGATGTGAAAGACCTCTTCCTGAGACTCTGGACGGCAGCTGGCAGTCAGAGTAGTCAATACCGACCTTGAAAGACCAACGGTCTGACTCAGTAAGGCAGCTCCATGTACCCATGGCGCCACCCTTGTCCGCTGTCCCCACAAAAGAAAGCACGTGCGATGGTGTGATATTTCCGTTAAGTTATTCTGAGCGACAAACCCAAACTTTCATAGCACAGATTTCATACTTGCAAACGGAAAACAGATCCCCTGCTAGCAAACCCATCTTGCGTGGAAGGGCTCCATTCTGCTCAGAATCTATTTTCGGAAGTTTTATAACCCACCTCGAAATTCCTCGGCAGACAGCCTTTGCCAAATTCTGGTTCAGCTGCCGAGGTTTATGGTTGTCGTCACCACAAACACTCAATATATTTATAGCGCGACGGGCTTCGCTCCAGACTTGCCTCGGCGGGTCCTCCCTATCACCACGCCATTCTAAAACTGTTTCGCTCCGTCTATTCAGAAGCAAGCAAAGAGTGTTCCTCCGCTCTCATCCACACACACTGAACCCTCAACATATAATATGCTACAACCTCAGATTGGGTTGCTTCTTCACAAAGAGTGGGCATTGACCCTTAATCTTTAAAAAATATATATTTTCAAAATACCATACAAAACACCAATTCACAATACAATCAATACACACTACACTACAAACAAACATTAGCCTTGTCAACAAGGCTAAGCAAAAAACTCCCGCTCTAACATGTAACTAACAATTGTCTCGGTATGTCTATATAATTTTTATACCTTCTATCTTTCTCAAGATTGCAGTCTATACTAGCAAACGAAGGAACTTAAGGAAAAAGGAACTCAACCTTTATTCTATCTGTTCAAACCGTTTTCATATCTGTTATATCAATTACTATGTATAATATGTCATATACGTAACATCCACTCTTGATCAATTTAACATCAGTAACTATTAAGTTTGAACACATGAACACATGAAGCTGCCTTATACTGAATCAGGCCCTTGGTCCATCAAAGTCAATATTGTCCACTCAGACCAGCAGCGGCTCTCCAGGGTCTCAGGCAGAGGTCTTTCACATCACCTACCTGCCTAGTCCCTTTAACTGGAGATGCTGGGAATTGAACCTAGGACCTTCCGCATGCCAAGCAGATGCTCTACCACTGAGCCACAGCCCCTCCCTAACTCTTAAAACTATTTTGTGGCATTTGCCCTTTATCTTGTCAGTCATTTCCTCCTTAAATTATCCTTCACCAGCTCCACAAACAGCCCAGATTTATGCAGATGAAAAATAGGCCTGGAGTCCTGGGAGAAAAGTGGGTAGGGATCGCAGAGGGGGAGGGAGTTGGAGGAAAACAGCAGAAGCAACCCCCAGCCCTGTGTTTCTAGACTCCCTGACTGCAAAGAGAGTTTAAACATTTGAAAGCTGCATGCTCTTAGAGACTCAGAAGCATGATGCAAATCAAAAGTGCCGTGCAAATGGGAAGTAATAGAATGACGCAAATATAAAGAGCCTTGCAAAAAGAAAAAACCTGACTCTGAGCTTGGAATCCCTGGTGTAGTGTTCAGAGTTGTGCTGGGGCAAAGCCAACTCCTGGTTGCAGCCACTGTGTGGGCAAGAGCAAGATCTGGGCACCTGTGTTCAGTCTCACACCTTTCAGACAGGGAGAGACTAATATAATCCTTCCATTCTGTTTCTGAAAGGCAAGCACACAGTGGGCAGGAGAAGAGCACCACAAAGGCACCCACTTGCTATTTCCTGACAGCCTGTGTGAATTCTGAGTGCAACCAGGGGAGAGGAAGGCTTGTAGCAAGTAAATGAGAGCCAAGCGCACAAGACCTTGTCAGGAATTTCGAAGCCATCCAGCTTGCCTCTGCCCGGTCTTCTCCTTCAAGAGATGACAGGAATGGCTGAGAACACGAGTTCAGTGTTCCAACCTGGAGCATCCAGCCTGGAGCCTGAGGGCTCTACCAGATGAGACCCAAAAGATCCCCAAATAGGATCTTGCAAGGTTGGGTGAAAAGTCTAAAAGTGGACATGGGGAGGCAGGGGGAGACTTGGATCTGGGCCACAGTACTGAAGGGTGGGAGGAGGAGGAAGAGTTGGTTTTTATATGCCGACTTTCTCTACCACTTAAGCAAGAATCAAACCAGCTTATAATCCCTTCCCCACAACAAACACCCTGTGAGGTAGGTGAGGCTGAGAGAGCTGAGACTAGCCCAAGGTCACCCAGCTGGCTTCATGTGGAGGAGTGGGGAAACCAACCTGGTTCACCAGATGAGCCTCCGCCGCTCACGTGGAAGAGTGGGGAATCAAATCCATTTCTCCAGATCAGAGTCCATGGCTCCAAACCACCATTCTTAACCACTATGCCATGCTGCCTCTCTTCCCTTTCCTGCATGTCATTCTCTTGATGCAAACTGCCCCTGTAGCCCGCCCCCCTCTAAAATTTCTGTTTATCCCCATGATGACAAACTGAAGCTCCAGGCAGGCAACTTTGATCAGCAAATCAGATGCCAGCCTCAGCACCATGGCAACCATCTCACCTGGGCCTACCTGTTGCTGTTTTTAGCCTTTTAAAGGCTGGGAGACTGTAATCACAGATCTGCCAGGTCATAACCAGTTTGTAAAAAAAAGTTGCAGACAGCCAAACTGGCCCATGCGAAATGCAGAACAAGAAACATAAGAAAGGCCATGCAGGATCAGACCAAGGCCCATCAAGTCCAGCAGTCTGTTCACACAGGGGCCAACCAGGTGACTCTAGGAAGCCTACAAACAAGACGACTGCAGCAGCACCATCCTGCCTGTGTTCCAAAGCACCTAATATGATAGGCATGCTCCTCTGATCCTGGAGAGAATAGGTATGCATCATGACTAGTAATCATTTTGACTAGCAGCCATGAATACCCCTCTCCTCCATGAACATGTCCACTCCCCTCTTAAAGCCTTCCAAGTTGGCAGCCATCACCACATCCTGGGGCAGGGAGTCCCACAATTGAACTAGGTGTTGTGTGAAGAAATACTTCCTGTTATCTGTTTTGAACCTCTCACCCTCCAGCTTCAGCAGATGACCAAGGGTTGCCAGGTCCCTCTTTGCAACTGGCAGGTCGTTTTTGGTGCGGAGCCTGAGGAGGGTGGGGTTTGGGGAGGGGAAGGACTGCAATGCCATAGAGTCCAATGGCCAAAGCAGCCATTTTCTCCAGGTGAACTGATCTCTATAAGCTGGAGATCAGTTGTAATAGCAGGAGATCCCCTGCTACTACCTGGTGGTTGGCAATCCTAAGATGACCCCGCATTCTGGTATTATGAGAGAGGGAGAAAAGCCCACCAGCAGCTTTCCCTGGAAACCAATAGCCAGCCCATCCCTGGCTTCGATTCCCCCATGGGGTTCCACACAGGCATTTGCTGGGTAGACCCGAGCCCACAACACTGGCGAGGGGACAGGTTTCGGGGGAAAGAGGCTGGCCCATGAAAGCGTCAGCTGCCCTTTCCCACTGCCCCATTCGAGGTGGAAACAACCCCCCACTCTCATGGAGCGCTTCGTAAGGGAGAGAGGCCTGTCGGGGCCTCCATTACATGCAGCTAAAGTGTACCACGGAGGCAGCTCCCCAGAGAATGAGACTGAAGGCATAGAAATGGTAACAGAAATGCCCTCCTTGCCAAGCTGGCACCTCTGAGACAAAAATCAGCCATGTTTGCAAACGACAGACAGACTTATTGGTCTCCTTGGATGGGGATTTGCGTAGGTAGGAAGCAGGCTCCTGCTGCTTTAATTGATAGCAAGGGGAAAAGCCAGGCCTGCGTTATAAGCAATTAATTTGCAGCAGCAAAGGGAGTTATTGCTTTGCAGCCCAGCTCGTAGCCTTTCCTTATCATAACATGAGGCTGCAGCATCCCAAGAGAGGAGACATCTTCAGGGCGAAGCTACATAATACTTAGGAACTGGCAGGGAAGGGGTGCTTAACCCTTCCTTGCACACGCTGATTTGTACATGCTCTCTCCCTCCTCGCAGCTGTTTTGAACCATTTCTGCCCCCTCTCCACACTCAGAGAATGAAAATAAGCTGGGGAAGGGGGGGGGCAGGAAACAGCTACACTGAGAGACATTTGCTAGAAAGAAACAAGTGTTAATCATATTCGACAAGAGTCTTCTTTGCAAATTACAGTTTCCTTCACCCCAATATGACAAGGGCCAAACCCAGGATTGGAAAAAACACGTTCATGTCCATTTTGCAGATGAGATCCATTTTGCAGATGAGAATCACCAAAGGGAGGAAGGTTTGAAAACAACCAGAGTGGTGTAGTGGTTAAGAGCGGTGGTTTGGAGCGGTGGACTCTAATCTGGAGAACCGGGTTCGATTCCCCACTCCTCCACATGAGCGGCAGAGGCTAGTCTGGTGAACTGGATTTGTTTCCCCACTCCTACACACAAAGCCAGCTGGATGACCTTGGGCAAGACACAGCTCTGTTAGAGCTCTCTCAGCCTCACCTACCTCACAGGGTGTCTGTTGTAGGGAGGGGAAGGGAAGGTGATTGTAAGCCGGTTTGAGTCTCCCTTAAGTGGTAGAGAAAGTCAGAATATAAAAACCAACACTTCTTCTTCTTCAGCATCATCTTCTTCTTCAACCCCCTTCCCAATTCTACCAGGCACATCCCCACCACTCCCTGTGTTTTAATTCGTAGTGTACCATTCTACCCCAAGACAACTTTGAACTCACTGCAAGATCGCTATGAGCAAGGTGTGATTGTTTTTTAAAATGCAGAGGGGGAAAAACACACACACACCAAAAATAGCTAGATGGAAGTCCAGTAGCACCTCAGAGACCAACAAGATTTTTTGGGATATGAGTTTTTCAAAAGTCAAAACTTCCTACGTGCTTTGACTCTGGAAATCTCATACTCCAAAAAAATCTTGTTGTTTTCTACAATGCTACATGGCTATCCTCTGAAACACATCAAAAATGTGGTTCTGGGTGGGGAAATCATATTTCCTGAGAATTTCAGTAGTAGGTTGTTTTTTAATGACAAAACAGAAAGATGGTTGTGAAGATACACATCCCAGTTTTCTGGTTAGGGAGTGAGGGTTCTAAGCCCTGTAGGGCTCCTTCCTCATTCCCAAAGGTGAAAAGAAAAAATGAATAAATCACATGAAACCAGTAAAAACAGCAGAAATATACAAAATGGGAGAAATTATGATTATGCAAGGCTTGACTTTCCTTAGGTTATTTTCATGTTGTATTTTTTATCTTTTGGGCTTTTTCATTTAAACACAGGAAGCCCAACTACACAGATAAGGAGGCTTATCTGCTTACAATATTGCCCAAGTTTCAGGTGTATGTTGAGCCCTGTAAACAGACATCAAAGATTTTGCGGGAGGAAGAGGCTGGGGGGAGAGGGTTAGTGTTACACTCTCGACCCCAGTTTGGATTTCACCATTCCAAATCTCCCCCACTCCCCAAAAGTGGTTTGCCATCATAGAACCAGGCACTGGGATTGTGTTGTGTGTGTGTGTGTGTGTCAAGTGCCGTCAAGTCGCTTCCGATTCATGGCGACCCTATGAATTGATGTCCTCCAAAATGTTCTGTCTTTGACAGCCTTGCTCAGGTCTTGCAAATTGAGGGCTGTGGCTTCTTTTATTGAGTCAATCCATCTCATATTGGGTCTTCCTCTTTTCCTGCTGCCCTCCACTGTCTTTTCTAGTGGTTCTTGTCTTCTCATAATGTGACCAAAAAACGATAGCCTCAGTTCAGCCATTTTAGCTTCTAGGGTCAGTTCAGGCTTGATTTGATCTATAACCCACTGATTTGTTTTTTTTGGGCCATCCATGGTATCCGTTACATTCACTTAAATATCTCGCTCCATGTCTAGCTCCATCCTAAGCAACAGCGGATTCATTCGGGCAATCTAATCCAAAGGCAGGTGTATTGCTAGTGAGGAATGAGGTGCAGGCCCTGGCATCGCATTCTCCATTCATTGCCTCACATCAGCTCCCCCGGGCTAGGGTTGCCAACCTCCAGTTAATGCAAAATCCCTGTAAGGAAATTATACTCAGTACACAGCCACTAATTAGGATAGCACATTATTATGTTTTGTTGGTAGTATAGAATAAATGCACAGTCTGAAGAAGCAAGTTGAATATCAACGCGAAACAAGATTACTACCGGGATCTTGTAACCTTATGTGTTTAAATTACAACTGAATGAAAACGCATAGCCTCTATAGCAAGCGCTTTCAACGCTAGCTAAACTCCAGCAGCAAAAAATCTGAGGAACATGATTGGCCAGCCTGTACCAGCTGACCGCGGAACTGAGTGCATCTTTCAACTACAGCACAGGATCTCACTGCCGGATATATTTTTTCCCTGGGGGTTCTATTAATTACAGGCTTTGGACTATATTGTCACTTGATATATTACAGACTTTATATTATACAATCTACTAGCATAGTCTGTCTTATTGTTCAGTACCTGTAATTTACTGTAAGTACTGTACACGTTGATGTTTGCTGTTATAGTGGCTGTGTACTGAGTATAATTTCCTTACAGGGATTTTGCATAACCTCCAGTTAATAGCTGGAGATCTCCTGCTATTACAACTGATCTCCAGCCGATAGAGATCAGTTCAGCTGGAGAAAATGGCCTCTTTGGCAATTGGAGTCTATGGCATTGAAGTCCCAAACCCTGCCCTCCCCAGGTTCCGCCCCCCAAACCTCTCACCGGTGGCGAAGAGGGACCTGGCAACCCTACACACATGCCAATTATATAGCCACCAAATTCTGCATTGGTGACCTGAATAAATTAAGCTATCCTGCATGCATATGCTTATTTTGAAAACTGTATTTTATTAGCCACGATTAAGAGCCGTCCTATGGAATACCGAAGACCTTCGCCTAACCATCAGAAGTACAACTCAGCTCCCAACTTCTCCCAGACCCAGTTTTAGATGTTACGAGAAGCACTGCCCCAATATGGTTTCAGGTTTATCTCTGCTATCAGAAGAAGCTCACTTTTTCCTTCCAGTGGACTCACGAAATGGGTTTGCGATGCATTCATGGAAAGTGGAAACGCAGAACGCACACAGACCCGGAATTATATATCTAAAGAAACGGGGAGGGGGGATTACCAGTGATTTAATAAATTATTACCCTACTTTATTCTCGCTTTCAGAGCCCCCTCCTTGACAAAGCGTAGTGAGTTCCAAATAAGGCGTTAGCGTCACATCCACTACACAGCGATGAAGGAACAACCACTGAGGCAGTGCTGACAAGAGTTAAACCACGGTTGACAGCCATAAGCAGCTTACATCTTCACTCTAAAAATACCAAGCTTGGTATTCTTAAACATTGGCATGCATTTTTACACAGACAACCCCTCACCCACCCCCCAACTATTCACACAGGGACAGAGTGCCAAAGGAGGACGACAATGGGATGGGCACGACAAGAAATTGGAAAATATGGGGACAGGGTATTATTAAGCTATTCCACCAACATTCCAGGGATGCAAGGAGCCCCTACTCTCCCATTAATAAGATACAACAAAGCATAAATCAGGGGTGTCAAACATACGACCCTCAGGCCAGATCCAGCCCCTTGAGAGCTCTTATCTGGCCCATGAGCCAGCCGAGGCAGCCACCACCACCACCCCAGTCCCAATCTGGGCTGGCAAGGCATGGCCCGACCAAGTGACATTTATGTCATATCCGACCCTCAAATGAGTTTGACACCCCTGGCACGAGTTGTATGAAAACGAGCCTGGTTTGCCATCAGTGTAAAGGAGAAGCAATTGCCAGGTCCGTTCTTAATCAGCTAGATATAAGGACGGATGCATTTAAGCAGCAGCTAAACTTTTCAGCTGTTTATAGTTATAACCACAGCAGCACATATTCTGCACTTCCGTGATTGTGTTGCAAACACATTCCCGACATATCATTCGGACTTCAGCCTCAGGAGGAAGACTCTGAAGAATTTGGCTTCGGATGGTTCATTAGCTTGTTTTAAAAGCAAGTTTCTGTCCGTCACGGATGATGAGCTGTGGATGGAGAAACCTCAGGAGGGAAGATGAGAAGAAGAAAAAAAACAGTGTTTTGGTGTCTGCGTGTGCATGCATGAGTTTTGGGCTGCAATCCTAAACACGTTTACTAGAGAGTAAGTCTCACTGAACTCAGCGAGATGATCATCATTCGCTTGGGGAGATTCTGCCATCTACGCTGAGCTTTCGCACTTGCTCAGCCCCACCCTCTGACTGCTGATGCCTTTAAAAGGAGCTGGATCCTGGAGCTTCTGCCTTATGCCTGGAAAGACTTTGTTTGTTAACAGTTAATTATTGCATGTATTATAATAGGATTTCAGATTTGGAAGCTGCGTTGGGTGATCTTTTGAGCAGAAAGGCAGGATATAAATACATATCTGAGTATACATGCTTGGGATTGCCCTGTCAGTGTCCTGTTCAGTGACAACCACAAAGCCTTACTATTAGGATGTGAATGCAGCTTCAGTTTGCTTAGGCCTTTTGTGTATGGCTGTTTCCCCTCCCCGGCCGTCACCCCTCGAGTCTACGTTTTGATTATGCATGCCGCTTCCATCAGAGGTCGCCTCAGCATTCCCCTGCATTTTGCCCTCGTTTTCAGAGACCTGTTTTATCTCGAATTTGAAATGTGGGCAAAGCATGGGGAAAGGCACGGCAACCTCTGACGGTCAGAAATGGCATGCATAATCCAAACAAAGACCCCAGGTCCTAGGAGGGGTGGCCTCGAGGGAAACAGACATGCATAAAAGGCCTTAGTCTTAAATCTTCAACCCCTCCCTTCAGCATGCAAGAAATGCATTTTGAAGATTAGCCAGGAAGCAGAATACATTAAACAAACAGTGCGAAGTTAATTCATTTGTCTAACACATGTCCTAAAGAAATAAAATAATTTATTCTGACCATGTATATTATTTTTTTATCTTGTTCCAGAATCAGGACAGAGGGAAAGAGGGGAATAGCTTGAGTGTGTGGCCCTTATTCTAGATTTAGCATTAGAGATTCATCAGATTTAAAACCGGAGCTGGTACAGAGTACAGTGGTTGGACTAGGATCTGGGGCCCTGGATTCAAATCTCCCCACTCTGCCATGGAAGTTCATTGGATGACCTTGGGTCTGTCGCTCTCTCTCACACTAACCTACCTCACAGGGTTGTTATGAAAACAGAACGAGGAAAGGCAGGATCATGTGTGTCACTGAGGTCCATGCGGGATAAATAAAAAAAGGACTAGAGACAGTCCAATCGCATGGCTGGTCTCGGCAGATATAACAACACTGCCAGGCATAAAAGAGCACAAAAGTGATTCAGGCCAATTATCAACACTAGACAGACACAACAGGTTTGGAGGAGGTCAGACTGACAAATGAGAACCAACACAACGTAACAGTTCGAATGTCAGGCTAGGATCCGGAAGGCCCAGGTTTGAGCTTCCAATGCACCGTTGAAGCTTGCTGGGTGACTTTGGGCCAGGCAAAACAACAAAGACAAGTTGGTTTTTATATGCCGACTTTCTCTACCAATTAAGGAAGAATCAAACCGGCATACAATCACCTTCCCCTCCCCACACCAGACACCCTGTGAGGTAGGTGGGGCAGAAAGAGCGTGACTGGCCCAAGGTCACCCAGCTGGCTTCATGTGTAGGAGTGGGGAAAACAACCCGGTTCACCAGATTAGCCTCCGCCGCTCATGTGGAGGAGTGGGGGATCGAACCCGGTTCTCCAGATCAGAGTCCACCACTCTTAACCACTACACCACGCTGGCACACTCGCTCTCCGCCTAATCTACCTCACAGGGTTGTCGTAGTGGTGATAAAGCAGAGGAGGGGAGAACGACGTTGTAAGCTGGCTTCGCATAGCCGCTGGGGAGAACGGTCAGCTACAAATATCGAAAGAAATAAAAGTGACCAGGGGGCAACAGAAGGGCAGTCAAGATGTGCGGGCACGTAAACGCTTTACGAAAGAAAGATTAACCGAAAGGTGGAGCAGGTTGACGACGGCGTCACTTATACCCAAGCCTGCTGCCCCGCCCCTCCATTCTGAAAACCAATGAAAGAAGGAGTCAAAATAAAATGGAAATCACGGCCAGACGAGTCTCTCGGTTTCCACACCTTATGTTTTAGCATGTACCCATATCTTATACACTAAAAATGTTAACACGCAGTACTTAGAAACATGCTATTTAAAGCCCACGTTAGCTATTATGGGTTTGTGCTGCAGGGTGTTCTCGATCTGCCTCTGCTCCCTGCCGCCCCGCCCCCTCTATTAGGAAAACTGTGTCTCGAGAGCCAGGCATGCTGATGTTTGCAGTAGTGGGCATGTCTGGAACACAGGGATAATCTTTCCTGAGTTGCTGGCTGAGCAAGAGATTGGGAGCCAGGGCGGGGGCATGACCCCACAACGGCAGCTCTCATGGCCGTGGGTGAGGATGAGGAAGAATTGTTTTGAGCAGCGGTGCTTTTAATCCATGGAAGATATCATAAGGGAAGGCTAGCGAGGGGAGGCTGTAGCAGTCCCAAGAAGAGGGGGGTCCATCAGGAGCTAAGTCTTCAGGAATTTTTTCCCTCCCTAAAGCAGCTTTATAACAGCATCTTCCCCCTCCTACACTTGAACCGCACAATAACCCTGTGAGGTAGGTTAGGCTGGGAGAGAGCGAGTAGCCCAAGATCGCCCAGTGAGCTTCCTTAGAATCATAGAGTTGGAAGGGACCACCAGGGTCATCTAGTCCAACCCCCTGCATCATGCAGGAAATTTACAACTACCTCCCCCACACACACACACACACAGTGACCCCTACTCCATGCCCAGAAGATGGCCAAGATGGTCTCCCTCTCATGATCTGCCTAAGATCATAGAATCAGCATTGCTGACAGATGGCCATCTAGCCTCTGATTAAAAACCTCCAGGGAAGGAGAGCTTATCACAAAAAGAAAGTGGAGAGAGCCAGCATAGTGTGTAGTAGGAATCATAGAGTTGTAAGGGACCACCAGGGTCATCCAGTTCAACCCCCTGCACAATGCAGGAAATTCACAACTACCTCCCCCCCACACACACCCAGTGACCCCTACTCCATGCCCAGAAGATGTCCAAGATGTCCTCCCTCTCATGATCTGCCTAAGGTCATAGACTCAGCATTGCTGACAGATGGCCATCTAGCCTCTGTTTAAAAACCTCCAGGGAAGGAGAGCTCACCACCTCCCCAGGTACAGCTGGGATTCCAGCCTTGGCCTCCCAGCTCCCAATCCAACACTCTAACTAACTGCACAATGGCTGGGACGAAATAAAAATAATGGATTGTGGGAGACACACAAGAACCAAAAGGAGCTGGTGCTGGGTGCGGCACACGCAGCAGAATCTGGTTGCGCTCTGTTTCATCAGTCGCTTTTCAGACTGTCTCAACATATTCTCTTTTGTTTCTTTTAGAACCTACCAATTCATAGTTGTTGTTATAGTTGTTGTGCTTTTAACACGGGGGTCCTTGTGGTCCCCTATTCAAGGGACCGACTAAATCCACAGTTGCTTAGTGTCGGGCAAGGATACAACACTGGGCATGGCAGACCGCTCCCCAGCTCCCCCGTTAATCTCGTCACATGGCCTCCTGCTATAATTAAAAGAAGGACTAATGGCAATTCTTTTTTGCAGATACTCCCCCCCCTCCAAGGTTTTATACCCCTAAATTAAATCTAGCATTTACAAGCAAGCCAGGATTTCCTGCCGGGTGCTCTTTCCTGCTTGATGTTAGAAGAGTATAATTGCTCTGTGCCACCAACAGAAAAGAAGCCCTGCCAGGCAAGGACTGCGCCACCCTGCAACCTTCAAGGCATGCTAGCTGCAGAAACCTCTTTCAGGGTCTTGAATGACACTTGGAGGCTTAATAGAAGGCAAGGCTCAGACCTGAAACATGTTTTTAAAGGCAAGGCTCTGTAATAAAAACAATAGTGCCTCTGAGTATGGGCAGAGCTCCTTTTTCCTCACCCACTGCCTTTGTATTCACAGCGGTGATGAGAGGGGAATGGGAGTCGCCCCACGTGGAAGCAATCTTGGTTGAACACCTTTACCACTCAGTACACTGAACAAGAGAGTTCAACCAAGCGCTTTCCCCTATAACTTCCCCTCCCATCATTGTGTCCTATGATGGCAGATCATGTTGCCAACGTCCAGGCACTAAAAAAGAGACACCTCTGTGTTCAGTTTGATACAGTTAACTGAAGTCAACACAGACAGGCAAAGGTACCAACTCTATCTATATTATGACAACAGATTTTTTAGACAAAGATATCAATTCTATCTATATTATAACAACAGAGATTAATAACACATCCAAGAATCTCCACATCTACTATAGTACAACCATAACACATAAATGAGATGCCTGCTCAAAATTTTATAGAGTGTATACTCCTCACAGTTCATATAATATCTCTTGTTCGTTTTCTTCAGGAGAGTACTCAGGAGCATCTGGAAGACAGGTTTTCTCGAGATTACTCTGTTTCGTATTTCTTCGGTTCCATATCACATCTCTCCTTCATAAATTGACAATTCATTAATATAGACTCTTTCGCACCATACTACATTCATAATACAATAACATTATATAAATACCGGTAATTCAATTATGCTACAGTTGTACAATAATTCTTAATTAGAGTTGGTATTTGCCTATCTGTGTTGACTTCAGTTAACCTCCAGGTACTAGCTGGAGATCTCCTGCTATTACAACTGATCTTCAGCCGATAGAGATCATTTCCCCTGAAAAAAATGGCCGCTTTGGCAATTGGACTCTATAGCATTGAAGCCCCTCCCCAAACCCTGCCCTCCTCAGGCTCCACCCCCAAAAACCCCCGCCAGTGGTAAAGAGGGACCTGGCAACCCTAGTCCAACCCCATAAAGCTCCACACACTCCCTCCCCTTTGTAATCCTCAATCTCGAATCTAATGGCAGGGAAAGTGATCCGGCAGGAAAAGGGTGAGGGACCCCCTCTAACTCACTATCCTTTCTAAATTACGCCCACCCTTTCTTAGGCTGTTTTGCCTGAGAGGCCAAGGCAGTTGATATTTTATTACACATGAAAAAACTCACGCCCTAGTTCTCTTCAAGGTCTGCTCACCAGGCTCTACTCAAAACAACCGTTATCTCTGCCCTTAATAAAAGCACGATGCTTGGTTTCAGAGGAAACCTATTACGTTTGTTTCATTTGGATGTTTATACTCAGCTTTCTCCCCCAACAGAGACCCGGAGCGGCTTACGACATCATTCTCTCCTCCTCCGTTTTAACCTGACAACTTTTCGAGGTAGACTGGGATGGGAGAAAATGGCTAGCCCAAGATCACCCAATGACACACATGAAGCTGCCTTACACTGAATCAGACCTTTGGTTCATCAAAGTCAGTATTGTCTACTCAGACCGGCAGCGGCTCTCCAGGGTCTCAAGCAAAGGTTTTTCACATCACCTACTTGCCTGGTCCCTTTAACTGGAGATGCCGGTGATTGAACCTTGGACCTTCTGCATGCCAAGCAGATGCTCTACCACTGAGCTACGGCCCTTCCCCATGACCTTCCATGGTAGAATGGGGGGTTCGAACCTGGGTCTCCCAGATGCTAGACCAGCACTCTAACCACATTATCACGCCGGCTCTCTTTAGAACCATAAATTTTGGAGCGACCACTGGGTTCCAGCCCCCATCCTAGGACAGGATATCCTCTAACTGAAACATCTTAGGCTGCTCTGTGTCCAGCTTTTGCTTGAAAATCCTCCAGGCAGGAGATTTCAAGGACTTTCTAGGCAGACAGCTCTATTGGCTAGCTGCTCTCAGTGCACAAAAAGGCAGAGAAGAATGCTTAAACCTTTCTACCCACTCACCTTCCCTAGCCATCCCTGATCTCTCCCACACACAACGTTTCCAGGTCTATGTTTAATTTCTCTAACCCTATTAAATTCTGCAGGGAGAGAGAGAATTTGGTGGGCAGGGAAAGAGCTAAGCACCCTCTTCACTGCTTTTCCAGAGAAGATGCTGCTTCCAGAAATTTCGTTATATCTTTCTGTCATGTGTAGCTCCATCGTCAAAGGGTGGCTAGATTTTCCCAACAGTTCCATTTGCCTTCTTACAGGCAAAAGCCCTCATTGCCTCTTGCCCAATGCACAGTGTATAATAAGGCCTACCATTCTGCCCAGGTTCTCCCACCCCCAGTATCCTTTTGAATGAAAACTATCTCCTCCAGGCCAATATTATCTGGGCATTGCAAAACACAGGAAGGCTGAAAAGCAATTATAAACCAACTTTCCTGCACGGCCTTCGATCGGCTCAGAAGCCATCTGATGCAAGCATGCTTAAAAGTGTCTTTCTGTTTTTCACACGTGCACAAAGGGTTGCCATGTCCCCCTTCACAACTGGTGGGAGGTTTTTGGGCCGGAGCCTGAGGAGGGCGGAGTTTGGGGAGGGGAGGGGCTTCAATGCCATAGAATCCAATTGCCAAACCGTCCATTTTCTCCAGGTGAAGTGATCTCTCTTGGCTGGAGATTAGTTGTAATAGCAGGAGATCTCCTGCTACTAACTGGAGGTTGGCAACCCTACGTGCACACCAGTGGCAGGGGAGGAACAGGGATGTGCTTTAAGTGGCACACGCAAACTTGGTCTCCACTCTCCCCCTCCCCAGGATAAACATACCCAGCACAGATTTTCCTTCTAGACCTTTGAGTGTCCTTCTAGCTGTTCATCCCCTTTGTTAAATAAACTTCCTGAGTCCAAATCTCGGCAACATGGGCAGCACAGAAATGGATGCCTGGGACCAGAGCACTGCATACAGCGGATGCCCCAGACATTTCACACTCTCTGCAGTTGCGCAGCGATTAAAAGAATCCAGCAGCGGGACATTCTGTACCTTAAGCCTTCCTCCCCAATGTCTGCTCAGCCTTTGCTTGAAAATCCAGCAAGGCTTGGAAAACAGCCCATCTTGGCAATCATTGTCTTGTTTGTCTAGGGCTTCTCCCTTCGCCCACAACATCCAGCCTGCTGTGAGACTTGAGTTTTCCTCCAAATTTTAACACAACCAGTTGACCCAACGAAGGTTCTACCTCAAGATCAGAGCTAGCTGATAAGTTACAAAAGAGTGGGGGAATGCCAAAATGGGCATCTGGTTAGAATTTTGCCTGTTTTCTCTTATAATGTGTGTATTCTTTTGGACTCATGGAAACGTCTAAGTCCATTGACTTTGACAGATTTAGAAAGGTACAACTCTGATTAGGACTGCACTGTAAATGATTAATTGGTGTCAGGACACCATTGGCTGCATCCTGTGAGGGGCTGTGGCTCAGTGGTAGAGCATCTGCTTGGCATGCAGAAGGTCCCAGGTTCAATCCCCTGCATTGCCAGTTAAAGGGGATAGGCAGGTAGGTGATGGGAAAGACCCCTGCCTGAGACCCTGGAGAGGCGCTGCTGGTCTGAGCAGACAATACTGACTTTGATGGACCAAGGGTCTGAGTCAGTAGAAGGCAGCTTCATATGTTCAAACACAGGGTACCGATGCTTCTATGAGACTAACACATGGCTTAGGCCTCATTTGCAGAGAAAGCAGCATGAAACGGTTTAACAATGAAATGATAAAGATGTTGAAAATATTATACTGCCTTATCTGTCAGGCCACTGGTTCGTCTAGCTCAGCTGCAGCTAGTAACCGAAGCTGAACACATGAAGCTGCCTTATACTGAATCAGACCCTTGGTCCACCAAAGTCAGTATTGTCCACTCAGACAGGCAGCGGCTCTCCAGGGTCTCAGGCAGAGGTCTATTCACATCACCTATTTGCCTGGTCCCTTTAACCGGAGATGCCGGGGATTGAACCTGGGATCTTCTGCATGCCAAGCAGATGCTGTACCACTGAGCCACAGCATCCCACAAAAAAACAAAGGACTGTCAACAGGCAGGTCACTCTCCAGCCCAGCGGCTGTGCAGTCTCAATCTCATCCCTCTCTAGGGTCTAAGAGAGAGAGAAGTATCTCCCAACATGTCACTACTCTCTTAACTGGAGATGCTAGGGACTGCACCTGGAACCTTCCGCATGCAAAGCACTGAGCCACAGCCCCCACGCCATACACTGTACCACTTCAGAGAGTAGCCGGAAGTACATTTTTTAAAAACTCCCTATGTTTAAAAGAAAATAAAAGTCCTGCTAGCAAAACTCCATCAATAAGAGATTTTGGGCCAGTCTGCTTCCTGCTGCATTTGTTTTCTCATTGTGGGTTGGTGTTTTGTTTTTTTTTGTTTTTTGTTTTGCATATGGGGCTCTCAAAAACTGGGATCCCTCACCACCTGCGTTGTACAGGAATGCAGTCCATCTCACCTCCACATTCTGTCGCATGAGTGACCCGGGCTTGAAATCTCTAAGGAAAGAAGTTACATAACCTCCCTAGACAACTTATTCCATTGTTCAGCATACACTTGAGGGGAACACCACACACTGTGCCTGCCACAAGAAGCAATGTTGGTACTTTGGTTGTTGTTGACAGCACACACAGAGTATGAAAATAAAGCTTACATGGGCCCATCTCTTTGAACACCTGTGTACGGGAGCCTGGACAGTCTGACTGGCTGAGATCCCCTGGAGCAGTGCACATGGCGCGTGCGTATTTTATTTCCACATTTGCAACAGAAATGCAGCACCAGTAATACACTTGTGTTTTGCTGCATTAAACTGTGATACATAGTGCTGTCCTAAGAGTCAAGAGATTGAACATATGAAGCTGCCTTATACTGAATCAGACCCTTGGTCCATCAAAGCCACTATTGTCTACTCAGACCGGCAGCAGCTCTCCAAGGTCTCAGGCTGAGGTCTTTCACATCACCCACTTGCATAGTCCCTTTAACTGGAGATGCTGGGGATTGAACCTGGGACCTTCTGCATGCCAAGCAGAGGCTCTACCACTGAGCCACAGCCCCTCCCCACTCTTGTTAGGACCAACAACATACTAGCCACAGAAAGAGTCACAGGGCTGGAAAAGATCAAAAGGATCAGGGGTTCCCAAAGTTGGCGCCAGCCAACATATTTTCTGGTGCCCGCCAAGTGTTTTTAGGAAGTGGGTGGGGCCTGGTAGGGCTGATAGGTTAGTGGGTGGAGCCTGGTAGGGAAAGGCTTCTGATTGGCTGTGTAGATTTTTAAAAACTGCACTGTGGCAATCCTTTTGCAGCTGGCTCCGCCTCCTCAGGCAGCCATTTTGTTGCTGCGCCCACCCTGCCATGTCAGAATTCCCAGGGTGCCCGCAGGCTGAAAAAGGCTGAGGACTCCTGAAATGGATCATCTCACCCAGTATTCAGACTCGATACCATCTACAGGATCTCTGCCAGGATCGCACCCATTAAAAAAAAAAAGTCTACAAGGAACCTCCATTAAAAACAATAATTTTCCTGTGGCAGCCTCACACAAATGTGGTGTGAGGTCCCACTGTGATCTCCACATTATGACGTCGCCTCAGTTTCCAATAAAGCCACAAAAATTTCAGTTGCCAGGAAGTCTGTAGAGTCACGGCACCAGAAACCATCCACCTTTGCTGCCAGAAAGGATCACTGAGCTCAGCTCCGCCCACACAGTGATCCATGGGCCATAACTAAACCGCATGTGCGCACAACCCCCCCCCCCAAAAAAAAAACCCGCAGAGCAAATTGTACCGGATCACTCAAGTGAGTGAGTCAAGTGTTATCCTGAAGCAGAAAAAGAAGACAACTCAAATCACAAGGAAACAATCCTTCCCCCGGCCCAACATTAAGGTCATTAGGAAGAGTAACCAGGATAAATGCCTTCCTGACCACAAACAGAGGATCAGCAAAGTCCATCACCGGGCCATACCAAAGGAAATGATTACAGTCACAGGCAAGAAAAATTCTTCATCCAGGCTGAGTACAAAGGGCACAGCAATGCACACAGCCACTGGACACGCATAAAGCCTGCAGGCACCTCCCGATGTGAAGATTTCACCATTTCGCTCCTTTTCTAGGAGGGTAAAATATTTGTGCCTCTGAACAGGAGGAGTAACCTGTGGCGCATGCACAGACCTCTCAGGAGCTCCATGGCGCAGAGTGGTAAGCTGCAGTACTGCAGTCCAAGCTCTGCTCACAACCTGAGTTCGATCCTGGCAGAAGTCGGTTCCAGGTAGCCGGCTCAAGGTTGACTCAACCTTCCATCCTTCCGGGGTCGGTAAAATGAGTACTCGGCTGGCTGGGGGTAAAGTGTAGACAACTGGGGAAGGCCATGGCAAACCACTCCGTAAACATAGTCTGCCTAGTAAATGTCGGGATGTGACATCATCCCATGGGTCAGTAATGACCCGGTGCTTGAACAGGGGACTACCTTTACCTTAGGGGAGGGGCCAGGGCTCAGTGGGAGAGCATCTGCTTGGTTTGCAGAAGATCCCAGGTTCAATCCCTGGCATCTCCAATTAAAGGGACAAGGCAAGTAGATAATGTGAAAGACCCCGCCTGAGACCCTGGAGAGCTGCTGCCGGTCTGAGTAGACAATACTGACTCTGATGGACCAAGGGTCTGATTCAGTAGAAGGCAGCTTAATGTGTGTTCATGTGTGACAGGGAACAAACAATCTGTTGCTCATGCCCAGTCAAGGGCTAGCAGTAAAGGAGGAAAAGTGTTCCATGTTCTCACAAGAGGACAGACTATGCTCTATGCTGTGAAGACAAGATTCTCATGTTTGTTTGTTTGTTTGTTTGGTCATCAACAATGAGATTGGAATTCTACCATATGCGCATGCCTCTTTACAAATCCCTGGGGAAAATACTGCAGAATCCTAGAGACCAGCTTCACATCTTCAAATGTCTAAGCCACTTAAATTTTCAAAGTACCGGGAGCAACTGCACATCATGTAGCAACATCCTCATGGTGTAGCAGCACGTATTGTATGCATGATAAGGAGGGCCTTCCTCCTTTCCGCAGTGGGCCACAACTGAAGCCCCAGGTGAAGTGCTGCAATATATCCTTCTTGGGAGGATCGCCATAAAGATTCTTTACAGGGCCTTTACCCATCAAGGGAGTGGCTCCAGGAATGCCAGAGGAAACATTGCAGACCAGTGGTTACAGGGAGAGAAAAGCAGTTCCTAGCACCAAATGGTTGCTAAGTGTAGCTGCAACCACATGTAGCTCTCTGGGAGATCCTGGGCTGAATTCCATGTATTTGTGAGGCACAGAAGGTAGGAAGTCGTTTAGTTTCAAATGCACAGCCATGGCTTAGGAATCTGGCCCCTTCTCTTGTTGTAAAGCACCTGGAGAGAAATTTGGAGCCAACCTCCTGCTCCACAACCAGAGGATCTCTCTCCCCAATCCAGTAAACACAACCCATGTGGAGGAACATGCTTGTTGGTTGAACCATGTCTCTATGAGAAAGCCAGCAGGTGAGACAATATAACTCTTTGTGCAGAGTAAAGCTCAGCACAGGGCTCAACCCTGATAAAAATAAGATTCCCGTGGGGTCTAAAACTCATTTCAAGGGGCCAGCTTAGAAAAAGTCTACAGCCATGAATTAAAACGTATTGAAAATCCCTTCTTTCCAGCATCACATATCCATTGTTTTTGGCACGGATGCTGCACAAAGATTCACATTTCTAGTTGCCAACATCCAACTTGGGGGCATTCCAGGCACCTGGGATATTTTCCCCACCTTGCTGTCTGCCACACGTGGGCCAAATTCGACAGAACACCTATCGCTTTGAACTCAGACAGTGATTTGCAACATACAAGAGCATGTTTTCTATACATCAGCTGCTCTGTCCCAAGGTCCAAACCAAACCTCAAAACATGCTCGGCTCCTTTACTCTCAAGGCACGTCTGGTGCGTAAACACTCACCCGCCACAGGTATGGCATGGATCTGCGCTCGCGACAGGAGCTCCAGCGACGGTTCGCGTCCGGAAACGCCATCTGAAGAGAAACACGATTCGGTTTCGTAAATCGTCTGCAACATCTCCGGCAGTCCCCGCGCCGAGGATACAAGAAGCATGCCAAGGGGCAATCGCGCACTGCCGGTTATCCACTTCAGTTTTTCTTTATGACAATCCGTTCCACGGCCGAAAGGCTCAGGGAGTTGCCTGTTTTTGTGCTGTACAGCCTTTGCAAGCTAGTCAACATCCCCTTCTGATTCCAGACGCAAACATATACAGCAGTCCTCTCTCTGGAAGCGTCTTGCCGGGAAAGTGAATTGTCTCTCAGCAATGAGGGGAGGGGAAAACAAAACCCAAAACTAAATCAAAGCCACCGGGAAAGGAAAATACATTTTTTTGGTGCGGGCTCGTATTCGAATCTTCTCAGGGGTAGAGGAGGGATGGATGTGTCGACAGTTCTCTCAACTCCAGAAAAAAAGGGCTAGGCGAAGCTTGAGATGCAGAAGGAGACCGGGGTGACAGATAAGGGGGGGAGGGAGGTTTTGCACCTCAGGCACAGTTTGATTCACACGGAGAGGGGCAGGTTTAGCGACACCTCCTTAGCCATAAGACAGGTAAAAAGATCAAAACCAAACCTCCCCCCCCCAAAAAAAAATAACCACAAAAACCAGAACGGTGAATCTAGTCTCGAGAAGAGATCTCCAGCAAAACGGAGGCTGTCATTTTTCTTGCAAAGACCCCCGTTTTACCAAGGCACAAGCGTCGGATCCCTTTGCACGGTTTTGTTTCTCCCCGTTCCTGCCACCGAGCGAGATGGCTTCTGCCGGGGGTGACCTGAAATAGAACGTGGGGAGGGGCCAGCTATAAATAAACCCAGCCGAGCTCTCTGGGAGCCGGGGGGGGGGGGGATGGCTCGGGCGAAAGGAGCCGCCTGCCTATCAGAAGCTGCTTTTCAACCACAGGGGTCAGTGGAAGAGATTCCCTGGGGGGGAAAGTCTGCGCCGGCTGCCAAGCCGAGGAAAAGAAGGGGAGGCAAGAACAAAAGGGGGGCGGGAATGGCTGCTTCGGTGTCGTGGGTGCCGGAGTCCATCCGCTGCTACTGGATTTATTAAAGGCCAGTGTTCTTAAAAAGCGGCATTCTCATTTAAAAAAAAAAAAAAAACCCTAGACTTTGGGTTTTTTTTTTTTTAAGAACAAAAATAAACCAAGAGGTGGTAATCCCGAAACTGTATGGGGGACAAGATCAAGGCAGTATATGCTCCGCGCTAAAAATAAAAGCCGAATTCTGCACTGAGGTAACCGGAATGTTATGTCCACGATGGCCAAATAATTTATACGCGGCAGTCAAATTTACAAGCTGTATCCTCCTAGCAGGCAAAGATCGTGGTCCGGCCCTCCCCGAGCTCTAAAACAGCTTCTGAGACCGAAGATAAGCAATGCAATCCCTGATGCATAGTCAATAAACAGCTAGAAACGTGGGTTTTGCTTTTTAAAAAATTAATCGTTAAGTAGGGCTGCCAAAAGCGGCAGGAGTGGTTCTCAAGGGAGGCAACCAGCTTCCCCCCCCCCCCAATTCATCTTGACAAAGCTAGCAAAGCCGGCAGACTCAGGCCTCAATGGCACATGCAGGAAATTGAGGTAGAATGGACAGTAACACTTAAGACTGCAGGAGATTGATTCCGGCTAAAAACGTTTCTGCATATTAAAAAAACAAACATAGATTCATAGAGTTGGAAGGGACCAGCAGGGTCATCTAGTCCAGCCCCCTGCACAATGAAGGAATTTCACAACTACCTGCCCCCACACACACACCCAGCGACCCCTACTCCATGCTCAGAAGATGGCCAAGATGCCTTCCCTCTCATGATGTGCCTAAGGTGATAGAATCAGCATTGCTGACAGATGGCCATCAAGCTTCTATTTAAAAACCTCCAGGGAAGGAGCACTTACCACCTCCTGAGGAAGCCTGTTCCACTGAGGAACTGCTCTGTTAGAAAATTCTTCCTAATGTCTAGACGGAAACCCTTTTGATTTAATTTCAACCCGTTGGTTCTGGTCCGACCTTCTGGGGCAACAGAAAACAACTCGGCACCATCCTCTATATGACAGCCCTTCAAGTACTTGAAGGCTGATGATCATATCCCCTCTCAGTCTTCTCTTCTTCAGGCTAAACATACCCAGCTCCTTCAACCTTTCCTCATAGGACTTGGTCTCCAGACCCCTCACCATCTTTGTTGCCCTCCTCTGGACACACTCCTCAAACCACAACCTTCCATGCGAACAGAAAATTAATACAGCAGGGTGAAAGCTTCTACCCCCGATATGCCGGCTTTCTGTTTACAAGGAAGAAAAGGGTCTTAGAGCATTCCAAAATGTGATATATCCATGCTTTTCCCACATGCTTTCTGCTACTGTCCATTCTAATGCCTCTTTATCTTGCATGTATGAACTGGGCCTTAATACCAAACGATCACATCCCCACCTATGAAACAGCAACCAAATGGCTGGGGTGCAGCTTAACAGGGGTGAGGTATCAGAGGGCATTCTAACTTCTCACACACATTTTATTTCCTTAGCAACCCCTTCCACAAATTAAGCAGCTTTTAATTTTCCAATTCATATCACTGGACCTGTTTCCCGCTGCCCCCCCCATCTCAAAGACACTTTGTTGGACTCCCTCTTTGGCACCATGCATTCAAGCAAACCCCTCTGGGGGTCTCCAAAGCAGAATTAGCAAACGCTCCACTGGTCCTCCCCTAAGCATCAGATAACCTCTGATACAACTGCAACCAGGCAAGTGCTAGGTCATGGGTCTGCAACCTATGGCTCTAAACCAAATATACAGAACCAAATACAGCTCTTTAAAAACATAAGTTAAAGTATACTGGGGGGATAGACAGGATGCCAGAATAACCAATATGTGAAGGGAACAGCAGGCAAAGGCTTTTATGGACCTCACAGGCTTCTCAGAGATGCTTTCTGTGCGCAAAATGCTGTCAAGTAGTACTTATAGCACCCCAGCAAGAGACTAACAGAGGTGGTTTGCCATTGCCTTCCTCTGCGTATCGACCCTGGTGGTCTCCCATCCAAATACTAACCATAGCTGACCCAGAGATGCTTTGTGGGTGTGTTAAGTGCTGTCAAGTCGACCCTGTGAATCAATGTCCTCCAAAACATCCTATTCTTAACAGCCTTGCTCAGATCTTGCAAATTGAAGGCCGTGGCTTCCTTTATAGAGTCAAAGGGAAATGATCGAGGCGAACAGTTGCCAGTAATCCAAGTGTGAACCATGCGCAGATTTATGCCAATGTACAAAAACAAAGGCCTGGTGTGCCCCCTGAGTATATTTATTACCGGTCTTGACAACTGACGTGTGCTGGTTCCTAAAAGAAGATTCACAACAGCCAGTGCTTTGGTTGTGGATAGGGTTGCCAGGTCCCTCTTTGCCACCGGTGGGAGGTTTTTAGGGTGGAGCTTGAGGAGGGTGGGATTTGGAGTGGGGGAGGACTTTATCGCCATAGAGTCCAATTGCCAAAAGCGGCCATTTTCTCCAGGGGAACTGATCTCTATCGGCTGGAGATCAGTTGTAATAGCAGGAGATCTCCAACTAGTACCTGAAGGTTGGTAACCTTAGTTGTGGAAGCTTTATGGATTGTTAATCAACACATCAATTAACTGTAATGTTAAGCCATATGGTTTTAGTAATGCAAAAGGGGCTTTCTTATTCTGGTTCTGATCGTTTACTCTGAATGTCGATGTTGTTTAAATTGCACAAGGTTGCTGACACCGGCTCCTCGGAGGCTGCATTCACATGTGACCATGGTTAAGGAGGGGAAATGCAAGTGAACCTGGTTTCCTTCACTTCTCCTTCTTCATACCAGGAATTCTGGTGAAACACTAACTGAGATTAAACAGAGACATACAAACGCTGGCACGTACATTAGCCAGAAGTAGCCCCTCCAGCTCCCACTATCCAGGATCCAGTTTAGTGGCAGGCAGGGGATTAAATCTGGTTAGCCCACGCACCTGCATTCGTACATTATGAGTAACCAAAGTTAATTCTTAACCAGGATTCGCAGCGTGCGAAAGGAAGGAGAGAAGTAAAGTGCACGACATAACTCAGCCCACAAGCCATGTTCATGTGCATTTTTCCTTACCCTTTGTTACACAGGACATCTGAATGCAGCCTAGCAGTACCATCCTGAACAGAGTTATACTAAATCCACTGGCTTACGTAATTCTGTTTAGGGTGATACTGTAAGGTTCCCACCAGTTTGGCTTTCACAGCCCAGCCCAAATCCAGACCTGATCTTCAGGGAGAGTGTGAGGGACGTGTAGAATGCGAGGACCAAACTTCATGCCATTCTGGGGATTTGTCATCAGCTCCCCAATATGTAACTAAGAAAGACTCAGGAAGCAGCAGCATGGGTTCGCCCAGCATAGATTACGGACACGATGCCGAGAAAGGGGTTGTTTTTCAGTTCTTCCCTTCCCATGTGCTGTTTTCCAGTCAAGACTGCCTTTCCTCCTGGACTGGAGAGTGAAACAAAATAGGCACTTGGGTAGAAGAAGAGTTGGTTTTTACATGCCGACTTTCTCTACCACTTAAGGAAGAATCAAACCGGCTTACAATCACCTTCCCTTCCCCTCCCCACAACAGACACCCTGTGAGGTAGGTGGGGCTGAGAGTGTGTGACTAGCCCAAGGTCACCCAGCTGGCTTCATGTGGAGGAGTGGGGAAACAAACCCAGTTCACCAGACTAGCCTCTGCCGCCCATGAGGAGGAGTTTCCCCACTCCTACACATGAGGCCAGTTGGGTGACCCTGGGCTAGTCACAGTTCTCTCCGAACTCTCTCAGCCCCACCTACCTCACAAGGTGTCTGTTGTGGGGAGAGGGAGGGACTGTAAGCCGGTTTGATGCTCAGCATATAAAAACCAGCTCTTCTTCTTCTTCTAAATCTACCGAGAGAAGCCCAAGTATGCCAAGGCTAGTTCCACACAAGGCGTGGAACAAGCAGCACCGTGAAAGCAACAGCAAGCAATGCAGCAGCATGTAGGGCACGGTGTCTGAACCACACCCCACCATGCTGCTGCCCCCCATCATCCTAGTTATATTGATGCAAAAGCGCTGATTCAAATGCTAATCTTCCCCCACCCTGCAGCCCTCTGTTCCCCCAATAGCTGGACCACAACGGAGTTTTTTAAAAGCTCTGTTAAGGGCTAAAAAGGGTGGGGGGAAAGCCGAAGTTGCGTGTCACCATTTTGGAAATGGTGCGAAGCTCCGCCACCCCCTCCGGAGTGGCTGCGGAGCAAAGGGAGTTTTTTCTTCGCTTTGGCTTAAAAGGAAACGTTCTGGGAGGCCATGAGCCCATATGAAAATGCCACCCCCCCCAAAAAAAAATGTGGGCATGCAGTGTTCCAGTAGAGAGCAAATCCTGAGGTGGAAGCATCCCCAAACAAGCTAGATCTGTAGTCAGTTCCCCAACACCTGCCCAATTTCTTGCACAACAATTCATTCTGTCCTTCTAGCCTGCGTGGCTGTGCCCATCCCTCAGTGGGCTGTCCCGTGGGTTTTCCTTTGCTCTAAGGTGGAGGAAATTTCCACTGATCTAGTACAACCAGTTTCCCCTCTCTGGCACATTTACCAGGTAAGGTAAAGGCAGCAACTGAATTCTTTTTCTTTCCATTATGTTGTCAGCTTGCACAACGCGCTGAACCTTGCTCACTGACCTTCCTTCACGTTTATGTGTTTTGTTTAATTGTGTGTGCTTGTTTTTTTAAAAGTTTGCTCAAAATGTTTCTGTTTCTTGGCCACCTTGGGGGCCCTAAACTGGGTGGAAAGGTGGCATTAAAATGGGTTAAATCAGTGATTCTCAACCTTTTTCCGACCATGGCCCCCTTCCGACCTTGGTTCCTTCTTGTGGCCGCCCCTGTCCTACTGGTAGAAAGGTAGCTATTTAAATGTTTTGCTTGTAAATAGCCAATGAACAAAGAAGCATAAACAGCCACACAAAATGCACACATGCAGTTCTTATTGGGAAACTGAAATTTACAAAAAAATACCCCACAAAAAGGGAATACAACACGCTAATAAACAAATATGTTCACATACAAGAGAGAACCACTAGGTTAAATAACAAGAGCTCTAACACAGTGCCACCTAAATAAATTACTATGTATGGGTTGTAAGCATGAGGCAGGACATTTTTAAAAATGTTACTCTAACATCAAGCCTAAACTGACCCTAGAAGCTAAAATGACTAAACTGAGGCTATCGTATTTTGGCCACATTATGAGAAGACAAGAGTCTTCCCCTGGAAAAGACAGTCATGCTAGGAAAAGCTGAGGGCAGCAGGAAAAGAGGAAGACCCAACAAGAGATGGATTGACTCAATAAAGGAAGCCACAGCCCTCAATTTGCAGGATCTGAGCAAGGCTGTCAAAGATAGGGCATTTTGGAGGACTTTCATAGGGTCGCCATGAGTCGGAAGCGACTTGACGGCACTTAACACAAACACAACTTTAGCAACATTTACTGGACCTTTAGAAAGATTAATACTGAACAATTACACAGGGGTCCCTACGCCTGAAAAACGAGCGCCATTTGTTTATTATTTTAATATGATGATTTTATGGGGCGGTTTAAATGGTTTTATCTTTGTATTGTGATGTTAGTGTATTTTACTGCATTTTATGTATTAAGCATTATGTTGTTAGCTGCCCTGAGCTCGGCCTTGGCCAGGGACTGAGGCTGGGATAAAAATCAAAATAAATAAAATAAATAAATAAATAACAACAACATTAACTGACGCCTCTACCAGCTGATAAAAGAAAAGCACAGGCCTCAATACAAAGTTATGACAGAGCATAACACCACCATACATTTCCCCCAAGGCACGTCTGATTGCACATGTATTGTAAGTTCCATCCATGTGGGGGCCCAATCTGAAAAAAGGCCCCACCGGGAGTCTATACTTGCCCCACTGATGAAACCTGGGTATACCCCCCGCCCGAAAAGGAGAAGACTGAGAGGGGATATGATAACCATCTTCAAGTACTTGGAAGGGCTGTCATATAGAGGAGGGTGCCAGGTTGTTTTCTGTTGCCCCAGAAGGTCGGACCAGAACCAACGGGTTGAAATTAAATAAAAAGAGTTTCCGTCTAGACATTAGGAAGAATTTCCTAACAGTTAGAGCAGTTCCTCAGTGGAACAGGCTTCCTCGGGAGGTGGTGAGCTCTCCTTCCCTGGAGGTTTTTAAGCAGAGGCTAGATGGCCATCTGTCAGCAATGCTGATTCTATGAACTTGGGAAGTTCATGAGAGAGAGGGCATCTCGGCCATCTTCTGGTCACTAGGGGTGTGTGGGGGGGAAGGTAATTGTGAATTTCCTGCATTGTGCAGGGGGTTGGACTAGATGACCCTGGTGGTCCCTTCCAACTCTATGATGAGTACACTTGGAGCTAATAACGAGGCAAATAGAGCCCCCGAGGCTGTTTCAGGTCAAGAAAACGGGATTGGGTAGCTGGCTTAAAACCCACTCTCCATGGTTCTGATCCAAATCAAAGCCCACATATGCCTGTGATTAAGTTCCCAGCACGGAAATCATCGCGCAAACCTGGGGAAAACTTAATGCCTAGGCCATCCAGAGGGAGTGGAGAAAGTATCTTTTTGTTTGGCCTTGACTCAGCTGAACAGCTGAGCAGAGCGGGTGGCCATTTCAAATTCTCATTTGTGTTCCATCTCCTGGCCCTGCCGTGTCAATTGCTTACACTCCTAATTGTTTTTAATTGCGTAATCCGCCTTCATTTTCAACAAGAAAAGCAGAGTACAACAAAATAAATAGCTCAGTCACATTAAGATGACTGAGTTTGCCTAAAATGGAGAATGTTATCTTAATCTGAGGTTTTTAGCTAATTTATCTATTTAAGAATTATATATCCCATAGTTTGAGATACTGCATCTTTTAATTCTATTTTGTAATTGATACAGGTGTTTTGGTGGCTTCGCTGTATTCATAAATCTTATTAGCAGTCATATATAAAGTCTGCTGCTTAAAGTTGGGCCATGGCAATTCGATTTTTTTCTTTTCTTTTAATATTTAGTGAATTTTAGTTTCTTAAATATTAGTCAAGAATTTTAGTCAGGTATTGTCTTTTTAAAATCTATGTAATCTTTTATCTCATGAATAGATGATACAAATGATTTACTGGCATATGCCGTACTAATAAATCTGATTGAGTTTTCTGTGCGTCAGAAACCTACAGAAGTAGAAATGAGTTAAAACAGTTGTTTTTTTTAACCCTGATGACAGATTTGTCTGTTTTTGTCTGGAGGTCTCAGATTCTGAGGTGGGTTTGTCAAAATGTAAGTTAACTTTTTGTACTGGATAATTTCCCTTCTCTTATTTTTGATGGCTCATCCGTTTCTTTGGCTTGTTAACCTTTTTTTTTGAATTCTAGCTTTATGGAAGAAATGAGGGTTTTTTAAAATCTGTGTAATAACCGAGTTTTAGAGGTTTTGAAATCTACGTAATGACTGAGTTTTAGATGTTTAGAACATCAGTTTTACTACCCAGCTTCTGATCATGGGAATCAGGTCAGCATTGGCTCAGGAAACCACATAGCCTGCAAGGTCTCCCGCCCTTCCCAAGCATGGACCACCTTCAAAAGACTAAGGAGGGCTGTGTGGAAACTATTATGCCACAGGAAAAAAACCCACACTTATCCAAATAAATTTTACATCTTTCCCTTCATCAAGTACAATAACGGTATCTAATTTTGAACCAAGTGCTGTTTCCCCATCTTCCTTAAATTTGGACATATTCAGAGTGTCTGATCCAACAACTCTTAATGGTGGATGCCCATACAGGCCTTCCAGGGGGCAAGCTGCAAATCAGAGGCTTTGGGTAACCCCCTTCCAATAACCTGAAAAGGAGATGGATTTTATATTGCTCACTCCACCCCAAGGATAAAATCCGAGACTCTTCCCCCAGGCCCTTAAAAAAAAAAGAAAGAGAGCAAATAGGAACCATACTTAAATTTACGGAGTAGGCTGATGGCCATCAGAGCACAAGCGTCTCACTGAATATATGACTGAGCATTAACGGTGGCCCCACGGGGCTTTCAAGGCAAGAGACGTTCAGGGTGCTTTGCCAGTGCCTGATTCTGCATAGTAATTTTGGACTTCCTTGGTGGTCTCCCATCCAAGTACCAACCAAAGGCAACACTACTTAGCTTCCAAGTTCTGATGAAATCAGGCTAGCCTGGGCCATCTAGATCATGGCGTGCATCTTACACCTATGCAAATAAAGTTGTCTTGTTCAGAGTGCTGCTTTATAAAGACTGAAGACTGAGAGGGGATATGATAACCATCTTCAAGTACTTGAAGGGCTGTCATATAGAGGAGGGTGCAGAGTTGTTTTCTGTTGCTCAAGAAGGTCAGACCAGAACCAACGGGTTGAAATTAAATTAAAAGAGTTTCCATCTCGACATCAGGAAGAATTTTCTAACAGTTAGAGCGGTTCCTCAGTGGAACAGGCTTCCTCGGGAGGTGATAAGCTCTCCTTCCCTGGAGGTTTTTAAGAAGAGGTTAGATGGCCATCTGTCAGCAATGCTGATTCTGTGACCTTAGGCAGATGATGAGAGGGAGGGCATCTTGGCCATCTTCTGGTCACCAGGGGTGTGGAGGGGGGAGGTAGTTGTGAATTTCCTGCATTGTGCAGGGGGTTGGACTTGATGACCCTGGTGGTCCCTTCCAACTCTATGATTCTATATCCCTTTTTGTTTTACTTGGGATTTTTTGGGGGGGACATTTAGTGATAACATTGCATACTAAATCGGTGGAAGCAAATTAAAAGTTAAGAGCCTTAATGGAGAACCTGGCTAGAGAGCATCATTGGAAACAATCAACATTTTTTGTGGTGGTTAGTACTATCAGAATCATTTTACAATTGTATCTGTTTGTAGAGCGGTCCATTAAACCCAATGCCACATGCAGAGGCTTAAGCACAAGATCTTCATCAGACATCTGTCTTGATTATATATAAATACCATTGCTGAAAGTCTCTAACTTTTGTCTGCTGGAATATCTGCTGGAGAGTTGCCACAGTATATACACATTGTCCATTTCTATAACTCTCAGGTCTGATTGGCTGAGGTACTAACCATAAAACATCTCATAATGGGCTGCATAAGATTCATGTAAGGTGATGCCGCTTTTTAAAAAGATTGATTGCCAAACTTCCAAAGGTATTAACCACTCCATTCTACTGGAATTATTTTGATATCTTAATATAAAATAATAATTTTCAAGTCTTGTCAAACTTATTCTTATCATTTCCTCACTGTCATTACTTAATTGAAAATATTAAAAGGAGATTCTTCAATTTGTCTATTTTTGCTTTAAGACATAAATGGTAGATTCACAAGTCAGAACTGCTTTCTGACATCAATCTTGGAACTGTAGGCTACGCAGCCTCACATAAGACCTGCCCGAAAAAATAATTTATGTTCATAATTAAGTAATCTGCAAATCTGGGCTTTGTTCTTTATTGAAGAATTATCCATCTATTCCTCCCTGCCCTAAAAGTCCACTGGTTTTTAATACCTTTTTTCCCCTTTAAATGGGATTTGGTTTTACTTGCATCTTCAGGTTTTAATACACAAATCAGGATTCTTTTCTGTTTTAACAAGAAAGCTCTACTGACGCTTTAAAAGGTAAAGGTCCCCTGTGCCAGCACCGGGTCATTCTTGACCCATGGGGTGATGTCACATCCCGACGTTTCCTGGGCAAACTTTGTTTATGGGGTGGTTTGCCAGTGCCTTCCCCAGTCATCTTCCCTTTACCCCCAGCAAGCTGGGTACTCACTTCATCAACCTCGGAAGGATGGAAGGCTGAGTCAACCTCAAGCCGGCTACCTGAAACCGACTTCCGTCGGGATCGAACTCAGGTCGTGAGCAGAGCTTGGACTACAGCACTGCAGCTTACCATTCTGCGCCACGGGGCAGATGCTTACTGATGCTTACAGGGGTTTAAATAATCTCTGCAAGTAGTTTGGAATTGTTATTGTACCCAATTACAAGGAGGTTGCAGAGTCTGAAGGGAGAAGAGAGATACCTCTAAGACGAAGACCCCGCTGTTGGACACACACATCACCAGAAAAACTTGCATTGTACTCCTATTAAAACTAGAACTGCTTAGGCCTCTGAACCTATGCTGCTTTGATGCTACTAATGTCTGGATGTTTGCTACTCACTGTCTATAATAACGTTTTGATCTGTACATTTAAAACAAAAGTAATGGCTACAAGGGCACTAGAAGGAGCCTCCAGAGCTTTCTGCTCCAAAGTAAACAGACCATTAGCTTCTTACAGCTCAGGAAAGGGGAACGAGTGACTTCATGATTGTGGATCAGGGAGTTTGGACACTGGCATTTTTTTGTAGATTGTTAAAAGTATGATCTCGCCAGAGATAAATGGATCACACTATACATTCAGAGGTGGGGACCTGCCCTAAAGCAAGATATAGTTGCAAAGTTATTGGCTGATACTGATCCATATGTAACCCTCGCTGTGGCAAAAATTTTATCTATGGTTTTTAATGATACCTCCTTTTAACTGTACTGTTTAGATATTATATTTTTGTATGTTTGGTTATTTATGTACTATGGAATGTATTGAATTTGTTTTGCTTGTGACCTATTGGTCCATGAGCATAAAGAATGTAATAAAGGAAAAGGACCATATAAAACCAGACAAGTATTTGTGTGGCAATGTCCAGGGAAATAGGCATAAGGAGGACGGGGCCCAACAAACTTTTCTACTTGTGAAAAAGACAGGAGGAGGTCCCCGTTTGATCATGAAAAAGGCTATGCTGGGGATCATGGGACCTGCACTGACAAAAAGCCATGTGGAATAGGGATTGTAGTAAGAAGAATTGTATTAGGTTGACCCCAAAAGCTGGCTGGATCCAACCCAAAGAACCCCGCTGGATCAGAGAAGCGGTCCAGCATCCCGTTTCACACGGCAGCCCATCAGTTGCTCTGGACAGCCAAACACACAGAGGTCGAGGCCTTCCCCTGATTCTCCCTTCTCGCTCTGGTAATCTGAAGTTTGCTGTCTCAGTGTATGGAGGTTCCCTTTACTCTGGGTACCCAAGGTTGGGTAGAAAGAAAATATGTATGTATGTATATAAATACTAAAAATATAATTTATTAGAAGCGCTAAGTAAAGGTTAAAAATATTTTAAAACATTAAAATAGCACAATGGCATTTCCTTGGGTTGATCTCTGTAACCACATACCAAACGTGTTTTGGCCTATTGGGCCTTCATCAGTGGTTAATTAAAACACATGTTAAGCCTGCACACATTTACAGAAATAAATACATACATATACAAACAGTTCAAACCCAACCATGCATGTGTATAGGTTGTAAAATCTATTACCAGTTACTCAAACATCTGGTCAGATTGGTTCTATTTGTAATACTGGTTAGTGTATGTCTCTCATATACTACGTGTGCAGGTATCAACCTAGTAGAGCAGTTCCCTTTACTCAACATGGCTAGAAGGCATTGATGGACCGAACCTCTGCCAATCTGTCTAATCCTCTGGAGCATCATTATGCCCACTGGCAGTGAAATGCCTAGCTGTATATCACACATACATAACAACTGTCTAGGGAGAAACTCCTTTCTATGGCATTTAAATAGTTAGAAAAAAGCATACTATCCAATCGAAATTCTCTCTGCGAGGTGGAAAAATGGGAGCCGTTAGTCATTTCGTAATACCACCTGGATCACAGTGGGAAGGGAAACCTAGGGGGTGGGGAATTAAACTTCCTTTTCTGATTCCTGTTACAGCAAGCTAGAGATGATCATATGGCAGAGATTTGAGGCCTGGAGTTTAAGACAATAGGTTTAAGCTGCTGATCTGCCGGGGTCTCTTTTTTAAAATAGCTCTCATCCAAGCTTCACCTGGCTGCCCCCATTCTATGGCTGCAAAAGTGTAGAATAGGGTTGGAGGTTTGCAGTCAGGACTGAGGGAGATACAGAGGTAAATACAGAGTGAAAAAATTATTTATGGCTGCAGCCCTGCAGCATCTGCTGGCTGGCAAATACGGCCCTCGAACTCATTTGGGTTTTAAAAGCCTCACTAAAACTAAATGGCTTAAGGAGTGTGGTGCATGAAGGGAAACAATTTTTTCCCCAGATGCCAAGGATTATACTTTGTTCTAAAACAGCGATGCCCATTGCATCATGCTCCACTAGTAAGCTGCTGAAGCTTACTTATTATGTAATTATTACCTCTGCTGTGCTCCGTTGAGAGATATCTATGTGACAGCAGTACTACAGCCACTACACAAACACAGAGTTGTTTTGAAGTGGACACGCAAAGTCCTTGCATTAAGACGCAGTTTGCCAGTGTGGGATATTAGAAACACTGGCTAACTGCACTGTCTTGTAGTTGCGGTCCTCGCCTGCAGAAGCAACATCTCATGCATGCAAAAAAAAAAAAAAAAAGGGATCTTGCACATTAATTAAATGGTGGAACTCCCTGCCCCAGGATGTGGTGATGGCTGCCAACTTGAAAGGCTTGAAGAGGGGAGTGGACATGTTCATAGAGGAGAGGGCTATCCATGGCGACTAGTCAGAATGGATACTAGTCATGATGCATACCTATTCTCTGCAGGATCAGAAGAGCATGCCCATTATATTAGGTTCTATGAAACACAGGCAGGAAGCTGCAGCAGTCGTCTTGTTTGTGGGCTTCCTAGAGGCTCCTGGTTGGCCAATGTGAGAACAGACTGCCGGACTTGACGGGCCTTGGTCTGATCAAGGATGGCTTTTCTTCTGTTCTTATGAATCCTTGACTGCCCAAACTCAATAAAATCCTATTATGAGTTTCTGTGTGTTGAAGAGCTGCCAGAAAGGGAGCTAAGGGGCATGCAGTAGGATGCACTTCGTGTGTCGTATCCCTACTATACAATGTGGTAGCAGTAGGTTGGTCTTGGACGAAATACAAAGTTTCTGTCCCACAGATGAACCAGAAGCCTTCCTCTAGGGAAGAGGCAAGTTCTGCCAGCGGAAGGCTCCTTGTACTAGAAAACGTTGTTACTAGTGGAACACCACCTTTGCAATCCAGCCCCGTGGCTTTTACTGTGTTCACACTCACAACAACCCTGTGAGCAGTGACAGGGGGTGGAAAATTTCCCAGTGCTGTAGTTTTCCATAGAAGTTTTTTCCACATGACATATGGAAATACAGTCTGTTTATCTATAGTTGTCAGGGCTGTTGTGCTACAAA
The DNA here is from genome assembly GCF_029931775.1 of Euleptes europaea. Taxonomy (NCBI): domain Eukaryota; kingdom Metazoa; phylum Chordata; class Lepidosauria; order Squamata; family Sphaerodactylidae; genus Euleptes; species Euleptes europaea. Next base: position 22,413,428 of record NC_079329.1, on the reverse strand, counting down.
TCAATCGCGCTAGATGGGCTAAATGTGGGATATGAAACATGAAGCTGCGCTTGTACGCAGTCCAGATTTCTACATAGTGTATGTGCCTCCTTTTGCTAATATGATTTGAATTATTCAAATCGGAAGATTTTCCAGTTCAAGTTTTTCTGGAAAACCCACATCACTGCCTGAAAAAATCTTTTCTGCTTCTGTTCTGCAGGTGGGGATGTAAGGCAGAGAGATATACCTACAGTCTTACATGGCATATAGAGTCGCAAAAGCATCCGGCTGACCTTGGGCAGGGGCCGGGCGGAACACTATGCCCAGTGAGGTTTAGGTCCTGCAGAACCTGAAGCAATTCCGCAGGGCCTGTAAAACTGAGCTGTTCCACCGGGCATACGGTTGAGGGCAGCGACGGCTTCCACCAGGCTTCCTTTCCCTCTTCCTCCCCCTACCCACCTCTGTTAAGTGCTTTCTGATATGATTTTACTAATGGTGTTTTTTTTTTTTTTTAAGATCCCCTGTGCAAGCACCGGGTCATTCCTGACCCATGGGGTGACATCACATCCCGTTTTCTAGGCAGACTATGTTTACGGGGTGGTTTGCCAGTGCCTTCCCCAGTCATCTTCCCTTTACCCCCAGCAAGCTGGGTACTCATTTTACCGACCTCGGGAGGATGGAAGGCTGAGTCAACCTTGTGCCGGCTACCTGAAACCAACTTCCGTTGGGATCGAACTCAGGTCATGAGCAGAGCTTTTGACTGCAGTACTGCAGCTTACCACTCTGCGCCACGTGGTTCTTAATGGTATTGTTACCACTGCATAATTATTGCTGCTATGTCTGAAGGAGTCCGTTTTATTTATTTGATGATTGCTGACAATTTTTATTGAAATGCTAAGAGAAATGCTGAGAGCCAGCATGGTGTAGTGGTTAAGAGCAGTGGTTTGGAGCGGTGGACTCTGATCTGGAGAACCGAGTTTGATTCTTCACTCCTCCACATGAGCAGCGGAGGCTAATCTGGTGAACTGGGTTTGTTTCCCCACTCCTCCACATGAAGCCAGCTGGGTGACCTTGGGCTAGTCACTGTCTCTCAACCCCACCTACCTTACAGGGTGTCTGTTGTGGGGAGGGGAAGGGAAGGTGATTGTAAGCCGGTTTGAGTCTCCCTTAAGTGGCAGAGGAAGTCGGCATATAAAAACCAGCTCTTCTTCTAAGATTGTTTTGTTTAAATGTTGTAAGCTGCTCTGAGCTCGACCTAGTCAGGAAGAGCAGCCTAGAAATCCATAAATAAATAAATACAGTTTTTCTGCCATCCCCAGCTATTCCTCTTTGTAGTCAATCCTATCAAGGTAACGAGGCTCACATGGAAACCTACTAAGGGCTGGTTTTCAGATCCCTGCATCCCACACGCTAAAGCGATAGGTCACTGCTGGATATCAGTGCAGCCACTTGGATATTTCTGGGCAGGTCAAGAGCAAGCCCTGTATTTACCAGCCGTGTTAATTCAAAACCTAGACTTTTAAAATAGCCCTGGGATATTTATAGGATTTCTGCCAATTCTATCCCTCCCTCTACACCCTCCTCATGTGCTTTTGGACTTAACGTCAGAGAAGTTATTTATGGAGGCATGAGTGAAGGAGAGGCCAGAAGAGCTCTTTCATCCGCACACCCCCTTCTTTGCATGACTGGCCCCTCAGACCACGTCAAGGGAGAGGGTCACAATACAAGGAAAGGAGATATCCCACACGGCTGTCCTCCCCAGTACGAGGCCTTGGTTTTCATCCCAGAGGGACAGTCACACACTATGGAGCTGCCCATCTGAACCAGAAAACAGAGAGAAACATTGCCTTCCAAAGTCTCTGAAGGAGATTGGGAAGACTTTTTTCCCCTTCCAATGGGATGAATGCCCAGTTTTTATTCACTGGCAACATGGGATCCAGATTTCTTTCCCCTGAAGTAAAGCCTGTTGTGGCAATAGAACGTTTCCCCAATATTCAGATAGCAATCCATTTGCAAAAGTGCTGACGGAGCAAGTCCCAAACTATTTAGTTTATCCCCTACAGCAATGATCCATCTTGACCTAAAGGAGTCACTCAGTACCAGGGGCAAAAGACCCCTAGGATTAAGATTCATCCTAAGCCATATGTAGAGAGAGGATAAGCAGACCTTTGCCTCTACCCTCATCGTACCAGTTTCCAATCGGATCAGGGAATTTGACACGCATCTCTGGAGTAGAAGGGCAGCTCTAAGAAATTTGGATTGCACCAGTTCAAGAGGTGTAAAGCAAGAAGGTGTAGAGCCAAGGTGAGTCCCGTAGAGCATCTGAGCTAATGTTTTTGTGGGGAAGAGTTTAAGGGCGGCAGGGACATGGTGAGCCCCTTTTGTCCGCAAGAACGTAATTATATTGTCAGCTGTTCTCGTGCCTAGATTAGCGGAATAGGTATGCCTCCATTGAACACATAACACAATAAACACCAATACTGATTAATGACTTATTGGCGTGACTTAGACTGTGTGTGAATGTACACTCCTCTCTTCCATTCATACACAGCCAGCTAATTAGAGATTCCCACTTTTTGCGGCTAACTATGGTTTGCACACCACCTGGAAATCAGGATTCCAAATGGAATAACCCATGGTTTGGAATTCGGGTTTGCAGGAAAGTGCAAAAGATGGTTTATCGGTTTGGATACAAGGGCAAATTATGCTTTGCCACAAGTTAGGAACCACCTGCTTATCTGGGGAAGGAGGGGCTGTGCAAACCTGAGAATCCCCCAGACTCATTCGCATAGTGTCAAACCAGTATAGTCTGCTGTTATGTCTGACCCAAGCCGTAGCCAGTTATTCAAAGTTTCTCAGTATATAACATTTAACAATAAAAATGAAGGAACAGACGGAAAAATAAATGCGAACAGGATTTCATCTTTAGAGGACCGTGGTTGAGATATTCTTTTCCTCCCTAAAGAATAATCTTAAACATTCCTTTAAGCATAAGGACATTTTGCCTACTTGGTTTTTCCAACCCGCTGCAAGAACATACACTGGAACATGCTGCCAATCCCCCATTCAATCATTAAGTTCAATACATAATCCCAGTCTTCTTCTGTCAGCCTGACCTACCTCAGAGGATTGCTGTGTGGATTAAACGGAGGAGAAGAGATCCTTGGATACTGCTCTGAGCTCCATGGACGAAAGGGTAGGGTAAACATGTCATGGAAGGAAAGACAAATGCCTGTGGAAGGCCTATTAGCAAGGCACCGAGAACCAGAGTGGTGTCGTGGTTAAGAGCGGTGGACTCTAATCTGGAGAACCGGGTTTGATTCCCCACTCCTCTACATGAGCGGTGGATTCTAATCTGGTGAACCAGGTTGGTTTTCCCACTCCTACACACGAAGCCTCTTAGAACTCTCTCAGCCCCACCAACCTCACAAAATGTCCTGTTTTGGGGACAGTAAGGGAAGGTGCTTGTTATCCGCTTTGAGACTCCTTAACAGGCAGAGAAAATCGGCATTAAAAAAACCAACTCTTTTTCTTCTTAAGAACATAAGAACATAAGAAAGGCCCTGCTGGATCAGACCAAGGCCCATCAAGTCCAGCAGTCTGTTCACACAGTGGCCAACCAGGTGCCTCTAGGAAGCCACAAACAAGACGACTGCAGCAGCACCATCCTGCCTGTGTTCCACCGCACCCAATATAATAGGCATGCTCCTCTGATACTAGAGAAGTATCAGAGTATTCTTCTTCAAATCCTGTTCCCCCTACCCAGAAACTGCTATTTAGGGAACGCTGCCTCTCGCCAAGGAGGCTCCGTTTAACCTTCATGGCTAATAGCCAGTAATGGATTTATCCTCCATGAATTCAATCTGTGATTTATCCTCTGTAAAGCCTAATCATCTTTTAAAGCCATGCTAACTGCTAGGCATTACATCTGTTTGAAGCACTTCCTTTTCAGTGCAAAACTGGAGAAACTGTGCATAGGTTATTGATGTCAATGGACTTCGACTGGAATAAATCTGCACAGGATTGCCATGTTCACCCTGAATCCACGCTGCCTGTGAACTTCATTGGGTACATGTGCGATGTGAGATAGAATAGTTAGGGAGAAAGATAAAAGTTCACTCGAATCACTAAACATCAAAGCTGATGGAAGAGCTTCTGGGAGAAAGAAGCCCACACATTGTTCTGTGATATTTTGGTTGCTCCTAATAAAATGGTTACACTACCGCTTTTTGGAAATTTTTCCTGTAGACCAACACAGCTAGCTACAGTCTTTGTCTCTCAGTCTATTCATTCCTCCTCCTTTCTGTACTCAGGGTATATAAATAGCTGTACTGAGGAAACAGGAACCTCAGAGAAGGGTAAACCGTATGATACAGACATCTGAGAGAAAGGAGAAGACAGCAAATGGTCTCCGAGGACCCCTTCCTGGTAACCTGCCAACCAAACTAGACTAGCACCACCTAGTGACTGCTGTCAGTTGACAGTGAAGCTACTCCTAGTATTAAACCAATCGTTAGTATCACCAGGGCTCTGATACTCTGATGATACTCCCCTATCGGGGAGACCAAAAGACCTTTTCTCAATCCTGGGCATACATTTATGTCGAACTAAATACATGTAAAAGTTGTAGTGGTCCGCATGTTCAATGGCCAGTTTACACATCTGCTGAAATAGCCTCTTGCCTATAAATGTTCGTGCCACATGCAAAAAAAAAACCCACCTCAAGTCTTGATGGTGCCACAGAACTGTCTGTTGTCTATGGACAATCCCAACTATAAGTAACCCATTTACATTTAGGGGATTTTGATGATCAAAAAGCATCATGATAACCATTTTCACGTACTTGAAGGGCTGTCGTATAGAGGAGGGTGCCAAGTTGTTCTCTGTTGCCCCAGAAGATCGGACCAGAACCAACGGGTTGAAATTAAATCAAAAGAGTTTCCGTCTAGACATTAGGAATAATTTTCTAACGGAGTGGTTCCTCAGTGGAACAGGCTTCCTCGGGAGGTGGTAAGCTCTCCTTCCCTGGAGGTTTTTAAGCAGAGGTTAGATGGCCATCTGTTCAGCAAAGCTGATTCTATTATCTTAGGCAGATCATGAGAGGGAGGGCATCTTGGCCATCTTCTGGGCATGGTGTAGGGGTCACTGGGGGTGGGGGGGAGGTAATTGTGAATTTCCTGCATTGTGCAGGGGGTAGGACTAGATGACCCAGGTGGTCCCTTCCATCTCTATGATTCTATGATCCTATGAAACAGCAGCTTTGTGAGCTAATGGGGGAAACCACTAATCTGCCAGTCACAATAGATGCAGAGAGCAGAATTTTTTTACAATACCTCGCTTAAGCAGAAAGAGAATCAAAAAAATTATTCTGCCTGACAGTTGTCAGAATGAGGATTTCGATTCCTCTTTCCTTAATTTTGCTCTTAGTGTGACACTGTTCAGAGCCGAATTGGCCATATGAATAGTATCATTAAAGTAAGAGATTTCAATTCCTCTCTGAAGTTTACCTAGCAACTAGGTAATGCAACTAGGGTGAGTGTGTCTGTCCGAATGCAGGTCATCCCTGTTAGGGTATGTCAAACCAGAGTTTCAAACCATGGCTTGATGTTTATTAACTACAGTTATCCTTAACTAATGGTGGCATGTAATGTATGAATGTGGACATCCTGGCTTTATCTTGTCTTGTCCCCGAGTGCTGTCCTCCCACGCTCTCTGGCTACGAAATCTCCTGGCCACAGCAACAGCGATTAAACCAGCAACTCTCAAGGCAAATGAGGATTTGACTAACCAAAGTTAAAATAAACCACAGCTTGGTCTTCTGTCTGAACAGAGCAAATATACCTGCATTTTACAACGAAACATGACTGCAGTATCAATCCAGGGGGGGAAATGTGCTTTCCATTATCAACATTCTGGAAAACTGGTCTGACCATTATGTCACACTGGTTCTGAAAATGACAAGACCCATGGCCAAAGGATTTAAAATTATGGGTAGGCACTGGAGTGTTAAATAGCAATACAGGGGCAACAAATGGGTGTTCTCAGGTGCTCTCACCCACATCGCTAAAACCGCCTTTGAGTTTCTGTTACTCTGTGAATGTAGTTTACGTGGGATGGTAAGCACTTTAAAAAGAGAGGCACTTTAAAATTCATTATTGCTCCATTCTAGCAATGAGGCAAAAGCTAAGAACACAACCAAAAAACTTTTGCAGTCCAGTCCTATACTAAGTTAGGAGCACATAAACCCAGCAAAATCAGCAGACACACCTAACTCCGAACAAGATTTGCTGCCTCAGGCTGAATTCACATGTGCTAATTAAAGTGTTTTTCACCCGCTGTTGGTACGAATATGTGAAAAATTGATGTCTAGTAAACACACAGCCACCCTTCGCCTGAAATCACATGCGCTTTTTAGAGCAACGCGCCACAGAGGATGACCCACAGCTAAGAAGCATGTCTGGGAAAAGTCCAAGGCTTAAAAAAAAAGATGATGAAGGCAAACACATTTATCATGTCACTATCGATGCAGACACAAAACAACGGACAAAACTGGAAATCGTATTTTAATACTGAAACTATTTATAACACCACAGAAGCAGCTATTCCGGGCAGAGGAAGTGGCAGGTCAGAAAGATGGAAGTCGGAAACAATAAATATTTTTGTCACATCAATGAATTCCCTCTTCGGTTTCCCTCCACCCCGATCAAAAAATGAAAGCTGGATTCTGGACACATGAGGCCTAGAAACTTTCAAAAAGAAATGCCAAGCCTCATGGACACAGTTTATATGCCATTTAAAAACCAAACAAACATACTCTTAGTTGGCTTCCTTGCTGGAGTCGGAATTCAAACCTGGGTCTCCCAGATCCTAATTTGATATCCTAATCACTACACCAGAGAGCCAGCGTGGTGTAGTGGTTAAGAGCGGTGGTTTGCAGCGGTGGACCCTGCTCTAGAGAACCGGGTTTAATTCCCCATTCCCCCACATGAGTGGCGGAGGCTAATCTGGTGAACTGGGTTTGTTTCCCCACTCCTACACATGAAGCCAGCTGGGTGACCTTGGGCTAGTCACACTCTCTCAGCCCCACCTACCTCACAGGGTGTCTGATGCGGGGAGGGGAAGAGAAGGTGATTGTAAGCCGATTTGAGTCTCCCTTAAGTGGTACAGAAAGTCGGCATATAAAAACCAACTCTTCTTCTTCTACCATGCTAGCAAACCTAGTCAGGAATCTGAGTAGGAGGAAACTCGCCATGTAGAGGGAAAAATCACATGGTAAACTCCCATAGTAACAACTGTAGAATGGACATGAATAGGAAGTTACAGTAAGGAAGTGGCCAGAAGGTAGCTAATGGTGCACAGACTAGTGCAGTCAAAATGAACACATCTGTATTGCAGTAAATACTCAGAGCTGCTTTTAGATACCATCAGAGCAACTAGCTTCATGCATTTCCCATTCAGGCCTAATTAATTCCATTCAGACTGGGTCACAGGCAGCGCATTTTAAAAAGGCAAATACATAAAACTTTTTAGGGGAAAAGCAAGAGCCATCCTCTTTGCATAGAAGAGGAGCCTGCACCTTGATTACAGTGAGACGCTTTAATTTGGATGCGCACATATCTGGAAAGAAGATCTGGAGAGACAGATGGATACATTCAGCACTTAAGGATTTTTCTCCCTGAATGGAAAAATGGAGGAAAGGACAGGGCTTCTCTTCTAAAATGTGGGGTGCCAAGGCAGAAGCCTATTTAGAAGCCATGTCTTCTGGTCACATGAACACATGAAGCTGCCTTCTACTGAATCAGATCCTCGGTCCATCGAAGTCAGTATTGTGTACTCAGACTAGCAGCAGCTCTCCAGGGTCTCAGGCAGAGGTCTTTCACATCACCTACCTGCCTAGTCCCTTTAACTGGAGATGCCGGGATTGAACCAGGGACCTTCTGCATGCCAAGCAGATGCTCTGCCACTGAGCCACAGCCCCTCTCAAGCCCATCCTGTTGCCCAGCTACAGCCCAATGGATAACTTTGCATGTGTTGAAATCAACGCCAAGTAGAGGGGGAGCAGAACTGAGCACGCTAACCCTAACTATACACAGGAAGTATACATACATTGGTTTCCTCCCTAGTCCTTCTCAGGCTTGTATGTTTGACTGTACATACTACATGTGATCCTCCCGATATGCACAATCACTCTTTTGTCTGAAAGGGGCAAAGTGAGTATATTCTAACTTCGGAGCACTGGAAATGTATGTGCGCTGACCCTTTCAGACAAAATGGCAACTGTCCACATTGGCAAGAATTGAGTGTAGCATATTCTCCCCATACATGCAGTCAAACATGATACTTGAAAAGGATCCTATGTACTGGAAGATTTGAAAAAGCAGCATTCCCAAAAACAGAGAGGGAGCGTATGCTAGCACACTTGGTACATGCATAGACTCCACTGCTCATGGGCTAGTGCGCACAAACCCACTCCCTTTCTAAGCACACTAATTTCAACATACAGTGGGTAGAGGGCTGCTAGCACATGGCTAACAACGGAGTTTCGTAAGGTAGGTGGAACAGATGCATGCAGCTACTTAGGGAGAGGCACAGAACCGAATAGAAACTGCAATAATTCAAGATCTTCCATAGTTACTAATTTAGTGGCAGAATTTCACAGGCTCAGCAATCCCTCAGGCACTTCCATTCTAAGGCTTTCCTAGCTTGTGCAACAAACCCAGAACTAACCTCGGCTTCCATCTGCTAATACAGAAATCTTCCATTTCTGTTCTCAAGAGCTCCCACCGATGTTCCACCAACGCTCACAGAGCTGCAATCCTCTCCTTTGCTGCCAGTTTTCCCTTTATCTTTCCAACGTCTTTTCCAAGTCACAGTCAAAAGCGGGGACTGTCAGGAAACAAAGTCCCTAGTTTGGATCTTCCCATTACTTCACTATTGCTATGACACACGGAGGCCTGGCCCTGAGAGCAATTTCCAGTTTTGTGCTCTGGATTAAATTAAATCCTGCAAACGGGAAGAGTTTGGGTACCATATGGACAATAGCTAATTTCTAGCCCGCCTGGAAACCACACCCTCTGGCCTAAAAACTCTGCCTTTTTAAATCCCAAATGTGTAAAAGATGACTGATATTGCTCACAAAGATTGCTCTTCTTTAGGATTACCTCAAATTATTTTGCAATTAACCCTGCAATTGAAAGCAGGCCCCAAAAACAAGGCCCAATTTCATATTAAGCCCTGCATTTCAATTATACAAATACAGAGAGTTTGGAATATATTATGGAAGCTAAAAGGCACTTGTCTAATTTCATATCCTATAGTGAAATCAGGGCACTGAATTTAAAATGCTAGAGATAGGGACACTTGCTAGTTTTAAAAGATGTTTCTCATACTCCCAATACAGCTACACATATTTCATTCTCCATAAGAAAATTGCTGTTTCTCTACACAGCCCCCGACACCTTTTTTCAGTCACAACTGCGGCACAAACGGGTAAAGGATCTGCCCAGACTAGTCAGGGGTTCTTTGTTGCTTGCACTCTAAATAGTACTTACTTCCAAGAGAGAGAAAATTTAGGAGGAGTAGGTGTGCTAATTTTTTTTTTTTTGCAGCAAAATGATATTCAGTCTTATGGCTCCTCCAAGACTAGCAGTTGCACTGTGGCATTATAAGTCTATGCTTTTAGGCACTGTTGTTCTTAGAAAGAGAGCCCTCAAAACTTAAGCCTGCCTTCAGACAGTCTGCCCTGGACTCTATATACTGCAGGGCTGATTCTGCCAATAGTAGAAACATGGAGAGTGAACTCATCATGTGGCCTTTGGCAAAAATGGTTGTTGTATAATCTTCACTGTATTTGCCTTTACAACTCTCTATATGTTAAAAATAGTTCATAATGGATAGTTTTTAATAAAAAGACAGGCACTCAGTACATGCACTGAGGTACCACTGCATCTGCTGAAGAGAAATATGTAGGATATTTCTATGCCGCCTCTTCAAAATCCCACTTGAGGTGGTTACAATTAAAAAACACAGTATCAAATATATCTCTAATAACCCCTCCATTCCTTGCCTACAGCCACTAGGGAGGGGCTTTGGCTCAGTGGTAGAGCCTCTGCTTGGCATGCAGAAGGTCCCAGGTACCATCTCCAGTTAAAGGGACTAGGCAAGTGAAAGACCGCTGCCTGAGAGCAGCTGCCGGTCAGAGTAGACAATACTGACTTGGATGGACCAAGGGTCTGATTCAGTATAAGGCAGCTTCATGTGTTCATGTGTACTCTTAACATTATTTCCTGATTCATAAGAACCTTGAAGATATTTTGGAGCAGAATATACAATACGATCCTAAGTTTTTTCTTCTGAATAAAGCACCAAATTCCATTAATGAAGACCAACAAATTGTAGCAAAATATCTTGTAACAGCGGCAAGGGTAGCCTTGGCATCACTCTGGAGAGCGAATAAGATCCCATCACGTCAAGCTTAGCTAGATAAGTCCCTAGAATACATTACTATGGCACACTTAATGGACTGTATGAAAGGTATCACACGAGAACGAAATCACGAGAGATGGAGACCCTTTTATGAATACATGAAAAACAAAAAACAAAAAACACAATCAAACCAAACACCAATAGGATAATAACATGGAAGATGTTACAAACAGGCGCAACGAATGATAGTTATCAACACAATGACAGGCAGATAATACTATTTTTCCTTTCTTTTAAAAAAAAAAATTTTTCTCACCTTACAAGGTGGTTGCATTGATTTACCAAACTGTATAATATCAATGTACTTATTCATATGTATATTTCCCCACCCTTTCCCCCCCCCTCTGTAATCATTATATAAGTTAAAATCAATAAAAAAGATTTATTAAAAAAAAAATTATTTCCTGTTTCTACAAATCAGCATTGCAAATAGTTCCAGGGCTAAGAATTTCTGTGGAATATTAAGTTAATAGCACAACATTTCCTGAATTCCATAAAGCACCTTTTATATTTAGGGTGCCCTAAGTGTACATTTTGATTGGTACAAAACCTGTCATCCCCTAAATACCCAAGGTCCAGAACTGACTGCCCATTAACAAAACCATGAAATCCATTTTGCAAGAGAGACAGGTGCAACACAGATGCAACTGACAGGAAAGATCACCCAGACATTGGTTAATTTCTGAAAACAATCGAACTCTAGCCCCAGTGGGGACACACATTCTGACATGCAGGGCCAGTGGTAGGAGTTGGCATGGCTGGTAGGGTTGCCAGGTCCCTCTTCGCCACCGGCGGGAGGTTTTGGGGGTGGAGCCTGAGGAGGGCGGGGTTTGGGGAGAGGAGGGACTTCAATGCCATAGAGTCCAATTGCCAAAGCGGCCATTTCCTCCAGGGGAACTGATCTCTATCGGCTGGAGGTCAGTTGTAAATAGCAGATCATCTCCAGCTACTACCTGGCAGTTAGGGTTGCCAACTGCCAGGTAGTAGCAGGAGATCTCCTGCTAATTCAACTGATCTCCAGCCGATAGAGATCAGTTCCCCTGGAGGAAATGGCCGCTTTGGCAATTGGGCTCTATGGCATTGGCGTCCCTCCCTAAACCCCGCCCTCCTCAGACTCCGCCCCAAAAACCTCCCGCCGATGGCGAAGAGGGACCTGGCAACCCTACCTACAAGGCCCAGCAGCGACAAAAGCGGCTGCATTTGGGTTGCTGCTCTTGTGGAGGGGGGGGGGGCTCGCTCTCAGCTCAAGCCGAAGCAGCCAGAAATGAGGCGTTGCCATGGAGACCGTTAAACCGCCATCTCGCACCTCTCGGCATTTGTTGATAGCATTTAAATATGGGTATTAGACGGATTCAAATAGAAACCCAGCATGCAGCACCTCTGCTAGGCACAAGCTAACAGGGGGGAAAGGAGGATGTCTTAAAAGGCTTCAGGTCGGGTCTAAGCCCAGGTCGTTTAGCAGAACCGGGGGTTCAGCCCTGGAAACAGGCCAGACACAACACAGAGTCCCTCTTAAAGGTCCCCTGTGCAAGCACCGGGTCATTCCTGACCCATGGGGTGATGTCACATCCCGACATTTACTAGGCAGACTTTGTTTTATGACTGGGTTTGCCAGTGCCTTCCCCAGTCATCTTCCCTTTACCCCCAGCAAGCTGGGTACTCATTTTACCGACCTCGGAAGGATGGAAGGCTGAGTCGACCATGAGCCGGCTACCTGAAACCAACTTCCGTCGGGATCGAACTCAGGTCGTGAGCAGAGCTTGGACTGAAGTACTGCAGCTTACCACTCTGCGCCACGGGGCTCCTAGATGCGCAAAATTGCCTACCATACAGTTGCCATGACCAACCTTCACATATTTTGGATGGATGCGGGCATGGCTGCTAGGTGGTCTTCTCCTTTCCAAAAGTTATAGCTCCCCACCCCCAAATAAATGTATTAAATAGAAAACATGAAAGGCTGCAGGGATTCTTCAACAAGCAACATAGTAATTCATCACCTGTGTAAACTGGGCATCTCATTTCCAAGAGTACAAGCACATTATCAAAATTAGATTATGTATGTGTGTGTGTGTGTGTGTGTTTAATGTGGGCTACATAAATTGCATACTCGAGTCACTAATATGAAAATGGAAGGCAGGATATACGAATCTGAGCTGAAATTACTCTATGTGTAGAAAAGGCTCTAGAAAACATTGTAGAATGCTCCCAGCTAAGGCATTTTGGAGATTGGTTGGAATACCAAAGATGTTTAATACTTTATGAGAGTTTGCCCAATTTATAGTAACATGTGCAAGAATCCTAACCCACATCAAAACCTCCTCCAAGCACTTAAAACTATGAGCACAAAGGAATTAGCCTATTAAACTGCCCAGGCTGGCTGCCTTTTAAGTTACTGTAACATCAATCCACCTGAGATTGTTAGTAAAGATTATTAGTCCCAATTTAAATGTGACACCCACAGACAAGAAGAGTTTACCCATGAACTTTGAACATCCCAAGCACTGGGCTACCCGGCATGCGATCTTACCATATGTAAAAAGGTAAAGGTAAAGGTCCCCTGTGCAAGCACTGGGTCATTCCTGACTCATGGGGTGACTTCACATCCCGACGTTTACTAAGAAGACTTTGTTTACGGGGTGGTTTGCCAGTGCCTTCCCCAGTCATCTTCCCTTTACCCCCAGCAAGCTGGGAACTCATTTGACCGACCTCGGAAGGATGGAAGGCTGAGTCAACCATAAGCCAACTACCTGAAACCAACTTCCGTTGGGATCAAACTCAGGTCGTGAGCAGAGCTTGGACTGCAGTACTGCAGATTACCATTCTGTGCCATGGGGCTCCTTTACCATATGTACCACATTACAATACCAACACAATGGCCACTGGGCTATAGATCCTCCGGTGTGACAGTACTGTATACACACTGATGCAGGACCCAGTTTACATTAGATGACCTTCTTGCTCACCAATATGGTGTTTAAATCTGGCCCCCAACTGCACAACTGGACAAAATTATTATAGGCAAGTAAATTTATGCACTCCACACCCAAGCAGCAGAAGTTAATAAATCCACAGTGACCAGTTCTATGGGCTCCAAAGAAAGCCTATTTGTGTGTGTGTGTTAAGTGCTGTCAAGTCGCTTCCGACTCATGGCGACCCTATGAATGTAAGTCCTCCAAAATGTCCTCTCTTTGACAGCCTTGCTCAGGTCTTGCAAATTGAAGGCTGTGGCTTCCTTTATTGAGTCAATCCATCTCTTGTTGAGTCTTCCTCTTTTCCTGCTGCCCTCAACTTTTCCTAGCATGACTGTCTTTTCCAGTGACTCTTGTCGTCTCATGACATGACCAAAATACGACAGCCTCAGTTTAGTCATTTTAGCTTCTAGGGTCAGTTCAGGCCTGATTTGATCTATAACCCACTGATTTGTTTTTTGTTTTTTTGGCAGTCCACGGAATCCATAACACTTTCCTCCAACACCACATTTCAAAGGAATCTATTTTTTTCCTATCAGCTCTCTTCACTGTCCAGCTTTCACCCCCATACATAGTAATAGGGAATACGATGGCATGAATTAATCTCGTCTTGGTGGCCAGTGACACATCCTTACTTCAAAATCTTTTCTAGCTCCTTTAAGACTGCCCTTCCCAGTCTCAATCTCCTTCTAATTTCTTGGCTGCAGTCTCCCTTTTGGTTGATGCTGGAGCCAAGGAATAGGAAGTCTTGAACAGTTTCAATTTCCTCATTGTCAACCTTAAAGTTGTGTAATTCTCCTGTAGTCAATACTTTTGTTTTCTTGATGTTCAGCTGAAGTCCTGCTTTGGCACTTTCTCTTTTAACTTTCAGCAGTAGTCGTTTCACATCTTCACTATATTCTGCCAATAATGTAATGTCATCAGCATATCTCAAATTATTAATGTTCCTCCCTCCAATTTTCACTCCACCTTCATCTAAAGCCTACTTATCTCTCCCTTTTTCGTTTTGACACTACTAACTTTGCTTGTCGGTATTTGTTCCAGTTCTATGTATATGTCTCACTGCTCTGGACCTCAGTTCAGCATAGCCACTTGTAGCATTGTGGAATCTGCCTACCTCAGATAGGGAGGGACAGGGAGAGAGGTCGTGTCCCAGGAGTAGAGCATCTCCTTGGCGTGTAGAAGGTCCCTGGTTCAGTCCCTGACATCTCCAGCTGCAAGGATCAGGCATGAGGTGGCGTGAAATACCTCCACCTAACACCCCAAAGAGCTGTTGACAGTCAAGAGTAGACAATGCTGACCTTGACAAACCAATGATCTAACTCAGCTTCATGTGTACATGCACAAGAAACTTGTAGATGCCAGGAGAAAACAGGCCCTGTAACTATTATAATTGGTGGAATGACTCAGTAGATGGTAGCTTCATGTGAACAGCGGTTGTCTGGTGATTCTAGTTTCTCTGCCTCACTTCAGAATTCCCATCATTTTCTCCACCTCACAATCAACAGGTTCGAAGGCCACAGAAAGATCTACCGGGATTTAATTCCCTATCGATCTCTGCATGAAAATGAACAATCTGGACTAAATGTGAACCTCCGTGCCAAATTACAGGCAAAAACCAATTACATTAACACAGAAAGGCATGGTCAGACATTCAAGCTAACTTTTTCTAGCAAATTATCTCTCTTTAGGTATTGTCGAAGGCTTTAGGTAGTTTCCCAATTCTGACGCATTAGATATCACCATGTTGGGCTTTCTGGGCAATTTTCCATATATATACACTGAACCTGATAACACTGTAAACACGGTTTCCAAGCCATTTAAAATACTTATACCTTGGCCAAGGGTCACAAGCACGAGTCTGGGGACAGGAATGGACTTAATTCGTGTATTTTTCTCAGCAAATAATTGACCTAACTTCCTGGTAGATGAAAGTACAGCTTTTTGAAGTTCTATCTCCACTGATCTTTCTTCTCTCTGAAAAATGAAGTATCAGGCCTGCTTCATTTCCTACTCACAGAATTCGGAAGGTCTGGAAAGCCATCAAGTCCAACTCTCCACCACAAGGCAGGGCTATCCCAACTGGACAGATACAAATACCCTCCCATTAAGCAGCCACCAGAATTATTTCTTCCTACGTACTAAATGTACTTTGTTATGAGCTGTTAGGGAAGGGGGGAGCCCTGACCTGGATGGCCCAGGCTAGCCTGATCTCATCAGATCTCAGAAGCTAAACAGGGTCGGACCTGGTTAGTACTTGGATGGGAGATCACCAAGGGAGTCCAGGGTTGCGACAGAGGCAGGCAATGGCAAATCACCTCTGAACATCTCTTGCCTTGAAACCCCTACTGGGTTGCCATAGGTCAGCTGCGACTTGATGGAACAGGGAAGGAGGGAAGCTTAATTACATCCTATATGGATGCCCCCTACCTGCCCAGGTGCATGCACAGGCCTGGCTGTGCATGAAAGGATGGATCAGCCACCAACAAATGTGTACCGACATTCGCACAATGCAAGTTAAATTGAATTTAACAAATTTACATCTGGCCATTTCCACTCTCAACACACAGCCAAAGTTGCAGTTCAAAATGAAAAGAAAATACTTTATTTTTTATTTAAAATATTTGTTAGCCACCTTTGTATCTTGCGGAACTGAAGGTGGCTTACAATACAAATAAAATAACGATTATTTAAAAAACCTCACAAAAGACTATGATTAAAATTCTCCAATTAGGAATGCCAATAAATAAAAACTAGATTAGTCAA
Organism: Euleptes europaea; assembly: GCF_029931775.1. Classification (NCBI taxonomy): domain Eukaryota; kingdom Metazoa; phylum Chordata; class Lepidosauria; order Squamata; family Sphaerodactylidae; genus Euleptes; species Euleptes europaea. The sequence goes on along the minus strand of NC_079329.1, from coordinate 22,397,229 downwards.
ATACAGTCCAAAATAAAACTGTCTTCCAACTGCCTCCTGAAGATCAAAAGCTAGAGGGCCAGGCACTCCTCCCTGGCAAGACTGTTCCATAATCGTGAAGCTGCCACTGAAAAGGCCTTGTCTCGTGTTGCCTCCAAACGAGCTTCTTTGATTGATAGGACAGCCAAGAGGGCCTCTCCTGTGATCTTAAGGCCCAGGGAGGAATGTATGGGAGAAGACCGTCCTTCAGATACCCCGATCCCCAGCCATGTAGGGCTTTAAAGGACAAAACCAACACCTTGAACTGGCCTCGAGAGCAGATCTGTTTATGGAACAAACCATAAAACAAATAAACCATATATATACATGCAATAAAAAGCAGACAGAAGCACGGAGCTAGTTTAGTCCCCAACCCCTGCCAAAAAATTTGGTGAAAAGCAGCCACTTTTTCCTTACCTCTAAAAAGAGGAGGGAAGAAGCCATCCTTGTCTACATATGTGCATGGCATCATTTCACACACAGCACACAAATCATTGTTACAACAACATTCGATGCAATTGGCAGATGTTATTGGGATGCATCTTTATGTATTATTCCCAACCTTAAACCCCTGAGACAGGCTAAGATACGTACTCAAAGAGATGGATATAATATCTATCCTAAACCGTTCCTAACGTTCTCTACCTATGATTGACTCCATTCCCAAAATTCTACATCGCTACATCCACACTTGCCGTTCACCTCTAGCTGACTGATGGAATTGTCCATTGGATATGCACCGCTCGTTATCTGGTTCACACTTAGACCATCGATGATTGTGAATTTATTCTGGAAGACTTATTAATATTTGAATACATCACCTACTTGCCTCGTCCCTTTAACTGGAGATGCCAGGGATTGAACCTGGGACCTTCTGCACGCCAAGCAGAATGCTCTACCATTGAGCCACAGCCCCTCCCTTCATTTCTGTTTCCCCTGAAATGCTTGAAAGAGACTGAAGTCATTGGGCTTAATTAGTTTCAGTGTAACTCTTCATAGGACTCCACTGTATCAGAATCATTCAAGGGAAGGTCAAGGGAAATTTTCTGTCCTCTGGGAAAAGAAATAGTTGGGTGGAGCACCCCTTCGAAAGGCAGAATCACACAGGGATTGCTGCCCAGCCGTTTTTTACTGAGCAGAGAAAAACAGCAGTAAAATGAGTGCTCATGGAATTGGCACCGCAGACAATACTGAAATGATTATGTTGCCACTGAAGTTACTCCTAGTATAAAACTATTGCTGTTTGGAAAAGGCAGGTGTAAACCAAACCTAAGAAAGAAAGAAAAACAGGAATAGGGATATGCAGACAGACTCCAGCTCAGTCCTCAGTGCCTCCCACTGAGTTCTATGGTCCAAAATAGTGATGGGCAATCGAAAGTGAGCAAAACACGCTCCTCATGAGGGATTCTACTGAATGTTGTGGCCACACTTCAACATAAGAAGCCTGGTTTCCAACATGAGTTCTCCTCTCTCAGGACAAAACTGCAGACATAGAATCATAGATTAGAATTATAGAGTTGGAAGGGAACACCAGGGTCATCTAAGTCCAACCTCCTGCACAATGCAGGAAATTCACAACTACCTCCCCCACACACACCCAGTGATTCCCTACTCCATGTCCCAAAGATGGACATCTTTTATTCCTAACCGTACAACAAAATTCAGAATAAATATAAGGTTGGATCCAACCAGCTCTTTCCCTTAACACCACCCAATTCCCCTCCTACCTGCAGCCCCCATCCTACATAGTTTTTGTAGACACAGGTTCAGTGCTCTCCAGAATACCTTTTTAGGGTGACCCTTCCTTTTTTACTAGCAGAAAAGGTTGTTGGCTCCCTCCCATCAAGGCTCCCTTCCACAAAGGAAAGAGCTTCCTACATCAGAGGAAGTCTCTCTATCTGCAAGTCATTCCCCATTGGAGGAAGTCTTTCTCCCCCAGAAGGCTTGGCAGAAGTCACAGGATCCAAAGCACTGTCAACCGAGTGAAGCCAGAAGAGCAGGATTTCCCCACCTTCCATCTCCTGTGACAGCCCAGTGATCCCCCTAAAAACTTTGCTCCCGAGGAAGCAGTGTTTCTCCAACAATTCTCTTGTTTGTCCCTTCCCCAACTATAGAGTTGGGTTTGGAAGAAGGGAGAGGGCATCAAGATGTTCCTTTCCTCCTTTCCTGCCTGGAGGCAAATGTTTCTTCAGTGAGGCAGGGCTGGGGTCTGGAAAACTGTACCTCTGCTCATGGTAATGGTTTCAGCGGAGACCCATTAGTAATGTAGCTGCCACTGTAGCAGATGGACAAGTGAGAAGGGCCGGGCCTGCTTCTCCATGTGAGTAGGGGGAGTGGTAAGCAGAGAGAAAATTGGGAACAGCAGGTGGTGACTGGGGTTGGGAAAACAACCGAAGCACTCCATCAGTACCCTCTTCAAACTGCCCATCAAACTTCACTGGACTTAAGCCAGCGAACAGATAAAACGTGCATCATGGACCCCAATACACATGAACACATGAAGCTGCCTTATACTGAATCAGACCCTCGGTCCACCAAAGTCAGTATTGTCTACTCAGACCGGCAGCGGCTCTCCAGGATCTCAGGTAGAGGTCTTTCCCATCACCTACTTGCCCAGTCCCTTTAACTGGAGATGCCAGGGATTGAACCTGGGACCTTGTGCATGCCAAGCAGATGCTCTGCCACTGAGCTACGGCCCTTCCCCTACGTTCAATGTTCCATTGAGTTAAAAAGATGGGGTATAAATGCGCTCGTCTAAGCAAAAGAACCCCTTCATGATGGAAGCTGGAGTTCCTGCACCTTCATCAGCCATGCAAGGAACAGTTGCCAATAGAAAGCAGGCAAACTCCATCCACCTCTCTGGTCCAAAGGGGCCAAAGCCAAAAACAACAGCAACACCGCAATGGTCTTCCCAACGTCACCTCCCCTGCCCTCATCTACCTGACTCATTCTTGGAGTTCATGTTGTCCTTGTTGGTAGGTGGCTGCTTGCCGAAAGATCAGGAAGGAGCTGTTTGCAGAGCGAGGCCTCCAGCGGTGTTCACGTGGGGGGTGGGGACTGACGGCAGAGATGGTCAGATGCTGTTCGGCCAGCACAGCTGGGACATCCCTTGAGGCAAGAGAGGAAGTCCTTCTGTGGAGTTCTATGACACAAAAATAGAGAAAGGTCAGCGACTGCTCTCGTAAGAACAGCTGGCCGCCCGTGACAAAACAGCTAAAACACACAAAAGCTGCCCAAGAGCAAGACAAAATATTGGCCCATCTAGTTCCACATTCTTTACTCTGATTGGTAGCAGCTCTCTAATGCCCCTTTCCAACAACCTGAGATCTATTAACTGCGGGTGTCAGGGACTGAATGCAAAGCATCTATTCTGCCACTGAGCTGCACTCCCTCTCATCTGTTCTGCGAGAAGACAATATTATAAAGAGTACAAAGGATCAGTGGCTGGTATGCTTTACCAGTCCACTCAGCAAAGTCTGAAGTCTTCCTCCAGCCTAAGGAGATGTCCTCTCGATGGAAGTGGCTCTTCCTGAGGCAGAAGAGTCACTTAAGTTGGAAGAAACTAGATCATGGCTTCAACCTCTGCTGACCAGAACACTAGGACCGCATACTATGAAAGTGCCCAATTCTCAAATCATTCTGGTTGGAGAGAGACACACTCTCACACAACCCTCTCTCAGCAACCCCTTTTCAAACCACCATGGCAACTGTAGTGCCCCCTGGCATCGAACTTGCCCAAAGAACCACATAAACACATGAAGTTGCCTTAGTCTGAATCAGACCCCTGGTCAATCAAGGTCAGTATCGTCTACTCTGTGACTGGCAGCAGCTCTCCATGGTCTCAGATCGAGGTCTTCAGGTCACCTACGACCGGGTCCTTAACTGGAGACGCCGGGGATTGAACCTTGGAGCTTTTTTCATGCCAAGCAGATGCTCTACCACTGAGTCACAGCCCCTTCCCAAATGTTGTCGAGCCCTCTGCGTCGCAACCTTGGATGTCCTCTGTGGTCTCCCATCCAAGTACTAACCAGGGCTGACCCTGCTCTGCTTCCAAGATCTGACCAGATCGGGCAAGCCTGGGACATCTAATAAACAGACTACTTACCGGACTGTCTCAGCGCGAGTGTGAGATTCAAACTGAGCATAGACAAATGTGGTAAGCTCAGGAGATGGTAAGCTCTCCTTCCCTGGAGGTTTTTAAGCAGAGGTTAGATGGCCATCTGTCAGCAATGCTGATTCTATTACCTTAGGCAAATCATGAGAGAGGGCAATTTTCCTCCAGGCCAGATTGGCCAGGGATCCTGGAGGGTTGGGGGTTTTTTTGCCGTCTTCTGGGCATGATGTAGGGGTCACTGGGGTGTGTGGGGGGGGTAGTTGTGGATTTCCTGCATTGTGCAGGGGGTTGGACTAGATGACCCTGATGGTCCCTTCCAACTCTATGATTCCATAATTCTATGAAATGACTACCTCTTAGCCCGTTGAGCCCATCTGCACTTACAGACAGGAAAAATGCAACATACAGTTGGGGTGTCAGTATTTGTTAGTGAAAGATTCCTCCACTTCTGTCAAGCAAAGTTAGACCTTGTATTTAGAAGAGGGGCCATGACTCAGAAGGCAGAGTAGCTGCTCTGTAAGCAGAAACTCCCAGATTCAATTCTTGCCCTCACCAGATAAAGGTCTTCACGGAGCAGGCAGTGTGGGAAATGTCTTGTTCTACCCGAGATTCTGGAGAGCCACAGCCAGCCAAAGAAGACCGTATGGAAGCTAAACGGCTCAGTGGTCCAACTCAATAAAGCCTGCATGTCCGAGCCATGCGTTTCTCAGCTAGGTGGCATTCAATTTGATCTCTCCTCTGCATAGTGAGATATCAGATTGGATCTAGACAGCTTTCCCACTCTATCTTGTCCTAATCACTTTTCCTTACAGCAGCCCACACTCACACGGTTTTTATTAATGCAGGTCCTATTATCCCCAGCGTTGCCTTTTTTGGGTGGCCAGTTGGGATTCCTCCTCCCTTTATCACCAGCAGAACACCTGCACATGCTCAGAACGCTCAAACTCCAGCTCAAACTCCAGCTTTACACCAGAGCTTGGCTGCAAGAGGAAGACAGAAACTGCACTGTAATATGCTTTCCGGGCTATCAGGATCACAGCTCAGGAGCGCGTTCAGGATACAACTGCACACTTCAGGTTTGAACCTCAGCTCAAACCTTGCAACCGCTTCAAGGAGGCCAGGGAAGATGTAAAACGGGATGTATGTATAGTACCTCCCATGGGCATCCCACTATCACGACAAAAATTTGCAGCAGATACGACACAAGTCTGCATTTCAGTACGAACACCAGCTCAGCCCCCACACTTGATTTCAAAGGGGCCAAAAAGAGACAGAAATCGTAGCAGGCAATCCAGACGTTTGGACACCTGAGAGTGGGTAAGACTTGGAGGACCAAAGGTCACTTGTAGGTACATATCAGCAAATAAGCGTATAAAGATAGAACGGGGGCAAGGCTGCACGGAGGTTTAAAGATAAGGGCAGGCATTTTTGCCGCAGGCAGAAGGCAAGGGAAAACCAGTTGTGGGGATTTGAGAAGCAATGAGACAACAAAGAGTTTTAAGACAAAGGGAAGAAAGTTGTGCTGCCTTGATAGTATCATCTCACAACCCCTGGTCCTCAGAAAGGAGAAGGAGAGTTGGTTTCTATATGCTGACTTTCTCTAGCTTTTAAGGAGAATCAAAGCGGCTTACCATCTCCTTCCCTTCCTCTCCCCACAACAGACTTGTCAGGTAGGTGAGGCTGAGAGAGCTCTAAGAGAACTGTGACTGGCCCAAGGTCGCCCAGCAAGCTTTACGCGTAGGAGTTCACCAGATTAGAGTCTGCCGCTCATGTGAAAGAGTGGGAAATCGAACCCGGTTCTCCAGGTTAAAGTATGGCACTCTTAACCAGTACACCATGCTGGCATCCCCAAACCCATCTTCTAGGACTAGAACAGCAGGCTAATGCCTCATCTATGAGAGGAAAAATACTTGCTTGTCATATCTCCCCCGATATTCCCCATATGACTGACTCCATGAAACCCAAGTTTTGGGTGTCTGTGGTTGCTATTTCTACATTAGCATTCTCCCAAACGCGGATCACTGCTACCCAACTCTACAAGTCCCCCTCCCCCCAGCCTCCTTGTACCAGACGTCTAGGGCAGTGCCCCCCAACTTTTCCAGACCCATGACCCACTGAGTTGGAAGCATGTGATATCAGAGTTACACAATAGGGGAGAACCAATCAGGACCTCAACAGTGTAGAGACCTCTGCCATGGCAAGAGATCCGGAAATCAAGAGAGCAGGAAATCAGAAACACCAGCTGAGCACCAAGAGAGGGACCACAGCAAGGAACAGGGAAAAGGTGAGATGCTTGGAAGAATCCTCTCCATGACTAACAGAACTTGGGCTGCATCCTGCAAAAAAAAAAAAATTCTGCTTGCACAAGAGCTCTTGCGCAAGTGGAAATGCAAGAAAAAGACTGTGGTTGCCATTTGCATTGTTAAACCGATAGTTATCCCCACTTGTACTTGGTTGGTTGGTTGTTGTTTTTTATATGCCGACTTTCTCTGCCACTTAAGGGAGACTCAAACCGGCTTACAATCACCTTCCCTTCCCCTCCCCACAACAGACACCCTGTAAGGTAGGTGGGGCTGAGAGCTCTTAACAGAGATGTAACTTGCCCAAGGTCACCCAGCTGGCTTCGTGTGTAGGAGTGGGGAAACCAATCCAGTTCACCAGATTAGCCTCCGCCTCTCATGTGGAGGAGTGGGGAATCAAACCTGGTTCTCCAGATCAGAGTCCACCACTCCAAATCACCGCTCTTAACCACTACACCGTTCTTAACCACTATACCACGCTGCTTGCACAACCCATTTCTGGGCTCTACAATATATAGGGAGGAAAGTGCTAGGTGCTGCCCAAGCTTTTACGCAATCTGACCTGCGCCAAGTCAATTTATTCATCGGCTTGCGCATTGCTGGACCCAAGCCAACATCTTGCAGTGCCGCTGTTCAGTTCGGAATTTTGTTCTCTACAGAAACACATGCACCTTAGCAGCAGGTCCATCCAAAAGCAGCAAAACAAAGGACAGCTCTAGAGGGGTTTGTGACACACCAATGGGGAACACAATTCTCTTGAAGAGCTTTATCTATGGGTTGAATATTACTGGTCTACTAGCAGGGGTAAGAAACCTTTTTGAATGCACAGACCAAGGAAAAATGCATCCTCTACCTGTGAAGATGCTGGTGTGCCAGAAAGCAAAGGGGACAGAGCCTTGGCTACTCACCGTGAAGGCTTCTTCTGCTCTGGGATACGGAGGCCATCTTCAGAGTGGGTGTTTCCTCTTCCTCTTGTTCCGGGAGGCAGGACCTAAAATTTTAACTGCCTATCCCTGGAGGGAACGCCCCCCGCTCTATTCAGTCAAAGACTTTCCGAGCAAGGAGTGTCACCATTATACAGAGAAGAAATAGAAGGTATAGCAAAAAAGAAGAGATCTAACAACAAATGCTGTGAATAAGTTTAAACTTGTAATCTTAACTATAACAATACTAATAAAGAACTTGCAACCCAACCTGAAAAAACTTGTGTTGAGAGGATTATTATTGACAATTGTGTGTCATCTTCCAAAAATATTTAGACGTCTGGGCGGGCAAGATGGCCTCCGTATCCCAGAGCAGAAGAAGCCTTCACGGTGAGTAGCCAAGGCTCTTTCTCGCTCTGGGAGAGGAGGCCATCTTCAGAGTGGGACTTAAAAGAGCTGTCCCTGCCCGGGCGGGATCAAACGTCATGGAGAATGCTCTGAAGAACACGCCTTCCAAATGAGGCGTCAGCTGAGGCATAAATATTAAGTTTATAATGCCTCACAAAGGTGGAAATTGAAGACCACGTTGCGGCTTTGCAAATCTCAATAGGAGCTCTGCGATTAAAAGCCGCTAATGTGGCCGCACTCCTAACAGAGTGTGCTGTCAGACCTGAGGGAACAGTAATTTTTGCTGATTTGTAAGCCTGAGTGATGCAGTTAGTAATTGTACGACTGATGGATGCACGGGACATGGACTTGCCCTTGTTTGGGGCTGTCAGGTTGATAAAGAGAGCGTCTGACACTCTTAGGTGTTTTGTCCGGTCAATGTATGTATGAAGAGCCCTTCTAAGATCTAGGGTATGCCAGGTTCTTTCCCTTGGGGTTTTTGGTTTTGGACAGAATGAGGGTAGAACGATATCCTGATCCCTATGAAATCGGGAGTTGACCTTCGGTATAAAGGAAGGGTCAGGAACAAGGACTACCTTGTCCTTGTGAAATGTGCAAAGACCTGGCCTAACCAATAGGGCTCCCAGCTCAGAAACTCTTCTAGCTGATGTTACAGCCGTCAAAAATAGAGTTTTCATCCTTAACAGATTTAATGAGATGTTCCTTAAGGGTTCAAATGGATGTTGAGTAAGGGCTGTTAGAACAGTATGTAAACTCCAGGTAGGAAATCTGTGCTTAGCTGGAGGTGAGATTAGAGTAAGTCCCCTCAGAAAGGCTTTAATATGGGGATGTTTGGTCAGTGGATAACCTGATATTGTTGGGACAATGGTAGCAATCGCCGCTAGTTGACGACGCAGAGTTGCTGGAGCTAGACTCTGTTGCCGTCCATCCTGTAGGAAGGTCAGGATGTTGGAGATGGTGGGTTTGATTGGATTAAGCTGTTTTCTTTGACACCACCTCACAAAGGCCTTCCACGTGGTGTTATATATCCATTTTGTAGAAGGCCTTCGGGCAGCAAGAATAGTTTCTGCTATGTCTGTGTCATAACCCAACTTCAGCAGGCGACTCCTCTCAATACCCAGGCGGTCAGTCTGTACCAGCCTGGGTCTGGGTGAAGGATCGGGCCCTGGTGGAGGAGATCTGGTTGAAGTGGAAGCATCCAAGGTTTGGCGATGGACATCTCTATCAGAGAGGGAAACCAAGGGCGACGCGGCCAGTAAGGTGCTACCAGAATGACTGTGGCTTGAAGGAGGTTGATTCGTCTGAGGACTCTGGGAAGAAGAGGGAAAGGAGGGAAGGCATAAAGAAGACCCGATGGCCAGGGTGCTGTGAGGGCATCCGTCTGCTCTGCTCCCACTTGGATGTACCTGGTGAAATACCTTGGAAGTTGGTGATTCTTGCTCGATGCAAAGAGATCTACTAAGGGCATGCCGCAATGTGTTGTCAGAAGATGAAAAACGTCCTTGTTCAGGCTCCACTCGGCCTCGCTGAGTTCTTGTCTGCTGAGCCAATCTGTGTCGACGTTGAGGACTCCCTGAATGTGCTCCGCTGTGATGGAGTAGAGATTTGTCTCCGCCCAGGACAGAATCTTTAGGGCCTCCTTGTGTAGAATGGAGGACCGGGAGCCCCCCTGCTTGTTCAGGTGAGCTTTGGCGGAGACATTGTCTGTTCTCACTAGTAGGTCTGACCCAGTCAGTTGATGTTTGAAGTACAGGAGGGCATAATAAATTGCACGGATCTCTAGGGCATTGATGTTCATTCGCCTTTCCTGAAGTGACCATGAGCCCTGTGCTGGTTGACCCTGGAAGGTGGCACCCCAGCCCGATAGAGATGCGTCCGTGAATAGCTGCAACGGCGATTGTCGTATGTAGTGGACCCCTTTCTGGAGGTTTTGAGGTATGGTCCACCACTTGAGGCTGCGTCTTGTCGTGGCAGATAGGAAGATAGACTTGTTTTTCTTTATCAGGATATCCTTCTGATAAGTCTTGAGAAACCATTGGAGAGGTCTGGAGTGTAGTCGCGCCCATTGAACAGCTGGAATGCATGAGATCATTAGGCCCTGTAACTTTGCCATAGTCATGAGGCGGACTGTGGAAGCTTTCATAGTTTTCTTCGCAAGATTGCAAATCTTGCGGATCTTGTCGGGTGGAAGGACCAGAGAGTTGTCAATGGTGTCGATGTACACCCCTAGGTGGTGAAGATGTTGAGTGGGAGTAAGATGGCTTTTCTTCAGGTTGATTAGAAAGCCGTGGTCGTCTAACAGCTTGAGTACGATGTCTGTGTGCTGGATGCTTTGTGCCCTTGACGACGAACAAATCAGAATGTCGTCGAGGTATGGGTGGATCCTTACACCTTCCTGACACGCTAGGGCTACCAAGGTCACCAGGACCTTGGTGAAGACCCGTGGGGCTGAACCTAGACCGAAGGGGAGGGCCCTGAATTGAAAGTGATGACCGTTGTGTAGGAACCTGAGGAAGCGTCGGTGATCTGGGTGAATGGATATGTGAAGGTAGGCCTCGGTTAAGTCCACGGATGTCAAGAAGTCTCCTGATCTTAAGGCCTCTGCTATGGAGTGAAGAGTCTCCATCCTGAAGCGTCGGTAAGTGACATGTTTGTTGAGGTATTTCAGATCGAGGATGGCCCGCCATCCCCCGTCTCTTTTTGGCACAGTAAAGAAGACGGAATATATGCCCGACGATTGTTCCGAGGGGACCACATATTCTATGGCCTTGATCTCCAATAGATGTTGGATGGCAGCCAAGGTTCTGAGCCTCTTGTCTGGTTGGCGAGACACAGGAGACACTACTAGACGATCTCGTGGTCTTTTGTAGAACTGAATTCGATAGCCGTAGATGACAGTTTGTAACACCCAATGGTCTGTGTGGATAGTTGACCATTGGTTGTGAAAGAGGCTGAGTCTGCCCCCCACAGGTTGTTGTCTGGCGTCACTGTCTTGGTTGACGAAAGGACTTGTCGCCTCTGTCACCTTGGAAATGCTGGGATCTGGAGGAATTTTTAGGAAATCGCCCTCCCCTACGAAAGGATCCCCTTCCGTAATTCCATTGGCCTCTTTTCTGTTCTGGTCTGTAACGTGAGTATGGATGGTAGGGACGAAAGGAGGTAGGGTTAGAGTTCACCTTAGATTCCTTACGAAGGCTTCTGGGCAAGTATTTCTTTTTATCCTTTGATTCCACTAATATGCCTTCCAACTTCTCCCCAAATAATTTCTTTCCTTCGTAGGGATACCCCATTAATACTGCTTTAGACCTATGTTCAGTTTGCCATGGGCGTAGCCAAAGCGCTCTCCTAGCAGCTGTTGCGGTAGCTAGAGCCCAAGCTGAGAAACACATGGTATCCAGTGTAGAGTCAGCCAGGAAGGAGACTGCCTTAAGAATTCTAGATACTCCTTCCATAGCGCTTCTATCCTCTTCTGGAATCAATTTAGCTAGCTTTCTGGTCCAGACAATAGCCGCCCTGGACACCAAGGCGGATGTGATGGAGGAGTTAATGGCTAATGCTGAGGCTTCGTGGGCTTTTTTACATGCCAGCTCCGTCTTTCTGTCTGCAGGATCCTTTATGGACACTAAGCCTTCCTCTGTGACTGTGTCGGAGGTATGTAGTGCAGTGATGGGGCTTTCCACTAGGGGGATCTTTAACAGATCAGCAGTATTACTAGCTACGTTATACAGTTTCTCGGTAGTCTGAGTGAACTGCTTTCCCCCCATGGGCTTATCCCATTCCCCTTTTAACAAAGACAAAAAATAATCAGGTACAGGTACCACCTTATCAGTAATAGTATAGGAGTGAAAGAACTCTTTTGCCCCTTTCTTTTTCTCTTGAGAAGGCGTAGGATCATCAGAAAGATCTAATGCAGCCAAGACCTTTGTTAAAAATGGCTGAAATTCTTCAGCCTCAAAAAGCCTAGTTTGTTTAGTTTGTTTGGGGGAAGGGTCTTCTCCTTCAGAGGAGAACTCGCCCTCCTCTCTATCAGAGGCATCGTTGTCAGAGGAGAATGGTGATGTCTCTTGCCTTGCTAATTGGGGCTGAGAAGAAGAGGTAGCCTTTAAGGCTGCCTTAGTAGGCCAACCGCCTTTCCCCTGCAAAGAATGTGGGCCAGTCTGTTGTCCCCCGCCCGTTTGATCATTCCCCCAGGAAGCATGGAGGTCCCGACTGGGGTCTTGCAAGCCGGCAAGTGAAGGGGCTGGGGAGGAGAGCTGCGCGGCTCTTAGACCCTCTGTGAATGCGTCCTTAATTAAAGACGCTAGCTCCGCTCTGAGGAGGGCAATTTCGCCCGCGGCCGACTGGGAGGGAAGGGGAGGGGGGAGTACATTACCAGCATCAGGCAAACTCCGACCGGGAAATTGCTGAGGCGAGACGCCTACGGCCAGATCCATGGGTTGTGCGCTCGTAGAGGGGATAGCGGCCGAAACCGCTGTATTTCCCCGGCTGTTCCCGGTTCCGGAGGCTGACAGCTCGCCTTTAGCGGGGTTACCCGCGGTCGATAGGCAGGCGCGAGCGGCGGACAGGAGGCGTTTAGCGCTTCCCTGCCGAGAGGAGCCCCTCTTACGTTTGCTCGTCGCCTTCTTTGCTTTGCCTTTGGAATCACCGGGGTGATTGTTTAAAGGCGGATCCCGAGCGTCTGGCATAGCCTGGAGTAGGCCCGGGTCCAAGTCCCCCTCAGAAATAAAGTTATCGGGACGGTCGGTCGCCATTTTGTTTTGGCGGGAAGGAAAAAACTCTTACCCTGCCCTGCCTCAGAAGACAGAATAAAGACAGAGTAAAGATAGAAGATAGAAGGTTTTTTTTGTTTTTTGTTTTTGATAGACTAAGGTAGGATAGGAATAAGAATAGAGTAAGAAAATAAGTTGTTCTATAGCTCGGAGAAGAGAGCTGTGAGTACACTGCTCTCCCGGAGCGAGGCAGGAACAAGACTGAATAGAGCGGGGGGCGTTCCCTCCAGGGATAGGCAGTTAAAATTTTAGGTCCTGCCTCCCGGAACAAGAGGAAGAGGAAACACCCACTCTGAAGATGGCCTCCTCTCCCAGAGCGAGAAGAGCAAGGGTTGTACTTGGCAAGACACTTGGAGCTGTGCCTTCAGCATCTCAGGTAGGGTTGCCAGGTACCTCTTCGCCACCAGCAGGAGGTTTTTGGGGCGGAGCCTGAGGAGGGCAAGGTTTGGGGAGGAGAGGGACTTCAATGCCATAGAGCACAATTGCCAAAGCGGCCATTTTCTCCAGGTGAACTGACCTCTATCAGCTGGAGATCAGTAGTAATAGCAGGAGATCCCCAGCCACCACTTGGAGGTTGGCAACCCTAATCTCAGGAGTTTACCCTGGACTCAGCCAGTGGCTTTACAGGTTTGAAAGGTGATGACAGACATAAGCCGCACCTGTTGCCTTCTTCCACACAGCTGGGCCAGCAATGCTGCCAATGCCTCTGCTGGTTGGGTGGAAATCTGGCCATGAACGTCCAGAAAAAATGGTCTGGTGTGCTACAGTTGTGGGTTGCTTGTCCCTGGTCTAGGGCATAACTGGAGACAGAATACGGCTGCAGACCGGGAAAAGGTGGGAAAGACCACAACATAAACTATCATGAAGACAAAGGGGCAGATTTTGCTGTGTTGTACATGTATCTGTTATGGGGAGGGTCTGTGGCTCAACGGTAGAGCATCTGCTCGGCCTGCAGAAAGTGCAAGGTTCAAGCCCCAGAATCTCCAGTTAAAGGGACTAGGCAAGTAGGTGATGTGAAAGACCCCTGCCTGAGACCCTGGAGAGCCGCTGCTGGTCTGAGTAGACAATACTGACTTTGATGGACCAAGGGTCTGACTCAGTATAAGGCAGCTTAATGTGTTCATTTGCCATCAAGTTGCTTCCGACTTACGGCAAGCTTATGAATTAATGACCACCAAAATGTCCTACCGCTGACAGCCTATCCCATGTCTTGCAAGTGGAATACTGTGGATTCCTTTATTGAACCAATCTCATTCATGCTGGGTCTTCCTCTTTTTCTATGGCCTTCAACTTCTCCTAGCAGTATTATCTTTTCCAGTGAGTCTGGTCTTCTCATGTACAACCAAGGTACAATAGCCTCAGTTAGGTCGTTTTACATTCTGGGGAGAATTCAGGCTTGATTTGTTTTATGGGACGAGGCAACAGACTGGACAAGGAGAAAATAGAGGGAGGAACGAAAGCTTAAATCCAAGCTTAGTTGACCTGGTCCACAAGATGGATGGTGAAGTTATTGATGGCTGCAGAGAATAACTGGAGAAAAAGGCACGGGAGGAAAAATGTTCAAGATTACAGCCCGTTCAATCTGATACTATAAATCAAGACTAGACATTGTAAACCTGGGATAGTAATGAGATGCCCAAGAAGAAATAGTATACAGGCAGTTAAGAGTCATAGGACTGGATGGACACAGAAAGAACTGGGGACAGAAAGAGAGCGACAGCTGAATATTATCAGCATTATAAGAGGAAGTACAAAACATTCAGTTTTCATAGGGTCACCTAAGGACAGCAGGAAGAGAAAGATGAGGGAAGACCTAGTTTTCACTGATAAATGTTGGGATGCTCCATTTCACTCATGCGGGCCACCATCTGCAGTCTGAAAGCTCTTCTACACCAGGGAAAAAAAAACCTCAAGTAGAAAACCAGATGTCAGGAAACAGGATTTAAAGCACAGCTGTCTCCCTGACATGTTAACTTGTGACGTTTGGGGATGTTTCTTCCCTGTACTGAGAAGCAATTCTGTCATGTGAACCTCTGCAAGAAGGGTGAAGCGCGGCGGCTCAGATACAAGTTTACTACCTAGGCCCAAAGGGCTTCCCTCCAGTAAAAAATATTCAGCAACCAATCTGACAGGACGAATCAAGGGCGGGAGTTTGTTCTGGTTTTGTTTTAAGAATAGGGGAGACAGCAAAATATTTGTGTGTGGGAAAGAAGCAGGAGTGGGATCAGCAGCTAATAAAAGAGTAGCAGGGTAGATGACAACTGATGCAGGGATAGCCTCAAGGAGGCCTATGAGGGTACTCAATGCAGACAAGAGGGCAGCCATTTTGCCAAAGGGATACTAGGGAAGAGGAATGGTTTGAGGAAGTGCAGGACACATGGACACAGGAAGCTGCCTTATACTGAGTCAGACCCTCGGTCCATCAAAGTCAGTATTGTCTACTCAGACCGGCAGGGGTTCTCCAGGGTCTCAGGCAGGGGTCTTTCACATCACCTACCTGCCTAGACCCTTTAACTGGAGATGCCGGAGATTGAACCTCGGACCTTCTGCATGCCAAGCAGATGCTCTACTGTTGAGCCACAGCCCCTCCCCAAAAACCAGTCCCATTTAAACAATATTCACAGCCCCTCTGCCTCTTCACAAAGAAATTAAGGACCGATCTGTTTTTCTGGATGGCGCTTAAACAGGAGTATCTTTTTGTAAGTCATCTGGTTCCAAGCACCCCAACTTCTTCCAAACTCAGCTGCTCAGCGCAAAGCTTCTCCCTGTGGTGGAGCTGCCGTCTCTTCAGCACAAAAAGTGTTTGCCTTGTTACCAACATGGGCCATGAATCTGTCATTTCCAAGCCAAAGCAGCTGGGAGTGAAAGGATCTCACACGTGGGTCCCCAGCATGGTGTAGTGGTTAAGAGTGGTGGTTTGGAGCGGTGGACTCTAATCTGGAGAAGTAGGTCTGATTCCCCACTCCTACACATCTCCTAATGCTCCATGAAGAGATTGGAAAGAAAAATACTACTGTCGCTCAGTTTAGTAAAAAGGTGCTAGGTGAAAATTAGTGCTCCGTGACAAATTCCTCTCCTGAAAAGTGCTCCATGTCTCAAAACGTTTGGGAACAGCTGCGAGAATAGGTATGCATCATGACTAGTATTCATTTTGACTAGTAGCCATGACCTTCTGAAGGCATGCATGTGGGTAGTGAGAGGGGGTGTGGGCAGAAAGGAAGGTGTACACCAGGGATCCAGGTGGCGGGCAGAGGAGAGGAGGCAGCCCCTCCACACTCTCTACCAAGTGTTCCCCAAAACCAAAAACCAGCCCTGCTCTCATTCGTTTGTAGCCACAGTTCCAAATTTTGACCCTATTGACCTGAAAGGAAGACTAGTTTTCCCCACACCCACACGCTGTCAATAAAAAG
The DNA here is from genome assembly GCF_029931775.1 of Euleptes europaea. Lineage (NCBI taxonomy): Eukaryota > Metazoa > Chordata > Lepidosauria > Squamata > Sphaerodactylidae > Euleptes > Euleptes europaea. The sequence continues at coordinate 22,381,287 of NC_079329.1, read as the reverse complement.
AGGGTCTGTCTTAAATTTGTGTACAAGCCAGCCATGTACTGTAATTAAAAAACCTTTTGTGTGTAACTTTTTAAAAAGAGGGAATCGTCTTGCATTCAGAGTCATGTTCCTTTCAGGTAAATATGGTTACTCCAGCCTCAGCCAAGGACTATGGGAAATCCAGCTTGTGCCTCTACTCAGTCCTCCAACTTTTTCTGTCTTGTTCAACATCCTTGCCTGAAATCACTATGATGTTCTGTTTTATTTGTTTTGAAGATCTTTGATGAACACACTACAGTGCCTTTGTTATTTAATAAAGGAGCAGGATATCTGGCTGGCATCCATACCTTCTGAAATCTCTCTCCTTAATCCTCAGCCAGCTGTAATCACTGTTGAGGGAAGGGAAATTTCTCCATATGTGCAAAGGAGCCCATATGTGCAAAACTCATGTCAGATGTGAGTGTTTTCGGTTTTGAAACCTACCACAGGCTTCTTGTGGGGGGGGGGAGGCTGGAAAGAGCCACTTCAAATGAAGAACTGAACCTGGTTCCTCTATCATAGCTGAAATACTAAGTAAATCTAAAACAAAACATACGGCCAGGTCTCTCTTCTGGGAGCCGTGCCCAAAGGCGTTGTTAATGCATGTTAAACATATAAAGCTGCCTTCAAAATGAGTCAGGACAACTGGTCCATCACAGGCTATAACGGTTTGAAGCCGCTTTCCAGATGCTCAGGTATAGAGATCTCTTTCCTCAGAAGCTGAGATCTTTTCTAGAGATGCCTGAGGACCAAGCTTAAGACCTTCAGCATGTAAAGCTCTACCACTGAGCCAAGAAGAAGAGAAGTTGGTTTTTTATATGCCGACTTTCTCTACCACTTACAGAAGAATCAAACCGGCTTACAATCACCTTCCCTTCCCCTCCCCACAACAGACACCCTGTGAGGTGGGGCTGACAGAGCTCTAAAAGAGCTGTGACTAGCCCAAGGTCACCCAGCTGGCTTTGTGTGTAGGAGTGGGGAAACCAACCCGATTCACCTCCGTCGCACATGTGGAGGAGTGGGGAATCAAACCTGGTCCTCCAGATCAGAGTCCACCGCTCTAAACCACCGCTTTTAAGCACTACACCACGCTGGCTCCTGCCCTTGTTTCATGGTTGGATTCTGGCCCGAATTAAGACCAAACTATATTTTATGCACAAATGAGCGTAATAGTAGTCCAACAGCCCTCTTTTTGGGAAAGATGCACTTTGGAAGAAAGCAACTGAGATTGGACAAGCAGTATAGAGTGAGTTTTTATAACTAGCTTGTTTCTACCTTAAGGAGTCTCAAAGTGGCTTTCAACCACAATCCCTTCCTCTCCCCACAACAGACACCTTGTAAGGTAGGTGCGGCTGAGAGAGTTTGGAGAAAGCTGTGACTGGCCCAAGGTCACCCAGCAGGCTTCATGTGGAGGAGTGGGGAATCAAACCCAGTTCTCCAGATTAGAGTCCGCCGCTCTTAACCACTACACCACGAAGGCTCTTGAGGCACTTGATTGGGAAAGTAATGGACAGGAACAGGTTATGTACCTGCACCTTTGCTATTTTAGTGCTGTCGACTATTTCCCCCCTCCCAAATCAGATTTTTATCGGGGGGAAAGGGTCATTGTTACATGTATTTATCTGTAATATGTAGTTTTGCCCAAAAGTCTTCTTCAGCAATGACCTAGGCCAGGGGTCTGCAAACTGCGGCTCCCGAGCCGCATGCGGCTCTTTGGCCCGTTGAGTGCGGCTCTCCGAACTTGGTTCGGAGCCCCTGCTCTTGCGCCTGCTCAAGCCGGCAACAGCCGGGCTGCAGAGCCGGCGCGCCTGAGAGAGAGAGAGAGCAGGCGAGCGGGTGCGCTGTTTCTCCCCCCCCCCCCCCGTCGTGGAGAATGGCCAGGTCCCCTTGCCCTTGCCCTCAATGGTTGGGAGGCTAAAGTCTCCCCTCCCATCTAGCCTCGCGATTGCAGGGCGGGCGGCTCGGTGGTTCCTGCCCCCGCCTGCCCGCCTATCAGCTGTTGGGTGGGGCGGGCTTCCGTTGGTAGACCTGGCCTCCGGCTGAGTCCCATTGGGAGGCCATGTCTACCCACTGGCTTTCTTGGCGGTAGACCTGGACTCCGAGGAGGGGGAAAAGTCCCCCTTCAGAGGCCAGGTCTACCAATTGGCTTCTATGGGCCTCCGGAGGCCAGGTCTACTGCCAAGAAAGCCAAAGAGTAGACCTGGCCTCCCAATGGGACTCAGCCGGAGGCCAGGTCTACCAATAGGTTTTTATGGTGGTAAACCTGGCCTCCAGACGGGGAGGGGGAAATGGCAGGGACTTACAATTTAATTTTTATCAATAAATAAGATCACTATTAAGTATGATATCAAGTTTTATTCAGTGTACCTATAGTTTAATTAAGACTTAAAACTTTAATTAAAGTTTATTAAGTTAATAAACAGTGTACCTACCTATATAGTTTAAGTAATTTGACTCTCAAAAGAAATCTCAATCATTGTACTGTTGATATTTGGCTCTTTTGACTAATGAGCTTGCCGACCCCTGACCTAGGCACATACATGCAAGTATTTTCTTTTGTTCTAGCACTGAAATTAGAGCTTTAAGACTCAGCACTGATTTCATCCCCAAAAGGGCAGAGAGGATCGATGCCTTGGCCAGTCTCTTCTCGGAAGAGACATGGGAAGGAGGCTCCAAATCTGATTCCCAATTGACTCTGGCAGGAGCACAGTAGAATTGTTCTGTGGCCTGTTGCAATCCCCCTCCAATTCTGATCCGGTTGGAACTTTTAACAATAAGCGTAGGCACGGAGACAGCGCCAGGTTTCCTTGGTGAGAGTGGCGGGGCTTTCCTACTGCTCTATTTTTAATTGCACAGCAGCAGAAGGCTTTGAAAACACCGTCGCTGGTGTGATTAGTTGATGTGCGATTGGAAGACGTGAGGCCAGGGGACAGAGGTCTACAAATGCACTTGCTAGGGACAACCATATCTTTTGATCTGGCAAGTATCATGTTCACAGTGTGTGTGTGGGGGGGAGACAGGAGCTTCTCCCCAGAGCATTCAGAGGGGTTTGAAAGCTTTCCAGGTGGCTCAGACGCTCATACTAGAGACAGAATCTCAACACTCCCCTGACTCGAGGGAAGAGGCAAGTTCATGTTCCGAACCAGCGTGATGTGGTGATTAAGAGCGGTGGTTTGGAGCGGTGGACTCTAATCTGGAGAACCGGGGTTGATTCCCTACTCCTCAACATGAGCGGCGGACACTAATCTGGTGAATTGAGTTGGTTTCCCCACTCCTGCACGTGAAGCTCGCTAGGTGAACTTGGGCTAGTCACAGCTCTCTTAGAGCTCCCTCAGTCCCACCTACCTCACAGGGTGTCTGTTGTGGGGTGGGGAAGGGAAGGTGATTGCAAGCTGGTTTGATTCTCCATTAAGTGGTAGAAAAAGTCGGTTTTTATATGCCAATTCTTCTTCCTCCCACTTCTATTAAGGACAGCCAAATTATATGGACCCCTGCCAGACGAACTGCTTAGAGAAACTGTTGGCAAAGCAATTAAAATGGTGATGGGAAGACAGACGTTTTAGCACAGGGTAGAGAGGGACAGCAAAGGGCGATTATTCCTCTTGATCCTACTCCCAACACCAAGCTACGTCAAGTACAGCCTCCACGCTCCCATGGCGTTTGCCAACAAGGTTTAATTCCAGGTCAATAGTCAAGAACAATCCTGGCCCACAGGCTGCTAAAGTGATGTGTATTACCTGAGTGGATGATGCTGGAGGATCCTCTCCCTGCCCAGTTGGTTGCATCCCAGGTATCCCACGTAGCATCTGCCAGGAGAAGACTGCAGGATTCTGCATGCCTAGAGAGCAGCAATGCACTGCAGGGAACTCCTGGGTTTGAACCAACAGTAGCATTTCTACTTCTTCCCTGGAACCCACCTAGCAGGTACAGCCTACTTTGTTGAGCTAGCACAGATCATCCAGCAAGCTTCCATGGCAGACTGGGGATTCAAACTTGGGTCTTCCAGATCCCAATCCAACACTCTAAGCACTACCCTGCACAGAAAATGAATTGAAGGGAGTATGACCTTCTAAAGCTCTGTTTACCTTTTTTTTACCTCCACCACACTCCAAGACTTCCCTTCTCCCTCCGTCATTTCATCATGTCCCTTCACACCCCTTTGTCTTAAACACAGAGCATAACATTTGATTTAAAGCAATTTCTAGGTCCCACAAAGCACAAAGTAACGGTAGTCCCCTGTGCAAGCACCGGGTCATTCCTGACCCATGGGGTGACGTCACATCCTCACATTTACTAGGCAGACTATGTTTACGGGGTGGTTTGCCATTGCCTTCCCCGGTCATCTACATTTTACCCCCAGGAAGCTGGGTACTCATTTGACCAACCTCGGAAGGATGGAAGGCTGAGTCAACCTTGAGCCGGCTACCTGAAACTGACTCCCATTGGGATCGAACTCAGGTCGTGAGCACAGCTTTTGACTGCAATACTGCAGCTTACCACTCTGCACCATGGGGCTCTTTACTCTTAAGGTACTAAATAAATTTTACATAGGGTAACACCAACAATTTGTACATTTCCCCCCCAGGAATTCAGCATTTAGCAAATTATGCTGGAGGGAAACACATATTTTATTTTTACACTTAAACTCAGTTGCCCAAACATCTTGGATCCATTATACATATCTGGGCTATTTATTAATTCAATTTACTACCCCGCTCTCCCCCTATCCTGGACGTGCCTCTTCATTTCTGCGCTTTCATTCATTTGGTTCTTGAACTCTTTGCCTAATTAACCTCTTGAAATCAAAAGCCAGAAGGTTTCAGCTTGTGTAACAAGATCTTCAGCAAATAAGAGAAACTGATTGATAAAACAACATGGATTCGCTTACAGCCAGTTGTAAGCCCAGGCTCTATATAAAAGTGCAATTCAGTCTTGTTCCAAGTAGAGGGGGAAAATAGAGGGAGCAAATCTCATAGGTGCCATGGAAGAAGAAGAAGCTGGTTGTGGGTAATCAGTGGTGAGGCAAAGACGTACGCTCAGGGCAGTCATCTGAGACGATTTCTCAGGTTCCAGCCTGATAATACTGGAATCAGCCTGGAGTGGGACGCGAGAGGAAAGCTATGATTCCTCCTCGGCCTGCTGGTAAAAATCAAGATCTCAGCTGATTGCTGGTTGGGGTTGGTGGAAAGGGGGCGCTGACATCTCTCTAGCAACTGCGCCCACCTCAGTAGAGAACACCAGTTCTCGGTACAAAAAAAAATGTTTGGCATTCAGTTTTCAACCTCATATTTTCCATCACAAAAGCTATAACATTTCTGTAAAAAAATAAAATAAAAGCTGAGGATATGGGAATCAAAATAGCTTGTTTAGAATCTCAGGACTGTCAAATTATAGCCATGGAAAGAATTGAAGGACCGCCTAACTTAATCTACTTGACAACGCAAGTCATTTATACAACAGTTCCCAGAATACCAGAAGTACTTAGCACACTTTTTAATAATCCTGTGGAACGGATTTCGAACAGTCCATACTGTTTTCCACCTGTTATGGATGGGGGAGTGTATGAAAGGGAGGGCTCAGAAACAGGAGGTTGCCAAAGGTCACCCAGCGAGTTCACAGCTGAGGTGAAATCTGACCCAGGGATTTCCTCAATGACACAACCCACACATCAACCCCCAAACAGATCCACTGATTAGAAATCCATAAGTTCAGATGAGCTTTCTTATTGGCGAGATGTAATGCCTTAGAGTCGGCCGAGACACAAGGGCGATACAATAAAATTATCGCGGACGAATGAAAAGGCCCATTTTGTCTGGATCAAGTAGACTCCCTAGCCCACATTGTTTTAGCATGTCCACAAAATAATACTGCACGAAATAAATATATCACTCCCTGGATAAAACAGCAGAAGACACTTTCTGAGAAGAGGATACTGTGTGCTGTCAAGTAGATTGGTCAATTGCGTGAGAGATGTGGTAACTTTTCTCTTTATAGTGTCAAGGAAAAATTAAATTTCATTTCCCCTTTTTTTGGAAGTGTGAAATGGCAGATGAATAGCCAATGGCTGTTAAATTTAGGGAAAGAAAGATCCACTTGTACAATCCAGACCAACATGTGCCACAGACAGAGGGAAAGCACTTTACAGTCAGGGTGCCAGCTCACCTGAGAGAGCCAAACAGCTTAAGGAAGCCAAGCAATATACTACAGAGCAAAGTCCAAAAAGATCGTAGCCAATGGGGCTCTCACCAATTTCACCTGAGCAAAAAAAATAAATAAATCAAAACGTACATTTTGTCATTCAGGAGCAACTCAAGGAGTAAAACCAGATTCCCAACCAAACTGCTTACAAGCAAAGGTTGCATATTACATTATATTTATATTCTGCTCCTTTCCCCAATGGGGACTCAAAGCTACTTACAATCACTGCTCTACCCGCCTGAAAAACTTTGTGAGGTATGTTAGGGAGACACAATGACTGGCCAAGGTCACCCAGCCAACTCCCATGGCAGAGCAGGGATGCGAACATGGGTCAACCGCTACACCACACCAGCTTCCTCTGTTGCATTCTGAAGGTAACTTGTCAGTCAACAGTAGCCCAAACAACTTGGTTCCTACACCTAAGAAGAACATGGGATAAACAGTGCAGGAATGAGAGCAAGCAAGGATGTGTCCTTAAGGACCAAGTCAACATAAACTCTCCAACAGCCAGTGTGCTGCAATGGTTAGCGTGTCGAACTAGGATCTGGGAAACCCAGGTTCGAACCCCCATTCTGCCAAGGAAACTTGCTGGGGTGACCTTGGACCAGTCACGCACTCTCAGCCTAATCTACCACAGAGGGTTGTTGTGAGGATTAAACGGAGGAGAATGATACTAACTGCTTTGGGACCTCTTTAGGGAGAAAGGCAGGGTATAAATTTAATAAATAAATACTTTCCCCGTAAAGCTCATACCCTATCAGAAAATATTTTTGTTAGTCTTTAAGATGCTACTGGACTCTTGCCCTTTCCCGTAAAGTATACACACTGGGACCAAAAATCCTAACTGCTTATAGGCTGCTGGGATCTGAATTGGTAGTGACAGATTAGGGAAAACAAACAGGAGCATTGCAGCATTTGAAAGACTAATAAAATGTTTATTCTTGCATAAGCTTTCATGGACTACAGCCCACTTCTTCAGATGCAAATGACTCTACCCTCTCCACAGGAATACAGGACATTTTAGTCCACAAAAGCTTATATCGGAACAAAGATTTTATCAGTTTTTAAAGGGGCCACAAGACTCCTGTTTATGTTGCAAGAGACTAAGGGCGCTTTCACACATGCTGAATAACGCACTTTCAATCCACTCTCAATGCACTTTAATGATGGTTTGCAAGTGGATTTTGCCATTTCACACAGTAAGATCCAGCTGCAAAGTGGATTGAAAGTGCATTATGCACTATGTTTGAAAACACCCTTTAACACAGCTGCTGGGGTTCTTGAGGTCAGCTCAATACACTGTAGACAGCTTGCTACAGCAAGAAAGGTAGAATCTATGCAAGTGATTATTAGGGAAAAGGTTGAAAACAAGACAGCCAAAGCACTAACGGCTTTGTATAAATTTGTGGTGCAGCTGCACTTGAAATACCACATTTGGAATACAGATCTAGTTGCCACATCTTAAGAATTATATTACAGCTGGAAACGGTACAGAAAAGACAATCAAAATAATCCAGAAAACCAAAACACCTTCCCCACAATGACAACTAAACCATCTGAGGCTTTTTATTTCAGAAAATGAAAAAGGGGGCAGGCAATGATAAAAAAGACATACTTAGATATCTTATAGACCTTCCCCCCATACCAATAATATGAGAGCTTTGGATCACTCAACAAAACTGATTCAGAAAAGTCAGAAGGAAATACGTCTTCACACAAGGCATAATTTAAACACCTGGAATTCACTAGCACAGGAAGAGAGGGGCAACCAGGATCAGAGGGACAGCCAGAAGGGGGTGAGAGAAATTCAGAGGTCTGAAACTTGTGCATGTCACTATTCACCTGTTAGAGAAACTCCACCCATCCCGCATCAGGACAATCCTGATCATGCTTCATGTTAAGTTGTTTTCCTCCACCACAATAGCACAACTTCCAGTCCACATGTACCAAGGGGAAGAGAAAGATGACTTCCTTCACCCCTTTAAACTAGCCACAAGTCCCTTTGGCGTGCAAAAAGCAGCCCGGCATCTCTGAAAGCAATCCAGAGGCGAAGACGCTTTTTAAAGCATGCATTGCTCCCATACCAGGTGATAACTTGCTTCCTGCCTTGAAATCACAAGCTTCTGTCCCAAAGCATCAAACAGAATTATTGCCCATACATGCCTTTAGACACACATCAAATGGACTCAGGAAGTAGGCACATTTTCTGGGAAATGCACATGTCTTTCCCACCAAACCTCTCAAGGAAGGAAACTGACATGGAAACAGCATACACCTAACCATTCAAAGGTGATCCAAACCCTAATTGGCCAATACATTGAAAACTAGCTCGATGCAACCCCCCCAGCAAAGAAACACTCCAATTTCCAATCCAAGGGGAGAAATATTAAGGTCTCAAAGACAGGACATTTTGGAGGACATTGATTCATAGGATTCCACATGTTAACAGATCACTTCAGGATACAATGGTTCCACATTAACATACCACACCCTCATTAGCACATTATCTTGATACTTACAGGACAATGATTAGCACATTACCTTTAATACTTTGCAGGACAATGACTCAGCTCAAACCCAACCCCCTTCTGACTATATATTACTCTTCCTACACACTTGACACTGAGAGACACTGTCCTTCAGTGTTACTCCTCTGAAGATGCCTGCCACAGCTGCTGGCGAAACATCAGGAAAGAAAATACCAAGACCATGGTCACACAGCCCGGATAGCCTACAAGAACCGATGAACTCTGACAGTGAAAGCCTTCGACAATATATTGATTCATAAGATTGCCATGAGTCGGAAGCGACTTGACAGCACTTAACACGCACACACACAAGCATCACTGACTGACACTAGAGCATTGCTGGGACTTACGGCTCAGTGGCAGAGCACCTGCTTGGCATGCAGATTGGAGATCCAACCACCAGCATCTCCAGTTAAAAAGGCTCAGTTAGCAGATGACACGAAAGACCTCCATCGGTGACCCTGGAGAGCCGCTGCCAGGGTAGACAATACTGACCTTGATAGACCAAGGGTCTGACTCAGTGTAAGACGGCTTCACGTGCGCGTTCCTGCCGTAGAGGAAACCAGAGCTCGGGTTCCATACTCTACAGAAGCTTTCTGCAAAATTACGGCAAGTAAAGAACAGCCCGACCATTAGCAGCATATGCCATTAATTATAAACAGGAGAGCTTGTTTTGTTCTTCACCCAAACCCCACCAATTCAAGTGCAAACACACATGCAATCTCCTGTTTAATATTTCTGGCAGGCGCTAGAAAATCTTGGCCACGTCCCCGTCAATAAGCACATTTTTTCCCCACTACACACTTCATGCCCTTCCTATTCAGTCGCCACCCCGCCAAACCTACGGCGCTTTCTGCAAACTACCGAGGAACAGGCAGAAAGAAAACCCAACCCGACGGGTGCAAGATCAAAAAATGTGTATGCCAAGCCATGATTGGGGGGGGGGGGGCTTGGTGTCTTCCCCCCCTTGCCCACAGCTGCTCCAGCAACAAAACACCAGCCTTCTAAGGCAGCTTTGGGGGGGTAGAATTACAAAAAAAAAAGAGCAACATGAGGAGGCAGGATGCTGAAATCTGGGGAAGAAACCAAGCAAGAGGGCTAAAGGAATGCGCAAGGAGAAAGAAGGGGGTGGAATTCAGGAATCAAATCAAAACCTTCCCTTGCGGAAGGGGAAATAGCTGAAACGGCTCTCGCACACGCAAAGTCCATCCTAAAAAAAAAAATTGCATTCGTCTCTTCATCCTTCTCAGCTTCGTTTGCAAACACCCCCCAACCCTCTTCTGTGAGCTCAGAAGAGGGTTGGGGGGCAACACAGGGTGGGAGAAACCTGCCATCGTTACACGGATCGGGGCCGTCCGGCTCTCCCGCCGGCTCCTGTTTCAACGGCCATTTAATGAATGGGAGGTTTTGCCTTGGATTTGCCGTTTTCCCCACCCGAATGCTCAAAGCTCCAAAATCAGGCCCCAATTCAGAGTTTGGAGGATTCAGATGTTGGGGGGGAATGGGCATCTGGAGATAGAGGCAAATCCAAGGCAAGACCTCCCATGCAAAAACGGCCAGGAGGTTTTGCCTTGGATTTGCCCCTCTCTCCAAAGGCCCATTTCCTCCCCCCCCCGAACTCTCAAAACTCAAAAATCAGGCCCCAATACAGAGTTTGGAGGATTCAGATGGGGGGGGGGAATGGGCACTGAAAGAGGGGGGGCCAAATCCAAGGCAAAACCTCCCATGCACAAATGGCCAATGGCTCCGGGGAGAGAAGGAGACAGCTTCGGGGGAGGGGGAATGCATTGCAAACCCCACCTTGCACGGCGGAGGGGGGGGCATGCAAACCCCACCTTGCACGGCGGAGGGGGGGCATGCAAACCCCACCTTGCACGGCGGAGGGGGGGCATGCAAACCCCACCTTGCACGGCGGAGGGGGGGGCATGCAAACCCCACCTTGCACGGCGGAGGGGGGGGCATGCAAACCCCACCTTGCACGGCGGAGGGGGGGCATGCAAACCCCACCTTGCACGGCGGAGGGGGGGCATGCAAGCCCCACCGTGCACGGCGGGGGGGGCATGCAAACCCCACCGTGCACGGCGGGGGGGCATGCAAACCCCACCGTGCACTGCGGGGGGGGCATGCAAACTCCACGGTCGCCCCGCTCTGTTCCCTCTCTGCTCGGCTCACACGTTCGCGCCGGAGTCCTCCTCCCCCCCCCCTTGCCGGGCTCCGGGGAAAGCTTTGCAAAGCTCCGCGGCGCAGCCTCCTCGCGCCCCCCCCCCCACAACCACAAGCTGCCCCCCCTTCCTTTTACCTGCAAGTGGGGGAGGGAGAGGGAGGACTGGCGCGCTCCTGCCGCCTCTCCTCTTGCAGATGGCCCGTGCTGAGGAGGGGAGGCGCTGCAACGGCTAGGCCCGGGCTCGGGCCCGCAGCGAGGGGGGGGGGTGTGTTTGGGGGGGGTCCCCCTGCGCGCTAGAGCCGGCCGTCCCCGCTGTCCCCGCAGCCCTTCATGACCACAGCCACCTCCTCCTTTTCCTCTTCTCCTCCATCTTTGCAAGCGGGGCTCCTGCGCGCGCCGCCGCCGCCGCCGCCGCCGAACACTAACAACAACATTCGGTGACGTCAGTCGCCGTCACGTGACAGGCAGCCCCCGCCCCTCTCCCGCTCCCCGGGCTCTATAAATAGCCCGGCTCGCTCCCTCCCTCGCCCTGTCGGCCGGGGAGGGGGAGGGAAGAGGAAGGGCAGGAGCTGCTTAGGCCTTGTCAACTGCCAGGCTCCTTGTTTGTGAAAACATCTGAGGAAATGTTCAAGTTCTCTTTTCCTGGTGTTTTTTTCCCCCCTTTTAATAAACTTTTTTTTAATTTTTTCCTCCACTTAATATATCAGCAGAAACAAATATAATAGTAACAATAGAAAGAAAAACAAGTAATATTTCTAATGTAACAATCAAATGACTTCCCCTCTCCCTCTTCCATCTAAAATTAAATTGTATAGACTTTTGCTAACGGAACTAATCCCGAGATTGTTTTAATTAACCTGTTCTTATCGTTTCAAACATTATTAACCTATTTAAAAAAATTATATGAAATATAAATAAGGGGTTATATCAAAGAGTATCCTTTAAATCACTGGTTCCCAACCGGGGGTCCGCGAGAACTAAATTAAGGTCCGCGAAACAAAGTTATAAACCCATAATAAATTAATATTTTCAATTAAAAGTTCTCTATTATAAAATATATATATTCAAATATTATTCTAAGTTTAATGTTTAACTAACAGTTATGATTAAAGTTTATTTTCAAATTCTCTGAATTTTTATTTTGAACCTTGGGGTCCCTGCACCAAACAAAAAAGTCCTAGTGATTATGATTGAATTAAATATGTTGTATAAATACCCCTGTATCTTTTTTCTTTTTTTTCCTTTTAATACTATTTGTATTTTATATTTCTTTTTTTTCTTCTTTTTCCTTTGTATTTTTTTTTATATTATATGTGGGAACCACTGCTTTAAATGGTCCCGTTAAAAAATAATTTTCACAGTACAGTCTCCATTCCTCCCATTCCCCCAAAAATTGTTCATTATCATTCTGATTTACCTCTTTTCCTCTGCATGCAGGGTTGGGTTGAGGGTTGTTGTTGTTTTTTTGGAGGGGGGAGAACCTGGGTGTTTAACGTCTGAATGCAACACTTAAGAACATAAGAAAAGCCAAGCTGGAAAAAATGGAAAATGGCAGAGGTTCCAGATAAAAATGACTGGGTTTTAAAAATGTTAAAATTGGCTGAAATGGCTAAACTTACTGCGTTGATAAATCAAAAGGAGAATGAGGAGTTTGTGGGAGAATGGGAGGCATGGAAATTATATTGTGAAAGTGAAATAAATATAGGGGAATGTAAAGGTTATACATTGATCTAACCCAGCAGATGAAGTTAATTGTATTATAATGGAATTTTTACTTTTTACATTAGATGAAAGTTTATTTGGATTACTATAACAATAAATATTGTATAAATGAAAGTAAGGAAGGTTAAAATATAGTAATTAAAAATATAAGAGGTTGGATTAGAAACTGTAATACAAAAGGGAGTAACAATCTTCAATACCGGATATAGGAGGGTGGAAGGGGAGTCTAAAAATGTTATTTACAATTAATAGAAGGATGATTTTATTGTAACAAGATGTATTTGGAAGAAATTAAAAAATTACAAAAAAAAACAAAACAAGCCACGCTGGATCAGACCAAGGCCCATCAAGTCCTTTCCTTTCATCCCTTAGAAGCTCCTTGATCCATTGATCTTGAGCAGCATATATGTAGTGTTTGAGGGGTATAAGGACGGAAACAAATCTTGCCACTGACATTGTAGTCTTGGGATCCCTATCACTTAGTAGAAAAGGCATTATGTCAGACACAGAGGCATTAGATTTATATGTTAAGGGGGGGGAATATAATGTGATTGAAGCTCCTCGTAAAAGCGGCATTCCGAAAGGGCATGAGGCCCATCAAGTCCAGCAGTCTGTTCACAACCTGGCCAACCAGGTGCCTTTAGGAAGCCCCCAAACAAGACGACAGCAGCAGCAGCGGCATCCTGCCTGTGTTCCACAGCACCTAATAGGATAGCCATGCTCCTATGTTCCTGGAGAGAAGCAAAGCATGCAACTCCCTCGAGGCAAACGTGAAACAGGCTCCCGGTTATTGTTCCTGGGCCAGAAGCACTTCCTCCATGACCACCTGAGGAAACTTCCACACACATGTTAAGAACATAAGAAAAGCCCTGCTGGATCAGACCAAGGCCCATCAAGTCCAGAACATAAGAACATAGTTAAGAACATAAGAAAAGCCCTGCTGGATCAGACCAAGGCCCATCAAGTCCAGCAGTCTGTTCACACAGTGGCCAACCAGGGGCCTCTAGGAAGCCACAAACAAGACGACTGCAGCAGCACCATCCTGCCTGTGTTCCACAGCACCGAAGATAATAGGCATGCTCCTCTGATCCTGGAGAGAATAGGTATGCATCATGACTAGTATCCATTTTAATTAGTAGCCATGAATACCCCTTTCCTCCATGAACATGTCCACTCCCCTCTTAAAGCCTTCCAAGTTAGCAGCCATCACCACATCCTGGGGCAGGGAGTTCCACAATTTAACTATGCATTGTGTGAAAAAATACTTCCTTCTATCTTGGGGCATGGAGAACAACACTTAGAGCGGTTCCTCAGTGGTAGGGTTGCCAAGCTCCAGGTAATCAAGAAAAACATCACAGTCTTGTAACATACAAAGATGCAACACTGTAATACAAATTACTACAAATTATTACCAAGACAGATGGATTACAAGTAGCAAACTGTACCGATTAATACATGGCAACTAAATGTTCAACGGTGGAATTCTAAAGGTTATAATCATCTGATGGTCCCTCCCAACTCTATGGTTCTATGATAAGGCATTCCTCAGACTCAGATTCCCCCATCCTTCAGTGTTGGAAAAAAGATGTGAAACATCTGGAACTCTCTAAGGTGCTATATAAATGCTAAACTTCCTTCTGGCTTATACAATTCAGCTATCCCCCAATCCAGAACTACACTGTAGTTGCTGCAGGAGGAAAAAACAACAACTATTTTTAAGGCAGACGCAGAACGCTCTGGGTGGCGTGCAAGCAGATTACTTGAAGCAGAAGCTCGGGCGAGAGGCCGCTTGAATCAGATGCGTTCTTGCGGCAACAGACTAAACACGGCTCCCCACACTGGAATTTGTAAATAAAAAACCAGGGATGCTTAAAGGTTGGAGTGTAAGCATCGACTTGGGTGGACTTGGATTTTGTGTGTGCGTGTGTGTGTTTTTGTCAGATCTGCAACTCACAAAGTGAACTCTAATCCGTTGGAAAGCTTGGCGCAAGACAGTGATGGAGCAAGAGGCCTGCCCAACCCCCTAACGGACAGGGGGTTTTTTACACAAAAAGAAAAAATGTGCGCCCAGGCGCAAAATGTGCAGTTCCAGGAAAATAAAGTATGTCCTGTTCTGAAAGAACTTTTGGGCAGTTCGAACACTGGGACTGTTGTCAAATGCCCAGTTCGGAAGACATCAGGAACCACAACATTCAGAAACCAGTGGGGGAACATTTTAACCTTCCAGGACATTCAGTTGCTGTTTTAAGAGTCGCAGTTCTCTTAGAAAAGGATTTCAAAGGGAGATTAGAAAGAGAGACTTCTGAATTACAACTAATAATGAAGCTCAAGACTATGCATTCTCCGGGACTTAATAGAGATCTGGGACTCCTGTCTCATTACCAATGCTGATTTCTCCAGCCTACTACACCTCTGGATATCACATCTAATCCAATCACGCCTGCTAGTGTCATTTGCTTGCTTTTGACATTTACATTGCCATTGTGTGCCTAACTCACTCTTCTCTATCTAAGGATAGATGGAATCATATTCTAGTTGTATCTGAACAAGTGAGCTGTGGCTCACGAAAGCTCATACCCTGCCAGAAATGTTGTTAGTCTTCAAGGTGCTACTGGACACTTGCTCTTTTCTACTGCTAGTGACAGACTAACACGGCTACTCATCGTGATCAATTCGAAATAGTTTCTCCTACTCAACGGAAGCTTCTCAATGCCATGAAATGTGATCCTAAGCAGCAAAGCATGCGCATGCACAGAAGGAAAATGCACAGGTGTACAGTGTGGTCTCAAATTTTGCTGTTACAAAATGCTAACTTGAAAATCCATTCCCTAGGATACTAAGGGCTCATCCAAACCAATCCTTCGATTCCTTGTGGGCCCTTAATTTATGATCTAGTGTTCCAAAACCAGCTGCCTACCTAGAGTACAGCTCACACAACAAGATTTCCTTTAAAGATAACTTTAAAAAAAATAGTTCTAGGATGTATTTCGCTCACAACAAAATTAGCAAAGGAGTTTTCATAGAAAAATAGCTACTGGCAATGTGATCAAGAATCAGGAAGATTAAATTACATATGCTGTTATATACATTACATACGTTCCCCTACTTTGGGGCAAAATTTCCAATTAAAACAGTTGAGTAACACTATCCCAATGCAAACTCTGGGATTTGTTTCCGTAAAGAATCAATTAGTCTAAATTAAGTGGAAAAGAAAATACAAGGCTAAAGTAGATTGAGGAGATGAAAGAACTAGATACAAAGTGGCCAGACTTTGGTGGACAATTTGCACACATAAACAGTATGCTGTATAAAGGAATAAAAATAAAACCTTTTCTTCCTCCCTCTTTCTTTTTACACTACAATCCTATACAGAGTTCAGAACACCAAAGGCCATTTAAAATTAGCATTTTTGCTAGTTAAAGTTTAGTTGTATTACTAATCAAAAAGCACCGCCCTCAAACCTTATTATCCAGCTTGGAATGTAACACAAGTAGTCCGTCATTTTCTCTGCATTTCCCCCCCACCAGAGAGCTTTATTTTAAAGAGTTCTGTAGTTGCTATAGAGTTATAGCGCACGAGAGAGAGCATTATAGTGCTAGACAAATTACTACTAGAGAAATTACTAGTTTTAAAGAAGCTCTCCAGTGGTATAGTGGGGAAAACAGTAGCCATGAGGCTATAAGGAAAATGGCACCAGTGTGGCTCGGACCTTTGCAAACGCATACCTTCCCCATCCAGAGAGCATGCAACATGCTTGGGCTGCATTCTTTCAGAAAAGATCATATCACACTATGTTTAAGAAAAGCATGCTTAGGGTGGGGAAATACTTGGAAAGCAGACAATTAGAAGGCAATGTTGTGCAAAGGCAGAGTTTGTCCATACAGAAGCAGCCGAGGAAACGCAAGCAAGCAAAAACGTACCCTTCCACTCCCGCTCATGCTGTTCTATCCTCACAAAAACCCTGTGAATTAATTTAGAGGAGGATCTAGTGACTAGCCCAAAGTTTCCCCAGCAAATTTCAAGGCCAGAATGAATTAGCACTCTCATCTACCTTCTCCACGTGTTAGAAGGACGGCTACACTTGCTTTTCCAGATGCAGTGATCCTTCTAACATTTCTCCCTCAGTGTAAAGTTCTGGCTAAGAGGGGTTCACCTCAGCCTGTAACCTCAGCCTGTAACTCAGTAGGTGGCTTTAAGTCACTATTTCTGTGCCTCAGCCACACTGTCTTCAGTGTTGTTTTTTTAAGACATAACTGGCAATGTTATCAGAAGAAGATAAAGGTATTCTGGTTGATTTTTTTAATCAAGGAGCATTGAACCGTTGTCCTACAAACCTAACACATAGGCCAATTGTGTTTCAAGATGGATGATCTACGGGGAAGGGCTGTGGCTCAGTGGTAGAGCATCTGCTTGGCAGCATGCAGAAGGTCCCAGGATCAATCCCCGGCATCTCCAGTTAAGAGGAGCAGGTGGTAGGTGACTTGAGACCACAGCCTGAGACCCTGGAGAGCCGCTGCCAGTCTGAGTAGACAGTACTGACCTCGATAAACCGTTGGTGTGATTCAGGATAAGGCAGCTTCACATGTTCAACCCTAAAGAATAATCTGATTCATGAGGGAGCTGCTCTCACTAGAGATGCCACCCTCCAGGTGGGACCTGGGGATTCCCTGGAATTACACAGCTCATCACCCGACTACAAAGATCAGTTCCCCTGGAGACAATGGATGCTTTACAGGTTGGACTCCCTGTCTTTCCCAGGGCCCATCCCCAAATTTTCAGGAGTTTCCCAACCTGGATCTGGCAACCCAGCGTTCCCCCCAATTCCCCGCTGGTGGCCAGGGGGGCTTGGCAACCCTAGCCCTCATTTCTGCTTCAGGTCTCTGCCTTTCCTCTAGACTATATGCAGGAAACTGTCACACAGGCTAGCGCATGGTATTTACCTCAAAAACATCGCACTTACAATATCACACTCAATTCTCGTTAATTCTGAATCATCCCCATTAAAAAAAATTAACTTTCTTGTAGAGTTTCTGATGGGAGCCCCATGGCTCAGAGTGGTAAACTGCAGTACTGCAGTCAAAAGCTCTGCTCACAACCTGAGTTCGATCCCAACGGAAGTTGGTTTCAGGTAGCCGGCTCAAGGTTGACTCAGCCTTCCATCATTCCAAGGTTGGTAAAATGAGGACCCAGCTTGCTGGGGGTAAAGGGAAGATGACTGGGGAAGGCACTGGCAAACCACCCCATAAACAAAGTCTGTCTTGTAAACGTCGGGATGTGACGTCACCCCATGGGTCAGGAATGACCCGGTGCTTGCACAGGGGACTACATTTACTTTTTTCTGATGGGATCCCAAACAACATGGGCACCGTACTCATTCTCATTCGGGGTGGGGGAAATAAAATCCCAGTAATGAAAGCAGTGATGAACCACTTGCTCATAAAAGCCATGATCAGATACATGGTGCCTGCAAAATATTTCACCCACATTTATCACTCAACTTGGGAGTACCGTACTAACAAACAACAAGGGAGTCTTGCGCCACCTTAAAGACCAGCAAGTTTTCATTCAAGCACAAGCTTCCTGGACTAGAGCCCATTTCAAAGCTTACTAAGAGTTCTGGCACAATCGGCAATCCTCTTTTATTAACTGTAGTCTAGCAACCCAGTAAATACATTCGGAAAGTATAATGCAGGGGTCCCCAACCTTTTGGGGCCTGCGGGCACCTTTGGAATTCTAACACAGCGTGGAGGGCGCAGCCAGAAAACGGCTGCCACGAAACAGCTTCTACAGAGCGGGGAGCCGGCCACAAAATGGCTGCTCTATCATCATCATTCATAAAAACATGAGAACATAAGAAAGGCCCTGCTGGATCAGACCAAGGCCCATCAAGTCCAGCAGTCTGTTCGCACAGTGGCCAACCAGGTGCCTCTAGGAAGCCACTAACAGGATGACTGCAGCAGCACCATCCTGCCTGTGTTCCACCGCACCCAAAATAGGCGTGCGCCTCTGATACTAGAGAGAATAGGTATGCAGCATGACTAGTATCCATTCTAACTAACAGCCATGAATACCCCTCTCCTCCATGAATATGTCCACTCCCCTCTTAAAGCCCTCCAAGCTGGCAGCCATCACCACATCCTGGGGCAGGGAGTTCCACAATTTAACTGTGCGTTGTGTGAAAAAAATACTTCCTTTATTGGCATACAAATACAATTCAAAAGGTTATAAAAAGAATGGAAATGTTACAAGGTGCCCTTTATAGAATGGTTAAAAGGCAGTTACATGGCTGCTCAAGTTTACCCTGAGTCACACAGTGACTGTCTGACATCTGATGATTATTTTGCTGTAAAAAAAAAGAAATATTGTTAGATACCTGAAGAAGATATACACTTACCTGTATTTATATACTTACCTGTGAATCTACACCTTGTGAACTTGTATTGTGTGACTATCTTTTTGATATGATTCTATTGAATATTGGATTATGCTTTTTGTACCTAATGTTTTGTTAGGGATAGCATTATTGGAATATAATTGAGATTGCTTGAGCATATGGTTTCTGTGTGAATTTTGGTTGAACCTCCAGGTGGTGGCTGGAGAGCTCCTGTTATTGCAACTGATCTCCAGCTGACAGAGATCAGTTCCCCTGGAGAAAATGGCCTCTTTGGCAATTGGATTCTGTGGCGTTGGTCCACATTGGGGACCCCTGGTGTAGGGTTGCCAACCTCCAGGTACTAGCTGGAGATCTACTGCTATTACAACTGATCTCCAGCCGACAGAGATCAGTTCACCTGGAAAAAAATGGCTGCTTTGGCAATTGGACTCTATAGCATATAAGTCCCTCCCCAAACCCCGCCCTGCTAAGGCTCCACCCCAAAAACCTCCCACCGGTGGCGAAGGGGGACCTGGCAACCCTATTAATGGCAGCAGGATCTTATCACCGTTTTCCAATTAAGCCAATTGGGATCTTCCAAGGTGAAAATGCAGCCCAGAAATGCAATTCTTGCAACAGGAGGACCGATGCTGGATGTTAAGGAATGAATATTTATTCTGGAATAAACAATGAAGAACAGTGGGGAGGGGGTGATAAACACAGAGCTCGCTGTTCAGCAAATCATCATTTTATATACTCATGGCAAGACCACAGCTGCGACTCCTGAAGTATCCATTCCGGCAGCTTTCCCACAACTCAACAGGAATCCTTAAGAGAGTTCTTGCTGCAAGTTGGTTGACAGAGCTGGGAAGGATGGGAAGAAAATAGGTTTTCTTCTTACCACTAGGTGGCAAAGAAATCACACTTCGTTTTCCCACTTCAATATTGGTAGATCGATGCCACGCTTCATCAAGGGGAGAAAAATGGAGAACAGCAGGTCAACAGCGGAGGGTCACGTAGTGCTTAGAAAGTCAGACTGAGTTTTGGGAGCCAAGATCAAGTCGCCACTCTGCCACAGAGGCTTACTCGGTGACCTCGGGGCAGGCACTGTCGGCGGACCTACCTCACAGGGTCGTCATGAGGATAAAAGGGCAGCCTCGAGAATGATGTTGTAAGGCATTTTGAGGAGAAAAGCTAATTCTCAAAATCTAATCTAATTCTCAAAGATCTCATTAGGGGAGGGGCTGTGGTTCAGTAGTACATAAGCGTTGCCAGGTCCCTCTTTGCCACTAGCGGGAGGTTTTGGGGGCGGGGCCTGAGAAGGGCAGGGTTTGGGGGGGAGGGACTTCAATGCCATAAAGTCCAATGGCCAAAGCGGCCATTTTCTCCAGGGGAACTGATCTCTATTGGCTGGAGTTGTAATAGCAGGAGATCTGCAGCTACTACCTGGAGGTTGGCAACCCTAGCGGTAGAGCATCTGCTTGACATGCAGAAGGCCCCGGGTTCAATCCCCGGCATCTCCAGTTAAAGGAACCAGGCAGGTAGGTGATTTGAAAGACCTCAGCCTGAGACCCTGGAGAGCCGCTGCCGGTCTGAGTAGACAATACTGACTTTGACTGACCAAGGGTCTGATTCAGTATAAGGCAGCTTCACGTGTTCATATGTGTTCAATTCTCAAAAATCTTGACAGGCTCCACATTTGTGGCGAGGCCATGGATGGACTCTATAATAAAAGAAGCCACGGCCCTCAGTTTGCAAGACCTGAGCAAGGCTGTTAACGATACGACATTTTAGAGGACATTGATTCATAGGGTCACCATAAGTCGGAAGCGACTGGACGGCACTTAGCACACGCACAGGAATTACTGTGGTTACCTAGAAAGATTAGAGGAGCTTTCTTGTGCCCCAGACAAATTGGGGTCAGAGTCCCCAGCTCACTCATGCCAGCTTTAGGGGACAGCAAGGTTCTCCTGGATTCCAATGCCGAAGAGCCATTTAACACACAAAGCAAAATATGGTCCCCAAAGTCTCTATTCATAGCAATGTAGCCAAGAACAACTATTCAGTTGCCAGATCGTGTCATTCCCGGCAAAGGGCAAGTGATTTTGGCAGAGCATCCTAGCCTTCATATGCCAGCATGTCCTTATTTTGAACTTATTGCTCCATCCGCCATTGCAATGAGCCAGCATGGTGTAGTGGAGAGTTCGTAGACAACCAGTGTCGTGTAGACTAGAGAACCAGCATGGTATAGTGGTTGAGAGCGGTGGTTTGGAGTAGTGGACTCTGATCTGGAGTTTGATTCCCCACTCCTCCACATGAGCAGTGGATGCTAATCTAATGAACTGAATTTGTTTCCCTGCTCCTTCACATGAAGGCAACTGGGTGACCTTGGGCTAGTCACAGCTCTCTCAGCCCCACCTACCTCACAGGGTGTCTGATGTGGAGAGGGGAAGGGAAGGCTGTAATTTTATTGTAATTTGTTGTTACGGCCATTGGCCAGCATAAAATAACAAAGGTACCTATATAACATTAATTAAAAATAGAAGGAAAAAGGAAAAATAGGAAGTAAAATAACATGGCCTAAAATAAACTAAATGCATTATCAGAATAATAAGGTACCAAATAAACATTGCACATTACACATTGTACATTACTTCACCCGTCAATCATCATCAGATGAATCACTAATAATATAACCCTTTTTATTTTGAACATTCCTTTTAGTAATGGCCTTCAGCAAAATTTAGCTACCTCGTAGGAAACCGCAGGGTTTTTAAAGCCCGTTTGATTCTTCCTTGATTGGTAGAGAAAGTCGGCATATAAAAACCAACTCTTCTTCTTCTAATGTTCCTGTCCTTCTAAAAGCCCAGATGGACGTTCACCACTGTGCTCAAGATGGCCACAAGAAGGGCCTCGCCCATAACCACCAAGAAGCGCTTGCTGTGAACAGAAGCACACCTTGCGCATAGAGCAACAAAACCATTCCCACCTGAGGTAGTACAGCAGCTCCTTCCCATGACAAAACGATGGAAGTGATACATTTTCCACTGGCGACGGGCCTGTGAATTGCATGCCAGTCATGTGGATTGGCCGGAAATATTTCCGTATTCGAGTCTAATGACGTCTGCGGTCCACCGCAGTACCCCGCATCAAAGCTAAGAATGAAACATTTCCACATTTTTCAACCGGTCTCTAGGAGATCCCTTGACCTCAGCTTTGGAACACATGATAAACAGTAATATGGGTTATAAATACTGTAAACAGGATAAAATTAAGAAGAAAGGGGACTTCCCCTGCTGTGCCCAAAGCGCATTTTTTCCTTAGTACCCACGGTCTTCTACATGCACCTGAGATGGGGAGGTGTGAATTCCAAGGCAAAGGTATGGCTTTGAGCACATCTGGATTTGGAGGGGGGGAGGATTAAGGGGGATGTTCTTGCATGATTTCCATGGTGACAAACAACTCTTATTTTAGAAATCAAGCACTGTATTAAATGTTAGCCCAAGTTCCTTACAAGCTTTTTGTATAATAAAAACCCAAACCACCACAGCTTGACGGATTAAATACAGGTATGCTTTGTTAAATGCTGTAAACCATCAGCACACTGCATAGTTGTGAGCATACCAAACAAGTGAGCCATTTCTGTGACGAGGCCAATGATTTAAAATGCCACAAAAATTTCAATGTATATAAAGTAAAGGTAAAATAATCCCCTGTGCAAACACCGGGTCATTCCTAACCCTTGGGGTGATGTCACATCCTGACATTTATTAGGCAGGCTCTATTTACGAGGTGGTTTGTCATTGCCTTACCCAATCATCTACACTGTACCCCCAGCAAGCTGGGTCCTCGTTTTACCGAACTTGGAATGATGGAAGGCTGAGTCAACCTTGAACCTGAAACAGTCTTCCATATATGCATATATTTACACCCAACACCATTAGTCTAGATGATCCTGAGCTTAAGACAGAGAACATGTTCTGAGGAGAGAATCTAACAATGCACTCTCAAGGCCGCTTTCCTAGGAATAAGACCTGTTGAGTAGGATTCCGCGTAGACCTGCTTAGGAGTGCAATGTAAGGGCAGCAACTGTATGCTTACTTACCTGGCAACGAGTCCTAACAAACAGAGCAAGCCTTACTTCCAAGTAAACATGCACAGGATTGGGCAGTAAAACTGGGTTCTTGCATCACTCCAGTGCCACACAAGCCATAGCAGCATGCCCCCCCCCCACCCTTTGGCTACCACCAGGCAATACAAGAAAGCTGGCTGGCACTGCATTTCTACCCAGGTCAGTGTTAACCCACTTTTGCAAGCATTAATGGCAATGTGACACAGGGCTACAGCAGTGGTTCCCACACCACATAGGGAATGAATACTGGCTTAATTAGAAGGGGCTGTGGCTCAGTGGTAGAGCAGCTGCTTGGCATGCAGAAGGTCCCAGGTTCAACCTCCAGTCGAAATGACCAGGCAGCAGGTGATGTGAAAGACCTCTAGCCTGAGCCCATGGAGAGCTGCTGCCGGTCTGAGTAGACAATACTGACTTTGATGGACCAAGGGTCTGATTCAGTATAAGGCAGCTTCGTGTGTGTGTGTACTTTTCTCCTCACTGGGGACCCCAAAGTAGCTTACTACATTTTCCCCTTCATGATATCCTCACAACAACCCTGTGAGGCAGGCTAGATTGAGAGCATGACTGGCCCAAGGTCACCCAGCAAGCTTGGGCCAGCGTGGTGTAGTGGTTAAGAGTGGTGGTTTGGAGCGGTGGACTCTGATCTGGGGAACCGGGTTGGTTTCCTCACTCCTACACATGAAGCCAGCTGGG
Organism: Euleptes europaea; assembly: GCF_029931775.1. Taxonomy (NCBI): domain Eukaryota; kingdom Metazoa; phylum Chordata; class Lepidosauria; order Squamata; family Sphaerodactylidae; genus Euleptes; species Euleptes europaea. The sequence goes on along the minus strand of NC_079329.1, from coordinate 22,357,459 downwards.
TGAACTTGGGCTACTCAGCCCCACCTACCTCACAGGGTGTCTGTTGTGGAGAGGGGAAGGTGATTGTAAGCTGGTTTGATTCTTCCTTAAGTGGTAGAGAAAGTCGGCATATAAAAACCAATTCTTCTTCAAGCTTCCATGGAGATCTGAATCTGGGTCTCCCAAATCGTTGTCTGACAGTATAACCACTACACCGCTGGCTCTCCCAAGTCAAAGCAAAGATCTGTCTGGCTTTCACCAGCAACTGGACATTGTTTTCCTACAACTGACTAAAAACAATTACTCTTTTGGAATCTGCCACAATAAAAAGGTCCATTCTCTCTTCTCTCCAGCCCAAAGACTAAATCTTCTATGCATTAGAAAACCAGCGCCCAAGATTCCCCGATTTACCAACATAACTATGAAACAATCCATGATGGAACATGCAGACTAACAGCAGCAGAGAGAAGAGCGTGCTCAGTTCCAAGTAGGGTTGCCACCCTCCAGGTACTAGCTGGAGATCTCCTGCTATTACAACTGATCTCCAGCAGAGATCAACTGGAGAAAATGGCCGATTTGGCAATTGAACTCTATGGCATTGAAGTCCCTCCCCAAACCCTGCTCTCTGCAGGCTCCGCCCCCAAAACCTCCCACTGGTGGCGAAGAGGGACCTGGCAACCCTAGTTCCAAGCAGTTTCCATGATGTGCTATGGGACAGAGCAAAAAGGATGAGAGTCTACCAAGCTGCTGGGGGTCAGGCCAAACCAGTTCTGTTGACCAAGCCAGAATTCACCAGGGTCAGGTTAACCTGCACCCCACCAATGCCCTTGAGGACACATACTTATTCTCATATAAATGATTAGCTGCTATTCACTTCTGCGGGGTAAAGGGTTCCGCTTGGGACACAGTGGCAAACCTTTCTCTTCTCTCCCCACTCCACCCTCAACTCTGGCTCTTGGCAGCCCCTTCATCATTGACAAGCACGGTGTGGTCTGTGCCGTGCAAAATGCATTTTTCTGCACACAGCCGTTCGCCGCTTTCCCTTCCCCACCTCACAGTACTTCCTGTAGTTCACCCCAATACACTCTCCGCTTCATCAACATCCATCATAATGGCAGAATTTTGCTAGAGTATTATAAAAGCGGAGCGCTCGCCGGTGAATTTCCTGAAGCAGTCCCTTGTGTGTGTGTAAAGTGCCATCAAATCACGTTCTCTAAAAGCACAACTCTCTCTTTAACCATTCATAGTGCTTAACAGCAGGCTGGATCTCCTTCCTTCATCCACTCCTTTTATAGCACAAAAGGCGTGCAAATGTATGAGGCTAGCTGAAGTACCAGCAACCCCATATCGCCTTCAGCAAAAGTGGTACCATTCCGCTCCTTCTCTTTGCTCTACAAAAAAAGAGGGAAGAGACCATTACCAAAACAAAGAAGAGTTGGTTTTTATATGCCAACTTTGTCTACCACTTTAGGGAGACTCAAACCGGCTTACAATCACCTTCCCTCCCTCTCCCCGCAACAGACATCCTGTGAGGTGAGGCTTAGAGAGCTCTAACAGAGCCGTGACTGGCCCAAGGTCACCCAGCTATCTTCACGTGTAGGAGTGGGGAAACAAATCCAGTTCACCAGATTAGCCTCCGCCGCTCATGTGGAGGAGTGGCGGAATCAAACCCAGTTCTCCAGATTAGAGTCCATCGCTCCAAACCACTGCTCTTAACCACTACACCATGAGCCACCACCTCCACTTTTCCTAAATCCCTTGGCTTGGTGAAGCACAATTCCTTTTGACAATCTCCTCCTCACCCAAGTCTGACTCCAGGAGTCATAAGAATATAAGAGAAGCCATGCTGGATCAGACCAAGGCCCATCAAGACCAGCAGTCTGCTCACACAGTGGCCAACCAGGTGCCTCTAGGAAGCCCACAAACAAGACAGCAGCAGCATTGTCCTGCCTGTGTTCCATGGCACCTAATATAATAGGCAAGCTCCTTTGATCCTGGAGAGAATAGGTATGCTTCATGACTAGCATTCATTTTGATGAGCAGCCATGGATAGCCTTCTCCTCCATGAACATATCCACTCCCCTCTTAGCCTTCCAAGTTGGCAGCCATCACCATATCCTGGACAGGGAGTTTCACAATTCAACAATTCATCTAAGCCAGTGGTTCCCAAAGTGGGCAGTACCATCCCCTGGGAGCGGTGGTATTATCTAGGGGGGCACTAAGAGGCAAGGGGGCAGCAGGGGGGCACTAACAGTGGGCCCTTTCAACTGTGTTGTTCACTCATTTACAATAGATGGCACCATGCTGGCAAATTTGGTGGAAACTATCAGAATTTTTTTCCAGACTGGTACCACTGGATCAAGAGTTCATCAGTTTTGTTGAATAAATTTCAACTAAAAAGTTTTCATCTGATTTTGAATAGTTGTGCAATTAATTGTTACTGTTTTGAAATGTCATTGTTATTATCTTCTTTAGTGAGTCATGCAAACCCGTATTTTGAATAATGCTTTTTATCGGGTAGGGTAGGGGGCACTAGGGTTGAGTTTGTGGAACCGAGGGGGCGGTGGCCCGAAAAGTTTGGGAACCATTGATCTAAACCCTTTACTGCCCACCCAGTTTCTCCCTCCCTTCTAAATATGCACGCCATATGGTACTGGAGGGCTGAGAGCCCTAGACGCTTTCTTCTCCAGATACAGATCCATATGGGTGATGCACAATACCCTCCAGGACGGCTCCACCCAAAACTGGGTTTGGCACCTTCCCAGGTAACTTTACTTCTTCTCTCAAGTACACATCCCCTCCCCTTTCCACAGCGCTGGGCTCTTCTTCACAAAAGAGAGAACTCATAAAATATAACTCTGGAATGAAACCAAACTGCAAGCCACATAGTAAAGGGGGGGGGGAAATAAAGCATGTTGAATTTTAGTCCTTCTTTAGTTCTTAAAAAGCAGTGATTACAAAGTTCCTTTCCATTACCCTGAGTTTCAGAGAATTTCAATCATACTATTTATCCTTATTCAAACAAAAACAGAACAAGCCACATATACATTTCCTTCAGAAAGAGAAATCTCTGTGAAACAATACTTTATTCAATTTTAATTTCAACATCTAGTGACAAAATAGTTGGAATCCCACACAGGATTGCGGATCCCCCCCCCCCAACACGCTGCAAGTTACCATAAATGACTGCATTATAAAAGTTACTAAATTGGGCTGTTATCCAGGTTTACGGTTTTTAAAAACAACTGTTCATTTTCATGCTCCGACACAAAGATTTTAGCACATGCCGATTTAGAAGAGCTGCTTAATGTTATTGCGTCAAAGATATTTGCAGATAAAAGCACTGTCAAGAAAACACATTTAAGATAAAAAATGTAACCCTCCCGTTTCTTCTCGTAAAACCCGCCGCTGAAGCAGGCCCATCACACACAATGATCAAAATGCCCTCTAGATAAGCATTTATAAAATGCAGAGATTCCACAAGACTGCAAAGCGATCAAGAGCTCAGGTGCCCGGTTTCCCCCCAGGGTACACAGGCGCCTCCGTAAAGAGTTATCCATAGGTACAAAAGATATGCTCCTCTAAAAATTATTCTACCTTGCCGAGGGAATAATTGCAGTGACAGCTGACAAGAAGCTAGGGTCTAAATGTGACACAGCCAACAGCCACAGCTACGGAGAACAGTTAAAATAGCAGAGAAGATGACACATTTAGAAAAATCACACTGAAATCTGGAGAAAGCTGCTGACTGCCCTAGACATCTAAGAGGGGAAGAAACCACGCATGTACGCACTCACCCAGAATCAGCAGATGCTGTCCATGTAGGGAAACGAGTACACCAGAGCTGTGTGCAGAAGCCAGGTGCACAAAGCTTACTTGGAGGGGGGGCGCAATAGATTACATTCTATAGCAGAAGGAATGCACGTGGAACCACATGCCCGACCCCGCACAGATCTTTGTGCAGCATCCTCCATTAAAGGCAAAGGCTGTGCGCACACCAATATGCCCACAATGCTGCATTGAGGCAATCTGACATTTGGAAGCACATTCTTTTAAACTTCCTCAATTTAAAACAAAGCAAAAACACTACAACTTACCAGCAGGAAAATTTCTTTTACCCATCATTTCCTATTGCTTATATACTAATGTATGTATTTGCAGGTCCGGATCCTGTGGAGACTTAATAGGAACGTCCATCTGTGTGCCGTCTCACCAAAGTACTTGGGATTAGTAATCCACCAACAGATTTACAATTCGGGTTTCCTCAAACTACTCTTGGCAAAATAGTTCCTGGGAACTATTCTGGATTATAATGGAGGGAGCACTACGCACATTGCTCAGAGTCCCTTGGAGGAAGAGGAAGATAAAGAAGCAGTTATCAAGCAATGTGGTTTGAAAACTGCAAGTCTTTAAATACTACTCATTTCATACCTCTCTGGGGCAGGAACAAGGAAAAACAATCAAATCTAGCTAGTACATTTTTAGAAACTTTTGATGAACTGCAGTAGGTTTTTCTAAAACCTCAACTATCCACATAACGTGTTTTGAGTTTAATGTAAGTTGGTGGTGGAAAGTGCCATAAAGTCAAAGCTGACATGGTGACCCTGTAGGGTTTTCCAGGCAAGTGACATTCAGAGGTGGTTTGCCATTGCCCGCCTCTGCATAGAAACCCTGGACTTTCTTAGTGGTCTCCCATCCAAGTACTAACCAGGGCCGACCCTGCTTAGCTTCCAAGATCGGGCTAGCCTGGGCCATCCAGGTCAGGGCTTAATAAATTAGCATCAAGCAATTATACAAAAATAAATGTTGCATTGATAATGATACGTGTGGATTTTCTTTGTACTGTGTTATATATTTATATATACACACAGACTAATGAAATGAGTGGATATTCTTTCTACTGTGGTGTGTGTGTGTGTGTGTGTGTGTATCCACTGATCTATCTATTTATATTTACATCTATCTATATATAGATATATCTACAGATATATAGATAGATATAAAACGGACTGTTGTAATTCTTTATTTTGCCCATGTCCTCAAAACAGAATCAAAGTGCTTATGCATTGCTGGTACAAATTTTTTTAAGAAACAAGTAGTAGACCAAACCGAAGGACTATCACAAGTTTCTGCAATGTCATCCAAAGCAGGGGGGGGGGGAACCAACCCAGTAGCATGGAAGACAATTGCAAAGCTTTCTCAATATACACGCACACCTGCATGTTACATAAAACCAGAACACTGGCTGCAATCCTGAAAAATATTTATTAGTAGTCCCACTAACACAAAACGGGACTAAAGCAGTTGCCAGGGTCGTAACCCAACAGTCGGGGAGTGCCGAGGCAAAGGATCTCTCTTGTGCTGCCAACTGCAGGGTAGCTTCGGTGCTTGGCGAGATCACTTTTTGAAGCAGTCCAGTGCATACAATGAAAACGTTACATCAGAACTGGTTACCCATTTCCAGACATAACCCCTGTGACTGATCCAGGAAAAGCGCCATGGTAACCAGTTCCAATAACCTTTCCACGCAGACGTGTCCACAGAAAAAGCTTCCAAATATAATTCCATGGGCAACTCAACTTTAGGTCAAACACAGTTCTTAATGGGCAGTTGTCAAGATCAGGAACATAATTAGCTCATTTGTAGGTAGCAAATTGAAATTCTACAGTTGGCACTAAGAAAAGGGTTTCCTGCAGCTTTCGCTTTTCTCTACATGGCTTTCACTTTGATTTGCTTCATCTTCATTTGCTTCTTCTCGAGCTTCTTCTGCTCCCGCCGCAAAGCAGCCTCCTGTTGCAAAGACAACAAACCGCATGTTACCATCAGATTCTATGCTTTGTTTGCAGAACAAAATTAAGACCCCCCCACCCAGGAAATGAAGCCCACCAATGAGCAGACTGAGAGCCCTTCCAGACAATTACATTATTCTGCAGCAGAAAGCACAACAGAGATGTCATAAGAATGAGCAATCCAAATGAAAAGGAAGTATTTCTTCACACAACACATAGTTAATTTGTGGAACTCCCTGCCCCCAGGATGTGGTGATGGTTGCCAACTTGGAAGGCTTTAAGAGGGAAGTGGACATGTTCATGGAGGAGAGGGGTATTCATGGCTACTAGTAAAAATGGATAATGGAAGAAGAGTTGGTTTTTATATGCCGACTTTCTCTACCACTTAAGGAAGAATCAAACCGGCTTACAATCACCTTCCCTTCCCCTCCCCACAACAGACACCCTGTGAGGTAGGTGGGGCTGAGAGAGCTCTAAGAGAGCTGTGACTAGCCCAAGGTCACCCAGCTGGCTTTGTGTGTAGGAGTGGGGAAACCAACCCAGTTCACCAGATTAGCCTCTGCCGCTCATGTGGAGGAGTGGGGAATCAAACCCGGTTCTCCAGATCAGAGTCCACCGCTCCAAACCACCGCTCTTAACCACTACACCATGCTGGCTCATGATGCATACCTATTCTCTCCAGGATCAGATGGGCATGCATATTATATTAGGTGCTTTTGAACACCTTTCCTTCCTTCGACTAATCGACAGGAAGGCATCCAATGTTGGGATGTCAAAGAGTAGTCCAACTTAAGAGAGTCCAAATACCCGTGTAAGGAGTCCTGCTAACGGTGTCCACCTTAGAACATCTCATGATTGGCCAAGATGGAGCTCCTCTTTCTCTCTAGAGGCAGCTGGACTCTTAAGAGAATGGGCTAATACCCTGCCTTGAACTGGTCAGTTAGGCAAGAAGTCCACACAACACACCCCAATTGTTCTCACGAGCAAGAGCAACAGTGGGAGACATACTGGAAGCTGTGAGGCTTGCAGAGTTTCTACCAGAACGGACCCCAAAGGATTGAATCATAGAGTTGGAAGGGACCACCAGAGTCATCTAGTCCAACCCCCTGCACAATGCAGGAAGTTCACAACTACCTCCCCCTCACACCTCCGGTGACCCCCTGCTCCATACCCAGAAGATGGCAAAAAAAAAAAAAAAAAAAAGCCTCTGGATCCCTGGACAATCTGGCCTGGAGGAAAATTGCTTCCTGGCCCCAAAGTGGCAATCGGCATTTCCCTGGGCATGTATGAAAGGGCCACGAGAGCCAAGCACTGACGCAACCCTTCATGCCCTCCCTCTCATAATCTGCCTAAATTCACAGGATCAGCACTGCTGTCAGATGGCCATCTGTTTAAAAATGTCTGATATACCTGTACTGTAAGCATATAAAGACAAACTCAGGATACAGAGAAGCTGGAAACTCCCAGGATAAGTCCCTTTCAATCCTGCCTTCCCAGTCCCTTAAAACAGTGCGGTTAAACAAGTGTTATGTGACGTACTAGCTAGTTCCTCTGACATCAAGGAGAATAAGAAACACATTGCTCCCTTATAATGTCTCTGCCAATTTCAAAACTTTAAAGGGCTATTTTTTTAAAAAAATCCTTTTCTCATTATTTTAACAGAATGTATACTCCCTATCACACTATTTATAGTAGGAGGATTCGTGTTGCCTTTTTAAATCTGGAAACCAGAAACCAGACTCTGTTAAACCCTAGCTATTACATATGGACAAGCATATTAAATGGTACTTGTGCTGAATTAGCGCTGTTTCAGATTGAGGAATATACTTCATTGTTTTTTATTAGTAGTATTGGCTGGATTCCCTCACAAGGCCCACTCACAAGACCCAGACTCAATAGAAACATAATTAAAACAAATCACATGCCTCCCTCTGCTGATGTGGAAGAGTGGGGAAATCAACCCGGTTCTCCAGACTAGAGTCCGCCACTCATGTGGAGGAGCGGAGAATCAAACCCGGTACTCCAGATTAGAGACCGCCGCTCTTAACCACAACACCACGCTGGCTCTCAGTGGACATACTCATATTAGCAACCAGCCTCTCCAAACCAAGAAAACCATGTCCCCAAGCGTTTTAACTTCATCTTCAGCGGTTCCAACAATATGACAGTGGCTGCTTCAGGGAACAAAAATTGCTCCTGTGAGTGACTAACAAGACCACAGTGACACAGAAACCATGCAATCCCGTCACAGCTTCACTCTGTAAAAGAGAGGCCGCAATCTTGAATGGATTTGCAGTTCCTGCAGCAGAGTGACAAGCAGATTAAAAAAACACTTTTTTAAAAGGACATGACATATTTACTCAGCTCCACAACATGCTCCAAAGTGCTAAAGCAAGAAGAAGAGAAACAAACTATTGCCCCGCTGAACCCTAACACATCATCAACTCTTCGTGCGTCAACTCCTGACTCAACCCAGGCAGGCCCTGGAACGGGATCAGAGAGGAGCTTTGGCAACCTTCCACAGAGCCCTACTGAGGCGTGGGCTCATGCTCTGAAAACCAGTGACATCTTTCCACGGATTAATTTCTACTCCCGTACACCTCGCCAGCCGCTCTTGTATTAACCACAAGCAAATTCGCCACAATTTCACAGCGCAACAAAGAGCACGCAAACATGTATAGTGCTCGCTTCACCGCTCCGCAAAGAACTCAGAAAACCAGCACGTTCCTAACCACAACAAAGGCCTTTGTCAAGAGCTCAGCTTCCACTGAGCAGAACTAAGGGCTGGCCTGGAGATCTTATTTTACCTCCAGACGGCGCTGCTTCTCTGGATCCTCCTCGTTCATGATCCTCTCTTTCTCGGCCCGCTTCTTCTCCTCCCGGCGGGTCTGAGCAGCCTCTTGCCTTTGCACGTGGGTGAGTTTCAGAAAATTCTCTTCTACACGCGCCCTGTTCTTATCTGCTTTTTGTTTACCCTTTGCCCCGTGGGGGGGGGGGGGAGAGAGAGACACACACAAAACGAGTCATAGTTAGTATGATTGAACACGTGGTACGTCTGGCAATGTCGCAATGGGCTGAACAGGGGCGATAAGATCTTCCGGATACTTCCGCATTTGGCAAAAACTTGGCTGTGAACTGTTCCAAAACAGGCTAGATTACTTGTGATGCTCCAGACTCCTCTCGTATGCTTATGCAAGCTGCCCTTGAGGACAACTCAAAAGAGTTTCAGTGGGGACAGTGCATAGTGGCTGTCCTTCTAACAGCAATGGGAAAACAGAACATCATAGTCTGTATTCCAGCATCTCTGAACACACTACTCTGGCTTTCCTGGCAGAAGGCAAGATTGCTAGTTTCAACTTCTAAAGCCCTAAGTCACTTAGACAATGAAAGGACTGCACTCTCTTTTTTCTCCCTGCCCACTCCATGTTATGCCCAATCACAACCTGTAACTCTCATAATACTAGAACACGGGGTCATCTGCTGAAGCTGGAGGGAGAGAGATTCAAAACAGATAAAAGGAAGTATTTCTTCACACAACATAGTTAAACTGTGGAACTCCCTGCCTCAGGATGTGGAGATGGCTGCCAACTTGGAAGGCTTTAAGAGGGGAGTGGACATGTTCATGGAGGAGAAGGCTATCCATGGCTGCTCATCAAAATGAATGCTAGTCATGAAGCATACCTATTCTCTCCAGGAGCAGAGGAGCATACCTATTATTATTAGGTGCTGTGGAACACAGGCAGGACAATGCTGCTGCAGTTGTCTTGTTTGTGGGCTTCCTGGAGGTACCTGGTTGGCTCCTGTGTGAACAGACCGCTGGACTTGATGGACCTTGGTCTGATCCAGCATGGCCTTTCTTATGTTCTTATCACCCTGGGGGGTCCTCAACCTTCATATCTTATGTCCTACAATTTCTCTATTAAAGAACCTGGGTTGCACCATGATGGCGGGGGGAAGGGCCACTTTTTTTGAGAAGAACATTGCATGTTTACAGGCATTCTGTTATTATTACTAGCATGCTAAAAGGTCACAGATGGACAATCTTTAATAGGTAGGGTTGGCAGGGGTAATTGGCAGGGGAGAGCCAGCATGGTGCAGTGGTTAAGAGCGGTGGACTCTAATCAGGAGAAGCGGGTTTGATTCCCTACTCCTTCACATAAAGCCTGCTGGATGACCCTGAACACATGACGCTGCCTTATACTGAATCAGACCCTAGGTCCATCAAAGTCAGTATTGTCTACTCAGACTGGCAGTGGCTCTCCTGGGTCTCAGGCAGAGGTCTTTCACATCACCCACTTGCCCAGTCCCTTTAACTGGAGATGCCGGGGATTGAACCTGGGACCTTCTGCATGTCAAGCAGATGCTCTACCACTGAGCTACGGCCCTTCTCTTGGGCTAGACTACTTTGGGCTAGTCACATTTCTCTCCAAACTCTCTCAGCCTCACTGACCTCACAAAGTGTCTATTGTGGGGAGGGGAAGGCGATTGTAAGCCGGTTTAAGACTCCTTTCAGTAGAAAAAAAATCAGGGTATAAAAAGCAACTCTTCTTCTTAGGAAGAATACCTAGAATGCTCCTGCATTCCACCAATGGTACATTCACCACTGGTTGAGTACTAGCCTAGAGAACGTTGCATGGTATGCTACATATGCCCTACAATCAACTGAGGGTTTACACAATACACAATCTGTACATAGCAGAAGATGGAGTGGCAGTGAGAGAAGGGGAAACAGTAAAGACAGGGAAATTGCCAGGGATTTTATTGAAGGTTTTTTTTTTTTTTAAGAGAAGCATAAACATTAGCGCACAACTCACCTCTCTGTTCAGACGAAACTTTTTTGCTTTGTCAATGGAATAAATAACCATGTTCATCAGAGGCAGCAGAGCCTCCATATCTTTTGGGGACGTGTTGCCTGATCCAGGCACTATAAAGCAAGAGAGATATTTTCGTCAGATTTAATGCCCAGGACAATTGAGGGGGGGAAAGCTCTGTTAGTTCTCTGAGCTCCCTTCTGAATCGATCCACTTTAGGGACAAAGTTTCAACCAGGATCTTAACAAAACACAAGGATAAAAAAAGTGAACAACCCCACTAACTTCGACAGCTAATAAAGGGGCAGATTCAAGCATCATATTTCATGCTCTCCCAGTTTTTTTGAAGCAATACCATAGGCATGGGGGGGATTTTCCCCAGAAGGAATAAATCCGCTTTCTCTGCATTTGTCTGCAAGCACAAAGATGCAAATTCCAAATGGGCAGCCATGTTAATCTCTAAGGTGCCACTGAACTCCTGTTTTTATTTTGCAGCTACATACTAACAAAATGTCTTCCAGCATCAATTTTTTATGAGTCAGAGGTAACTTGTGATTCTGGCACAATGGTTATGATGACAGGAGAAGAACTCTTCAACAGAAGGAGAAGAAGAGTTGGTTTTTATATGCCGACTTTCTCTGCCACTTAAGGAAGAATCAAACCGGCTTACAATCACCTTCCCTTCCCCACAACAGACACCTTATGAGGTTGGTGGGGCTGAGAGCTCTAAGAGAGCTGTGATTAGCCCAAGGTCACCCAGCTGGCTTCCCGCGGAGGAGTGGGGAAACCAACCTGGTTCACCAGAGTAGCGTCCATCGTTCATGTGGAGGAGTGGGGAATCAAACCCGGTTCTCTAGATCAGAGTCCACAGCTCCAAACCGCCGCTCTTAAGCACTACACCACGCTATAGGTGAAATGTCATTCTGCTCTGTGGGATCCGATCAATTTTAGACCCAGTTTTTTTTGTTTTTTTTAAAATAGGGGATGCTTTCTTACCGTTAAAAGTAAACAATAGTGTCTTCTTAGTTTCAGGCAGTTTCAAAGGCTGACCCTCCCTAGCAGAGGACAAAAAGAGGGTGGGAGGAAGGAAGATATAAAACACACAACAAAAAAGGGGGGTAACAGAGCAGTCAACAGGCAACCCCACAAGCCAACTGCAGGAAGGGGGGGGTCTCCTGTAGTGGGTGCTTTTGCATGCATCCTGTAACAGACAACAGCCCAAAACATTTCAGAACTATGCCAGGAACTTCCCACAGTGGAGTTTAGAATGGTTTGGGAGTACTTTCCTGCAGGATGTTTGTGAATATACTTCCCACCATAAACCCCAATCGGAGAGAGGGGGAACGGTGGGGGCATCTGACCCAGCAACAGTTCTTATTGCTTCCATACAACCTCTCCAAGCATCCAAGGGAAGACCTCTTAAGATACTCCTGTATAAGGCATGAAAAAAGAGCAGCTTGAAAGTATCCAAGCTGCCCTTCTCCAACTGCAGAAGGCTTTGACGTAGCAGTCAGCTATCCATAAGGCAAGAGACGCGCCATGCTGGATTCCTGGCACTGCCAGTCCTCGCTGCACAGTCCCATGCACTGTAAACAAGTACGGCGTTGTTTACAACTCAAAAGGTATCTGGGCAAGGATAAAGCCAGATCCCTACTGCTACTGCCTATCCAGCTTCCAGCAGCCAGAAAAGGGAACCGCGGTGTGGCAGGCAAATTGCTGGGTCCTACCTCCTGTGACACTGCCTGAAAGTAATTGCTAGGAAGGCAAAGGATCTGTGCGTCTACGTCAGGCAGTCCTGTTTAAGCACTCTAATTCTCTCATTCCACAGGAGCTTTGGTTCTCAAAGAAAATACAGGGCTGAGCCTTGCCATTTGTTAAATAAACCCCGTTACTGGTCACATGGGAATTGCCAGCACATTGGAATCTTGGATGAACAGAGGGACGGCATCCCACACGCTAATTCGTAAGCCTAATATTTCTTGTGTCGTACTTACTCTTGCATAAGTTTTGGACCGGAAAACTGGTCCGAAAAATGGACGGACTCGATCTTGTCAGCGTAATGCGTGAGGAAATGGATCATCTACAAGAAAAATTAAGACTTAAGTATATTGGGGGGGGGGGGATAATCTTTTAAAGGCTGTTATCCGTAGCACCGGAAACTAGCCTTTGCCCATTAACTACAAGAACAGTGAGGTGGCTAAGTTTTCCAGTGAAAAGAAAAGCAGCAACCTTGCAGGATCAGGCCAAGGCAGGATTCTGATGCCAACCAGAAAGCACCATCCCTCCATCCCAGTCCCGGCTCTTCAGAATTATGCTGCCTATGGACTTGAAGGTTCCATTCAGCTATCATACCCTATAGCAGGGGTGTCAAACATAAGACCCGGGGGTCGGATCCAGCCCCATGAGAGCTCTAATCTGGCCCGCAAGCCAGCTGAAGCAGCTGCCACCCCCCCCTCAATCCAGGTCTGGGTTGGCTAGGCATGGCCCGGTCAAGTGACATTTATGTCATCTCCGGTCCTTGTAACAAATTAGTTCGACACCCCTGCCCTATAGCTTTAAAACAGGTTAGGCAAATCTGTCTAGAACAGTGGCCTCAAAGGCTACCTGGACTAATGACCATCACCAAATCCTGTGACAACTAATCCTCTACATCTACCAACTTATCTTGAGATACTTCATGATCTCGTTTGATACATCAGTGGGGGCAAACGAAAATGAGATTGAGAGAATGCAGTTTATCCATCGTCATCATTCAAATGACAGACACCTCTGATTTACCAGTTGTCATTTGGACAAACCACGAGAGATGGCCACGGCCATCTTACCCTGCTGGTGGCCTTTCTGGATCATCTAGTCACCTACTATTAAGACTGAGAGGGGATATGATAACCATGTTCAAGTACTTGAAGGGCTGTCATATAGAGGATGGTGCTAAGTTGTTTTCTATTGCCCCAGATCGGTCCAGAACCAACGGGTTGAAATTAAATCAAAAGAGTTTCTGTCTAGACATTAGGAAGAATTTTCTAACAGTTAGAGTGGTTCCTCAGTGGAATAGGCTTCTTTGGGAGATGGTAACCTCTCCTTCCCTGGAGGTTTTTAAGCAGAGGTTAGATAGCCATCTGTCAGCAATGCTGATTCTGTGACCGTAGGCAGATGATGAGGGAGGGCATCTCGACCATCTTCTGGTCACTAGGAGTGTGTGTGGGGGAGGTAGTTGTGAATTTCCTGCAGGGGGTTGGACTCGATGCAGGGGGTTGGACTCGATGACCCTGGTGGTCCCTTCCAACTCTATAATTCTATTCTGAGACAGTACAGTGTTATATGGCACTCTGGCTTGACCTAGGATGGCACAGTCTTACATTTTATTTGATTAGTTTTACCGGTGAGTAGTTTGAAATCCAGAAGATTCCCCAATCAAAGGCCACCATACTTAACACCAAATTACAATTCTCAGTCATTGCAGTGTAAAGAAAGAGTCGTTCACAATTCTTTCATCCCCATCATAGCAATCTTGGGACGCAAACGGAGCTGTAGGTTTCCCTGCTTGCTCAAAGCTACCCCAATAAGTCCTATGAGGAAAGGTTGAAGGAGCTGGGTATGTTTAGCCTGAAGAGGAGAAGACTGAGAGGTGATATGATAACCATCTTTAAGTACTTGAAGGGCTGACATATAGAGGAGGGTGCCGAGTTGTTTTCTGTTGCCCCAGAAGGTTGGACCAGAACCAACGGGTTGAAATTAAATCAAAAGAGTTTCCGTCTAGACATTAGGAAGAACTTTCTAACAGTTAGAGCGGTTCCTCAGTGGAACAGGCTTCCTTGGGAGGTGGTAAGCTCTCCTCCCCTAGAGGTTTTTAAGCAGAGGCTAGATGGCCATCTGTCAGCAATGCTGATTCTATGACCTTAGGCAGATGATGAGAGGGAGGGCACCTTGGCCATCTTCTGGGCATGGAGTAGGGGTCACTGGGGGTGTGGGGGGGAGGTAGTTGTGAATTTCCTGCATTGTGCAAGGGGTTGGACTAGATGACCCTGGTGGTCCCTTCCAACTCTATGATTTGGAACCCAAGTTTATTATGCCTCTGTTCAGCACTCTGCCCGCTGCAACGTGCCAACTTAAATTATCAACAGCTGCAAGACTTCACTCAATTCCCCCTGGGAACTTCAGCAATGAGTTTCAAAGCTGAATAGCCAATTTCTCCCCTCCCCCACCAGCTATTTGAGACAGAAGGATCCAAGACAAACAAGGCTATTCTTGGCCAAACATTGCAGATGAGGGCCTCGGAATGCAAAGCGATATTTTGACATTTGGTTGCCCCATTACAAATCCCATAGGATTCCACACCAAGTACAATCTGTTTTTTATCAACAGTCACCAGACATTACCTTAGTATCCATCATTCCCTCTGTGACCTCACCCATCTCCGACAGGATAGCCAACGACTCTGGGAGTCCATACTTCGCCCCAGTCTTGGGTTTATCACTGCAGAACTCACTCTGTTGGGGAGAAATTGTTGCATTACGAGCAGATTTGCTATCTGCCAACCCTTGAGCGCAAGCGGGAGCATGCTCAATAAAAAAGCCCACTTCGATTCTCATCAGGACGAACTGAACTCTGGCAGGATAAGCCTGCCGTGCATTTCCTGGCAACCTGGTGTGTGGCTGAAAAGCCAATGATCTCCCAGTGTTTACGCGGTGGCTTTAAATAAAACAGCGGAACTTCTTACAGAGATCTTGTCACTCCCCCCCACATCTTTCCACAGAAGGATCAGAGGTGAGCGGCTCCTAACATCTGCCTGCTGAATTTCTCATGGCTACACGGTTCAGCTTCAGGCAGCATGCATGCAAATTTTACTACTGGATTTAAATGATATTTTCATTTATCTCTCTAAAACACCAGAATAAAAAGGTAAAGGTAGTCATTACTGGCCCATGGGATGACGTCACATCACAAAGTTTACTAGGCAGCCTATGTTTATGGGGTGGTTTGCCATTGCCTTTCCCAGTCGTCAACACTTTATCAACTTCGGAAGGATGGGAGGCTGAGTCAACCTTGAGCCGGCTACCTGAACCCAACTTCCGTCGGGTTCGAACTCAGGTTGTGAGCAGAGCTTTTGACTGCAGTACTGCAGCTTACCACTCGGCGCCATGGAGCTCCTAAAACACCAGAGTAGGTTACAGTATTTTAAGGCAGGGAAATAAGTACACAGAGAGAAAGCTTCAAGTCACACTGTGGATATTCCCATGTTTTCAACTCCTGGTGAACACCAACCCATCTTTCTATGGGAGAGGCAATATTAGTTATGCAATCCCTGAGCAATAAAAGAGTCACAAAGTTACTTCTATAAATTATTAGGGACTGTGGTCTATACTGCTGTGTATAGTTTGCTGTAAATTGTATCCTACTATGTCGAGTTGTTTCCTGGTGCCGAGTTGTTTTCTGTTGCCCCAGAAGGTCGGACCAGAACCAACGGGTTAAAATTAAATCAGAAGAGTTTCCATCTAGACATTAGGAGGGATTTTCTAACAGTTAGAGCGGTTCCTCAGTGGAACAGGCTTCCTCAGGAGGTGGTAAGCGCTCCTTCCCTGGAGGTTTTTAAGCAGAGGCTAGATGGCCATCTGTCAGCAATGCTGATTCTGTGACCTTAGGCAGACGATGAGAGGGAGGGCATCCTGGCCACCTTCTGGGCACTGGGGTGCGAGGGGGAGGTAGTTGTAAATTTTCTTCATTGTGCAGGGGGTTGGACTAGATGACCCTGGCGGCCCCCTCCAACTCTATGATTCTATGTCATTTTACATCATTTAATGTGTCATGTTAACACCGCTTTGCTTCAGTTCTGTTTTTTAAATTTTCGGTTGATTCTACAACCCAAATCTTATTTCATCATTTATGGAAAGTCCCAACCTGTTGACTGTATCGACTCACTGTTTGTAATCCGCCTTGAGGCCCAGTGAGAAAGGCAGACTATAAATAAGGTAACAAAGAGTTACTCTTCACACTTCACCATGTCTCACCCAAAGGGATTGTATTTGAACAAGCCAATCCACCCTGCTCCAACTTCTCCTTACGCACACAGTGTAGTGTTCGCAATGCTCTGGTCTTTTCCATGCTCACAGCAAAATGGGAGAGAACTTAAGTCACTGGTCTTGAGGCACCATTCCCAATGAACCAGAAGCAAATTTCGTACATTTTCATCCTGTCCTCCCTCCACAGAGCTCAGAGTGGCATAAAGAAAGAAATAGGAGACGCAGCCTCACCTTTTCCTATTTTATCCTCACAACAACTTGTCCACTAAGGCTGAGAAAACAAACAGGCTCAAAGTCACTTAGCGAGCAAATTCCCGTGACTGAGTGGGAATTCGGACCCAGATTTAGCTACACCACATCGCACTGGTTAAGGAAGAGGGCCAAGTATACATGGTGCGTAGAAACTACTCCAAAAGTCTTCAACAGATTCTGCAAGTTGAAACCTGTTCTGTGAACCAGCGAGCACAATGACTACAACCATACTTGTAAGCAGGCCGGAGGCTTTGAAAAAGAAGAGTTGGTTTTTATATGCCAATTTTCTCTACCTTTTGAGGAGAATCAAACCGGCTTACAATTTCCTTCCCTTCCTCCCACCCCCCAACAGACACCTTGCGAGGTAGGTGGGGCTGAGAGAGTTTGGAGAGAACTGTGACTAGTCCAAGATCACCCAGCAGGTTTCATGTGTAGGAGTGGGGAAACCAACCCAGTTCACCAGATTAGAGTCCGCCACTCATGTGGAGGAGTGGGGAATCAAACCAGGTTCTCCAGATTAGAGTCCACTGCTCTTAACTACCACACCATGCTGGCTTAGGTACACTAACACCTAAGTACACTTAGGTACACCACACTTGTTACACGGACCATGATAAGTACGTTTCCCACATATTACCCTTGCTTTGAGGTTCTGTGGCCTCTCGCAGCGCCATACGTACCAAGTCCTGCATCTCCTTCTGAAGCCGCACCAGGGCTTTCCTCGTCCCAACAGCAAACACGTAGGTATCCATGTCTTCATCGTTGATTGTCACTTTTATTTGCTGAGCGATAGATAGAATTAAGTGTGGGTTGGCAAAACAGACTAATTCACCTGGGAAGGAAGGCCAGTCTCAGCCAAGAGATAAACAGGCTCTGGCACCACTAGCAGCCATGATCCCAAATCGGGATGGGGTTAGTGGGGACCACAGGATAAAAATTATTTTCATAAAATCAGAGTTGGAAGGGACCACCAGGGTCATCTAGTCCAACCCTTGAGGGTGCCCTTAAAATATAAGGTCCAAAGGGGGCATTGTACAGCAATACCTGGACAGAAGCCATTAAGGCCCCCCCCTTTAGAAGAAATTCACACTACAATCAGAGCCGTTCTATATACAGCCACCGTAGAATAGAGTTAACTGTAATAGTGCTAACTGAACCACCCTGAAGAACACAGTTATTTCTTCAGCCCCATCAGGCAAGTGAAGTATTGCTTCATTTAACTCTGCAGTAAAGAATGGTCTCATTAAAGCAACAGCGATTCCTCAAGGAACCCCTGAAATGCCAGGGAAATGGAAGAATTTGATCTTCCATCAAAACATCTATAGCTATTTGGTCAGTGAACCAGAAAATGCACCTCGAGCCTCTTTGTACAATTTTGGGCTAGAAATGGACGGCAGAAAATGGCCATTATGGGCCTGTGGCTGAGGTCCACTCTGCTTTCCTGATGCAATGAGTAAGCCTTGAAGATGCTACACCAGGAAAAGTGGGATTTATGCAAGCTGCATAAGTTTAGGCAAGCGTGCATTCTAGGGTCTTAAACTAATTCCAGTTCTAACCCATTATTCTCCTGTCTCGGGCTCGTTCTGGCTTCTGAAATTTCACTAGGCGTTGCCCACAGCCTTCACAGACCTTTGAACTAATTCTTAGTTCCATCATGGACACCCGAGAACGTACCCAGCTTTCGCCTATAACAGGGGTGGGGAACCATTTTTCCGCCAAGGGCCATTCGGATATTTATAACATCATTCGCAGGCCATACAAAATTATCAACTTAAAAATTAGCCGACCAATACGTTTCTCCATGGCCCGAGTGGGAAAGGGTTAACACAGTTTCTTGGGCGGTCCTAGCAGCTCCATAGCTCACGACTCTTCTGCAAGGGGGGGGAAAAGGGTTCCTTTTCTCGGCAAAACAAACTCACATCCGCCTTGAATAGAGGCTATTCCTGTCGGGGGCGGATCACCAGTCTTAGATCCTTCTGAGCTAGAGATCTGCCAGGACCCACAAAGGGCCAGACCAAATGATTTCGTGGGCCTTAAATGGCCCCCGGGCCTGATGTTCCCCACCCCTGGCCTATAACAAGCCACTGCCAGCCGCAGCTTGCCAGGCTAAGGAGTCACGAGCTTAACCCACCTAAAGATGGTCTTAGGCTGCGGAACTAAACACCTACCACTTGATCACAGGTTGGCCTCATCATGCGAGCGAGCACGTTCAGCAGGTCCTGCCTCTTGAGAAACTGAAACGAGAGCATTTGGGGCCCACGGTTAAGTCTGGAAGTGACTGGCCATGTTTCCAAAGGCCCGGTGCCCCCCACCACCACATCTTTAGCGGAACACGTTAAAAAGGACAGCACGGAATCCTCTACGTTATGAAACGTCAAATCCGTGCAGAAGACACACCCTAGAAATGTAGGACAGAGTTTTGGGAAAGGAGGGAGCTCAGAGGAAATGTAATTCCACAGAATCCACCCTCCAAAGCGGTCATTCCTCCTCTGTAGTCTGGAGATTAGTTGTAATTCCAGGAAAATGCCATTCCCCCCCCCCCCCCGCCCCAATCTGGAGGTTGGTAACCTTAGATAAAGCCTGAAATAGAAGAAGAGTTGGTTTTTATGTGCCGACTTTCTCTACCACTTAAGGAAGAATCAAACCGGCTTACAATCTCCTTCCCTTCCCCTCCCCACAACAGACACCCTGTGAGGTAGGACGGGCTGAGAGAGCTCTGACAGAGCTGTAACTTGCCCAAGGTCACCCACCTGGCTTCGTGTGGAGGAGTGGGGAAACCAACCCGGTTCTCCAGATTAGAGTCCACCGCACCAAACCACCACTCTTAACCACTATACCACGCTGGCTCTCAGCAAGACAGCAAGGCCCTGCCTGCAAATTTTGGTGCAGTCGTTTCACATATTATGATCCTATTTCTTCCTCCCATGGGAGATAAGTTGGTGTTGAGGGTAGGGAGTCCATCTTTCTATGACCCAGATCCTGTCTTCCCAGAGTGAGGGGGGGGAAAGAGATGATTCTGCAGAAAAACAAACAGGGCAGGGGCCCTTCCTTCTCTTTCTCCTCCCATTGAAATGTGGGACAGAACTGTCTGTTCCTCAGGCTACTTCAGAACTTCTTACACCTAGTTCTCTTTCCTTGCTCTATTTCCCATCATGCCTTGGAAGCAGCTGACCCGCTCCTGCTTTCTGCACAATGAGAAAAAAATGCATGTTGTTGCATGCAGGGTAGAACGAATCAGAGGAAGAAGAAGAGCTGATTTTTATAGGCCAACTTTCTCTACCACTTAAGGAAGAATCAAACCAGATTACAATCACCTTCCCTCCCCCTCCCCACAACAGACACCCTGTGAGGTAAGTGGGGCTGAGAGAGCTCTAAGAGAGCTGTGACTAGCCCAAGGTCACCCAGATGGCTTCACGTGCAGGAGTGGGGAAATTCCTCTCCTCCTCCCCTGTAACACTCAATCGTATATATCAGTCGTATCTGAAGAAGTGAGCTGTGACTCACAAAAGCTCACACCTGCCAGAAATTGTGTTAGTCTTTAAGGTGCTACTGGAATCTTGCTCTTTTCTACTCGTATGCATCTTGTAATTTGAGACTAACTAGTATCAAGTGAAGACTCTCTTCTGCACTGGGGTTCTGCCATTCTAGAAAAAGAAAGTTGCCGGGAAAAGCATTCAGCTATTTAAAAGTAATGCAGTGTTTTGAAGATGCTCTTTCTTCTTACCTTCAGCTGGATAAGCATGCCCTCACAGCACACCCGGCCAGAGCACCACAGGTTGTAGATGTGCTCGTTCTCTTGGTTCAGCTTGCCGGTGCTTGTGGCATCTTTGTTCGTGCCATCGTCCCCTTGAATGGAAAATGCATGCTAATCAATGGGAGCCTGCTATAGGGCCATTGCCCCGATCCCATAAGAATGGTATGGGGGAGGCTGCATTGTTGGCCGGCCTTTGTATGTTCCTTCCAACACAGATCCAGGACGGGAGCTTGACCTGGAACATTCAGAGCCGGCTGGGATTTTCCATCACGGTGCTAAGCCGGCTTGGTGTGGTGGTTAAGAGCAGCGGGTTCTAATCTGGAGAACCGGGTTCGATTCCCCACTCCTCCACGTGAAGCCTGCTGGGTGACCTTGGGCCAGTCACGGTTCTCTCAGAACTCTTTCAGCCCACGCGGAGGCAGGCAATGCCAAACCACCTCCGATAGTCTCTTGCCTTGAAAACCCTACTGCCTCTCTGTCTGTTTGCAAAAAAATGGCAACTTGCTATTTCTACAGTGTTTTCCTCTCTAGTCTTCTCTTTTCTCACCTCACCTCTCTTGACTTCCATCTTCTGTGGCTGTGGCTCAGTTTGCAGAGCATCTGCTTGGCATCCAGAAGGTCCCAGATTCAAACCCTGGCATCTCCAGTTAAAGGAACTAGGCAAATAGGTGATATGAAAGATCTCTCTGCCTGAGACCCTGGAGAACCACTGCTGGTCTGAGCAGACAATACTGACTTTGATGGACCAAGGGTCTGATTCAGTATAAGGCAGCTTCATGTGCTCATGTATTCTCTTTCTGCTGTCAAAATAATTTCTCTCTCTCCCCGTTCAGACTACAAAACACCCCTCCTTAAATCCCTGCCAAAGCTTATCTTTTCCTCTATTTAATATAAAACCCTTATCCTACCTGTAAAGCCCACACCAGCCTTGCCTCCCTTACCTGTGTGTGTAAAGTGCCGTCAAGTCGCAACCAACGTATGGCGACCCCTTTTGGGGTTTTCATGGCAAGAGACGAACAGAGATGGTTTGCCAGTGCCTTCCTCTGCACAGCAAGCCTGGTATTCCTTGGTGGTCTCCCATCCAATACTAACCAGGGCTGACCCTTTGCTCCACCAACTTCCCCACCCTCAGCCATCCAATGATTTCCTCCTTCAAAAACAACCTGGCACATCCTCTCTCTTACACCTCTTATGCTCAGAATCCGCTCCCAGAAAAGTAGCCATAACGATAGGTTGTGGCTGAGCGATTTTTTCCACCTAGCTTTGGCTACCCTTTATTCCTCCCACACACACACACACACACGGTCTCTATGTTTTGTAGGTTTGTTCCAATTGTACGGAAAGTTGGAGGCATTTTCAGTTTTCTGGGTGGGTTAAGAACTGGTTTCGTTTTTTGAGGAATGTGAAGCAACAGACAAACTCCGAGCAGCAGCCAGCATGCTAAATTGCATGGAAGAAGGAGAGTTGGTTTTTATATGCCGGTTTTCTCTACCTTTAAGGAGACTCAACCCGGCTTACAATCTCCTTCCCCTCCTCTCCCCACAACAGGCACCTTGTGAGGTAGATGGGGCTGAGAGAGCAGAGAAAACTGTGACTAGCCCAAGGTCACCCAGCAGGCTTCATGTGGAGGAGTCAGGTATCGAACCCATTTCTCCAGATCAGAGTCTATTGCTCTTAACCACTACACCATGCTGGCTTAGGGCAGAAGCACAGGATCAGTCCACTACTTAGTGTCGTCACAACTGACCTTCACTCTGCACTGCTTTCTACTTTTGTAATTTCATTTTTGGATTATGCCATATTGCGTCTGATACAAAAACAGAAACAATGTGGGGGGAAATTCATCCTAGTCCTATTGCACATTTACTGGATGTCTCACGCTGGTGGATTGCATTGTTTTACCCTGTGGAATCTGCCTGGAGTCTCAGTGAGAAAGGCAGGCAATAAGTACATAAATAAATACACTGAACATATCTGTCCCTTGAGGAAAACGGTGGATTGGGCACTCCTTCCCAGAGAAAGCTTTTATTCACCCAGCACGCTTACTTTCCTCCCATTCCATTCAGCTTTCTTAAAATACGTCTCCTGCCTACACTAATAAAGCAGAGGAATAAAATCTTAAGAAAATGCACAAGCACAGACGATTGGAATGTTACCGCAGATCCACAAGACTTCTCTATCCAGTTTCCTCCTCAAATGTAATTCAACAGCAAATCTTCAGAGAGAACCCAAATGCAAGAACCCCCTCCTCCTGCCAGCATGTTCCCAAAATCAAGAAACTGCTTGTATGCAAAGGTTTCCCAAACACCTTCATCTTACCTTCTGCAGTGCTAAATATTATCAGAGGAAACTTCTCTTCCCTAAGAAGAAGTGGTTTTTAGATGCCAATTTTCTCTGCCTTTTAAAGAAGAATCAAACCGGCTTATAATCGCCTTCCTCTCCCCACAACAGACACCTGATGAGGTAGGTGTGAGAGCTGTGACTGGCCCAAGGTCACCCAGCGGGCTTTGTGTGGAGGAGTGGGGAAACCAACCCGGTTCACCAGATTATAGAGTCTGCCGCTCATGTGGAGGAGTAAGGAATCAAACCCGGTTCTCCAGATCAGAGTCCACCGCTCTTAACCATTACACTCCGCAGGTTAAGAACATCACAACGCTAGTTTGAGGACCAGCAGGTGAGAAAAACAACTTACCAACAAGGGCAAAATTACTCTCCAGCAGCTCCCGGTGAGAACTGAACCAGGCTTGAGCCAGACGGTTGTTCTTGTTTTTCCCAATGATGTAGTTCATGATGTAGGCAAGGAGGCCGGTCACCATCAGGATCTCCATGTAGTAACTCTCCCAGCTGTTTTGGAGGTGAGCAGGGACCTGCGGTTGGGTTTGGACTTTGTTTTAGTTTGGAAATAAAAACATTCAGGTAGTTGTGCCTTCAAATTATAATGCAGCAAACATCTTTTATTCAGCAAATCAACACAGGGCCACCCATACATTGTATCTACAGTGTTTTGCCAGCAAGGAGACCACTTTCATCTCATTTAATCTAATCTCATTTTAATCTAAGAGCCCCGTGGCGAAGAGTGGTAAACTGCAGTACTGCAGTCAAAAGTTCTGCTCACAACCTGAGTTCGATCCCGATGGGAGTCGGTTTCAGGTAGCCGGCTCAAGGTTGACTCAGCCTTTCATCCTTCCAAGGTTGGTAAAACGAGTACCCAGCTTGCTGGGGGTAAAGTGTAGACGACTGGGGAAGGCAATGGCAAACCACCCCATAAAAAAGTCTGCCTAGTAAACTTTGAGATGTGACGTCATCCCATGGATCAGGAATGACCCAGTGCTTGCATAGGGGACTACCTTTTATCTTTACCATTTTAATCAGTCATTAAAGCTAGTTTATTTTGACTTGTCCCAGACCACCTAACAAATATTTAAAGCCATGATGAGAGCCAAATCCAGCTCTGGCCAATAGCTAAACACTGTGCCCCCCTGGCCCAAACTATGCCTTGTGAACAAAAGTGTACAAATTTTATTTGCTTAATTTATGCCCTGCCTTTCTGCTAAATGGGGACCCAAAGCTGGTCTCATTGTTCTCCTCTGATCTATCCTCACAACAACTCTGTAAGGTAGGTGAGGCTGAGAAACAGTGACGGGCCCAAGGTCACGGCAGAGGAGGAATCAGAACCTGGGTCTCCCAGATCCTAGCCTTACACTCTAACCACTACACTAGTTCACTGATAAAAGAGATGAAGAGATGAGCAAGATAAATAAAAGAGGCACATAGGGTAAAAAAGTTGTTTAGGTGTTCTTTCCTGGCTCAGCAATACCTGGGAAACAGTGGGTCATACTTTTAAGCAGCACTGCCACAATTCACTAGTTTCATCTTTCCCCATACCTCCTGATTTGAAGTCTGCTCAGTCACACCTCTTACATCCTTCAGATAAAGAGTTTGCCAGCCCACAGACTTTGGAAACAGACACCCAGAGAGTATAGGGAAGGGGGAGAGATCATTCAGAGCGCACACCAGAGAAGAGGTTGGATTGCAGCTGCTACAGAGTGGCTTTGTTTAAGAAACGAGTTTGAGGAAGGAGAGGCCAATTTCTTTCCCCCTTGGGAAACTGCTCGTCCTCTTTTTACTGTTTGCTGCAGCATGCTGGGTTGTGTGGGTTGACTGGGGAACAGCCTTGGCTCAAGGCAAAGTAGGATCCCATGCAAAATGATTTTAGGGTGGTAGTGATTTAGGTTAGCATCATTTTGACATGGATGGCCCAGGCTAACCCGATCTCATCGGATCTCGGAAGCCAAGCAGGGTCAGCCCTAGTTAGTACGGATGAGAGACCACCAAGAACGTCCAGGATTGCTATGCAGAAGCATGCAATGGCAAACTACAGCCATTCATCTCTTGCCTTGCAAACCCTGAAGGGTCACCACAAGTCAATTGTGTCTTTATGGTACTTCACACACACACAAACCCTATTATAACTAAGAGTTAAACATAAACCCTTCACCACCTGTGCTTACATTAACAATTTTTATAAGGTCGTCACTTTTGCCAGGAGAGCCATCGGGTTTCTCTTCGTAACCTTCGAACTCTTCATCGTCATATGGCTCACTCTCCGTATCACCTTCCTATAAGTACAACAGTACAAGACACAGAAGCGTCAGTAATACAGGCACCTAACAGCATGAAGATCATCTATACTGGCACTTTGCTGATTGAATTAATAATAACTCTTAGCATTTTATAGGTCTTTC
The DNA here is from genome assembly GCF_029931775.1 of Euleptes europaea. Lineage (NCBI taxonomy): Eukaryota > Metazoa > Chordata > Lepidosauria > Squamata > Sphaerodactylidae > Euleptes > Euleptes europaea. Next base: position 22,332,110 of record NC_079329.1, on the reverse strand, counting down.
AGGGTTCCAGTACTTACATCTTATCACTAGTTAATGATACACACATCCGGAAACATTGGTAAGTTTTATACCAGATTTGTGTTAGCAATTTTCCATGTTGCAAGACCCATGGTTTGTGTGAACAGTTAACATCAGGCCACAGAAGATGTAAGGTTTTCTATTTTCAGATAAAAATACCTTGCCAGGTTTATTTCCGGATGAGTCTTTAATAATCATGTTTTGTATTTATGACCACTGAGGAAGGCCCAATAGGTCGAAATGTGTATGGTCCCGTGTATCATCAACTTTGTTTGAGATCTTTGTAACAGTTTATACTGATATTTTATATGCAGCCTGTATTCCAGGCTCTGTGTTTTTAAACAAACGTATTGTGTACACCATATAATAAATGTAATTATTTTGTTATAGATTTTAGTTTCCAGTTCAACCTCTGAGGATCCCTCCCTTCAAAACATTACAGACACAATGGGTTTGAACTAAATGTTCCACTCTGCACTTTCTTCATGGAACTCAGCAGGCCTCCAAGGCAGTCTAGCTTCCTGGCACCAAGCAGAATAACCCTGGCTTCGTTTTAGCAAGACAGGAACAATCCCGTGTCTTCAGACCGTTCGTTGGATCCGCTAGAATAACTTGATATTTAGTGTTCAACTAAAACTAAACAAAAACAAAAACTAAGTAGTCAGCAGTGATTTCCTCTGCAACACTCAATAGTGTGGATGGCTCCAGAGTAACATTCAGCCACATCTATTCTTCTGGCAAGAACTGACAACCACATCCATATACCTGCACTCAGTATGAGAGATAACCTTTTCTTCTCACCATGGACACAAAGCAAAGAATAGCAGTAGTTCGCCCACAACAAAGTTGTTTGTACAAACAACAAAGAAGTGAAGCACTCCTTCAGAAAAAGAGAACTCTAAAATTTCTAAAACCTTAGCATCAAGAGAGGTGGCCACCAAACATGCCAGCCCAGCCTGAGGACGTCCCACCCTGGTCCCTACAATAGCTGGGCATGTAATCGTTTTACATCCAGGGCAAGAAAAAGGATACTGCTCCCAAGTTTCCTCCAGAAGGATCACCTGGAATTCTCTTAACCTATCTACAACCTCTGAATCCAAAGAACGACCCTTCCAACCCGCAAGGTTACAAGAGAAACCAGGATGCCAAGACTATATCCAGGAGCTAGAATGTGCCAAATGAACAGTCTATGCAACACTCTGACTTGGTGGAAGCAATCCAGGTTCAGACAGAAGTTGCACTTTGGGTGCATCGACCTGTGGGAAAGTCTGCTGTACCAGATTAAGGAAAGGGGGAAGGCAAGCAGAACTGCAAGTATATACACTAGGGTACTTACAGATGCATAAATATATGTGCAAATCTCTGCATCTCTTTGGTGCAAAGCTGTATTTGATACATCATATTATCCAGAATCTAAACTTAAACTGCATTCATCTGTGCAGAAGGCTAGCTAACCCGATAGCACTATTAGCATCTGTCCCTTGCTCTGGAAGTGACCCAAACAGGTAAGATCCTTCATCCAACATCACCTGTGCATCCGCATCCTCAAAGTCAAGACTTTCATCTTGACCTTCAAGCTCAATGGTGGCCTCCTCCTCATCGTCTTCCGTTGTGACAATCCGCTGGGGAGATTCTGTTGCAGCATCTTCAGTCACATCTTCGAATTCAGCAAAGTCATTGTCATCGTATTCCACGATGTCATCACCATCGTCAAATTCATCAAACTTTGCCAGAGAAAGACCCCACGGGATGAAGAGAGCAGCCAGCAAGAAGCTTACAGTTCTCATTTTTGCTGGTGGGGGGGGGGGGAAGCAAACACATATCAACATATTCAGACCTCAAATGCAGAATGTTCATTTTCTCCCTAAGGCAACACTGTGGAGATAGGCAACTTGCTTCCTATTGTAAGGACACATATTGCAATCTGCAGGTTGACGTTACATGCCCTCTGCATACTATGTGCAGAAATAAAATACAAGCTTACATTTGCATTGCAACGTTTCTTCACTGTTCCTGCTCTGAAAACTGTATGTGCAATTGCAACAGACATTTCTTTTTCTAAAGGCACACCCTTATGAAATCTCAGAGTCACATGCCAGGTTTCATTTTGGCACCACGGGAAAGCTGTTGCATCTCAAACTCCATCTATATAGGCCAACTGCTTTTTAGACACTACACAGTGCAAGAATGTTAAGAGCCCTGCTGAATTAAGCCAACCATCTCTCCAGTTCATCTTTCTTTTTCCAAAGGTGGCTAGTATGATGACTGCTAGAAGGCCACAAGACTTCTTAAGCAGCTGTCCCCTCATGTTGCGCATCCCTAGTGTCAAGTGTTGATAAGTAGATGGCCTGTAAGCACAGAAGCACCTAAAAAGCCACTGAGAGACCTGGCTTTTTGTCCATCTTGAATTTACTGCCAGTCAGTTTCAATGGGCAAGCTCAACTTCTGGTAAAACAGGAAGAAAACATCTCCGCATACCTTCCGAACAATTCATTACTTTTATAATCCTTTCTTACATCACTTCCTTGGCCCACCACAGCCTCTAAAGTGCTCCAAACGCTGCAGACTTGTCATGAAAAGAAGCTGCTTAAATCCCCTTGATTATTGTGACTGCCCCCCTCATACTATTTCCAGCTCTAGGATACACTTTCTGAGAACAGGTACCAGAACATTCAGTCTGACAGTATTGGTCCTGCAGAGATTTTCAGTTCGCTTCCCAATAATTCCTGTTACAGAATGTGCCTTTTTCCCTTGCCACTGTGTTGACTTTTTTCTGTGAAACAGCCAAGCTAACCTCTTGCCAAAGAATAAAATTTATTTCGGACCCTTTGACAACTGGCATTAAAAACAACAACACCCCATTTTGCATTTTGAGTATATAATATGCTTCAGAACACTCCTACCTACACTTTTGCTGACACATTCGGAAGAATTCTGAAAAAGTTAGCAAGGCAGGATTTCCCTCTCGAAAGCCATGCCTATTGATCACAATACAGGATAGGTTATATCACATCTCTCCCGTTACAATCTCCTATACAGCACTTTTCACAGCCACTGTTATTAGATTGCTCTGAGAAGTTCTTTCCATCTACTGCTGAAATATCAGTCAGTGATTCTGTTACCCTAGGCAATAATTAAGAAAGTATTCCAGCCGCAAATATCGAAATCACTATATCACCTGCAGCACCCTCCTTTTAAACTTAAAGTTGTGTTATGTGTTGACTTTGTTGTTACCCTGTTGTCAATACTTGCTGTTTATAAAATCAAATTTTTCCCTGGCTCCCAGTCCCAAGGAGTAGCTCCTAAAAAGGTATGCTGTTTAGACAATCTAAAATTAGAAGTAGCAACCAGAGTACTTGTATCTGTCCACATATCAGCTGGTTTTTACAAACAAGAGCAGGCAAGCTTGAAAAATACGCAAGGGTACCTGAAAGAGAAAGTATGCTACAGCCTCACTTTCAGCATAATCCTCCAAAGTACTACTGCGAGATTGAAAACGGCGACTCTCTGCCCATACAATATAGCCAAATCCCAATTTCCACATCTGCCTCACAACCACTCTGTGAAGTTTAGCCAGAGAAAGATGTGTCCACTAAGGAAGTTTCTTGGCTGATCAGGGGTCCAAATCAGATACGTCAAATTTATCTATTGTAGTTTGCAGTCTGCCCCCTGCCCCAGTTCTGGCATCAATATTGGAACAGCAGACGAAGTAACACAATACAATGAAAACTACCTTTGTAAAAGAGGAGGGTAGAAATGGCATTATATTTAAACCTGTAGGTATGGCAACATATGCCCAAATAAATACCAGTGCGATAAAAAGTAGCACAGTTTTTGCCCATTGGTGATTCTAGTCACCATCACCTGAAGTTCAGTTTTGGAAACACTTGGCTTTGGAAGTGGGGCACCTGGGATTAATTCTCAAACTTTGATACTGAGGCAAAAAGTGGATGGCCCACTTCCGACCAGACTTCCTGACTTTTTTTTCAATTGGCAAAGAAAATTAGAAAACATGGCTCTCGTGCCATTCTTAGCTTCAGAACAATTAAGACTATAAACCCAAGTTTAAGAAGTCAGAGTAGCAAACAGGAGTGAAATGTATTTTTACCCCTGGAAAAAACAAAACAAAAATTACAGCTACCCACACAAATTCTATGGATAACCCTAATCCTTGGGAACAATCCTAACCCTGCCTTCCCTAAATATACCAAGTTTTCCACACACTTGAGGGTACGCCATTACTCTGCTTCAATAGCATAACCACCATCCCCACCAGGTTCTGTACTCAGATTCACAAATAGAGATCAGACCCCTTCCACCCACCCACATCCCACCCCTATATATCAGGGGAAATTATCCAGAGTTTTACCTTTTTAAAAATTCCAAGCCTAAATATGGAAATACAGCTAAGGAGTTTTATCAAGTCACTCACCCACATTAACCATACCAGGGTGTGTAAATGTGCCCTGGGGGAGATAGAAAGTATTGACCATATGCTCTTGTATTGTCCATTTTATTGTGAAATTCGTGCGGTCCTTTTAGATCCCTTTCTCTCAAATCATGTAGATCAAGTTGATGATAGTAAGATCAAATTGTTGTTATCCTCCCGAGATTCTGAGACTATTGAATCTGTGGTTAAATTTTTTGATGAAATTGTTAAGAGGCGGAGGTTAAATTACGTTTAGAGGGTTGGTTTTATTTAATCGACTGCTTGATGGTATGCCAATAAAGGTATTGAAATTGAATTAACCATACCATCCTAAACACCATTACACCCTTCTAAGAACACTGACTTCAATGGACTCAGAAGGGTGTAACTCTTGTTTAAGATGACACTGAAAGTGACCTTGCAAACTCAAGGTTAGAACTGGGGTGGAAGGAAGTGCCCTAGAGCTAGCTCCAAGTTTCCAAGCACTCAAGAGATCCAGTGGGCTGGTATTTTCTAACATAAGCCAAGGCTGCAAGAATCCCACAATGCCTGGTTATTGCAAAGGACTCCTAGAGATCTGATTATGGAACACAGGAATAGGAATTTCTTTCTGCAGTCCTGACATCAAACGTTGTCTCTCTTCCCCCATCAGGACAGCACAGCCTTGAAATACCAATAAAAATAAAACAAATGCCTTCAAATGCCAATAAAAAATGTGTTGTGTGTTAAGTGCCATCAAGTCGCTTCCGACTCATGGCGACCCTATGAATGAAAGTCCTCCAAAATGTCCTATCTTTGACAGCCTTATTCAGATCTTGCAAATTGAAGGCTGTGGCTTCCTTTATTGAGTCCATCCCTCTCTTGTTGGGTCTTCCTCTTTTCCTGCTGCCCTCCACTTTTCCTAGCATGACTGTCTTTTCCAGTGACTCTTGTCGTCTCATGACATGACCAAAATACGACAGCCTCAGTTTAGTCATTTTAGCTTCTAGGGTCAGTTCAGGTTTGATTTGATTTATAACCCACTGATTTGTTTTTCTGGCAGTCCACGGAATCCGTAACACTAAATAAAAAATACCATGGAGAAAAAAAGGAAAGAGGGAACAGTTCCGCACTAAGCACCATTACACCCTTCCTAAGCCTGTTGACTTCAATGCACCGAGAAGGGGGCAAACTCTGTTTAGGATCGCACTGCAAAGTGCACAAGGTTTTATGACACCTTCACAAGGGGTGGGGGGTAGAATTTACTCCATTCGTTCCCTTGAGCCACAAGCTCGGGACTTAACAAAATATGCAATAGTAGAAAAGGGCAAGAGTCCAGTAGCACCTTAAAGACTCACAAAAATATTTTCTGGTAGGGTATGAGCTTTCGTGAGCCACAGCTCACTTCTTCAGATACCCTACCAGAAAATATTTGTGTTAGTCTTTAAGGTGCTACTGGACTCTTGCCCTTTTCTACTACAGAAAATATTTGTGTTAGTCTTTAAGATGCTCCTGGACTCTTGCCCTTTTCTACTAGAAAATATTCGTGTTAGTCTTTAAGGTGCTCCTGGACTCTTGCCTTTTTCTACTACAGAAAATATTTGTGTTAGTCTTTAAGGTGCTCCTGGACTCTTGCCTTTTTCTACTACAGAAAATATGTGTGTTAGTCTTTAAGGTGCTCCTGGACTCTTGCCCTTTTCTACTACAGAAAATATTTGTGTTAGTCTTTAAGGTGCTCCTAGACTCTTGCCCTTTTCTACTACAGAAAATATTTGTGTTAGTCTTTAAGGTGCTCCTGGACTCTTGCCCTTTTCTGCTACAGAAAATATTTGTGTTAGTCTTTAAGGTGCTCCTGGACTCTTGCCCTTTTCTGCTACAGAAAATATTTGTGTTAGTCTTTAAGGTGCTCCTGGACTCTTGCCCTTTTCTACTACAGAAAATATTTGTGTTAGTCTTTAAGGTGCTCCTGGACTCTTGCCCTTTTCTACTAGAAAATATTTGTGTTAGTCTTTAAGGCGCTCCTGGACTCTTGCCCTTTTCTACTAGAAAATATTTGTGTTAGTCTTTAAGGTGCTCCTGGACTCTTGCCCTTTTCTACTACAGAAAATATTTGTGTTAGTCTTTAAGGTGCTCCTGGACTCTTGCCCTTTTCTACTACAGAAAATATTCGTGTTAGTCTTTAAGGTGCTCCTGGACTCTTGCCCTTTTCTACTAGAAAATCTGTGTTAGTCTTTAAGGTGCTCCTGGACTCTTGCTCTTTTCTACTACAGAAAATCTTTGTGTTAGTCTTTAAGGTGCTCCTGGACTCTTGCCCTTTTCTACTGCAGAAAATATTCGTGTTAGTCTTTAAGGTGCTCCTGGACTCTTGCCCTTTTCTACTAGAAAATCTTTGTGTTAGTCTTTAAGGTGCTCCTGGACTCTTGCCCTTTTCTACTAGAAAATATTCGTGTTAGTCTTTAAGGTGCTCCTGGACTCTTGCCCTTTTCTACTACAGAAAATATTCGTGTTAGTCTTTAAGGTGCTCCTGGACTCTTGCCCTTTTCTACTAGAAAATCTTTGTGTTAGTCTTTAAGGTGCTCCTGGACTCTTGCCCTTTTCTACTAGAAAATATTCGTGTTAGTCTTTAAGGTGCTCCTGGACTCTTGCCCTTTTCTACTACAGAAAATATTCGTGTTAGTCTTTAAGGTGCTCCTGGACTCTTGCCCTTTTCTGCTACAGAAAATATTTGTGTTAGTCTTTAAGGTGCTCCTGGACTCTTGCCCTTTTCTACTACAGAAAATATTTGTGTTAGTCTTTAAGGTGCTCCTGGACTCTTGCCCTTTTCTACTAGAAAATATTTGTGTTAGTCTTTAAGGCGCTCCTGGACTCTTGCCCTTTTCTACTAGAAAATATTTGTGTTAGTCTTTAAGGTGCTCCTGGACTCTTGCCCTTTTCTACTACAGAAAATATTTGTGTTAGTCTTTAAGGTGCTCCTGGACTCTTGCCCTTTTCTACTACAGAAAATATTCGTGTTAGTCTTTAAGGTGCTCCTGGACTCTTGCCCTTTTCTACTAGAAAATCTGTGTTAGTCTTTAAGGTGCTCCTGGACTCTTGCTCTTTTCTACTACAGAAAATCTTTGTGTTAGTCTTTAAGGTGCTCCTGGACTCTTGCCCTTTTCTACTGCAGAAAATATTCGTGTTAGTCTTTAAGGTGCTCCTGGACTCTTGCCCTTTTCTACTAGAAAATCTTTGTGTTAGTCTTTAAGGTGCTCCTGGACTCTTGCCCTTTTCTACTAGAAAATATTCGTGTTAGTCTTTAAGGTGCTCCTGGACTCTTGCCCTTTTCTACTACAGAAAATATTCGTGTTAGTCTTTAAGGTGCTCCTGGACTCTTGCCCTTTTCTACTAGAAAATCTTTGTGTTAGTCTTTAAGGTGCTCCTGGACTCTTGCCCTTTTCTACTAGAAAATCTTTGTGTTAGTCTTTAAGGTGCTCCTGGACTCTTGCCCTTTTCTACTACAGAAAATATTCGTGTTAGTCTTTAAGGTGCTCCTGGACTCTTGCCCTTTTCTACTAGAAAATCTTTGTGTTAGTCTTTAAGGTGCTCCTGGACTCTTGCCCTTTTCTACTAGAAAATATTCGTGTTAGTCTTTAAGGTGCTCCTGGACTCTTGCCCTTTTCTACTACAGAAAATATTCGTGTTAGTCTTTAAGGTGCTCCTGGACTCTTGCCCTTTTCTGCTACAGAAAATATTTGTGTTAGTCTTTAAGGTGCTCCTGGACTCTTGCCCTTTTCTACTACAGAAAATATTTGTGTTAGTCTTTAAGGTGCTCCTGGACTCTTGCCCTTTTCTACTAGAAAATATTTGTGTTAGTCTTTAAGGCGCTCCTGGACTCTTGCCCTTTTCTACTAGAAAATATTTGTGTTAGTCTTTAAGGTGCTCCTGGACTCTTGCCCTTTTCTACTACAGAAAATATTTGTGTTAGTCTTTAAGGTGCTCCTGGACTCTTGCCCTTTTCTACTACAGAAAATATTCGTGTTAGTCTTTAAGGTGCTCCTGGACTCTTGCCCTTTTCTACTAGAAAATCTGTGTTAGTCTTTAAGGTGCTCCTGGACTCTTGCTCTTTTCTACTACAGAAAATCTTTGTGTTAGTCTTTAAGGTGCTCCTGGACTCTTGCCCTTTTCTACTGCAGAAAATATTCGTGTTAGTCTTTAAGGTGCTCCTGGACTCTTGCCCTTTTCTACTAGAAAATCTTTGTGTTAGTCTTTAAGGTGCTCCTGGACTCTTGCCCTTTTCTACTAGAAAATATTCGTGTTAGTCTTTAAGGTGCTCCTGGACTCTTGCCCTTTTCTACTACAGAAAATATTCGTGTTAGTCTTTAAGGTGCTCCTGGACTCTTGCCCTTTTCTACTAGAAAATCTTTGTGTTAGTCTTTAAGGTGCTCCTGGACTCTTGCCCTTTTCTACTAGAAAATCTTTGTGTTAGTCTTTAAGGTGCTCCTGGACTCTTGCCCTTTTCTACTACAGAAAATATTCGTGTTAGTCTTTAAGGTGCTCCTGGACTCTTGCCCTTTTCCACTACTGCAGACAGACTAACACGGCGGCCCACTGTGAAAAATATGCAATGCCCTGGCTCTTTTTGCATACGACCCCCCCGCCCACCCTCCCAAAAAAGCCTCCTCAGGCCTGGGAGAAAGAAAGAACAGGGACTTGGTGGGGGGGGGGTCGCTATTAGCGCTCCCTCCCCCCACCCCAAAAACGACATTAAATTGGGGAGCACAAGGAGAACTGGGGCCGGGGGAGGGGGGGTGCTGCTTCAGCTTGCACAGGCTTCAGTGGGAAGAGAGGACGGAGGAGCTGGTTTCTTTCCTTCAACGTAGGCCCCCCGCAGGCAGAGACACCCCCACCCCACAAACCCCCTTACCCACAGGCAGAGACACCCCCTTACAAACCCCAACGGTGCGCTTACGACGTCCCCCCGAACCCACCTCACGTCCCTGCTGAACTTGCGCTCGCTTTGGCTTTTCTTCAAGGCCTTCCTCCTCGTACGGTACGTGGATTGCGTAAGTCCGCGCAAGCGCGCCGAGGGGGAAAGGCGAGGCGAGAGTGTTAAAGGAACAGGCGCCGCGCCGACTCGTCCCTTTCCCCCCTGCTGCTTTTAGTGGGTTGATTCCGAAGAGGGTGTTTTCTTCCCCCCCCCCCCGGAGCTAGCGAGATTTAACATGACAAAATAATTAATCTTTAATGGAAATGGAGGGAGGTGTAGGGGAAGTTAAATATCTCTGATTGCACATAATATCTTTAATAATGGTTCCTATTTGTTTTTATTTTTTGCTGTTTATGTCAGTTGTTAAACTATCTGTTTAATATTTTTGGAAAAATTTAATTCTTAATGGGACCATTTAAAGGATGCTTTTTGATCTAATTCCAAATCTACACTTTTTATTAATTTTATATTAGGTATTGATCAATAATGTTAGACGGGATAAGAATATATTCATTAAAATATACCTTGTTCTGAAGAAGTGAGCTGTGGCTCACGAAAGCTCATACCCTACCAGAAAATATTTTTGTTAGTCTTTAAGGTGCTACTGGACTCTTGCCCTTTTTTAATATACCTTGTGTTACTCTTATATTAGGTACTGATTTATTAACGTTAGATAGGATAAGAACAGGTTAATTAAATAATATTGGGATTAGCTGCGTTAGCAAAAGTTTAATCAATTTATTTTTAGATGGAAGAGGGAGAGGGGGAAGTCATTTTATTTTTAAATTAGGATATTACTTGTTTTTTATTACTATTATTATTTTTAGTATTGGATATTGCTTTTATGTTGATATGTTAAATGAAGAATATAAAAAAAACCCATGTTAAATGATAGAAACTACATAGTAGGAGAATGCAACAAACAGTGCCTACGATACACAGCAGTAGAGTCCACAGTCCCATTTTCTTTATTAAAACATCTTCCTGAACTAAGGCACTATAATGTAAGCCTATTGCTTTTTAAAATCTCCTGCATCATTTAGTTTGTGGACTTCTGGCACAGGGGGAGACTTCCTGACCTCATGAGGCTGGGCGTCGAGCAACGTGAACTGCATCATTTACTACTTCGCATATAAAATTGTACTATTTGGCATATTTATGGAATTTAGAAGTACAAAAATTGCAGGTATACCCAAGAGTTGCAAATTGTATTAGGGGAGGGGCTGTGGCTCAGTGGTAGAGCATCTGCTTGGCATGCTAGAAGGTCCCAGGTTCAATCCCCAGCATCTCCAGTTAAAGGGACTAGGCAAGTAGGTGACGGGAAAGACCCCTGCCTGAGACCCTGGAGAGCCACTGCCGGTCTGAGTAGACAATACTGACTTTGGTGGACCAAGGGTCTGATTCAGTATAAGGCAGCTTCATGTGAGACGATCAGACCGGTGTCCTTCCCTCTCAATATATTGGAGTGCAATCCCTAAAAGGAGTGACACACTGACTTAAAAAAAAGAAGATACAAAAAATCCTGTAACTTTGAGGCCAACCCAAACGGCAACAAACCATTGTGCAAACTTTCAAGTTGCTATAGAACCCTTCGTGAGGCAAATGTTACAAAAATGGAGGGGGGGAATGCTTTTTTCCTCCTTCATTTTTAAATATTTGTAACATCAGCTTAATGAAGGGTTCTATGGACTATAAAGATAGGACATTTTGGAGGACGTTGATTCATAGGGCCGCCGTGAGTCGGATGCAACTTAACATAAGAACATAAGAAAGGCCCTGCTGGATCAGACCAAGGCCCATCAAGTCCAGCAGTCTGTTCACACAGTGGCCAACCAGGTGCCTCTAGGGAGTCCACAAATGACGACTTCAGCAGCATTATCCTGCCTGTGTTCCAAAGCACCTAATATAATAGGCATGCTCCTCTGATCCTGGAGAGAATAGGTATGCAGCATGACTACTATCCATTTAAACTAATAGCCATGAATACCACTTTCCTCCATGAATATGTCCACTCCCCTCTTAAAGCCATCCAAGCTGGGGATAATGAGAAATTAGCTTATTATAGCCCTTTAATATAGTCCACTATTAGTATTTATCCCCCCCCCCCGTCTTCAGCTGAGGAAAGCAGGATAGAAATTTGAATGATAAATTTATTTCTTTATATCCCACCTTTCTCATGGATCAAGGCCGATTACACAGTGTAAATCAGTGTTCTCCAACAGGGTGCCTACCATGTCTTTCAGGGATGTTAGCAGGGCCAATGTGAAGGCGAGACCTGCGATTGCCTACCTTCCCACAAATAAAAGAATGCTTCCCACTCTCCTCTTAGTGGTCTTCTAGGTTGTGTGCTATTCTTATTTGTGTATTATTCCCATTCCCCCTTCATTTGTGTATGTTCATGCACATGCTTGGCCCCACCTCCTATGACAGCCATTTGGTGGTGGTGCCCACCGCCCTCTTTCAAAAGTGCCTGCAGGCTCAAAAAATGTAAACCAATGCTATCAATAGGAGGTGACATCTAATAATGTCATCGGACTCTGTTTTGGAAGGGGCTGAAAGTAGTTTGCTGTTTTGTTTATGCTAAATCAAAATGGTTTTTAATATTGTGGAGCCAGAAACACTCACGACAGAACAGATGTTATTAATCACTACGCTCCTGTTTTGGGGATTTCCCCCAGTTCGGAACGTCTATCATCCCACAGGAGTCCGGAAGGGGCGCGCCGCCCTTCTACCATCCCCACCTCTATGGTGCCGCTCTCGCGGGGCCATTTTGTCGTCCCCGACGTGCGCGGTGACGTCACTGCGCCGCCGTAACGCCATCGCCTCAACGTCGGCTCCCGTTTTTTTTTTCTCTCCGTGGTAACCGTCTCTGTGCGTGTGGAGGTAGGGGGGGAAAAAACCCCACCACCCCGCTTAGGACCGAAGAGGCGGTGGGTAAGTGGTGGAGGAGGAGGAGGGAGCGAGGGGGCCGAAGGCGAGAGGCCGGGTCGTTGCCCCTCGGGGCGGCTGTGGGAGAAGGGGGCGGGGTTGCGGCCTAGAGGGGCCTTGGCGCCTCCTTTGATTAGTTCTCCCTTCGCCTTGGTGGTGGGGGGGGAGGAGGAGTCCTCTCCGTGGGGGGAGGGGGGCTGCCTCTGTGGGTCCCCCGTGCAGGGCGGAGGGTAGATCAGGGGCGACCTATTTGCAAGAGGTGCACCCCCCCTCTCCGCCTTTTGTAGCCCAAACGAAACAGGAGCCGTGGTGGAGCCTTAAAGGACAAACAGCTACGCAGCCCCGACCTTTTGCGCCCTTATTCGGGATTAAGCGCCGTTGAGCTCAGCGGGGCTTGTTCTCCCCCCCCCCCTCGTAAATGTGCACAGGATGGCAGCCTTGTGAGAGAGCCGCCTTGGCGTAGTGGTTTGGAGCGGCGGACTCTGATCTGGAGGACCGGGATCGATTCCCCACTCCTCCACATGAGCAGCGGAGGCTAACCTGGTGAACTGGATTTGTTTCCCCGCTCACAGGAAGCCAGCAGGGTGAGACCCTGACCTGGTCGTTGCTCTCTCAGCCTCACCAGGTGTCTGTTGTGGGGAGAGGAAGGGAAGGAGATCGTAAGCCGGCTTGGTTCTCTTTAATAAGGTAGAGAAAATCGGCATATAAAAACCAACTCTTCTTTTGTGGGGAGTAGGGCCTGCTTCATACCCTGACCTGGATGGCCCAGGCTAGCCTGATCTCGTCAGACCTCAGAAGCTAAGCAGGGTCGGCCCTGGTTAGTATTTGGATGGGAGACCATCAAGGAATACCAGGGTTGCTGTGCAGAGGAAGGCACTGGCAAACCACCTCTTAGTCTCTTGCCATGAACCCCCCCCCCCAAAAAAGGGGTCGCCATAAGTTGGCTGTGACTTGACGGCACTTTACACACACACAGGGCCTGCTTCACCCTATCTTCACCCTATCTTCCTCACCTGTCCTTGTGGCCGGTGTAGGTTATTTTATAAATGTGTCTACCCAGTGGAGCCCTGGCCTGGATAGCCCAGGGTACCCTGATCTCGTCAGATCTCAGAAGCTAAGAAAGGTGATCCTTGGTTAGTATTTGGATGGGAGGGAGATCGCCAAGGAAGTCTAAGGGTGCAACGCAGAGGCAGGCAACGGCAAACCACCTCTGTTTGTCTCTTGCCCTGCAGGGTCACCATAAGTTGGCTGTGACTTGACAGCAATTTGCACACACACACACAGGTATGCCCAGTGTAGGTGGGCTTCAAGCATCCAACCCAATTGGACACTGACTGTAGAAAAGAGCTTGCTGGACTTTTAAAAAAGTCTTTAAGGGGCCACTGGATTTCTGTTTAATTTAGCTGCAACACAGTTGCCTTGCTATGGAGTGGGGGTGCAGTCCTAAGCAGTTACTCTAGTTGAAGTTCACAGTGTTAGGTGAGTTTTGATTGGAATGGTTCTGCATAAGCTAGAAAATCTGTTTGTCTTGGAAGGTGCTGTAAGACACCTGTTTGTAGATGGTGTAGTCTAAAGTCCACTTGAATAGAAGAAGGGGTGATGGCTTCCATCCTGGGACCTGCACCTCCATCTCCTTTGCTCTGGTGCACTAGTCTTTCTGTTGTGACTTTAATTCATCAAGCTGGATGACTTGAGTACTGGTGAACAGCTGAGGATGATGGTGAGAACAAATTAGCTTGTGCATAGAATTCTTTGGTAAAGTTGGGAATGGAACACAGGTGTCTCAGAAGCAAGTGTGGGGTTTTTTGTTTGTTGAATTGCGCTGGCTGTATTTGTAAAATGGAGATTGTTTGACAAGCAGAGATTGATATTCATAGGATTCTAGAGCTGGAAGGCACCAAGAAGCCATTTGATCTATGTACACTTCTGCCCAGCCACCTCCTTGAGATCAGTCTATGGAGTCCGAACAACAAAATGCTGGTGTAACAGATGCATTGTGCTACAACTTCGAGTGGCTGAAACAAACAATCCAAGCTAGAGACCAGTGGAAACTACAACTATAATAAAAAGCAGGTTATCTAGCCAGTGGACTTGGGTGAGGGAGATCCAGACTGACATCTCTGTTCAGCTAAGATGCTCCATGGGTATCCTTCAAAAAGCCATTTTGTGTTCTAGTCTGATCTCTTTGGCAAGAGGGTGGTATGCAATATGCAAAATTACTTATTGATCCCAAATAATGGTGACATGCTTATGGTTTGAAGACAAATGAATAATAGTAGCATTTGTAAGTAACTGGCAGTGTGTGGGAGGTAAAATTACTGTGTAATCATCTCACGTTTATTTACACATCAAGGTGTCTTGCTGCGTGTCTTCATCCCTTCTGCCTTCCGGTAGAGCTGCTGTTCCTTGTTTTCATACCCTGCAAGACACAGGATACTTTCTTCTCTCCTTCAGACTATTCTCCGTTCATCTTGGGAGAACTTTGTAATTACAATCTCAACACACGAATTATTTCCACAATCAACACTATCAAACCATCCACTGAAAATATGGTACGCTAGAAAGTAGAGTACGCGCTTCGCAGAGCTCTGAAAGTCCTAGATGTGAGAGTAGAGGCAAAGGTTAACTATGAACTGGAGTAAAGGACTATGATAGCAAGCCCTTAATAGCAGTAGTATGAATTGCAAATTGTTATCAAGTTCAGGTTCTCCTTATTATACAGTTAACTGACCTTTCAGAATAATACCATGCAAATTATCATTTTGTCCACTTTTTAGAACATATTTGTATACTGTTGTTCTTTTCACTCACCTTAATTGAAATTACTAATGAGATGGGTTTTTTTTAAGATGGTGGTCCATTAATTTTTCTAGATCAGAGTCACTTATCTTAGTTCCATGGTGGTTATCTGTAAAGTTTTGTTTACTTGGACACTTTCAACTAGCTCTGAAATGAGAAAGACGTTTTACATCTGGTACACCTTTTCTTCTTTGTCAGTCTGACGCCATGAACTGGAATAAAGGTGGCCCCGGTACCAAAAGAGGATTTGGTTTTGGCGGCTTCCAGATATCGTCTGGAAAGAAGGAAGAGCCAAAACTCCCTCAACAGTCCCATAGTGCTTTTGGGGCCCCTGGTTCTGCGGCTGGATTTGGGAAGACGGCACCACCTCAGCTACCTTCTTTTTACAAAATTGGATCCAAACGGGCAAACTTTGACGAGGAGAATGCGTAAGTTGTCCACTTTTTTCGGTCATGGCTTATTAGATGTGCTTGCTTGCTTTTGCAAGTCAAGCTTGTGTTCTTTGTTTCTAGTTCAGTTTTCCGTGCAGTTTTCAGCTTGTTTGGCTGAGGGGGCCTAAGAAGGCTTGTCACTTCTCAGCTCCAGTAGAGGATTTCCTTGTTCCAGTTCTCCTGACTGTGGAAGGAAGTGAGCTGTTGACATCAACACAAAAGTCCTTCTGGTTGCCACACTTTACTGACTGTCCATTCCTGAACTGTCCAGTTGGGACTCTTAGATATACCAGAGAGCCAGCATGGTGTAGTGGTTAAGAGCGGTGGTTTGGAGCAGTGGACTGGCTTTGATTCCCCACTAATTCTTGTATGATTCTTCTAATCTGGAGAACCGGGTTTGATTCCCCACTCCTCCACATGAGCGGTGGAGGCTAATCTGGTGAACTGGATTTGTTTCCCCACTCCTCCACACAAAGCCAGCTGGGTGACCTTGGGCTAGTCACACCCTCTCAGTCCTACCTACCTCACAGGGTGTTGTGGGGAGGGGAAGGGAAGGTGATTGTAAGCCGGTTTGAGTTTCCCTTAAGTGGTAGAGAAAGTCGGCATATAAAGACCAACTCTTCTTATTATTATTATTTCCCCAGCATGAATTTAAAGTGTGTGTATGTGTGAGACACAGAGAGTGGGTGTGAGAGGGACTGTTCACGGTTCCAGAGTCCCCTACACCGTTTCTTTTTTAAAAAAAATATTGTGACTGGGCCTATGATTAATGAATGTATCAAAAGACAATCTGGAATTGGTTATTACAGCTTCACA
This sequence comes from Euleptes europaea, assembly GCF_029931775.1. NCBI lineage: Eukaryota > Metazoa > Chordata > Lepidosauria > Squamata > Sphaerodactylidae > Euleptes > Euleptes europaea. The sequence goes on along the minus strand of NC_079329.1, from coordinate 22,315,744 downwards.
GCGCAGTTTTCCCTCCAATAAGTTTGGTGTGTGCTGACTTGGCTGTTTGTATGTCTCAATTTGCAGGTATTTTGAGGAAGAAGAGGAAGATTCCAATAATGTTGACTTGCCGTACATTCCCGCTGAGAACTCTCCCACTCGGCAGCAATTCCATTCCAAACCACCTGACTCGGACAGTGAGGATGACCCCTTGGAGGCATTCATGGCTGAAGTCGAGGTGAGCTGCCATTTCTTTATGAGTTGCAGAGCCTGGGTGGCATCATGATTCACCAGAAATGGCTCCAGGGAGTACAGCTTTAAAGTCAGTACCCCCTGAAGGAAGTAGCCTTAAAATATTTTACCCTATTTATAACATTTTTTTTTAAATCTACCTTTAGTCCTAGGACATCCAGGTTACAGCAGTCCAATAAAGCTATAAAATCTAGATAGTACCATTAAACAAAATTAAAGTCCAGGGCAAATATGTCAAAAACACAACCTGAAGGCTGGTTGGTCTACAAAAGTATTTATTGTACTTGTATTCCCTCACTAGGGAGTAGAACAATTGAGACACCACCACAGAAAAGGCCCTGTGCACATAATTAAATTTGGGCGGGAGGGGGCATGGGGCAACATCTTAACCACCATTTTCAAGAAATAGGGAGAGGGCTCAATCCAGAACTACCACTGAACTGAGTTTTTGTATTTAGATGAATGCTTATGCACTGCAGAATGCTTAAAGTGATACAGCAGGAATAAGCTAAACGCCAGTAGTCTTTTTGACTGCAGAAGTCATCTCCTGGCAACTGGGCTCTGAACACTTTATGCTGCTGCATTCTTTTGCGTGTAGATCTGTGAGTTCCAGTGTAAGAAGACTTTTTGGATCCTGTGATGTGTTTCTTTTGTGCCCCCTTAGGATCAGGCTGCTAGAGACATGAAGAGGCTGGAAGATAAAGACAAAGAAAGGAAAAATACAAAGTAAGTTTTTTTTTCATGGATCACAGCCACGTCGAAATCTGAGAGATGGAGAAGTGCATGGAATTATGCTATATTTCCTCAGGGATCACATTTGAAGTTTTTGCCGTTCCAGCATCTTAACCACCATTTTCGAACATCCTTAAAGGCAGTGATCTGAATCCCGAGGGTTGATTTGTGGGAGGGTGGTATATGAATGACTGTGCATTGTAGCCAGAGGGCCCTTATTTGCTTAACATTCTGCAAACAGCTCATCCATCATGCATGGTAGATGCAAAACAAATTTGTTCAAGATGGCCCTCCATAATTTGGCATGTCCTGGTGGGTTGGAATTCATGTAGACCCGTCTTTGTTGCCGCTGAATGTTGTTGATGTGAAGTTGTATTGATGCCGGTCAGGTTGAATGTATGGAGCTGGGTATGTGGAACATTTGCAGGGAAGTTTTGTTTCTCTGCTTATTTTTCCAGGGGTATACGCGATGATATTGAAGAGGAAGATGACCAAGTGAGTTTCCTACGCAATCTTTCTATCTATTATGAAAAAAAATCGCCAAATGCCTGCCATCACAAATTTCTTAATATTCTTTGAAATAAATTGGAATCACTTGAAAGGGTCGTATTGTTTGCTAGGGGGATTTTGTATGCGTGTGTCTGTCCCGTCTAAGTGCATTGGGTCATACAAATTATAGCTGAAAAACCTTTGAGCTTGCGCTTGATCTCCATATCAAAGGGACTGTTAATTATTTTCCAAGTCCTGTTATTTAACACCAGCAACCAAGAGCTTTATTTATGTTTACATTTAAAAAATTGTAATTCAAATTCCGGAAACTCTAGCCCTGTAGTTCCCATTCTACGTGAGCTACTGCTCTGGCCTTTGCTCTTTCTGATCAGGCCTACTGGTCGGGAGGGGAATGGTTTTGCCCATCCTTCGTATCAAGTATGATTGGAGCATTCAGTCACTTCTGAGTCAAAGACACAGCAGAATGACCCACACACTTTGGTGGAGGTTGCCTGTCATATCTTTGCAGGAGCCCCTGTTCTAGCCTCCAGTCAGCTGGCCTGCCGAGAACAATCACAGGCTTAAGGCCTCTGAGGGTAGATCATTATTGCTCATACCAATTCTAAAAATAAACTCTTCAGGGCATACATATGAAGTACATGTCCGGTTTTAATTCGGACAAAGTATGCCTCAGCTGTCAGAAGCTTCTGCTCACCTCAAGAGATATGGTTAAATTGGGACATTTTTGGAGTCTGAATGTAAAGCTACCATTTGGGGATCCTTGACAGTAAGGAACTCGAACACACCGCACAGCTCTCTTGAGAGACGTTAATCCTAGCTTGGAGGATGGCATGTGCTTTTTAATCTGCTGAATGTCCATGTGGCCTAGCTGAGGAATAAGGACTGAAGAAGAAGCTCACGTGCAGCGCACCAAAATTCTCTGCAGATTGAAGTCCTGAATTCATTGGTGGGTGGAGTTGATTGTGTCTTCCTGCCCTCCTTTGTTTTTCTCTTTGCCCACTACTTCTTTTCCCTCCCACCACTAAAGGAAATGGAGTGCATCGTGGAAAACGTGTTACCTGCATCTCTTGCTCACTGTTTAAAAACCTTGCTGGATTGTCAGGCAGTTGCACTATTCTTATGTTGCACAAAGAAGAATATCAGCTTTTAAAAATTGCTTCAGTTATCTAGCATTTAAGTCAGCTTACATACTGGGGGGAAAAACTCAGTGAAGATGCCTTATTTCTAAGAATCTCTTAGTGAAATCTCCACACTGAAAGTCTAAAATGAAATTCTAACAAGAAGGGAAAGTAGAAAAGAGCAAGAGTCCAGTAGCACCTTAAAGGCTAACAAAAATATTTTCTGGCAGGGTATGAGCTTTCGTGAGCCACAGCTCACTTCTTCAGATACAGCTAGAATTTGAATCCATCTGTCTTTAAGTAGAGAGTGAATTCAGACAAGCATTAGTATGTAAATGTTAACAGTATGTAAATGTGAATAGCAGGCGTGATGGGATTAGGTGTGGTATGCAGAAGAGTCTGTGATGTCCAGGGGAGAGATGGATGTGGAAAAATCAGCATTGGTAATGAGCCATGAATGCAAGGTCTTTATTCAGCCCATTGTAAATGCATTCATGGCTCATTACCAATGCTGATTTCTCCACACCCATCTCTCCCCTGGACATCACAGACTCTTCTGCATACCACACCTAATCCCATCACGCCTGCTATTCACATGTACATACTGTTAACATTTACATACTAACGCTTGTCTGAATTCACTCTCCTCTACTTACAGCTAGAATGTGAATCCATCTGTCTTTATCTGAAGAAGTGAGCTGTGGCTCACGAAAGCTCATACCCTGCCAGAAAATATTTTTGTTAGTCTTTAAGGTGCTACTGGACTCTTGCTCTTTTCTACTACTGCAGACAGACTAACACAGCTACCCACTGTGAAGAAGGGAAAGTGCTAATTATTTCTCCCCTTCAAGTTTAAGCATATGGGATATTCCTTTTGATGGTAATACACTGGCATGCTTTCCAAAACCCTTTTAAGGAGCACACAATGAAGAGCTGTGTTTGAATGTTTCTGTTACCTGATGTAGGTATTTCCAGCTCTCTACCTAGTGGAACAGAAGCTTTCAGGATTTCAGAGGAAAACTCCAAGCTTGTTCCAAGTCCCATAGTTTTCCATCAGCTCTGCTTTGTGGAATTGTTTGTGGAAAGCTTATGTCCTTCCATGTCAAAGGATTTTATTCCTGAATGATTCTTTCCTGGACTTGAGGCAAAGAAACTAGAATGATACATTCCGTTGGCTCAATATAAGCTGGTGTAGGAATAGACAAGATTTTGAATTCTCCCCCAGGCCAAATCCTATTAGAAGTGAGAGATGCGACTGGAATGTTGAGCTTTAGCACTTCTTACCATTGGTTCTTGGATGTTGCTTGCATACAGATTTCATCTTGTTCCTTAATCAAATTCCCCTTTTAGGTTTAGAAGAGGAGGCGGGAACCCCTTTTTATAATGGGCTTTTAGTCTAAGGATACAGGAATTATGACTATTTGGGAACAAATATTAGCTTTTAGGCATTAAAAGATGGTGCAGCAAATGGAATCACAGAAGTTACTGCTCTGCATGCTCACACATATCTGTGTTAGTTTGTGGCCTGTTGACTGTCTGAAAGAAACGCCAGCTCTTCCAGTTTCAGAAAATCTGTATTACCTAGAAGCAGTTCTTAGTTGCCTGGTACCTGAGCAAAAAGCTGCTTACAGACTTGCATGAAGGCAGGACAATGCTTAACATAAAGAAAAAGGGAATACATTTGGGTATTCTCAGAGGATCTTTCTCTCTCTCGTGATCATTTCACTGATATTAGGGGTTAGTAGAAAGGGTTCCCAGGGCATTGGTAGTAATGTTCTGGCAGGCTTCAGCCTCAACACTTCTTATCATAGAAATTAAGGACTGCAAGGTAATCTTATCTCAGCACTGGTGAACATTTTTTTGAGATACTGCCTGAACATTTTGGATGCACTGAAATTCCCAGTTTGCTATTTGAGCCAAGATATAGCAACCAGCATACAAGTCTTTAATACAGGTCTAAATCATTACACCGGTATTACTGAAAGAGCACGATTAAAGTTGAAAGACATAGATAACCTATTTGTCCTTTGTAGGTAAGTGTTAAAATAAAAAGCAATCTAAATGTGTCTAGCCCTTAAGCAAAAACTTCTTGTATGCAGTTATACTGCTGTGTTTTGCTGCAGGAGGCTTACTTCCGTTACATGGCAGAAAACCCCAATGCTGGTGTGGTCCCAGAAGAAGAGGAGGATAACCTGGAGTATGACAGTGATGGAAATCCAATTGCTCCATCCAAAAAAATCATCGACCCTCTTCCTCCAATTGATCATTCAGAGGTGAGGGAGTTTTATCTATTGCACTGAGGTTCTAAGGATGGAAAGCGGCACTTCCAAACAAATATATACAGGATTTTATGTCATGACTGCTCACAGCTTTTCACAACCAAACTGGTCATTCAGTTTCCTCACAGAAGCTGCACACCTGCCAGCAGCTATTGCCTGAACAGGAATGTTCACAATCATTCCATGCCACTTGGGTAGAGGCAGCGAACAATTTTTAACCTTCACGGTGACGCATCTGACTAACTCTGTTTGACCGGCAGATTGAATACCCACCATTTGAGAAGAACTTCTACGACGAACATGAAGAAATCACCAGCCTCACTCCACAACAAGTGGTGGAGCTACGCCATAAGCTAAACCTGCGGGTAAGGTGTATACAGAGCTCTGCTCTGGGAGGTGCCTTGTTCAGACATTGTAGTGGTAATTGTGTGCATGTCACACGAGATGCAGAAGTAGCACGATTACTGTTCAGTGTACTTGTTTGGAAAAAAATCCTTGTTAGATGCCTTGAGCATAGGGTGAGTTACAACATTGTTTAAGTAACAAAAACCAATAATCTGTAACCGGACAACATTAAAACCCATCCCATCATACAGGCCCAGATGCTTCCTTTATACAAAAATAGTCTAGCCAGTCAATAGAATGCACACCCTTTAAAACAGTGACGTTTTACAGGCATTTCTAAAGGCCATTAAGGACAGTACTTAGCATACAGCTTCTAGCAGACCACTTCAGAAGGGTGGTGCAACTATGGAAAATAGCTGCAAAGAAGAGGATAGTAAGAAAAGAGTCTTCAATGTGGTTGTGGCCAGGGTGCAAAAGGGTGATGGGCACCACTACAAAACAGCTGCCCTGGGGGCAACGCCAATTCCACAGTGGCTGCAGTTAGGGGCAGGGCCAGTCACAGCTTGCTGGGAGGCTTCATGACACTCGGGAGATGCTAAGAATTGTCCTGCCACTGGGTGTTCCTTGCCGGCACAAAGACTGTGCTTCCTGGGCTCTTCTGAAGCGCCTCCTGCATTGAGGCAGAAGAAAACTGGAGTTGGCTTTTTGTTTTGTGGAAGAGAAGCTTTTTGGTTTCCGTTTCCAAAGGGAAGGAACGGAGAAGAGCATGGTGTGATGGAGAGAGGGGGTCTGTTCGGGCAGAAAACATGGGGTTAATATACTGAATAAATGTAAATTTGGTTTGGGTGTTGGCAATTGGCTGCCCTCAAACTATTTCAGATTGATGTTCAGCACCTTTGAGCTGGCAGGGTGCTCCTCCTGTCTTATGAAGTGCCTTGTAGTTAATGTGCAGAGGGAAATTGGACAGGAACTGATGATTCTTTGGTTCTACCACTGCTTCCAGATTCTCTGTTGCCTCCATCATGAGCTGCTTTCCAGTGTGATGTAGTGGTGAAGAGTGGTGCACTCTAATCAGGAGAACCGGGTTTGATTCCCCGCTCCTCCACATGAGCGGCGGACTCTTATCTGGTGAACCAGGTTGGTTTTCCCACTCCTAGGACATGAAGCCAGCTGGGTGAACTTGGGCTAGTCACAGTTCTGTCCAAACTCTCTCAGCCCTACCTACCTCACAGGGTGTCTGTTGTGGGGAGGGGAAGGGAAGGAGATTGGAAGCCGGTTTGATTCTCCTTAAATGGTAGAGAAAATTGGCATATAAAAACTAACTCTTGTTCTTCTTAAGACTAGGAAGCCATTTTCTTCACTAGCCTCTTATGGTTTCTCCAGCTTCTAAAATAGATACTTCCCAGTTTACCATCCACTTTTTATTTCACTGGGTCTGTGTCTTGCATGTGATAATCCCCCCAGACTTTTTTTTTTCTGTGATACTGATTGTATTTGTTGATGAGTGGTCGTGGCTTCTTCTGGACCTGCAGGCTCCAACTCTACTTGGTTGATCTCTCTGCTGTCCCAACAATAAGGTTTTTGATTATATGGATGTTCCCCTAAATGTGCTTTACAGTTGGACCTGCCACTCCGGGACCCTGAGTAGAATTGCACCATATTCAGTATGGGGATAGTGAATCTGTAGTGGGGAGGAAGAAAGCCAGTTGTGTGGATTCAGTGTATGAGACAGTATCGGGTGGGAGGTGGATGATCTTTGACTCCCTCTTTTCCCCCTCACAGGTTCTACAGCATCTTGTAGATATGGTAAATAATCATCTCTCCCCCAAAAAAGTGTTCAAGCTTTGCGCAAATTTATTTGATTCTTCGTAGGTCTCTGGAGCTGCTCCACCGAGGCCAGGAAGCAGTTTTGCTCATTTTGGTTTTGATGAGCAACTCATGCATCAGATCAGGAAATCGGAGTATACACAGCCAACCCCTATCCAGTGCCAAGTAAGTCCTGCTCTATAGGGCAGTAAAACAGAAATCCCAGAATGTAAACTGCTGTCTCTCGTTCCTTTTGAGAAGTATGTGGCATACCTCCCAACATAGCAGTGCTATCAGTTCGTTCCTTGGCTAACTGGTTGTGTGTGTGTGTGTGTGTGTGTGTTAAGTGCTGTCAAGTTGTTTCTGACTCATGGCGACCCTAGGAATGAATGACCTCCAAAACATCCTATCATTAACAGCCTTGCTCAGGTTTTGCAAACTGAGGGCCGCAGCCTCCTTTATTGAGTCAGGCCATCTCATGGTGGGTCCTGTTCTTTTCCTGCTGCCTTCAACTTTTCCTACCATTATTGTCTTTTCCACTGACTTTTGTCTTCTTGACATGTGACCAACGTATGATAGCCTCAGTTTAGTCATTTTAGCTTGTAGGAAGAGTTCAGGCCTGGTTTGGTTTAGAACCCTCTGATTTGTCCCTTTGGTGGTCCACGGTATCCGTAAAACTCTCCTGCAACGCCACATTGCAAAGGAATTCCTGCCGATGATCAAGGGCAGCGGTAGTCACTCTGTGGCTCATAGAGAGCCACATTTGCAGTTACCGTCAACCGCATTTACTTCCATCCCTGGCTTGAGGCCTGTACCTCATGGAGGCTCACAGCTTACCCGTTACTCTCATGGCAGATGTTTCAAGGTGGTAACCACCTGCAAACCACAAGCTCCACTAGCTAGCAAAAGCCTTGCCATTTTGCCCTCAGAGTGGTAGAGACCTTTGATCTAGCCATGTGTAAATCCAGTCACCTTGATATTTGATAGCGGGAATATCACAAATAGTGTAACTTCTTCTGAGACTATTACAAAGGGGTGTGGACAAATATTTTATATTTAAATACAGCTCTTCCCTAGGGAGATTTAATCTTTTCAAAAATCATCCACCAAGCTCAGTGTCACCTGTTGCATTTTGGAAAGCTGGTGGGTTTAAAATATGTGCAGGTAGTTTATTTTTCTACTTCCTCCTTTAGGGTGTTCCAGTAGCACTGAGTGGCAGAGACATGATTGGCATAGCGAAGACTGGCAGCGGGAAAACAGCGGCCTTCATTTGGCCCATGTTGATTCATATCATGGATCAGAAGGAGCTGGAACCGGGGGATGGTCCCATCGCGGTGATTGTGTGTCCAACGAGAGAGCTGTGCCAGCAGGTAGGTACAGATCTAGGGCTTGTTGAAAGGCTAGGGAATTAGTAAACACCGAGCTGGAACAGCATAGACATCCCCAGGGTTTCTGCTTTGGATTGCCTTTGTCATTTAGATTTGCAGCCTGAGATGGTAACATTATATGAAAACTAACTTAGAACTTCCAGCTACTATTCCACATAAAACCTATTCAATAAATGATACTATACATATATGAAGGCAAAATAATAATAATAATTGATGCAAGGGAATTACATTTTAATAAATTATGTAACCACTATGCATTTTGCACAATCTTCATCAGGGGAGATCTTTCTCTGCTTTTTTACACTTGCTTGATTGCTTGCCTGGGACTCTGAAGTGGAGAAAGAGCCCCCAGAAGAAGCTTGTGAAAAATGCATAGGGGGTTACAGAATTTATTAAAATATAATTCCCTCACACCAGTGATTTTTTTTTTTTTTGCCTTATTTTGTTTTGCTGCAGCCCCCACTTTTTCTAACTTTACATATCTGGAAATGCCGTAGGTCATAGTTCAACCACCTAAAAGGAGAAGAGCCCCTGAAAGAGAATTTGCACACTGAGAAAGCCTCTCCACATGAGTGATCATCTTCTAGCTCTGGCCGCACTGATGCCCTCCCCCCATTGGTCAGATAGTCCTCCTGCACTGGGTCAGGAGGGGGATGGAATTTAGCAACACAGGTGGACTTGGAGTACTTGTCCCCTTTCATATCTCCAGAGACCAGTGTTGAGACCCATGTGCATTGGAAGAAGGCACAAATATGGAGTGATGCTTCTGCAGCTGCCCCTTCTGTTAACTCTCCCCCCCCCATGTGTTGAGCTCAATTTGTAAAGGCAGACTGCAGCTGTGGCAGGGAGGAGCAGGTGTAAGATCGGTTGCCTCTGTCAGAGTGTTTGTTTCTTCCCTGATCTGCCTTTCCATCCCCAGTTGCAGTCCTATTTCATCTTCATTCGATGTTCTCTACATAATGCTGGAAATAAGGAACCCTTATCAGTTCCGCTACTTTTGTGAAAATGATAGATGGGGAAAGTTTCAGAACAGACGGGTGGCAAGGAGAGGGACCTGCTGTGGTCTAGATAGGAATAGTGTTTATTGAGCAGTGGGTGCTGAAAGGGGCGGATGGGTAGGCATGGAAGTAGCAGAGCAGAACTCAAGTCAGTGGAAGGGCTGCTTAAAACTAGAAAGCTTGCAGATAGTGGGTTGGATCCCTCTAATGTTGGTTCTTCTGCCATGGGCTAGCCTTCTGCCATTGGAAGAGTTTCTTCTTGCTGCAGTGGAAGGCTCCCTATGCTGGAGAAAAGTGCCACTGTTTCTGGGGTGGATTTCAAGGACACTGCATGTCCTCATAGCTAAATTGCTGGGGAAGATGGACACATTTTGCAGTTCCTTCTCTTGCTTTCTTCTTATCGATGTTCTGTGAACCTGTCTCCCGTTAGATCCATGCTGAATGCAAACGTTTCGGGAAAGCCTACAATCTGCGCTCCGTGGCAGTATATGGTGGAGGAAGCATGTGGGAGCAAGCAAAGGCTCTGCAAGAAGGAGCAGAAATTGTCGTCTGCACCCCGGTGAGTGCTTCTCCGGGCGGCTTGCTACCACACAGGGTTTGGAAGGTTCAGCTTTTGTCTGTAAATGGAACTAAGCTTTCTCGAATGAAGTTAACTGGAGTAAAGTCTCAAAAGGGAGAGGGATGGGGTCTAAGATCTTTGGAAGTCAGTCTCTCCTGAGGGGTTTGTCAGACGTTGAAGCAACCAGACATCGTCCCTCAAGTACTGCCTTCCAGTTTTTTGTTTCCGTGCTGTCCTGGCTGCCCGGAATTCTACTTTCCCCCTCTTCATAAAGCTGCCAGGCAAGGATCCTACTGGTCATGCTCAGAAATGAGCCCTAGTAACAAGCATAGGGAAAACTGAATAATAGATCACTCTTTTTCCTTTTTAAGCTCTGATCTAGCAATGTCTGTGATGCAGTTCAATACATTTGATACTAACAAGCTTGCTTCTGTTTCAGGGCCGGCTGATTGACCACGTGAAGAAGAAAGCTACCAACCTCCAGAGGGTCACTTACCTTGTGTTTGATGAGGCCGACAGAATGTTTGACATGGGTTTTGGTAGGTAACACAACAAAAGCAGGCACAGGATGGATGTGCCACAGGGCTGGGCCCATGTTCCCCGCTTCACATCCTCCTCCAAGGCTGCAGTGCGGTTTGGCAAACCAGTCGGTCAAGGAACGTAAAGGCAGGATGTCTTCCTTAGAAGATTTATTGCCGCCTTGTGCAGGCTATTTTAGATGGCAGTGGTGGGGTAAAATGACGGTCCTCGGAGATGGAATGTCACAAGTAGGAAGGGAAAGAAAGGGATTCGACCCGGTGAAGAGTAGTGAAAGTTTTGGGAAGTCAATAATGCAATACAGATATGCACACCCTGTGGCGGTCTCTGTGGTTAGCTGCGGGTGGTGCTCTTGGTCTCCAGATGTTCCTGGGTGGGAACATGAAAGGTTGGCCACTCCCATCCTCTGGAATTTCATAAATCTGTCAAAGCTGAAGCCCAGCTCCCTTCCAAAATGCCATTCCTGCTCAAGGAAGCATTTTGTGGCCCATGGGAGGATTGTTTGAGTGTCTAGCTCTCTAATTTGCTGAACACCCTTCAGATGAATGTGGGGCACAGTAGTTGCAGCAGCAGCCTTAGAGTTGGCATGGAGCCCCTGGCTCTGTGGATACATCTTGTCTGCCCATGGCTGGCAGGACAGACCTAGAGAACTGGTGCCATCTTGTCTCACTGCCTCTTGCCCTGTCTATCTCTTGGCTGTGTTAGAAATTGGCCAAGGGAGGCGCACATATGTGCATGCTCACACAACTCCAGAATGACTCCTGATTTTTTTTTAGTGGATCAATCGTGGGGGTTGTTAATTGATCTCTTTCAATTTCATCATATTTCTATGTTACCAAAACTCTATTAAGTGCCTTTCAAGGAAGAGAATGTTATGTCACTCACCAGAAGGAAAGGCTTTTTTTCTTGGAGTATAAATTAAAATATCCCTTGTAATAGTCGCATGTTGAAACCCAAGCCTCTTCTAAAATCCAATTTATGTGAAATCCAAAATTTCTGGATACATCTTAGTTGAGTCCTGCCCCCTTCTGTTATCCGCAGTTCCCAGTGTTCAGCAAAGGCCCAGTGGTTCTCCCTGGTAGCTAGCTTTGTTTACCAAATTTGACACAGCAAAGGTAAAGCTAGAGTATCTGCATAGCCTATAGGTGTAGCTTGCCCTTAATTTCAAGCCACTAGTGAAGGAGCCACAAGCCACTGCCAAAAAATCAAATCAGTGGGTTATAGATCAAATTAAGCCTGAACTGACCCTAGAAGCTAAAATGACTAAACTGAGGCTATCATATTTTGGTCATGTCATGAGACGACAAGAGTCACTGGAAAAGACAGTCATGGTAGGAAAAGTTGAGGGCAGCAGGAAAAGAGGAAGACCCAACAAGAGATGGATTGACTCAATAAAGGATGCCACAGCCTTCAATTTGCAAGATCTGAGCAAGGCTGTCAAAAATAGGACATTTTGGAGGACTTTCATTCATAGGATCGCCATGAGTCGGAAGCGACTTGATGGCACATAACACACATACACACACACGGTGAAAGAGAGCAAATATTTCTCTGCCGGTAAAGCTTTCTAGCTTCATAATTAACACTCATTTCATAATGCATACAAAAGCCATTTGAATGGCTTATATCTGTCTCCTTATGTACCCTGAGCCTCAATTCAAATATCTCAGCATTGCATTCAAGAATCCCTGAAGTTGAATTTTGAGATGGTTCTGCATTTTATGAGGTGAAAGTGTATTATCCCAGAATATACCCAGTGTTGTTTCAGCTATATGCCGTGCTTGATTTATCTGGTTGGTTGCTTAGAAATCTCAGTGGGGCTGCTTTTCAGGCAGAACAAACAGGGCCTTAACTGGAACTCTCTTATTCTCTTTATTTAGAATACCAAGTCCGCTCAGTTGCCAGCCACGTGCGTCCTGAAAGGCAGAGTGAGTGTGGGCGTCTTTAATGTGGAATAATATGAAACACGCCTTTTATGAGACAGAAGAGACACCTGCCTCTGTCAAGATGTCTCTTCTTGGGAAGTGATGCTTGCTTCCCCGTTTGGGTTAATTTGAGCCCTTCCCCAAACCCAGAATCTCTTTTCTGTACCTAGAAATTAAGTTGGATATTAAACACATTTGTGCTGCTTTCTCTAACCCTCCTCCAGTTCTAACCGTTTCCCGGGCCTTGCCAGGTTAGTTCATGTATAGGCAGTTTGTATTCCCACTAGCTGTTGCCTCTTCATCTCCCCTTCCAGAGTGGTGTAGTGGTTAGGCGCGGTGGGCTGTTATCTGGAGAACCGGGTTGGTTTCCCACTCTTCCACATGAAGCCAGCTGGGTGACCTTGGGCTAGTCACAGTTTTCTCTGAACTCTCTCAGCCCCACCTACCTCACCTGTCTGTTAAGGGGAGAGGAAGGGAAGGAGATTGAAAGCCAGTTTGATTCTTCCTTAAGAGGTAGAGAAAGTCGACATAAATCACAAGCATTGCCTTGTGATGATGGCTTTCTCCCCATTCCTGGCCACCCTTTGTCCTCATATTATTGGGGTTTTTTTTGCCGTCAAGTCACAACTGACTTATGGCAACCCCATAGCGTTTTCAAACCAAGAGACATTCAGAGGTGGTTTGCCATATCCCACCTTCTGTGTCATACCCCGGTATTCCTCGGAGGTCTCCCATCCAAATACTTGTCAGGGTTGAGGCTGAGAGTGTGTGACTGGCCCAAGGTCACTCAGCAAGTTTCCATGGCAGAGTGGAGATTCGAACCTGGGTTTCCCAGATCCTAGTCAAGCACCTTAACCACTGCACCACACTGGCTCTGTCATATTGATACGTGAATAGTAAAACAAGAGTCCTGTGGCACCTACAGTGTCTAGTAGCTCAAGTGATTCCTGGCAGATCAGATTCCTACAGCCAACAGGTTAGTAGGTCGGCTAGCCTCCCCCCACAGCTTCCTGCCCTGCTTGGATTGGAAGGAATGTAGGATATAGGTATATCTTTTTGTCTCCACTTGAGCAAACCTAATCTCATAGTGTGATCAGACACTACTGGCTTTACTGCTTGTTTTGTTGGTGAGCCGCAGCGGAGGCTGTTTGAGAATTCACGTTGATACCTTCAATGTTGTACCATATGCCAGCTGGAAGCATTTTTCCCTGGCAATGGCCCACCTAGTTAAGTGCAGACCTATCCCTAGCCACTTGCAGAATGTCACATGTCTAGCTTCTGGGGGCTTTGCGTTGGGATCACACTGTGGCTTCCCACATGACCCCCTTCCTGCAAACTAAGTGCGGCTTTCCTGGCTCAACAGCTCTGTTGTTCAGTGCGACTTTTCGGAAGAAGATTGAGAAACTGGCCAGGGACATCCTGATTGATCCTATTCGGGTGGTGCAAGGAGACATCGGAGAGGTAATATTTCAAGTTCCCCTTCCGGAAAACCTGTTCTGAAAGAGCTGGATATGGAGGGAATCCCTGGGTGCACGTTCCTGCCAATTCTCTTTTGTTCAGAGGCAGTTGCAATTTATTGCAAACTTCCGACTTGCTTTTATCTTTTCCCGTTCCTCTCCCCCCCCCCCAATCTAAACAGGCAAACGAAGATATCACTCAGATTGTGGAGATCCTCTCTGGCCCCAACAAGTGGAATTGGCTGACCAGCCGCCTTGTAGAATTCACCTCTTCAGGGAGTGTCCTCCTGTTTGTCACCAAGAAGGCAAACGCCGAGGAGCTAGCCAATAACCTCAGGCAAGAGGGGCACAGTTTGGGGCTACTGCACGGCGACATGGACCAGAGCGAAAGGAACAAGGTCATCTCCGATTTCAAGAAGAGCACCTTCCCAGTTCTGGTTGCTACCGATGTGGCAGGTGAGGGTGCCAAGAACTGATTTGTCTAAAGGCCCAGGAGCTGTTTGTTGTTGAATCCTGTTCTGGACCTCCCTGCCTTTCCCCCACCTTCTAGCTTTCACCTGCCTGCCAGCCTGTCTTAGAATCATAGAGTTGGAAGGGACCACCAGCGTCATCTAGTCCAACCCCCTGCACAATGCAGGAAATTCACAACTACCTCCTCCCCATACCCCCAGTGACCCCTACTCCATACCCAGAAGATGGCAAAAAAGATGACCCTGGAGATCCCGTCCATCTCTATGTTTCTGTGATTTCTTTAATTTCTAATCGAAGTGCAGACTACTAGCTAAAGTTTTTTGGGGATGAAGTGGTTGCTGCCAGCTGCTAACTGAAGTTTTCCTAAATGGGAGGTGACTGAAAAGAGACTTGAGCAGCCTTGGCTCAGCCTAGGGAGAGAAGCGGCAGTGCAAGCTGGGTGGAGACTTGAGGTGGTCTTGACCCCAGACGTGGCTTCCCCTGTTCTGTGCCCCAGCTCGTGGTTTGGATATTCCCTCCATTAAGACGGTGATCAACTACGACGTAGCCCGTGACATCGACACCCACACCCACCGCATTGGTCGCACGGGAAGAGCCGGCGAGAAGGGCGTGGCCTACACCATGCTAACACCCAAGGACAGCAACTTTGCTGGAGACCTCGTTCGGAATTTGGAAGGAGCCAACCAGCATGTTTCGAAAGAACTCTTGGACTTAGCCATGCAGGTAATGTATGTGTGTGCGCTCAGAAGCGCCTTCGTCTTTTTCATGCCTGAAACGTGCATTGTGGATCTGAAAGTGAGCTCCCTGAAATTGGTGGGTAGATACACATTTTTCAAAGTTGTGTGTTGGTTGGTGTTTTCACAGGATATTTTCCTACGCTTGAGCCAGGGAGCAATCTACTGAAGGAGACCTGGGGTCTGGTTATTCTTTCAGTCTTAGCCAGTCAGTAGGTTGGACCCAACCAGGTCTTCCACTAGTAAAAAAAAAAAAAAAAAAAAGGATAAGGGAGTCCACCGTAACCATTCAAAAAGGCTGTGCTAAGGATCATAGGATCCCTAACCTGGATGGCCCAGGCTAGCCTGATCTCGTCAGATCTCAGAAGCTAAGCAGGGTCAGCCCTGGTTAGTGTTTGGCTAGGAGACCACCAAGGAAGTCCAGGGTTGCTGTGCAGAGGAAGGCACTGGCAAACCATCTCTGTTCGTCTCTTGCCATGAAAACCCCAAAAGGGGTTGCCATAAGTTGGCTGCGACTTGACGGCAATTTACACCCACACCCACACCCACACGTGCTGAATATTGCCCTGACCTGGATGGCCCAGGCTAGCCTGATCTCATCAGATCTCAGAAGCTAAGCAGGGTCAGCCCTGGTTAGTATTTGGATGGGAGACCACCAAGGAATACCAGGGTTGCTGTGCAGAGGAAGAGACTGTTCGTCTCTTGCCATGAAAACCCCAAAAAGGGGTCGCCATTAGTTGGCTGCAACTTGAAGGCACTTTACACACACAAGGATCATAGGAGCTACATGGACAAAAGCCATGTGGAATGGGGGCTGTAGCAAAGATGGGTAAGATTAAGTAAAAATGCTGTCTGGATCCAGCCCCCACAGCATTTTGAGGGTATTCAAAGGGATATTGTGTTTGAATCGGAGAGGTCTGCGTTCTCTTGTGGATTCACCTCTACCATGTACTCCTTTTGTTGTAGTCTCTCAGCCTGGCTTTTCTCCAGTGGAAGTACCAGTTTGAGGCAGCGTTTCTAGTCTGATTCTCACAATTTTAGGTTCTAACAGTGAGGCATATTCTCAAAGGGCACTTCAAGTCCAAAGTTTGTTTTCCCCCTTTCAAATGTGTGTGAGGCTTTCCCTCCCCTATTAAATGTTTAAAATAACCTCTTAGATTTTTGTCTGTTGCTTTTTGGGGGAACAGTGTAGAATTTTGGTGAATATTCCAGTCCCTCATACTGAACACACACACACGAACACATGAAGCTGCCTTCTACTGAATCAGACCCTTGGTCCATAAAGTCAGTATTGTCTACTCAGACCGGCAGCAGCTCTCCGGGGTCTCAGGCAGGGGTCTTTCACATCCCCTACTTGCCTAGTCCCTTTGACTGGAGATGCCAGGGATTGAACCTGGGACCTTCTGCATGCCAAGCAGAGGCTCTACCACTGAGCCATGCCCCCTCCCCAAGTATACTGTATACTTTTTTGGGTGGGGGCGGGCTTTGCTTCTACATTGCCAGTCTGAATTCTCCAGCCTAGAGTGGCCTGAACCAGGTCACTATCCTGTGCTGCTCGTGCCTCACAGACTTATCTCTTTTGCTCACATTGCTGTCCTCTTTCTTTTGAAAGAACGCCTGGTTCCGAAAATCCCGTTTCAAAGGAGGGAAGGGCAAGAAGCTCAACATCGGTGGCGGAGGCCTGGGGTACCGCGAACGCCCCGGCCTGGGTTCTGACGGTTCTGTAAGTACAACAGAGTAACTCTCCTTGATCCAGCGACTTTGGCCATAGACAGGTATGGCTAAACACCGGCATCTTTGTATTGCAGGATCGTGGGAGTAACAGCGTGATGAGCAATTACGAGGCATACAAACCTTCAACTGGAGCCATGGGAGACAGGCTGTCTGCCATGAAGGCGGCATTTCAGGTAGGTATGACCACCTGCCCCGGTAACAATCTCTCCCTCTGCCACCTCTGTTGGTGCCCCTTCTCCACAAGGGCAGCTGCCTTGTCTATAAACCAGACCTGCCTATCCAGATAATATCAGGAGAAGAAGAAGAGTTGGTTTTTATATGCCGACTTTCTCTACCACTTAAGGAAGAATCAAACCAGCTTACAATCCCCTTCCCCTCCCTACAATAGACATCCTGTGAGGTAGGTGGGGCTGAGAGAGCTCTAAGAGAGCTGTGACTAGCCCAAGGTCACCCAGCTGGCTTCATGTGGAGGAGTGAGAAACCAAATCCAGCTCACCAGATTAGCATCCACCGCTCATGTGGAAGAGTGGGGAATCAAACCCGGTTCTCCAAAGCAGAGTCCACCTCTCCCAGAGAGTCAGAAGGCTGAAAGGAGCAGGTGGAGGATCTTTGTCCAGCCTTCCTTTATCCTCCTTCCCTTGAGACAGGCTTCTCTGCAGGCCCTCCACATTGCTGTCGGTCTATAGCTGGAGAGGACCATCAGAAGAAGTGATGAATCTTTGCCATCATTACTACCTTTTGAAAGGTCAGGGGGTAGAGTTGCATCACTTCTATTTTGGTATCCCGTCATGAATTCATGAAAGTAAGTTATTGTGTAGAGGGAGGGCCCAGCAAGAGCTTTTTCTGCTTTTTCAACCTCCAGACTGAATTTCCCTGAGGGTGTGTGTATGTGTGTAAACTGCCATCAAGTCGCAGCCAAATTATGGCGACCCCCAGAAAGAGGCTTTCAAGGCAAGTGAGAAGCAGAGGTGGTTTGCTGTTGCCTTTCTCTGCAGGCTCTTCCTTGGTGGTCTCCCATCCAACTACCGACCCTGCTTAGCTTCCAAGATCTGACGAGATCGGGCTGTGCCGTGCCACCTTCCGTCCCTTCCCTGAGGGCCGGCACAAGCTATTCAGCAAGCACTTTTTTTGTTGACCAGGAGATGGGGCTGTCAGCTTCCATCCAGCATCTAGATCAAAACTGTTCATTGACACATCATCACAGGTCAACCCTCTTCCATACTAACAAATGTGCTTCAAGCAAAGCACAGAAAGGAACATGTGCTTTAATACCAGAGGAGCCTTGGGGGCAAAGTTTGGTTCAGTCAAGTCCTCCAAGAGACTCAAGCAAGAAAGCCAAGCCATGTATAGGAGAGGGCAGTAAAGGAATAGCCAGTGTTGTGACTCGACCAGTTTGATTTGGGAGACGTTTGACCCAGCAGAAAATATGGCAGTTGGAGTAGAGTAGCCAGTGTGGTGTAGTGGTTAAGAGTGGCGGACTCTAATCTGGAGAACCGGGTTTGATTCCCCACTCCTCTACATGAGCAGCAGACTCTAATCTGGTGTACTGGGTTTGTTCCCCCACTCCTGCACATGAAGCCAGCTGGGTGACCTTGGGCTAGTCACAGTTCCCTCCGAACTCTCTCAGCAGCACCTACCTCACAAGGTGTCTGTTGTGGGGAGAGGGAGGAAAAGCGATTGCAAGCCAGTTTGATTCTCCTTAAAAAGGGAGAGAAAGTCGGCATATAAAAAACAACTCACCTTCTAGAACTCCGTGAAGTGCACCTTATCCAGCACCCAGCCTCCAATCTTTGATAACATCTAGTGCCCCTGAAGCAGTGAAAACAGAAAAAGCTGCACATACAGTATGTTTTTTTGTGTGGTGAAGTTGTGTTTTTTTCCCCTTTTTCTTTCCTACAGTCCCAATATAAGAGTCACTTTGTTGCCGCCAGCTTTAGCAACCAGAAGTCCGGCAGCTCTGCCGCAGGGGCCAGTGGCTGGACCAGCGCCGGCAGCTTGAACTCTGTGCCGACAAATTCAGCACAGCAGAACTTGGCAAAATCCGACAACCCGATGAGCGCAGCAAAGGGGCTGCCAGGCTTCGTGAGCTCTGGAACCCTAAACAGCATCCCTCCCTTCCAAGCCCCCGCAGTTCAAGCCTTCAACAATGTGAATGCCAGCAACAGCCTCCGGGAAGGGAGCGGCGGTGGCCGGGAAGGGAGCAGTGGAGGCCGGGAACGGTACAGTGACAACCGGGGCAGCGGTCGCCATGGGGACGGCCAGCGCCACGGAGACGGCAGCGGTCGCCACGGCGACAGCCAGCGCCATGGAGAGGGCTATCGCCACGGAGAGAACCGCCACGGGGACAGCCACCGTCACAGCGAAAGCCGACATTCCGGCGGCGGAAGCAGCAGCCGCCACGGGGACAGCCGGAATAACGGGGACAGCCGGAACAGCGGCGAGAACAGAAATAGCGAGAACCGGAACAGCGAGAACAGGAAAGACGGCAACAGCAGGGACAACAGCAAGACAGACGGTTTTGCTGTCCCGGAACCCCCAAAGCGCAAGAAGAGTCGGTGGGACAGCTAAAACCCCAGTTCTCCCACCAAGTGGCAAAGGTGCCTCTCGAAGGAGGCTCGGTCTACCAACAAATGGTCACCGAGGAGGATAACAGTGGACAAGAACGTTCCCCAACCAAGCCTTGGCTGGTGCATCTGTAGACAGCTTCACTTTAATGGCACGTAGGTGTTGTGCTTTGGTCAAAAGGAAAGGGTTCCCTTTCATGGGACTTCTCCATGCTCCACCTTTCAACGTCCGTCCACCTGAAGGACTCAGCAAGAATGATAAGTTTTGGTTGGGGTGGTTTTGTTTTGTTTTTTGTTTGTTTTTGCTTTGTGTCCAGAAAGAGGCTCAAACCGGGTAGATTCCCCTCCCAAATCAGTACGGACTTCAACTAACCCAGCCTCTGTGTCTCCACGGCCCATCACCATCACCCCCCAAACCTTTTTCAGCTGGTCACACTAGCTGGCTGCGCCCGGATCTGCTTGCCATGTTCATATTAATTTTGCCCGTGCATAGTGATCAGGGATGGGGTGCCAGCAGCTACCGTGCGCAGCAAACGTAGATGGAACAATGATCCCTGGGGTGGGCATTTCCTAATCAAGCAGGCCCATCGACGCAGGACTTTAAGGCCCTGTGTCAGAAACACAATGTCTTGCTGGTGGCTTAAGTCACGCATTCAGATAACCGTTTTACTTTTCTCTCTTGATGTATCAGCCCCACCTTACTGAGCCCCGTTCTTTATTAGGATTTGTGAGCAGGGGCTGCGGCTTGAATCCCGCAGGTGTCAGTAGCCCACACTTAAGACGGGGAAGCGTGACAGAGTGTTAAATCACCCATTCTGTCCCATGCTGCTCAGTATTAATAGCCAGCTAGCACTGCTTGAGATTTTATTCCAAGAAGTGTAGGAGAGAGAGGCAGGAAACATTTAAGCAGGGCACCCTATTGGGTTCTGTCATTTCTCCCTCCATACCTAAGCCAGCTAAGATGAGGAGTTTGGGTGTAGCTATCTTGGAGTTGGTCATATGCCATATTCCAGTAGCAGGCTGAGTGGCTTTTAACTTGTGGGTCCCTTTTGGCATAGGAGCCTCCCGGTTGCCTGCCTGCCTGCTGTATTTCATAGAGATGCTTTTGGGGCAGAATGGCAACATTTTACCCCATATCTAGTCTAAATTTTTACACAATATGTCGTCATCTGTCATCTAAATTATTTCTTTGTGGCGGCAGAGAATCTGGCATCCGGTGGGGCAAAAACCTCAGCAAAGGCTTAGCAGAATCCGGGAGCTTCTGCCTCCCGGGGTGGTCTGGTTTCAACACTTGTGCTGGTCTGAACAGACATGTGGGGAACAGAAGCTCTGATAACCAGGAAACGGATGGGGAAAGGCAGGCCAAGCAAGTCAGGGGGGGGTGGCTACTACCACAAGGCTCTCCAGGAAATATATTGATTTTTAACACAACAGGCTTCCATTAGGGTAAAGTCTTGTGTAGATTGGTTGTAAATATTCCAGATTTTTATTAATGGTCCCGTCGCCCCACCTAAGCCCCAGTTAAAACATCATTGGGCAGAGAGACCTTTCATACACCATATCAAGTTGTTATGATTTGGCGGGCAGATCCTGGCAGTTTTTCAAACTTTGTAAGTTTGGGACTGATTACAGAAGAAGCGTGTACATAGAGATGCTGAAAATGGGACCTGTTTGAAACAGAATTCGGTGCGCTTTCCGAAAAGGCTTTCACGCACATCTGGAAAGAAGCAGCAAGTATAAAAATATCTCGCCTTTAAAAACAACAACTGTGTTCTTGGGCTCTCTAATTCCTTTCTTTTTTTCTTGTTTTTTTGCCAAGTGTGGTAGGATAATCGTTTGCTGAAAATAGTTCTGTTTTAGCCTCTCATTTATACAAAATTATCTGAAGCCGTGTCTTGTGACATGCTGTTTCCTTTACTTTCCGCTTGCTCTTCTAGTAAATGTTTTTATTACTAGGACAATTATCTGGCCTGTGCCTGGTTTTTTTGGTCTTTTATACCTCTTATGAGTAGTTTTTGCTGACTCCCACAAGGTCAGGCTGCAGTAATTCTAAGGAGTGTTTTGCCAGCTCGGGTTGGCTAGAGACTCTGAGCCTCTTTGCCTTTCCTTTCGACAAGTTCCTCACCTCACTTGCTCCAGTCTTTGTGTTATTTTTCTGCTGGTGAAAATGAGAGGAGGGGAATCTCCTCTGACCACATAAAAAGGCTTATGCAGGGTATTGCGGGACCTGCCTGGATGAAAAACCTTGTGGGTGGGGTGTACAGAGGAAGAGAATTTAGTGAGACTGAGTGAAAGAGCTGGCTGGATTTAACCCATTATGTCTAAAAGCTTCATCTGTCATGCTCCGATCCATGTTCATGCAGGATACGTATTTTAGCATTTGTTAGTGTTCTCTAATTCAGACCCTGTTCCCCAAGACATGCCATCCTTTGGAGAAAACAGCCACCTTTCCCCTTAAAATAGAGCCCAGACTACATGTCGACCAGTTTGTGTTTCCAAATTTCTAGCTCCTGCTGCCAGGAGGGGATGATTTGCAAAGGAGAAGAAAGAAGGCAGGAAAATTCTGTGTTCTGCTGTACTTATTTCTTACAATACAAAATACACAACCGATGCTGCGAAACTTACAGCAAAGAAATAACAGCTCCTTGAGGCCACCAAGTATATAGAAGATCCTAAATAACAATTTTGTAATGCAGTCCCAAAATATCAATGCACAACTCTATAAAAATACTACTAAGGATAATACTTCAGATGCCATTCAGAATTCAAGTCCAATGTGCATGACTGAAAATTGGAAATAGAATTGTAGATGAAGGCCACAGGCTGAAGACAAGCTGAAGACCACACCCCCGGTATTCAGTAGTTTCGCATAGCTTCCTCAGTTGCAACTGTATCCACTAGAAAGGAGATGTATATGCATGAAACATCTTCCCTGGATCTTCTGTATACCTGGTACCCTCGTGGTGCTTTTATTTCTTTACTGTACTTATTTCTTAGCCATTCTGCTTCCAGCTGGGAGTCTGGACCCCTCATTTGCAACATAAAAGTGGGTCTGAAATCTCAGCGGAGGGGGAAATTGCAAGGAGAAAACAGACCAGTGGAAAATTTTAAGCACACTTCTCACTTCATGCTCTTCTGCTGCAGCTGGGTGATTGGAAATGCAAGTTAGTCCGTAACATGTAATTTTCAGCCTTAAAGGGATTCCGTAATTGCCTTGGATAGCTATTCTAGTGGGCAGAAATTGCCCAGTATTGAACTGAAGTCTACTCCTCTTGTAGTTTTAAAAATGTCGCCTCTTTGTCTGCTGTTCCGAGTATAGGAAGAGTGAACGACTGGTCTATTTCTTACCACTTTCTCTGACAGTTCCACTGCTATTGTTCATTTTGGGTTCAGAACACCTCTAGAAGATTGTAAAATTGCTCTTGCTATCAGCCGAACAAGAGCTGTGCCGCTGCATCTGGTTTTCATGTGAGATTCTAAGCACAGATAACTTCAGAGAAAAAGGGAGGTGTAGTTTGCAACTTGTGAAGAAGATCAGTGTCCATATAGCTGGGAAGAATGTAGAGAAGTGTCCGTAAAATAGGAGAGAAAAGAAAACCCTATAATCATACCTGTCATGATCCATATTGGCAGAGCTAGTCTGAGTGGAAACCTAGTTCAATTTAACGTTCAACACAAATGTCCATAGAGACACCAAGTTCTAGAATGGTGCCATTCTTTGTCAACAGATAATCATCATGAAGGACAGCTTTCAGTTGTTACCAGAAGTTCAGACTGTCGGTGTTTCTATTTAGGTGTGACGTTCAGCCTATTAGGTATCCCTTACCGTTCACAGCATGCTTGCTTTCTTCTGCAAGAAAAGTTCATATTTTCCCCCTGTGCTTTTCAGTGTTTCTAAACAAGGCACAGTATCATTTCCATTCTACAATAAAAAAATAATTAGGACAATCGCCTCACTAAAGAAGTTTTGCTCAATTAAAAAAGCAGATGATTACATTAAACACGAATCTTGTCAATCTCAAAAAACCCTTTCTGAGCTATTGAAGGAAACTGGAGTTAAAGTTATAATTAATCAACAAGCTGCCGTTCATTGCAAGAAGGAAACATCTTCTAGAAAGCTTTATTCCCCGTTGCAATAATACAACTGAGTCAAAAGAGCCTTTAAAAATAGAGTTCCCTTAATTCTAGGTCTACAGATTCAAATTGCTCCCCTACATAAAGCATCGGTTGAATAACTGAGTCTTATAGCTCTAAAATTTTATCATCTGCTGCCTCTGAGGCCTGATCTTAATCCAGCTTGTAATTTTCTGTGCTTTTTTTTACAACATGGTCTCCTGCTCTTCCTTGAGGCCGGAGTGGCTTCCCAGTGATTGAAGGGACCCCCTTAAAGCTTTTAGGTTCTCCTCAAAGGCCTTCTGCGTAATCTCTTGGCTGGGAGACCCGGGCAGCGTGGGAGAACCTGGCGTGGATTCCAGGGAAGCCGTCGCAGCAGGGGTGAGATGTGGCAGCCAGTTCTTGGCCCCTAAAGGCAGGGCTACCGCTGTTGCTGAGGCTGTCCCCCAGCCGGCCACACTCAGACTTACGCTGTTGGTGACATGGGACACAAGCCCTCCGTAATAGTAGCTACCCGTGCTGGTCGCTCTGGTTTTCTGCTTGATGTCTAGTATCAGGTTTCTCCGGAAACGGGCTTTCTTAATTTCTGCTTGTACCTGGGGATGGAGACAGACCATCAAAGTGCCACGTCTTGGACCACGATTGGTGATAATCCTAGAGGTGATGCTGTGTTTGCGGCAGCAAAATGAAGCAGAGGTCAAGAGAAGAAGAGGAGTTGGTTTTTATATGTTCACTTTCTCTACCACTTAAGGAAGGATCAAATCAGCTTACAACCCCTTCCCCTCCCCACAACAGACACCCTGTGAGGTAGGTAGGGCTGAGAGAGCTCTAAGAGAGCTGTGACCTTGGGGCCACCCAGCTGGCTTCATGTGTGGAAGTGGGGAAACAAATCCAGTTCACCAGATTAGCCTCCACCGTTCATGTGGAGGAGTGGGGAATCAAACCTGGTTCTCCAGATAGAGTCCACCACTCCAAACCACCGCTCTTAACCACTACACCACGCTGACTCTCAGATCCTGGAGGTGCTGCTTGATTCCTTATTTAATTGGACAAGACGGGTGCCTGTTTTGGACCCAGCAACTGATCACAACAGCTCAAACCAACGGCTCATTCCTGATGTCTAACGTCCACCTTCCTTTTGGCATCTTCCTCCTAGCTTTGTTCCCACTAAGAAAGTTTCCTAAAATTCGATGCAGGTATAACTTGAGGAAAGAGCCCCGTGGCACAGAGTGGTAAGCTGCAATACTGCAATCAAAAGCTCTGCTCACAACCTGAGTTCAATCCCGACGGAAGTTGGTTTCAGGTAGCCGGCTCAAGGTTGACTCAGCCTTCCATCCTTCTGAGATCGGTAAAATGAGTACCCAGCTTGCTGGGGGTAAAGTGTAGACGGCTGGGGAAGGCAATGGCAAACCACCCCATAAACATAGTCTGCCTAGTAAACGTTGGGATGTGACGTCGCCCCATGGGTCAATAATGACCCGGTGCTTGCACAGGGGACTACCTATTACTTGAGAAAATTCCTTAGGTGGCATGCTATCTGTACCCTGAACTGATCTCCAGTGGCTTTCCTTTCCTCACAAGAAAGGTGAGAGATGCAGGTTACATGAGGGAAATCTGCCAGGGTACCGAGATGTAAACAGGACTGAATCTGAGCTGTAGCTGAGGAATCTTCTGTACAAGTATATTTAAACATAGGATGTGACGTAGCTAATGAGAATTATTGTGGAAAAACTTGTGTGTGGGGGGAACAATATTCTGGATACCCTGAGAACTTGTGAAGCAGGGCAAGCGTTTCTTTTCCAGACAATGTTTGGGTTGGGTAGGAGAGGACAGAGGGAATCTTGGGAGGCCTGGACTGACTTTTGGCAGGTATCACTCATTATTGTGTAAAACTACAATTAGCAGCCCATTTAAATCGGAGATTAGGAGGAGCAAAAGACACCTCCCAGAATCTGGTTTCTGGGAATATCTTCTATTTTAAAAGATTAACATATTGCAGTGAAATATGTACCCATTCCCCAGAAAGACAGCAGGGAATGAGATAGGTCACCACATCTCAAAAGATGAAGATCAGAATATAATTACACATAAACCCACATGCATCTCTGTGCAGAGGAAAAGGGGGAGCTGTATGGTCCTGCAGAAATCATACAGATGCATTCCCTCAGATGAGTGAAATCTGAACTTACCTCGCCATTGCAAAAGCAGTAAATAAAAGCCACAAAGAAACCCTGCCAGGAGAGATGAGAGAGCCGTTGATGAAAGAACAGTAGCAGCGGAAGTAGGTCAAAGCTGCATCTCACAGCCACAAAAACTCACCTGTAAAGAATTAAAGAGCATCTCGTAGTGCATCTGAATCTGCCAAAGGATGCTGAAGACATCTGTGTAAGGGATGGCCATAAACACCACATAATGGACACCAAAGAGGGGCATCAGTACCAGAGTGGATTTCAGGAGCTTACTGAAAGAAGAAAAACAAACAGTATAAACTGAGGCTGTCGTACTTTGGACATATTATGAGAAGACGAGTCACTGGAAAAGACAATCATGCTAGGAAAAGTTGAAGGCAGCAGGAAAAGAGGAAGACCCAGCAAGAGATGGATTGACTCTATAAAGGAAGCCATGGCCCTCAATTTGCAAGATCTGAGCAAGGCTGTTAAGGATAGGACACTTTGGAGGACATTGATTCATAGGGTCGCCATGAGTCGGAAACGACTTGACGGCACTTCACACACACACATGCCCCTTCTTAGCAGTTCCTTGGCTACAACATATGGAACAGTAAAAAAAAAAAAAGGCCGTATTGAGTGGTGACTAGACGTTTGCAGTGAATTTGGGCTTTGGGGGTGATAAAGGTAACGAGAGACTTCTAATAATGAGAAAATACAGCAGAGGGGAAAGCCAGCAAGGAAGTGACTGTATTTATTGGAAATATGTATATTCCACCTCATCTGGCTTACAAGATTTACACAAAGAGAATTTTCATGAGAAATCCTCTTGACCAAAGCTCTAAAAACGGCAGCCGTTGAGCTTCAGGTTGCATACCTGTACTGTTGGCGGGGGTCTAATTTTCCGGTATTTGTTTCCCACAGTTTGGATGCAAGGACTCTCACAATGTTGAGGAAGAGGAAGAAATTGACCTGTCAGCAACAACAAAAATAGCATTGTTTTGCCCTTCCTTTAAACATTTTTAAATCAATCGGTTTGCAAGGGTGTAACTCTGGTTCAAGAGCCTAATAGCGCAGAGTGGTAAGCTGCAGTACTGCAGTCCAAGCTCTGCTCACGACCTGAGTTCGATCCCGACGGAAGTTGGTTTCAGGTAGCCGGCACAAGGTTGACTCAGCCTTCCATCCTTCCGAGGTCGGTAAAATGAGTACCCAGCTTGCTGGGGGTAAAGGGAAGATGACTGGGGAAGGCACTGGCAAACCACCCCGTAAACAAAGAGGTTTATTGCACCAACAATTTACAGCATATTATCATCGTGCTCGGTGTGTGTGTTTTGGATGCGAATTCTTCATTTCAGATCGCACCGTGCCTGTTAAGACTGCTCCCAAGACGGTTTATTGTCATATCGCAAGGAGGAGCGTGGGGGAGCACTGCGTCATGTCTACGTCGCTGATGCTTCCCCGCCTCCCCTCCCCCTTTTCCCCCCACACATGCGCAATATTGTTGATCCGCAGGAGCGCTGTACTCCATTAAGAATTGCCTCATTTGCACTGCAGGGAAACCCTAATCACAACCTATGCAGGCATTTCCCCCCCCCCCAAAAAAAAACCCCAAAATGAGCTGTTCCTTGCACAGTGCTAATCACAGAGCTGCCATCTTTTCGGGTGTTGGTCCAACGATCTTGCATTTTTTCGTTGGGACGAGCACATTAAAAAAAATTTTTTTTGAGAGCAGGGAGGCACGCTCAACCCCGGCAGCGGGAGAAAGGGAGGAACAGGCGGGGAGAAACTTTGTGCTGGCAGGAGAGCCCTGACTTGTGTGTGTGTGTGTGCGGGCGCTCTCTCTATCCCTCAGTCTCTCTGCCTTCCTCCTCCTGCTGCTTCCCCCTCCCCCATCTGCTGCTCGCAGCAATTTCCCTACTTTTCCAGCCCTCGCCTTCCTCTGCATTCCTTCCCCCTCAAGCCCACGAACCGTTTACAAAATTCACTTCAAGGACATTCCATACGAGGGAAATGTTTGATTGGGACCCTGCACAAATAAAAATGGTTGATCTAATGTTCCAACGTTCCCGTGTTCCTTTGTAAGACCACAAGCACTTGGGGAGGGGGGGATTAAGTAACAATCATGATTGGTGGATGCAAATGAGAGGGAAGGGGGAAGGTGGGATGGGAGGAGAAAGGCTTTTCATTGGGTGTTGCAAAAAGAGGGGAGGAGAACTGAATAGCGTATGTAACTGAACGCACCCCTTGGATTGCCGGTTTTGAAACCACATAACGAAATACATTGTGGTATAGGCGTTTTGGGGAAAAACAGATGTCTGGCGCTTCCAAAGCATTTCCAAGCCGAAATGGGAGGTCTGAGGTGCGATCTAACCTGGACAACACGTTTTTTTAAATGTAGTATATACTGAGTGCGTTAGGCCCCAAAGTCTGCCTACAAAACGTCGGGATGTGACGTCACCCCGTGGGTCAGGAATGACCCGGTGCTTGCATGGGGGACCTTTACCTTTAACTTCGGTTTGGACTGCCAGTGAGCTGGGATTCTCATTCTTCCCCCTTTCTGTCCTGCCAAATTGGAGTTTCTTGTGAGTTTCTTTACAAAATCCTGGTTACAGCCGGCAGCAAAGTAAGGCAAATGTGGGCACTTGGGTGTGGCTATTGCAGATGGATATTGGAAAGTGTGCTCTCCCTACCCAGTAGCATTTGGGGCCTATTTTTTTCTCCCCTTCCCCGTTCACTCTGCACACCTTACCACGATTGCTGCTAAGATCGGGGTTTGGTAGATCCATTTCATGCGTCCAGCGCTGAGGTCCCAGCACCTGATGAAGAGAATCTGTAGTAAACAGAAAGGGCTATGACCACACACCATGCTGGACTTGACCTCTGTGGAATTCAAATTCGGTGTGCCCTGTTCCTTTAATGAGTCTCAACAAAGCACAGAATTTAGACTACTTTGCTAGCTACTGGAGACCAGGGTTGGCCAACAGTGTAGTTCTGAATTTGGGGATAGCTGAATTGTGTAAGCCAGAAGGAAGTTTAACATTTATATAGCACCTTAGAGAGTTCCAGATGATTCACATGCTATTTTTCCAACACTGAAGGATGGGGGAATCTGAGGCTGAGAAATGCTTTATCTATGGCCACCTAGTGAGTTCAAGCCAAATTTTGAACCCAGTAACTTCCAGATTCAGAGATGACACTAGTTCAGCCTTCATGCTTTCTGGGAATGAAAGGTTGTTACACAATAATTTATTTCTATGATCCATGGCATTGTACATAAGAACATAAGAAAAGCCATGCTGGATCAGACCAAGGCCCATCAAGTCCAGCAGTCTGTTCACACAGTGGCCAACCAGGTGCCTCTAGGTAGCCTGCAAACAAGACAACTGCAGCAGCACCATCCTGCCTGTGTTTCACAGCACCTAATATATTTGGCATGTTCCTCTGATCCTGGAGAGAATAGGTATGCATCATGACTAGTATCCATTTTCACTAGTAGCCATGAACACTCCCCTCTTAAAGCCTTCCAAGTTGTACCCCTTGGAGGTCCTCCCTAAACCCCATCCTACCCTGGTTCCGCCCCCAGATCTCCAGGAATCTCCTAACCTAGAGTTGGCAACCCTAGCTTAAAATGTTGCAACTCTGCTTAGTGTGGTTAGAAATGTTTAATTAGAAATTAGAAATGTTTATGGTCAGCATCGATGATAACTTGATAATAAGCAGATCGGGTTTATTTGGGAGGAGGATATTCTTTAAACCAGGATAAACAGCCGACCTTATTATGCCTCCATTATAGGGGGGTCTTTTTAGAGTGGTAAAAGTTTGTCTCAAGGTGGAAATGGTGAAGCGGTTGGCTCACATCCTTCTCATTGACCTATCCTGCCAATGCACAATGCAAATTTTCCAAAATACCCTTGAAGAGAAGAGTACGTACTGTGTATCTGCCAAAGATGCTCTGACACTGGCCCATATTGACACGAAGACAGCAGGCACCCCTCGAGGGAGGAAAAAAAAAAAGGGGGGAAGAGAGCAGAAAAATACCTGGGTTTCCAATGAGACCTTAAAGGACAGTGGGGAAAAAGCCCTGGCCTGGATAGCCCAGGCTAGCTCGCTCTCATCAGATCTCAGAGGCCAAGCAGGGTCAGCCCTGGCTAGGGTTGCCAGGTCCCTCTTCACCACCGGCGGGAGGTTTTTGGGGCAGAGCCTGAGAAGGGCGGGGATTGGGGAGGGGAGGGGCTTCAATGCCTTAGAGTCCAATTGCCAAAGCGGCCATTTTTCTCCAGGGTATCTGATCTCTATCGGCTGGAGATCAGTTGTATTAGGAGATCTGATACTAAATGGCAGTTGGCAACCCGAGCCCTGGCTAGTATTTGAATGGGAGACCTCCAAGGAATACCAGGGGTGTGACACGGAGGCAGGCAATGGCAAGCCCCCTCTGAACATCTCTTGGTTTGGAAACTCTCCAGGGTCGCCATGAGTCAGCTGTGACTTCACGGCACTTCCCGCCACCAAGAGGAAATGGTACTCAGTGACTACATGTGCTGTACGGTTCCCCAGATCCCCCACGCCAGAGGAACTATAGGCAAGTGTGGGAGAGGGAATGCTAACTACTGTGGCAAGGACCTCTCAAATACAGATGTGGGGGGTCTGTCCCTCAGTGCCTCTCTGGTTTGGCCCTTAGGTAGAAGAAGAGTTGGTTTTTATATGCCGACTTTCTCTACCACTTAAGGAAGAATCAAACTGGCTTACAATCTCCCTCCCTTCCCCTCCCCACAACAAATACCTTGTGAGGTAGGTGGGGCTGAGAGAGCTCTAAGAGCTGTGACTAGCCCAAGGTCACCCAACTAGCTTAATGTGTAGGAGTGGGGGAACCAACCCGGTTCACCAGATTAGCCTCCGCCGTTCATGCAGAGGAGTGGGGAATCAAACCTGGTTCTCCGGATCAGAGTCCACCGCTCCAAGCCACCACTCTTCAGCACTACACCACGCTATAGTAAAGTTTCTAGTCCTGGCTGAGGATCCCCACACAGATTATTTATTATCAGAACAGAAAGCAGAATGGAAACTGGACTAGGCTTACCCCAGCCAATGAGGGTAAGGACCCACAAGCAGCTTTTGTTTGAGAGGAAAGCCATGAAGATCAAACTGTGGAGGTAGAGACCTTCAACCAAGATCCAGTAGTGGTTGGTAGCCAAGAAATAGAGGAATACGGTTACAGCCACCTTGCAGCCTGCCTGAAAGGATGCAGAAAAACACAAGGCTGTCGATCTAGAGCATTTTTACTCCACCCTCTTCTTAATCAGCTAGGAGAAGAATATATGATTCTCCTGTCCTCATTTTATCCTCACAACAACACTGTGGGGTAGGTGAGGCGGAGGGAGACTGATTGGCCCTGAGGATCACCCAGTAATAATGGAGATTTGAATTCAAATCTCTCAGATCCTTAACCATTACACCACACTGGCTCTCAGTATCTGTGTGTGTTAAATGTCGTCAAGTCGTTCCCGACTCAAGGCGACCCTATGAATCAAAGTCCTCCAAAACGTCCTATCTTTAACAGCCTTGCTCAGGTCTTGCAAATTGAGGGCTGTGGCTTCCTTTATAGACTCAATCCATCTCTTGTTGGGTCTTCCTCTTTTCCTGCTGCCCTCAACTTTTCCTAGCATGATTGTCTTCTCCAGTGACTCTTGTCTTCTCATAAAGTGACCAAAGTAAGATAGCCTCAGTTTAGTCATTTTAGCTTCTAGGAAGAGTTCAGGCTTGATTTGATCTGTAACCCACTGATTTTTTTTTTTTTTGGCAGTCAAAGGTATCCATAACACTCTCCTCCAACACCACATTTCCAAGGAATCTACTTTCTTCCTATCTCCCTTCTTCATTGTCCAGCTTTCACACCCATACATAGTAATAGGGAATACGATGGCATGAATTAACTTGATCTTGGTTGCCTTTCCCCATATCAGTATCTACTTTCTATTATATGCCCACAACCAGCTAATCTAGGACTACTGATGCAATCTTCTTTGTCTAGCTTTTCAATCCCAACCCATTCTTCCTTTCTTGAGTTCCGTGTCTTAATCTTTTGCAAGATTTCAATTAGCTACTTAAGGAACTGGAACTGAAAAGTACGAACAGGCGGATAAGCAAATTCACGTCGCAGAGATCACCCAACTCTTGCAAAACTAGATCCCCCCCCCCTTGCAAAACTAGAACGCTGACATATCAAAAATGTTGCTGAGTGAAGCATATTGAGCCTGGTTAGTCGGAAGTCATAAAGGTCATTTCTGGCAGGCAGAAGGGAATTTCTGCCAGAAAGGGGGATGATTTTCACCTGTTCTTCCCTCACAGTCCAGATCATGCACCCTTTTGTTCCTGGGGTTCCCCTGAACCTCACAAACAGCAGTTTAGGAAATAGAGTGGGCTGCAGCGGGAGGTGAGAAATTTGTCAAGATGCAAGACATTGTTCTTGTTACCTTAAAAAATACCTGAGGCATATTTTCTGTGAAGTAGGCTTGCCAGCTTCAGGCTGGGAAAAACCTGGACATTTTGGGGCTGGAGCCTGAGGAGGGTGGGGTTCAGGGAGGGGCTTCAGGGAGGTATAATGCCATGGAGTCCAAAGTGGCCATTTCCGCCAGGTGAACTGATCTTTGTCAGCAGGAGATAGGTTTGCCAATCTCCAGGTACTAGCTGGAGAGCTCCTGCTTTTACAACTGATCTCCAGCCAATAGAGATCAGCTCACCGGGAGAAAATGGCTGCTTTGGCAATTGGACTCTATGGCATTGAAGTCCCTCCCCTCCCCAAACCCCGCCCTCCTCAGGCTCCACCCCAAAAACCTCCCACGGGTGGTGAAGAGGGACCTGGCAACTTTAGCTGGAGGTCAGCTGCAATCCCAGGAGATCTCTAGCCACCACCTGGAGGCTGGCAACCCTACTGTGAAGATTTAAAGCCAAGCATATCTGAATTCTAGTGGGTTAACAGAAGTGCTGTCTCTGCACTTGGACTCACCAGCTGGGCCTTCCTCGGTCCCCAAGAGAAGCTGAGCTCCTCAGTATTCCAGTCCCCGGTATGTGCTTTTTCTGGTCCCTCTGGGAGGGTGCTGGAATAGAGCACCACGTCCTTCACAAAGATGCTCATGGCTCGGCAGACGAAGGATGCAAAGAGGTGGAGATGGATGTAATTCCGAGTGCAGTGGAGTCGCCTAAAGACACCCGGAACCCATTGAACCCATGAACACATGAAGGTGCCTTATACTGAATCAGACCTTTGGACCATCCAAGTCAGTATTGTCTACTCAGACCGGCAGCAGCTCTCCAGGGTCCCAGGCTGAGGTCTTTCACATCCCCTACTTGCCTAGTCCCTTTAACTGGAGATGTCAGGGATTGAACCTGGGACCTTCTGCATGCCAAGCAGAGGCTCTTCCTCTGAGCCACGATACCTTCCCATGCAGGAGGAAAGGGCACAATGACTAGGGGGTACAAGTAAGAAGAAGAGCTGGTTTTTATACCCCGCTTTTCTCTACCTTTACGGAGTCTCAAAGCGGTTTACAATCTCCTTCTCTTCCCCTCCCTACAACAGACACCCTGTGAGGTAGGTGGGGCTGAGAGAGTTCTGAGAGAACTGTGACTGGCCCAAGGTCACCCAGCAGGCTGCATGTGGAGGAGTGGGGAATCGAACCCAGTTCACCAGATTAGAGTCTGCCACTTTTAACCACTACGCCATACTGGCTCTCAAGGGGGTGTCGGGAATACACACTGGTAAGAGGAACTGGTAAGAAAGCGGCCAAGGTATTACTCCCTCCCATCTTCCGCTTTACTCTCTGCAATGACCACACTACCGCCCATCTCTATGTGTCTTGCAAGACCTAAACTACCCCGACCCCATCTGCAGTGTGAAATAAATAAATAAATTTAAATGACTTTTTAATAGTCTCTCCCCTCATGCTATGCCAGTCATGGGACGCTAATGGCAGCCAGGAGTCTCTACAGCCCAGAACCTTTTTTCTGTGCCACAAATTCAGACCTGTGACATAATAAGGCAAGAGTTGCACTAAGCATGTACAGAGCGCCTTTCCTTATCCCTAAGTGCATTGCTACCTGATCCCATGTATCTGGGATTTGGTGGTGGCGCTTCCGAGTCAGAGTATGAGACCTCCATGCAGATTTGGAGCCTCAGCACACCTACCTTTGCAAAAGGAATTCTTTGCCAGGCAGCTGTGGAAGGGTTCTCTCTGGATATGGAAGGACGGGACAGAATCTGAATACAGTAAGGTTCCCCCCCCCCCTACTTACTTGAAATAGCAAAGGATGAACATGGCGACCACAAGGGAGGCAAGGGAGACAGAGTAGCCAATGGTATATATGATGTGCAGGCGGTCAAACACTTCCTAGGTGGGGGAAAGAGAGACGCATAGTTAACGCGTGGTTAAATTGTGGAACTCCCTGCCCCAGGATGTGGTGATGGCTGCCAGCTTGGAAGGCTTGAAGAGGGGAGTGGACATGTTCATGGAGAAGAGGGCTATTCATGGCTACTAGTCAAAATGGATACTAGTCGTGATGCATACCTCTTCTCTCCAGGAGCAGATGAGTATGCCTATTATTTTAGGCACTTTGGAACACAGGCAGGACGATGCTGCTGCATCTGTCTTGTTTGGGGGCTTCCTAGAGGCCCCTGGTGGGCCACTGTGTGAACAAACTGCTGGACTTGATGGGATGTCTGAGCCAGCATGGCCTCTCCTATGTTCTTAGAAATTCCTGTATTGAAGGTCTGTTCAAGACAGGTCTGCTAACAGATGGTGTGAGGTTTCTATTCTCTACCTCCATTGAAAATCTCTCAAAAAAGGAAACTCCAAGGCATTGATAGACCAAAAGGATAATGCACAGTTTTTGGGGGAATGGGAGGCATGGAGGATTTACTGTGAAAATGAATTTCAAATGGGGATGTTCAAAGGTTACTCGTTAATCTAATCCTTTTTTATGACTTCTTTTTTTATATAATCATATATTGATTTATTTGCCATAATGAAATATATGTTTTAATGAAATGCATTTATAACCTAAGTGATGTTAAATGAAGTGATTATATTTTAGGATATAAAATAATATCGGGATTAGTAATTTTATGCAAAAGAGACTACAATTTATTATTAGATGGAGGGGGTGAAGGGGGGGTCAAGGTTTGTTTATTTTAAGTAATAAGGTACGATCAACAACAATAGTTTTTTTTTATTTGTTAAAAAATTGATTGTTGAAATAATTCAGTGTAAGAACATAGAAAATTTTATATATATATATATATATATATAAAGGAGACTCCACAATCTCCTTACAGCCCTATATCTAGCCTAACCAGTAACCATGTCCTAGGAATTCCCTTCCCTGATGATCTCACCCCCAAATCTCCAGGAGTTTGCCAGCCTGGATCTGGCAACCCTACCCCCTCATCCCCCTGCTGGTGCCAGGGAGGATCAGGCAACCCTAGGAACTGATCTCTGTAGTCTGGAGATGAGCTGTAACTCCAGTGGATCCCCAGGTCTCACCTGGAGGCTGGCATCCCTAAACCCTACCTATATCATCTTCATGCGACAGTCTGTGAAGGCATTATGGAGTCTGCAGCTGGTGTAAAACATGGCTTGCTCACCTCCTGAGTGTGCCACAGAGGCTGCCTATCACGCCCTGTTGAGTTGGCTTTCTCAGGGTTGTCAGCTTCTACACAATTGAAAATGGTCAGCATGTTTCTTATTCTCGTGGTGAATCTTCCTTCTTTCTTTCTTTCTTTCTTTCTTTCTTTCTTTCTTTCTTTCTTTCTTTCTTTCTTTCTTTCTTTCTTTCTTTCTTTCTTTCTTTCTTTCTTTTTCTTCCTTTCTTCCTTTCTTCCTTTCTCCCTTTCTCCCTTTCTCCCTTCCTTTCTCCCTTTCTCCCTTTCTCCCTCCCTTCCTCCCCTCCCTTCCTCCCTCCCTTCCTTTCTTTCTCCCTTTCTCCCTTTCCTTCCTTCCTTCCTTCCTTCCTTCCTTCCTTCCTTCCTTCCTTCCTTCCTTCCTTCCTTCCTTCCTTTCTTCCTTTCTTCCTTCCTTCCTTCCCTCCCTTTCTTTCTTTCTTTCTTTCTTTCTTTCTTTCTTTCTTTCTTTCTTTCTTTCTTTCTTTCTTTCGTGTTTTGCAAGCACTTTGTGAATGTTGGGAGAGGGTAGTGGGTACCACCACAAAATGGCTGTTGAGACCAATCACAAAATGGTAGCCACATGATTTTAGCCAATTTCAAAATATGGGAGGGAGGGAGGGTTTGGAGGGTTTTTACTGAAATGCAGGTAATCGTTTACCTAAACTTGGTTCATGTTAAATAAAGGACGAAGAGAAGAGAAGAAAATGCCCTTCTCAGGTTTTTATTTTTGAAGGCAGGCTTCATTCCCAGGAGTTCAGATTCTGCTCAGAAAGGAATTGAGGTAAGAACCAAAGGGGAAAATTCAGAAAGTTTTTGCTAAAAGAAAGGTTATGTACAACTCCATTCTGACCTCTAGCGGTGCTAACTGTTAAAAGAGTTTGTTCACTTATGGCAAATAAGGTCTTATCAGCAAATTCTGGAAACCTGAGGGAAGACTGTTTTACCACGCCTTATACTGAAGCCAGAACTTTGGTCCAACTAGTTGTGACTGGATCTCAGGCAGAGAAAGATCTTTTCCAACATCTGGTACTCAAGATCCTTCAAATACTAAGGAGAGATCCAGGGACCTTTTGTTTGCAAAAGGATGCGGTTTACCATGGAGTCATGACCCCTCCTCTTCAAAACCCAAAAGCCTCTGTTTTCTTCTCTGATCCCCCTTCCCAGTTCCCTTTCCCTCATTAATTGTATCCAATAATTCAACCTTCTCTTTCTTCTGTTGTTCTGGTGCAAAGAATATGGCACATTCTGTATAGTTGGCCCATGTCTTGTTCGAGTTGGGTACCAAGTGCCAGTTCCCGTTGCCACTGCAGTATCGATAGGCATGACCTGAAATAAGAGGCAAGCAGAGTTTAACCATCGAAACCAGGCAAGGGGGAGTAGCTAGAAGGTGAGGGTTGCCAACCACCAGGTAGTTCAACCAAAATTCACACAGAAACCATATAATTAAGCAATCTCAATTATATTCCAATAAATCTATCCCCAACAAAGCATTGGGTATACAAAGCATCCAAAAAATAGTTACACATGACAGTATCACCAGATATGAGTTCACAGGTAAGTATATAAATATCGCATTCTAATATTATTTCTTTATTTCTTTTACAGCAATATGATCATTCATCAGATGTCAGACAGGTGAGGAAGACGGCCGTTTCGTTCTTCATCAGTTCCTCTACCTTAATATCTTAAGTTGGTGTAAACTCTCTGTCGTCTTACAAGTTACAATTCTAAACTCCCCTTGGGTAGAAAACTGGTCCTTCTGCCTAACCAGGCTAGTATGGTCAGTCAAAATTCAGAGGTTCCCTGTTGGGATAGCTAGACTAGTTCTGTTAGCAACCCTATAGAACAGGGGTTGGGAACCTTTTTTCTGCCAAGGGCCATTTGGATATTTATAACATCAAAATTATCAACTTAAAAATTAGCCTGCTATATTTAATCAAACATTTAGTCAAGAGGCATGACTGGAGACGGCTCTGAGGGTTAGGGTTAGGGCAACTCACTTTTGATCTCTGCCGTCTCCAGCTGGGCCCAAGAGATTCAGGCAGGGTAGCATCCTTCTGAGCTAGAGATCTGCCAGGACACATGAAGGGCCAGACCAAATGATTTCGTGGGCCTTATATGGCCCCTGGGCCTGACGTTCCCCACCCCTGCTATAGTGCAAAGCTAGCTTCTTTTCTTGGTGCAAAGCTAGCTTCTTTTTCAATGCAAATGGCCTCAGCATTGGAATACGTAAACATCAAATGCAAGAATACTTCTGTGCGTGTGCCGAGTTGCTTTCTTGGGCCAATAGCTACTTCTGTACTTGTGCCGAGTTGCTTTCTTGGGCCAATAGCCTGTTTGCCAGGGATGAACAGAGAGCTGATTTTTCAGTGAACTGTTCAGCTGTTCATTGACCGGTCCGTGGCTCTTTGGCAGGTTGCTTCACTGTATTCCTATCAGTGCAGTTGGCTTTTTGTGTATGTGCATTCTCACAAAGCCCAACGGAGTTCTACAGTCTCCTTTGCTGTGTCGCCGCTCTGCCCAACAGGCAATTGTTTAATAGACAGTCAAATCAGTCATTCATCATATAAATCAGTTGTAAATAAATGCTGTGCTTAAAAAAAACACCCTACCATTTGGTGTTCATTGAAGCAGTCCTTAGCAATGCAAATAACTGCCACTCTGTTTGGACTGGTATCATTCTTGCACATGCACAGTTTAAAAAATAACAATGCTGCAAACCTGTTTGTCGGGTTTTTGAGTCACTTGGTGACGAAATGTACAGATCCAGCAATTGGCTTACATTACAGAAGTGCCAGTGTGGTGTAGGGGTTAAGAGCGGTGGTTTGGAGCGGTGGAGTCTGATTTGGAGAACTGGGTTTGATTCCCCACTCCTCCACATGAAGCCAGCTGGGTGACCTTGGGCAAGTTACGGTTCTGTTAGAGCTCTCTCAGCCCCACCTACCTCACAGGGTGTCTTGTGGGGAGGGGAAGGGATGGCGATTGTAAGCCGGTTTGAATCTCTCTTAAGTGGTAGAGAAAGTTGGCATATAAAAACCAACTCTTCTTCTACTACTACATCTGATAGTCACTGCCGAACATGGTCCGTTCACAGGGATGCCAGGTCCCTCTTTGCCACTGGTGGGAGGTTTTGGGGGTGGAGCCTGAGGAGGACAGGGTTTGGGGAGGGGAGGGACTTCAATGCCATAGAGTCCAGTTGCCAAAGTGGCCATTTTCTCCAGGTGAACTGATCTCTATCGGCTGGAGAGCAGTTGTAATAGCAGGAGATCTCCAGCCACCACCTGGAGGTTACCACCTCAAAAAGAAGAACCTAGGTTGTTAGAATGATAGTGTTCTGTCATTCCAACCACCTGGAGGTTGGCAACCCTAGGAGGGGAGGGACTTCAATGCCATAGAGTCCAATTGCCAAAGTGGCCATTTTCTCCAGGTGAACTGATCTCTATCGGCTGGAGAGCAGTTGTAATAGCAGGAGATCTCCAGCCACCACCTGGAGGTTACCACCTCAAAAAGAAGAACCTAGGTTGTTAGAATGATAGTGTTCTGTCATTCCAACCACCTGGAGGTTGGCAACCCTAGGAGGGGAGGGACTTCAATGCCATAGAGTCCAATTGCCAAAGCAGCCATTTTCTCCAGGTGAACTGA
Source organism: Euleptes europaea (assembly GCF_029931775.1). Lineage (NCBI taxonomy): Eukaryota > Metazoa > Chordata > Lepidosauria > Squamata > Sphaerodactylidae > Euleptes > Euleptes europaea. The sequence goes on along the minus strand of NC_079329.1, from coordinate 22,276,778 downwards.
TCTCTATCGGCTGGAGATCAGTTGTAATAGCAGGAGATCTCCAGCTAGTACCTGGAGGTTGGCAGCCCTATCCGTTCAACTGTCAGACACATTTTGCTGTAAAATATATGGCATCCCTTCCAACAATGAGACATAATGTCATACTAGATGAGATGCTGGGAGATCAGCGCTCTCATTCTAACAGAGAAGCTGCCCTGGGGCTCAGTTCTTATCACGATCATGACAAGAGGGATGGAAAGGGGTCAAACTCTTCCCCTCCCCTTTGGCTTTGCTGATATGAAGTGACACCCCCATGCTGGCATAAAAGTGCAGGGTGTGTGTGGTTCAGTCAGTGAGCCCACATAAGCAGAAAAATCCTCGCCTGGCATGACACTAAGGGTTGCCAGCTCCGGGTTGGGAAATACCTGGAGATTTTGGGGGCGGAACCTGAGGAGGGCAGGTTTGCAGAGGGAAGGGGCTTCGATGCCGTAGAGTCCAATTGCCAAAGTGGCCATTTTCTCCAGGTGAACTGATCTCTATCGGCTGGAGATCAGTTTAATAGCAGGAGATCTCCAGCTAGTACCTGGAGGTTGGCAACCCTAACCGAGATCTTCAGGGGAAAGGCAAACAGGCATTCTAAATTGAAGCAGAACTGGTTTTGACATATCTTTACTGCATTCCAAGGCACTGTTTCCCAGGGTAGGGTTATTTGGGAGGTGTCTCGTTCTTCATGTTTTCTTGAATAAAGGTACATGTGTTCAAACCGCTTCCATCATATGTGGAATGTCTCTGTCTTTCTTCATCTATCCGATGTCAAGAAATCTTTAGAGTTCCTGCTTGTTAACAGAACCATCCTTTCCAAAAGTTCCTTAGTTCGGAGCAATGACAATTAAACAGGCTTTAAGCTGGTTTACCTTAGACAAGTAGACAATTGAGCCATGGTGACTGGCCTAGCTTGTTGGGAAGCCAAGGGGGCAATTTCTCAAAAGGGGTGTTACACGCCCTTTTTGGACCACCATACTCTAGAATGTGAGTTGTATCCGCACAGGTTCATTGATCCCATTATTAGTGGGCTGCCCCAGATCTCTGAGAAAACAACGTCTAGCGTTCCTCCTATCAGACACAATAGCTAGCTTATCTGCTAGCGTGGCCAGATTTGCTTGGTTAGCAACGAAAATAAGGCAAAGATCGCTTAAGTCTATGCAGTAGTCGAAGAAATTGAGAATGCGTAGAATTGTTTCTGATATGCTTATTTTACCAAGCTTTTGCTATTATTAAGCATTCCAATTTTAATAATATACAGCTTTCGTTCTTTGATATTAATTAGCTATGTACCTCTGCACTTTTTTTACATTTTAAGCATTTCAATTTTAATTGTATTTTGTACTTGTTTTATTCTATATTATTCAGTAATGTAAACTCAATTTGTTTGATGGTCTATGGCTGCAAATAAAATGATTGATGATGACTATTCAACATTTAAAAGGAAAAAAAAGAGTTGTTCCCAGGGGCACCTGGCAATTCTATCACCACCCCAAGACCATGAGATAAAAACCTGGTTGCCCAGATTCCTGCCATCTAATGAACTCCCCAACTATCAGAAGCATACAGTGATGGTTGAGAGAACATACATACCATCATGGTTGAAGTCATAGACATAGTCTGGACATGAGACTGCCACCAGTTCATTTGAGAAGCTTTCTGGCCAGCAGATAATTCCGTCCCACTCAGGCAAGCAATTCTCATCTAACGAAGAAATAAAAAGTGTCAATACTTTATATAGCAGGGTGTTGATCAGGAAAAGATAACCTTACAATGCATTCCTGAGATCTAAGGGTGAAAGCCCTTAGGAAATCAGGAAGGCGCCGCGCCAGTGTACGGGCCCCCCGCGCCAGCATCCGACCAACTAATGCTGGCATTAGTGGGCCGAACACCAGCCACCTTTTAGGTGGTATATCTCCCATGCAACCCTATTAGGGTTGCACGGATTTTTTATGCCAGGAGGAGGCAGCGCAGCCGTGTTGCCACTTAAGCCCGGTGCAGGCATTCCTCTCAGGAATGCACTGTTGGTTAATGAAACTGAGACTTAGAGGAGTGTTGAGGCATCAAGGGTATTCATTTGGGTCTTCAACACATTCCATCCCTTCCCACAATTTCTCTCTAGTGTGCTTTGGTGATGAGCAGGTTATCAGTGACTGCTACCAGATGTTGAGGGTTTGGGACTTTTTACAGATATCCTGTGGGTGGGTGTGGGTGTGTTAAGAGCCTTCAAGTCGCTTCCGAGTCGACTCATGGCGACCCTATGAATGAAAGTCCTCCAAAATGTCCTATCTTTTTTGACAACCTTCCTTTATTGAGTCAATCAATCTCTTGTTGGGTCTTCCACTTTTCCTGCTGCCCTCAACTTTTCCTAGCATGACTGTCTTTTCCAGTGACTCTTGTCATCTTATGACGCGACCAAAATACGATAGCCGCAGTTTAGTCATTTTAGCTTCTAGGGTCAGTTCAGGCTTGATTTGATCTATAACCCATTGATTTGGTTTTTTTGGTAGCCCTCGGAATCCGCAACACTCTCCTCCAACACCACATTCAAAGGAATCTATTTTCTTCCTATCAGCTTTCTTCACTGTCCAGCTTTCACACCCATACATAGTAATAGGGAATACGATGGCATGAATTAATCTAGTCTTGGTGGCCAGTGACACATCCTTACACTTCATTAATGTATACATAGAGGAGGAGCAGAATAATGGTAGCAAGCTCTGCCTCCCCACACTTGTTTGCATTCATCTGTGTAGAGCTTATGAGCATATGGCTCTTTTCACACAACCGGGAAACCTTGCAGGTTATATACTCATAGGCACACAGCTGCAATCCAAGCATGATTGCCAGCAAAGGAAGACCTGCTAACCCAATAGTATATCAAGCTCTCTCGTTTATATTTTTGGAGGGTAGCCATGTTGGTCTGCAGTAGAACAACTAGATTAGAGTCCAGTAGCACCTCAGAGACCAAAGGGAGCTTTGACTCTCAAAAGCTTATACCCCCAAAATCTTGGCCTCTAAGGTGCTATTGGACCCTAATCTAGTTTCTCGTTTATATTTCCCTTCCATTGCCCTTCTTTTGTGTATCTTTAGACTGTAACCATCTTTCTTTATTGATAAAAGTCGCTTTAGAAGATGATTGTCGGGAAAGTGGGATATAATTTGAAACAAATGTGTCGACAGGATAGCAAGGTATAAATCTGTTACAATATTTTGGAGATGGGTGGGTGGCAGGAAATAGTTAAATTGAGGCACTCCCTGCCCCAGCATGTGGTGATGGCTGCCAGCTTGGAAAGCTTTAAGAGTGGACATGTTCATGGAGGAGACGGCTATCCATGGCTACTAGTCAAAATGGATGCTAGTCATGATGCATACCTATTCTCTCCAGGATCAGAGGAGCAGCATTCCTTAATATGTTAGGTGCTTTGGAACGCATGCAGGATGCTGCTGCAGTAATCTTGCTTGTGGGCTTCCTAGAGGCACCTGGTTGGCCAATGTGTGAACACACTGCTGTACTTTATGGGCCTCGGTCTGATCCAGCATGGCCTTTCTTATGTTCTTAAATACCATACAGTAGTGCTTTCCAAATTTCAGGTAACTGAGGCAAGCTTTTCTCTCTGAATTAAAATTACAATCACTTTCTATTTTCAGCGGGGGGATATTTAACTAGGTTCATGTTTTTTCTTGGTTCTATGGGATGCTTTTTAGAAAAAACCTTGTTTCTATTCCAAGTAATAGAAACATAGGAAAACCAGGTACCTTTCACGCTCCCCTGCTGGGCAGTTATCTGCCTGTGACATTTTGCTTTTGCTTTGTCTAGCAAATAAATCTGTTCTTCTTTGGTCAGCACATCATCTGTGTCCACCTGCCGGAAGAGAAAAAGAGGAGATCAGGCTCAGGGAAGAGGGGAGTGGGAGATGGAGGGGACTGTGCCAAAACTGTGCCCAAGGTCACCCAGCTGGCTTCATGTGTAGGAGTGGGGGAACCAACCTGGTTCACCAGATGAGCTCCCACTGTTCACGTGGAGGAGTGGGGAATCAAACCCAGTCCATTGCTCCAAACCACCACTCTTAACCACTACACCATGCTGGCAATCAGCATAGAGAGGGGAGGTTGCAATCCAGTGATATATGGAATTTGAAATTACGTATGTACATTTTTATTCTGCCCTTCCTCCACAGAGCTCAGGGTGGTGTACATGGTTCTCGCTTCCTACCTTCTCAACAACCCTGCGAGGGAGGTTTGACTGAGACAGTGACATTCCCAAGGTCAACCAGCAAGCTTCCATGGCACAGTCGAGATTCAAACCTGGCTCTTCCAGTTCCTAGTCCAACACTCTTATGGGAAGAACAAACTGAGTTGCTTAGGCTTTAGCTAACCACTGCACTGAATTAAGTATCTGAGGCCTGCCCATCTTGCCATGCCCCAAACTGAACACAGCCCTTGGCCCATATATTGTGCTCCGCAACTGACTTGATAATCCACATCTTCGACAGTCCCAAGCAAGATGCAAAAAAAGAAGCTCTATCAACAGAGTTGAAAATCCATTGTTTGAGATCTCTGTTCTTAATAAGCTGTTGCCGATGCCTTTCCTCCTCAACTTAAGTAATTCATAATGTAGGAGAGCTTTCACCTTAATGTGATATAATGCTCTCCCGTCGGCACTGACAGAAGGTAAATATAAAAAGTTCCCCTTCCAGGAACTCATATGTAGCTGCCAGGATGGTAGTATAGAGACAACAGAACATGTGATATGGCCTTTCAACTAGCCAAAATGGGTAGTATCAATTCTTGCCGAATTTGATTGTAAATCCTGCAATCAAATATCACATGTTCTGTTGTGTCTATACTACCATCCTGGCAGTGATGGTTGAGAGATCATACGTACCATCATGGTTGAAGTCATAGACATAGTCTGGACATGAGACTGCCACCAGTTCATTTGAGAAGCTTTCCGGCCAGCAGATAATTCTGCCCACTCAGGCAAGCAATTCTCATTTCAGAGAGGAATAATGAGATAACTTATAAAGTCACCAAATACGCAAGGTTAGGTATTAAGCATAGAATAACTTGGTCTAATTCGGATAAGGGAAGTGGAATATATCACTGAATGGGTAATATTAAATAAATATTTAATTTTATTGTAAACGTTTAATCCTAATACTGTTTTATGAATTGCTATATTTCATCCTTTTAATCATGTTAATTAATTTGAATATTTGCTTTGCTGTTCAATGACGGTAATACATTTAAAAAGAAGCTCTATTGTCTATCACATAGGGCTAGCAGCTCTCCTTTGACTTGCCAGATGACAGATTGTACATGACTTTTGAGCAGCTGCATATTTGTACAGCGATATAGAACACATCGTTTTTGTGTGTGCTTTCAAATGCATCGGTATAGCAAAACGTTAAAAGAAAGGGCAGAAACGTGACGGGAGAACAGATAACGGCCAAGCCATCAGAGCGGAAATTGAGATGAAATGGGAACCCAGCAAAGGCCCCTTAATGGCTGGCCCAGGTATACAAGTCCTCTTGGCAACATCCGATGATCATAAACTATGTCCGAAGGCTATGAGATCGCCCGACATCTTCCAGGGACAGGCTCATTTCCCTTGCAAAGATTTGTCAGGAAATGGGGGCAGCTTCAAGAGATAAAACGGGACATCGAGAAACAATGAAAACAGGTCCAGGTATTGACAGCTGCAATTAAATTGCCAATCTGCACAGAACGTTTTGTGAGAGCTGATAAAGTTTTCTCAATAATGAAATTTCCATCACTGCGGCGGGCGTTGGAGGGAAAGGGAACATGGCCCGATGAAGCCCTGGATGCAAAAGGGGTGATCTAATCAGGGATAAGACAGCCAAATATTGGTTTTAAACGTTTTTAAAGAGTTTTGGAGGCAGCAGGAAAAGAGGAAAACCCAACAAGAGATGAATTGACTCAGTAAAGGAAGCCCCAGCCCTCAGTTTGCAAGATCTGAGCAAGGCCGTCAAAGATAGGACATTTTGGAGGACTTTGATTCATAGGGTCACCATGAGTCGGAAGCGACTTGACGGCACTTAACACATGCAAAGAGTTTCTATTGCTGTGTCTTTTCAGACGGCGTCCCAGACCAACATATAACCATATGTGTTATGTGCCGTCAAGTTCTTCCCACTTATGACAGCCCTATGAATTAAAGATCCATCGTTACCAGCCTTGCACGGGCCTTGCAAACTGAGGACGGTGGCTTCCTTTACCAAGTCAATCTGTCTCATGATGGATCTCCCTCTTTTCCCTAGAGAGTCCTTTTTATAGGTCTTATATGAATCCTGCCTTATTCCCATTTATAAACTGTTTTTTTTAAAAGTAATTTCTTTAAAGTAAAAACGAGCAAGGAACAGCCAGATAACCAAATGCATCCAGCAGAGGTTTGAAATAGACAAGATCCGAGTGGTGGTAATGCAAACATTCACCATAGGTTAGCGCTGTTTAGTAGGAGAAGAACATACAGTAAGATTCTAGTAACACAGGGGTCCGAGGCAGGCAATGGCAAATCACCTCTGTTAGCCTCTTGCCTTAGGGTTGCCAGCTCTGGGTTGGGAAATTCCTGGAGATTTAGGGAGTGAAGTCTGGGGACAGTGGGATTTGGGGAGGGGAGGGACCTCAGCAGGCTATAATGCCACAGAGTTCACCTTCTAAAGTGGCCAGTGTCTCCAAGGGAACTGATCTCTTCCATCTGGAGATCAGTTGCAACCCTAGGAGATCTCCAGCCACCACCTGGAGGTTGCAATAAAGAATAGCAGTAGGCTCAGCAGTCTAATAACAAATCAGAACACAATCCAGGTAGAATTCTGAATCAACAAGATATATTCAAACAACGCTCCTAAGGAGCCAATATCACTAAGCAAGAAGGATACAAAATTACAATATTACAATGATTACAAAAGGTGAACAAGCATCAGAAACAGCTGACAGCCAACAGAAGCTCAACAAAGTTGTTAAGGAGTGGAACTGCTCACTCCAAAACACAAATGGCTTGGCTTGTCGCAGATTGCTTGGTAGTATCAGGCATGGGTGATATAACCCCATGAGAGAAGCAACCTGTCTGGGGAGCAGATGAGCTATTGCTGATTATAGATTGAAAATTCAAGCTGCTTTGGCTGAAGAAGCCACTTTTACGTGGCGAAAGAGCTGTGAATACCTGGGATGGCATTTCCTTGATCACCTATGCCTGATACTATCCGCCCTCCCCAGGCTCTGCCCCCAAAACCTCCTGCCAGTGGCGAGGAGGGACCTGACAACCCTACCCTGTAATAACACAAAATGGGGTCTGTGATGATAACACACAGTCTTTGGACCTCAACGCTCAGATAGGCCATTGTGCAAAACATTGCAGAGGGGGGCCTTGTGAGATTCAAATATGCAGAATTGGAAACCAGTTTTTTTAAGCTGCCCAGTAAAATATGAGCTAGGTGTTTAGAATCTTGCTGTCCTAAAAATCACCATTCTCCAGGAAAAGGGAGACTGCTGAATTAGGATTTGTCAAGAAGTTTGATACCATTTCCCAAGGACTGGGGATTTCTCAGTCATTACAGGTGTGAACTGACTTAGCAAAGCTAAGGAAATTGCGTTATCCCCCAACTACTGCTTTGGTGAATGGTCTGTGTACTTTTCTTCATTACATTTGAATTTTACCACATTACATCTCACCTTGTATTTCATGCATTGCATGCCCCTTTGACCCTGCTGTTTAAACTTTACTTTCTTCATAACCTCATATATAAATGTCTGCCTAAGCAGGAACCTATTCCCTGCATCTCATGAAGCGTCTACGAAACTATCTGCTAGAAGAAAAACTACCGGTAGTTAGTTTTTCTGGTGTCACAAGACTCTGGTTTATTTTTTACTACCAACATGTGTCAGAAGAAAATAAATTTCCATGAGTGTTCTGTCTTTTTTTTTTTTTCATAACTGGAAATTGCTAAAAATGTTGCACCAGTACAAAGAACATGCAAACAGGATGGAAATAGGAGCCCAAGATGGTTGAAGTTTCTAAATACACGCCATCTTCCTCTTTCAGTACCACAGACAGGAAACAATCATTAGGGGAGGGGCTGTGGCTGAGTGGTAGAGTATCTTCTTGGCTTGCAGAAGGTCCCAGGTTCAATCCCCGGCATCTCCAGTGAAAGGGAGTAGGCAGGAAGACCCCTGCCTGAGACCCTGGAGAGCCGCTGCCAGTCTGAGTATTCAATACTGACTTGGATGGACCAAGGGTCTGATTCAGTATAAGGCAGCTTTATGCGTTTAGGTGTTCATTTCTCAGCTGAGAACAGCACAGGGTCTCCTCTTCTTCAATCAGCCTCTGCACAAAGTTCCTATAGCCCAGTTCGAGGGTCTGAGCCAGAAGACATCCTAAGAGTGCTGTGACTGCTTCCTGTCTAAAGCTAAATTCAGAGAGCCAGGCTGAAATTGGAGTGGTGGAGGGGGTATTGCTTGGGACTAACAGAGCAACCCCTGACCTGGATGGCCCAGGCTAGCCTGATCCTGTCAGATCTCAGAAGTTAAGCAGGGTCGGTCCTGGCTAGTAACTGGATGGGAGACCACCAAAGAATACCAGGGTCGTTATGAAGAGAAAGGCAATGGTAAACTACCTCTGTTAGTCTCATGCCTTGAAAACCCTGCTGGGTTGCCATAAATTGGCTGAGACTTGACGGCACTTTATGCACACACCACTGCAACCCTAAGCAGAGTTACAACCTGCCAAATCCACTGACTGCTCAGTTCTGCATTAGTAATCATCCAGTGGTGATTCTTGGCTTTTAAACTGCTGGGAAGCCCCATTGTCTCAGACCTTTTCTTTATTCTTTACTTCATTTATGCCCTGCCTTTCTCCTCAATGGGGACCCAAAGTGGCTTGTGTCGTTCTCCTCTCTTCCAGTTTATTCTCACAACAACCTTGCAAGGTAGGTTAGGCTGAGAGTGCAAAACTGGCCCAAGGTCACCCAGCAAGTTTCTGAGGCCAAATGGGAATTTGAACAGGGGTCTCCTGGATCCTTGTCCGACACTCTAACCACTACACCACGCTGGTTCATAATATACATAAATAATCTAGAAAGCTCTTTGAAAGGTGGTGGAGGGTAGATCTGGGATGCCTAAGAGACATCCATTGCAGCCCCTGGGGTGAAAAGAGGCGCCAAATATTCTCCTGTGATACATTTCAGTGTTCTGAGCCAACCTGCAGGATTCCTACACCAGCTTGTTATTCTCGTCACTATCCTACTACCTCTCTGCCTGGGAGTTGCAGACCACCCTGCGAAGAACAAGCCGCCTCTTGTCTTGCTCGGCTTTTGACAGCCTCGTGTTAAGCAACAGAAGGCGAGCAATGTGAACCATGAGGAACGAGAACTGATGCAACCCTCAAAACCTGGTTTGCATTCAAGCCTTCCCTTAATGGAGACTACCCTGGTGAATTTGCATTCACAGCTGGTCGGAAATTCTCCACCATTGATTATATGCTAGTCTGTGAGTCTTTATTAGCCATGGTTGGAAAATTTCAAGCATCACCTTACCTAGAGGGAGATCATTTCCCCCTCTCAACGATTATAATTGTACCAATATGGCAATTACAATGTAAATTACACTACCCAATATCTGTCACAGCCACAGGACATATGGGCTGTCGGGCCAAATGGACACCAGAGCTGGACCAAAAGGTTTAAAAGGCCCTAGCATCTGAAAGTATGCAAAAATACAATATAGTCTTGTCGGGTTTGGAATCGGGCCCAGACCCTTTGAGCACTTATCAAAATCTAGTATAAGGTAAAAGTCCCCTGTGCAAGCACCAGGTCATTCCTGACCCATGGGGTGACGTCACATCCTGACGTTTCCTAGGCAGACTTTTGTTTGCGGGGTGGTTTGCCAGTGCCTTCCCCAGTCATCTTCCCTTTACCCCCAGCAAGCTGGGTACTCATTTGACCGACCTCGGAAGGATGGAAGGTTGAGTCAACCTTGAGCCGGCTACCTGAAACCAACTTCTGTTGGGATCGAACTCAGGTCGTGAGCAGACCTTTTGACTGCAGCACTGCAGCTTAACACTCTGCGCCACAGGGCTCCTCCATCAAAATCTAGTACAAGACCTTAAACCCCTCTTGATGTCCAATAATGGCGCAAATGCAAAAAAAGAAAGGGGGGCTTTTTCTCTAAATCTTGGTTCAACAAAGAATGTCTAGAGGCCAAAAGGGCTGTAATTGTAGCCTGCATTCAAGCACATGTGCTGGAATATGTTCCCATCCGCACCCCCTTCATCTTGGGCAGTCATCTTTTGACTGCACGTTTCTGCGTTATTCTGACATGAGGACCTCCTCAAGTGGAGAGCCAGCATGGTATAGTGGTTTGGAGTGGACTCTAATCTGGAGAACCGGGTTTGATCCCCCACTCCTCCACGTGAGCGGTGGATGCTAATCTGGTGGACCGGGTTGGTTTCCCACTCCTACGCATGAAGCCAGCTGGGTGACCTTGGGCTAGTCACAGTTCTCTTAGAGCTCTCTCAGCCCCACCTACCTCACACAGTGTCTGTTGTGGGGAGGGGGAAGGGAAGGTCTAGGTATACAAATGGAAAGTGGGAGGGGGGAGATCTAGGTATACAAATGGACGTTCCTGTGTTGAAATTATTAGGGACATTATTAGGGAATTCCTCAGCTGAAATTATTAGGGAAAGCCATTCCTGAAAGCCATTCCAGAGTCACTGGAAAAGACAAATCATGCTAGGAAAAATTGAAGGCAGCAGGAAAAGAGGAAGACCCAACAAGAGATGGATTGGCTCTATAAAGGAAGCCACGACCCTCAATTTGCAAGATCTGAGCAAGGCTGTTAAAGATAGGACATTTTGGAGGACTTTGATTCATAGGGTCGCCATGAGTCGGAAGCGACTTGACAGCACTTGACCCACACACACATTCTGGATTAGAGAAGTCCACAAATGCATTACAATCCCTGTGCCAGAAAAGTGCAAACAAAAAACACAGACTCAGAATTGATTGTCTGTGTGCATATTTCGTAGAGAGGAGAAAAGTCTGTTTTGATAGAATTGTGAGGAGTGAGCAGATCGCTGTATTCATTCCAGCTCCCCTCTCACACAGTTCAATCCAAATATTTTTATTATATGGGTGACCAAGTCTCTCATGGGTTTTTGTGTTGCATGAATAACTCCAGCACTACATCAGTCATGGAAAGATTCCCCTTGGAACCACCACCAACTGCCCCTTCCTCAAAATATACAGGTGGTTCTCTTTTCTGGGAAGAAAAACAGGCTCGCCAAATGACCAAGAAAGTTAATCTTGTTTTCCAGAGCTGTTCAAGACTTGATCACGCCATCAAACATTCCAGCCCTTTCTGTGCCGGTCCAGAGGTTTTTGAGAAAGAGAAAGAAACACAGCTGGGAGGGAGAAATTTTTGCATTTCTCTTGTTGGGTCACTGCTCGGTCAGGAGATTTGAGGACAGGAACTGTCCCTCTAGCATAGACAATCATAGAGTTGGAAGGGATCACCAGGGCCATCTAGTCCAAAGCTCCTTAAACTGTGGGTCGCGACCCCATATGGGGTGGCGTAACTGAATGTGGGGGTTGCAAAAATTCGGCAACAGTACACATACAGAATACATTTCTTTATGATTCATTATCATTAAATGTTTGATTTGTATACCTATTTTATATACCTATATACCCAGGGTCGTGTAAAAATTTATCAGGCAAATAGGGGTCGCGAGTGGAAAAGGTTTAAGAAGCCCTGATCTAGTCCAACCCCCTGCACAATGCAGGGAATCCACAACTACTTCCCCCCACACCCCCAGTGACCCCTACTCCATGCCCAGAAGATGGCCAAGATGCCCTCCCTCTCATGATCTGCCTAAGGTCATAGAATCAGCATTGCTGACAGATGGCCATTTGGCCTCTGCTTAAAAACCTCCAGGGAAGGAGGGCTTACCACCTCCCGAGGAAGCCTGTTCCACTGAGGAACTGCTCTGTTAGAAAGTTTTTCCTAATGTCTAGACGGAAACTCTTTTGATATAATTTCAGCCCATTGGTTCTGGTCTGACCTTCTGGGGTAACAGAAAACAACTCGGCACCCTTCTCTATATGACAGCCCTTCAAGTACTTGAAGATGGTTATCATATCACCTCTCAGTCTTCTCCTCTTCAGGCTAACAATGAGGATGGAGGATGCAGAATGCACAGCTCAAGACTTATATATCATCCACTGAAATTGATGGGATTTGCACCAGAACTCTTGCACAAGTTTTTTTGGGGGGCTTTTGCAGGACATGCCCCCAACACCAAGACTGTGAACCGGGCCAATGAACACAAACTGAAAAAACAACTTACCAAAGCCCCAACCAAATTCAGAAGGGAGAAGCAGAGGACGGCTGGCATCACGCTTCCTGCCTGGGCCAAGACCTCCATGGTTCTCAGAGATTTGATGCTGTCCAAAGTGGAAGCGAGTTCTAATTATGCCAGGCTGAGTTCAGCCCTTAAGAACCACTCACTCCATGCTCATCGATGCAATCCTCATATTCATCTGATGGAGGTACTGGGTGTCCGAGCTCATCGTCTCCCAGCAGGCCTCTCTCACCAGTTTCCTCCAGCAGTCTGAGCTTTCGCAGCCAAGAGAAATCACCCAAGAGACTGACCAACGTCAGCTGCAGGCAGTCATTTAGACAGATGGTTCCTGAGATTGATGCAGCGTGATGTTCAGCATCCTTGTTCCTGTTTGGTCCTTTTGTTTCTGTGCTCGGCTTGTTCAGGGAGTGCTGGTGACTTTCTCCCGCTGCGCCTTGTTCCCCTCCAGAGCTGAAGAGCTCAGGTTTGTTAGATCACCCCTAGGTGCTACATTTTTCCTCCTTATTTTCCATTCTGTAGCAAGATCTTCTCATAACAGCCTTTTCTCCCTTTGCTGTCTTCAGCCCTACAACATTTCACCTCCTGGTACAGAACTTAAACTGATGCTTTAGCCAGGATCTTCTACCAATATGGGAGGGTGGGGATACCAATGTTTGTTTATTTATTTTCTTCATTAATACCACCCCTCTTTCCCCAATGGGGGCCCAAAGCAGCCTACATCCTTCTCCTCTCTGCCATTCTGCCCTCATAACAACCCTGTGAGGTAGGTTAACTGTGTGACTGACTCAAGGTCACCCAGCAAACTTCCATGGTAAAGTGGGGGGTTCCACCTGGCGTCCCCTAGATCCTAGTCTGAGACCCTAACCACAAAATCACGCTGGCCCATACCTGTTTATCATGGAAATATGCAGATCGCACAATAATAATGAATCAATAATAATGAATCTGTAGTCAGCCTTGCTAGGCGGACCAGGACTGCATCGCATATGGTTTGTTATTGCGCAGAGGTTGTGCAATAGCAATACTTTGCAACTGGATCAGCTTGTCCGCACAAGAAAATCCAGTTGCAAATTATTGCAACAGAGCGATGATAGATCAATATCCAGCCATGTGTGGATGCAGCTCAGGACTATAATTTACTTGTTTAAACATTTTTTGATGCCTCTCCAGGGAACCTGAGCACGGCAGCTAACAAAATAAAACATAAAATGTTAACCGTTGTTAATTAAAACCCAGCACTAAAAATCCAGCCAGAGCCTAAAAACATAAATTGCTGAACAGTTTAAAACAAATGTAATAGTTTTCAGCCACACTATAAAATTGTGTTAAAAGATTAATTAAAACTCCATGGTGTCAGGTTGCCTAGGTTTGTAAAGATTTGGTGGCAGTCTGTCGTAACTGGAAATATTTGTTCCACTTTGGGTTAAGGATAGTGTAACCGGGACCTGGGTTGAACTCCAGTGTTTCCAACGTTGAGTTCTTCCATAACCCTCTCTCTGCTTCTTGCTTCTCCCCCTACCAGAGGCACATTTTGTCACCGTTCCCCACAACAGCATTTCAATCAAAAATAATGGCAATTCTCAGTATAATGACAAACAATTATTACCAACGTCCCCCATGGGAGACACTCATATCTGTTCCCCTGCCATTTCCTCTATAGCCTTCTTCATCCAGAATATCTTCATCACTCATGTGTTGTTCTCAAAGCTGGATTTGCAGGGCATCTGGTGATCACTGTTGGGTGATGGCAGTCATGACAGACACCCCCCTTGATGCAGGGTTACCAACCTCCAGGTGGCATCTGGAGATCTCTCGCTCTTACAATTGCTTTCCAGATGACCAAGATCAGTTCCATTGGGGGTGGGTGGGGAAGGCTGCTTTGGAGGGCGGAGTCTATGGGATTATACCCTGCTGAGATCTCTCCCCTCCCCAAACCTTGCCCTCCCCAGATTCCGCCCCCAAAATCTTCAGGTATTTCCCAACCCCAGAGCTGGCAACCCTCGCTGAGTGGCAGGTTGAAGGGTGTCACTTTCCCACCCCCACCCCCCATCTAGCTTCCCACTGCCAGTTTATTCTGTATGTGCATCCAATACACCAGTCATTCCCAAAGTGGCACCCACTTGCAAACTTCCAGTGCGATCCTATGCAGTGCCACGCCCTTCTAAATCCATTGCGTAGGATTGCACTATTATTCTACTTTTGGGGGACCCACTTTTATCTATCTGTTTAGCTAATACGCAACTTTAGGCCATTTCTCGCCACTCGCTTTAGCTTGATATAGGCACTTGATATTCAGCTACAAAACTGGACATTGTCATTTGTAACATGTACAATTTGGATATGCGATTGTAATCCTTAGCTAGGGATTCTCTCATTTGTTCTCATACAGACCTTTGTTATTCAGAAATTGTTATTTAATTGTTTATAGAGATTGTTGCATAACTGGGATATTAATACAGTTTTGTTTTAAATTGTTATAAGTTGACTGCAATATAGTTCTTTAAGTGGATTTTTTTAGCCACAGTGCTACGATTTGGTTATCAAATTTCTGCTTTAGCATGAGGTTCCCTTCTGCTTCAATATTCATTCATTCATTCATTCATTCATTCATTCATTCCATTTCTACCCCGCTCTCCCCAACACGAAGGTCGGGCTCAGAGCGGCATACACAGCCTAAAACACAATAAATCAATAACCCATTAAAATAGTTTAAAATACAGTTTAAAATAGCCCAATAATGCCCCTCAATACTTGGAGGTTTGCAACCCTAGGGAAGCCATAAATCTAAACCGAAAGATTATCCACCCTGTCTTGAAGCTTACGAGATGATCTAAACCCCAGTTTAAATCTAAACCTCTGTCAGCCTAACCCACCTTACAGGATTGTTGTGAAAACAATATGTAGAGGGGATAGCAGCTATGTACACCATCCCGAGACCCACTGAAGGGCTAATAATAATTTCCCCTTCCTCTAATATACCTCAGGATGGTGTATATATTGTTGTTATTAAACTTCCCACCACTTGTCCCCATCAAATAACAATATGATATAAGGTCATTAGCAAGCCTATTGGCTAAGTCTAAAAAGATGTCAGAATTTCCTCCTTAGCAGGAGACATCCATCCCAGCTAACCAAAAATCCTATCCGTGTTGCCTCATCCACCATCTCTGTGCAGTGAAAGCGATGAAATAAATCTTGCCCTCAAACAAAAAAAAAAAAGTTTAAATTGGTGCAGAGTGGCAGAACTGATGAACAAATATCCGGCATTAAGATTTAAATATACAGTAGGAAACGCCAAAATGTCAATCCCTTTTGCTAAATATCTCATTAAGGAACACAGATTAAGGAATTTAGATTTTATATTGTTTAAAAAGTCAATTGAGGGGGCACCCGGATTTGAACCAGGGACCTCTTGATCTGCAGTCAAATGCTCTACCACTGAGCTATACCCCCTCTGCTGGTCTAAGTCTTTGCTGAAGGTTCTTTTACAGTCCTGACGTCATAATTCCAGCCTTGAGCGTATCTGTGATCTTTTTAAATCCCAAGCAAAAGCAAACACAGGATTTCAGAGGGCGGAAAATCTTAGCAGGAAGAACTAACCGGGACTGGTTCAGTAAACAAAGGAGCTCCCAGCAGAGACAGAGAGTCTTACAAGCAAGCTTAAGTACAGGGTTGAAAAATGGTTGCAAGAAAAGGCAAGGAAAACAGATTAAGGCAACCCACAGCTGGTGCAGCATTTTTACACAGGTCTCTAGTCATTTGCGTGGCTTCACCTGCATGTCTGAACGTGGTTGTTACAGGATAAAGATGGGCAGGCAGCCAGTTTTGCAAAAGAGTGTACAGGTTTGCATTGCAAATGCAGGGGGAACCAAAAGGGTCCCCGAAATAAGTGCCCTGAACAGGAGGTTTGGCTCTTTAAAAGAGGTGGGGGAGACTTGAAACAGGCACAGGAGGGTTTTGATCATTCACAGATCTCAGGCAAGATTTCTGGGAGGAAGGTTTTAATGCCTTTGTCTCTCCCGCAAGCAACGTCAGGGACAAAGGGGAGTGCTTCCAAGCATGTGCAGAGTGCCTGACTCCCCACAAAGGGAAGTGGGACTTCCAAACAAGTTGGAGGCCTGTCTGTCTGTTTTAGCAGGAGTTAACAGTGCAACCCTATGCATATTTATTCAGAAGCAAGTCCCATTTTTATTGAATGGTACTACTAACTTCCAAGTATGTGGATCGGGGCCTAAGGCACTGTCTGTTTCTATAGACTCACCAGCAAACTGCCCCTTACAACTGGTAGGGTTGCCAGGTCCCTCTTTGCCACCAGCAGGAGGTTTTTGGGGCGGAGCCTGAGGAAGGCGGGGTTTGGGGAGGGACTTCAATGCCATAGAGTCCAATGGCCAAAACGGCTGGAGATCAGTTGTAATAGCAGGAGATCTCCAGCTAGTACCTGGAGGATCGAAAAACATTTACAAACAAGGCGCAATTTTTATATAACCTACTGAGATTCCTATAAACATACAATGTACAAATACAAGTAATCAATATTGAAGATTGTGGCTTCTTATTCATTTGAAAATTGAACTTGAACTTATACATACTTGGTACTCTGCTGAGACCTTTGAAAGATTTTTTGCTCCTTTATTGTATATTTTGTACATACTATGTGTTGGTTATAGTGTGGTTACTTGTATTTGTACATTGTATGTTTATAGGAATCTCAGTAGCTTATATAAAAATTGCACCTTGTTTGTAAATGGTTTTTGCTCCTATACTGTTTTCCTAACCTTTGGTATTAGTATAGAGGTGCCTGTTTCTCGCCCAGTACCTGGAGGATGGCAACCCTAACTACTGGGCTTCCTCTACCTAGCAACCATGATAGACTCCACCCGAGGGTCCCAATCCATCAGTTGAAAGCCCTTTACTGAATCCTCTTACTCAGGGATGTCAAACTCAATTGGTACGAGGGCCGGATATGACATTGGTCGTGATGTCTGGAGATCTCCCGCTATTACAACGAGGGTTGCCAACCTCCAGGTAACCTCCACTTGTTCTACTTGGGAGTCAATATACTCCAAACAGCAGCAACAGAAGATACCTGCTATTTCCACTACCAAGTCTGGACGTTATTGAGAGTATATCCACTTCTCCTTGGTGCAGGTTTGGCGAGATATTCGCACAAAGACTCTTTGAATGGGATTCAGACATTTGTAATTACAAGTTGTTTAGGATTTATCCTGCATAATATTGCACAGACAATGATTATATAATTGTATGTTAACTATATGCCTAAATTGAACAAAGACATACTTTGCATTTATTGGATGCTTGTTTTCCTGCTATTTTGTATTTGCTAACCTCCAGGTAACAGCTGGAGATCTCCTGCTATTACAACTGATCTCCAGCCGATAGAGATCAGTTCCCCTGGGGAAAATGGCCGTTTTGGCCATTGGACTCTATGGCGTTGAAGTCCCTCCCCTCCCCAAACCCCACCCTCCTAAGTCTTCGCCCCAAAAACCTCCTGCCGGTGGTGAAGAGGGAACAAAGTAGACACCACTGTACAAGTATCAAGGGATTTGGAAATCAGTACAGGAGCGAAGCCAATTTAAACAAAGTGCAAAATTCTTTATAAGCTACCACATATAGTTCAAGACAATACAAGACAAAATGTACAACAAAACCCACAAAATTCCATATATACATATGTACAGAAGTTGTTTGACATAGTTGTCTCAATTGTGAGTACAAAATCTTCTTATTGAAGACAAATATCAGGTGATAAGCCAGAGATCATCTGTTTGTGGAGGATACGGCCGTTTCAAATTCTTAGCTTATAAGGCAATTCTTCCTCAGTCCTTCATTCAATCTCCTGCATAACTTTCTACATATTCCATAAATATAATGTAGGTAACTTTTAATTGTCCCTCAAAGGGAAGAGGGACCTGGCAACCCTAGAGCTGGCAGCCCTAATTACAGCTGATCTCTAGGTGACGGAGATCACCAGTTCACCTGAAGAAAATGGCCACTTTGGAAAGTGGACTGTATGTCATTGTATCCCATTGAAGTCCCTCCCCCAACCCCACCCTCCTTAGGCTCCGCCCCCCAAAATCTCCAGGTATTTCCCAACCCGGAGCTGGCAACCCTGTTGACACCCCTGCTCTAAAGGAAGGACTGCTTTCTCCATATGAGCTCACTTGGCAGTTCCCACCTTGTAGAACCTGCCTACCTAGGACTGCCAGCTCCGGGTTGGGAAAGACCTGGAGATTTTGGGGGCGGAGCCAGAGGGCAGGGTTTGGGGAGGGGCGAGACTTCAGTGCCATAGAGTCCAATTGCCAAAGCGGCCGTTTTCTCCAGGTGAACTGATCTCTGTCGGCTGGAGATCAGTTGTAATAGCGGGAGATCTCCAGCTGTTACCTGGAGGTTAGCAAATACAAAATAGCAGAAAAACAAGCATCCAATAAATGCAGAGTATGTCTTTGTTCAATTTAGGCATATAGTTAACATACAATTATATAATCATTGTCTGTGCAATATTATGCAGGATAAATCATAAACAACTTGTAATTACAAATGTCTGAATCCCATTCAAAGAGTCAAACTTGCACCAAGGAGACGTGGCTATACTCTCAATAACGTCCAGCTAGTACCCAGAGGTTGGCAACCCTACTACCTGAGGAGGTTGGGGAAGGCTCCCACATTTCTATCATTTCATGGAATATGTAGAGCAGAATTGTGGTTTGATTTTTAAACAAAGGCAATAGGAATGTGGTAGAACAGAATTGTGCACGGCTCTTTTAATATTGGGAATAGGACCCTAGGGATAGTTTTGTGTAAATATTGTTAGCAGTGTTCTGTTGTCTTCTGCTATTCCACCCCCCACGTTGTTTACTGCATACATTATACCATTTTATTTCATTTTTCTCTAATGGGGCAATCCAGTTTTATTGCCTTGTTGATTGCATCATTATCCTGGGTTTTATTGTATTGTTTTTATAGTTCTGTAATTTACCTCCAGTTGCAACAAGAAAGGTGAAATGATAAGTGAATAAATAAAGACCAAGCAGCAAACTCTGTTACCGTCACTGCGGCATCTGAAGAGGGTGAAGGCTTTTATGGCATTGTGGGCTACTAAACTGTACAACTCCCCTCCCCCCCGAGAATGTTTAAAAAGCGATTCCAGATTCCAGAAAGGACGCACAATATTATTTCCCCCCCAAAGGCATTTGATTGATTTAAAGTTGGCCATTTTATATTATCTGCTTTACTGGGGATGAATTGTTTTATTCTGTGATTTTTGTTTTCTTTGTGGGGGAGTGCAATGAAAAGGGTTTAAACCAATTCCAACCCAACAACGTGCAGTGGGAACCAAGCTGGATTCGATACCAAGTGACCTCGGAGAAAACGGCACAGAGAGATTTTGAGTTCTCTTTCCAGGATGGGTAGTCTGTTCACTGCTACTAGTACCAACAAGAGTTGTCCAGAGGCCTGGAGAAAATGTCCTCTCCCTTTAACAGAGGTTCAGTTTGTGGAAATGGGAAACTGGAGTTTTTCATGCCATGGAGGTAAATAGCATCCCCTTAAAGTGACAGGATTTTTTTTTCACCAGACAGTTGTCAATCCAACTGATCCCTCTCCCCCCACACTCTTTCTGATTGTTAAATTATCTCTGAGCTGAAGGTAGGTATGTGATATAGATGTCTTAAAAAAAAAATCCTCTTGCTGGAGATGCAGGCAAATTTGCAGAATAATCCACTCAAGGCACTCCAAAACAACGAGAAGCTTGTTTGTCCAACGATCTATTAATTATCTTCCTAACTGGGCCAATCTATCCAGGGCATCTAGAAGGTGCTAAAGACATCAGGAAAGTAAATAAGTCATTTGCAGCCCCATTAAAGAAGGTGCTAAAACCATCACTGGGGAGAGATGAGTGGGAGGGGGGGGAGTGTTGAGATGTGGGGGAGATCTGTTTAGATAAAAGTTCAGGCACGTAAACCCCTTCAACAACAACAGCTAGTAATGGTAGCCTGCCTTAGAAAAAAATAAGCACCATGTAGAGCACTGGTTCCCAACCAGGGGTCCATGGACCCCCAGGGGTCCGCGAGAACTAAATTAAGGTCCACGAAACAAACTTATAAACCCATAATAAATTAATATTTTCAATTAAAAGTTCTCTATTATAAAAATATATATTCAAATATTATTCTAAGTTTAATGTTTAACTAACAGTTATGATTAAAGTTTATTTTCAAATTCTCTGAATTTTTATTTTGAACCTTGGGGTCCCTGCACCGAACAAAAAAGTCCTAGTGGTCCCTGGTCAAAAAAAGGTTGGGAACCACTGATGTAGAGAAATGGGTAATATGGCATGAATGTTCAGGATGGTCCAGGAGAGCTTCTTTATAAGCCATCTTTGGCAGGAAGGTGTGTGTTTTAAGAGCTGTCAAGTCGCTTCCGACTTATGATGACCCTATGAATCAATGTCCTCCAAAATGTCTTAACAGCCTTGCTCAGGTCTTGCAGAATGAGGGATGTGGCTTCCTATATAGAGTCAATCCATCTCATGTTGGGTCTTCCTCTTTTCCTGCTGCCTTCCACTTTTCCTAGCGTTATTGTCTTTTCCAGTGACTCTTGTCTTCTCATAATGTGATCAAAGTACACGATTATTGTTAATAAATCAATCAAAGGAATAGTTGTGTTCTAGATCATTTGGTGTATTGTTAGCTTGTTTGGTATTGCATTGTTTTCTAATTTTTATTTTATGTTTGCGTTTTTAATGGCATCAATTGAAAATTGGTTTCAAGAGTTAGGTTCAAATTAGTTCCATGTTTACAGATATATTTTACACATGAAGCTATCAATATTGAGCCAGACTATTGGTCCGTTTATTTCAGTATTATCTGCTCTTGATTGGAAGCAGATCTCCAGAGCCTTGGGGACAGAAGGGTCTTTCCCAGAACCCTCTACCTATGACCGTCTTAGCTAAAGATACTTTTTATTTGATTGACTTCACTTATACTCCACCTTTCTCTCCAGTGGGGGCCTGATGTGACTTCACCACCCTCTTCTCTATTTTATCATCACACTGCCAGCTTCTAGGTGGGGCCTGGAGTTCTCCCAGATTTCCAACAGATCTCTGGACAATATAGAGATCAGCTCCCCTGAAGAAGATGAAGGTAGATTCTATAGCATCACATCACCACTGACCTCCATCACGTGTCCTCCCCTAATTCCCCCCTCTCCACGTACCACCCCTAAATCTCCAGGAACTTCCTTAGCTGGGACTGGCCATTTCTAAATCTTGTGGCTTCATAATCTCCATGAGTGTATTCCTTGTTTTTTTTTTAAAATGTGCAAACTTTGGAGGAAATTACACTCCTGAGACAATAATTCTTGTCCACTGAGCACACAAAAATGGTGTTAACTGCTAGCTGTTGCCATATCTTGTGTTAATTGATAGCTTAATTGTATGAAGAGGGATAGGCTATAGCTCAGTGGCAGAAGAAGAGGAAGAAGAAGGCAAAAAAGAAGAAGAGTTAGTTTTCATATGCCGATTTTCTCTACCGAGAAAAGTTTCAAACTGACTTACAATCACCTTCCCTTCCCCTTTCCACAATAGACACCTTGCGAAGTAGGTGAGACTGAAAGAGCTCGAAGAGAACTGTGACTAGCCCAAGGTCACCCAGCAGGCTTCATGTGGAGGAGTGGGGAAACTACCCTGGTTCACCAGATTAGAGTCCACCGCTCATGAGGAATGGGGAATCAAAACCAGTTCTCCAGATTAGAGTCCACTGCTCTTAACCACCACACCATGCTGGCTCTCAGAGCATCTCAGACTCAGAGCATCTGCTTGGCATGCAGAAGATCCCAGGTTCAATCCCTGGCATCTCCAGTTAAAAGGATCAGGTAGTAGTGAAAGACCTCTTCCTCGACCCTGGAGAGTCATGGCTAGTAAGAATAGACAAGACTGACTTTGATAAACCCAGTGGTTTGAGGCAGTTTCATGAATTCAAGAACTATTCCTTTTAGCCCGTCCTGAATCTCCTGCCAGCTAATATCCTCTTTCTGTTTATATCTTGGCTTTTCTGCTCTCTGGATGATACCTGGAGCGCTCTTGGAGGAAGGAAGGCAGCATATCATTTTTAAAAAATCAATGAAGGAACAAGCCAAAATGTTATAACGGGACGCTGAGTTCCAGGGTGTTTTTGAAAAGGTGAACTCCGTGAACTCTTTCCCCGCCAGACGCTGTTTATGGTTTCATAACGCTGGTCCGGTTTGCTCCGACGTTTAATGCAGCCAACGCAATCTGGGATGCGGAGACAGAGGGTATTGCTTTGCAGCCGCGGAGCCAGACTTCTGGGCTTTCGTTTGCTCTCCTGGAGCGCCAGGAGGGCCTAGGCATTATGCTAAGTCCCTAATCCCTGATCGGCCTCCTCCTCCTCCCCCCCCCCATTAGATTGGCAAACAGCTCGAACCAGCAGGAGCCAAGATAGGCCTTGCTATATAAACTTTCCCAGCCTTGCTGCCTCCTGCCATCTCCAGCAGCCCGGGCCTTCATGATGAAGAAGCATCTCTGCCTTATCGTCGCCCTACTCTGCCCTTCGCCCGCTGTGCATGGCTACATCTGGGCATGGATGTACTCATTGCCTTATCAGAGCCCCAGTGAGGTGGCATCCTTCAAAGGTGCTGGACCATCACCAAGCCAGGACCTTAAGGTAAGGGTGCAACGCCTACCATTTTAGCCAGCGTGGTACAGTGGTTAAGAGCAGTGGTTTGGAGTGGTGGACTCTGATCTGGAGAACTGGGTTTGATTCCCCACTCCCCCACATGAGCGACGGAGGCTAATCTGGTGAACTGGAGTTGTTTCCCCACTCCTACACGTGAAGCCAGCTGGGTGACCTTGGGCAAGTCACCCTCTCTTAGCCCCACCTACCTCACAGGGTGTCTGTTGTGGGGAGGGGAAGGGAAGCTGACTGTAAGCTGGTTTGATTTTGCCTTAAGTGGTAGAGAAAGTTGGCATAGAAAAACCAACTCTTCTTCTTCTTCTCTTCGAATAGAGCTGTAGTCTTAAGAGCACCTGAAAGCACCATTGAATATAATGGAACTTACATCTTTGTAAACATGGATAGGATAGCACTATGGGTTATACTTGGGTATGTGAAAATGTAGCTTCTTATAATGAGGGGGTAGAGGGCATTAGCATGAACCACCTAGGCCCTACAGGTAGGTGTGTGAATAGAGGGGTGGGGGCTTGCTGAGGCTCATAAGGGCTCAGCCTAGGGCTGCCAACCTCCAGGTACTAGCTGGAGATCTCCTGCTATTCCAACTGATCTCCAGCCAATAGAGATCTGTTCACCTGGAGAAAATGGCTGCTTTGGTAATTGGACTCTATGGCATTGAAGTCCATCCCTTGGGACTCAGCCTGGTACCAGTGAACAAATGATATAGCAAGATAATAAACTTGTTTGAGCCACTCTGAGCCTGACCTGGTCAGGAAAGGGCAGCATGAAAATGTAATAAATACATAAATAAATTGTGCAAAGCAATAGAACTGAACACCAGTACTGGTTCTTGAATGGGCATGAGGGGTTTAAGGGAAGAGACAAAGTCGAGGATACAGCTTGCAGGGATTTGGAGAAATATAAGGTTATGACTGAAGCCCAGAAAACGAATACCCAATACCCACAGGAAGCTAGGGTTGCCAGACTCCAGGAAGGTCCTGGAGATCCCCCAGGAGGGTTTGGGGAGGGACTTCAGTGCCATAGAGTCCCATTGCCAAGGGGGCCATTTCCTCCAGGTGAACTGATCTCTATCGGCTGGAGATCAGTAGTAATAGCAGGAGATCTCCAGCTACTACCTGGAGGTTATCAAGAAAAAAATCAGCACTTAGCTCAGAGCTAAACACATATATTGTAAGGAGAGACACAAATAACTACAATGCAGTGCAAATATCTACAAGTGAACCGTCATCTAAACAGGAAACAAATACCTAACAACAGGTATGTACAAGAAATATATATATGCGCAAGAAATATATGTCCAGGTTTCCCTCAGAGCCCAAAAGATGCTTCATATGACTGGAAAGTCCTTGTAAAGGCAAGCTCTCGAAAACAAGGAAGGAACCTTCTTCATACGGTAGCTGTAATGTTTTTTCAGACGAGGAACCTGCTGGCACGAACATATTTCTTGCACTATTGTTAGGTCTTTGTTTCCTGTTTCGAAGACGGTTCACTTGTAGATATTTGCACTGCCTTGTTGTTATTTGTGTCTCTCCTTACAATATATGTGTGTTTAGATATGAGCCGAGTGCGGGTTTTGTCTTGATAACTAACTTTATCGCATTAGTGGATAGTTTGCTGCACTACCTGGAGGTTGGCAACCCTATTTCAGAGTGGGTATTTGTGGACCCTAGGGTTGCCAGGTCCCTCTTCGCCACTGGCAGGAGGTTTGGGGGGCAGAGCCTGAGGAGGGAGGGGTTTGGGGAGGGGAAGAGCTTCGATGCCATAGAGTCCAATGGCCAAAGCAGCCATTTTCTCCAAGTGAACTGATCTCAATTGGCTGGAGATCAGTTGTAATAGCAGTAGATCTCCAGCTAGCGCCCGGAGGTTGGCAACCCTAGGCCAGGGGGACCTGGCAACCCTACTGAGAGACCTTTGGGAAACCCGATGACTGCTCCCTGGAGCAGTGGAGGGATATGAATGCCATCAACCCGTTTTTATCTACAGGTGACTGCATGCAGTCCGGAGGTTCATTGCCCCCAGGGGTTCTTCTGTGACCGCCATTTTGGACTCTGCCTCATCTTCCGAGAAGAAGGGGAGTACTGCCGTCGGGACGCCCACTGTGCCAGGGGTTTGAGCTGCATGTTTGGCAAATGCCACCCAACTGTGCCAGGCGGGCAGGAAGGTAAGGCAAGGAGAGGCAAGCTGCTCTCTCTGACCTTAGGGGAAGAATTACGGGTTTCCCGTCAGGAAGTGAATCAGGACTTAATTTGAAGTAGCTGCTCCCTCCTGGAGCACGTGCAGGAAGAGAGCATGCTTCCATGCGTGCCAGGAATATGCTCTTGGCCAATGAATCATTCCAGTCTCACATGGTCTGAGATTAGAGGGTGAGGCTCATAGGCCAAAGAGCATGGCTTCCAAACAGAGATCAGCTACCTTTCTGTTCGAATGCATGTCATATGGTCCATAAATAACAACAATTGCTGCAGCACATCTGTATTCGTGCATCTTTCATCCAAATACAACTAATTAGGTGACAAATATCAGAGTTCTGAACTCTTAAAGAGCAAGGGAGGGGCCCTGGCTCAGTGGTAGAGCATCTGCTTGGCATGCAGAAGGGCCCCAGATTCAATCCCCGGCATCTCCAGTTAAAAGGACTAGGGAGGTAGGTGATGTGAAAGACCCCTGCCTGAGACCCTGGAGAGCAGCTCCTGGTCTGAGTAGACAATACTGACTTTGATGGACCAAGGGTCTGGTTTATTAGAAGGCAGCTTCATGTGTTCATGTGATGTGTTCAAATATTCCCAAAGCATCGGGTATCCTGACACTGCTATCCTAAGCATAGTTATACTCTTCTAAGCCCTTTTGACTTCAATGGATTTAGGAGGCTATAATTCTGCTTAGGATAGAAATGCAAATCTTCCTTTCTGATGAGGAAGAGTTGTCACCAGTTTCAGGGTGGGCGGATGGCATTTGTTACCTGTTCAGATATTTGGATGGGAGATACTTACACAAATTCTTAAACCTCAGCCTTACATAATATTTTAGATGCAAAGAATTTAGGGTACAGCCTGGTATGTACTACAATGATCCAGCTTTTGTGAAGCTGCTTTAAGGAGGGAGATTCTCACTTCAGTTCTTAAACGCTGAATTTGTAAGCAAAAATTTTAAGGTATTCAAACTTTTGAATCTAAGGCTGGCATTAATTTATCCTGACATTTCAGATTTTTAGAATTTGCTAGATTGCAAAGTGATGCACAAAAACATTGATTTTGGTTCTGGGTCTTGCAGGTGCCCGCTGCCACCAGGATAAAGACTGTGGTCCTGATGCCTGCTGTGCCCGCCTCCATGGGGAGATGGTTTGCAAGAAGCGGCTGCATTTAGGTGAAGGATGCTATATCCCCCAAGGAGGTATTGCATTCAGCGTGAACCAAGTGTGTCCCTGCCTAGAAGGGCTAGTTTGCAGAAGGACCCCTCCTAACCCCAAGTAAGTAACCACAGTGAATAATTCCAGATGGGTAAGCTTGTTAGTCTGTAACAGGGATCTAGTGAGCACCTTAAAGACTAACAACATTTTATTCCAGCATTTGTGAGTCAGAGCTCACTTCATCAGATACACTGGAGTGTACATAAATAGCAGTTATTGATACTTAGAGTTATACTCATCCACTCGAATTCACCTGATGAAGTGAGCTCTGATTCACAAAACATTTTTATGTGGAATAATTTTTGTTAAGTCTTTAAGTTGCATAGGGGACTCCTGATTTATTTTACCACCTTGAATAGGAGATGGCAAAGAGGAGAACAGCAGCATTACCCCCAGGACAGCCTTTCTCCATCAGTGGGGCTGCCACATTTTCAGGTGAGGTTTTAAAGGAATGAATGGAATAGCTAGGGTTACCTCACTTATTTTATTTATTTACAAAAATTTATCCCCTGTCTTTTCCTCCTGGGGGAAAAAAAAAGATCCCAAGGTAGCTTACCAGCTACCAGAGAGCCAGCGTGGTGTAGTGGTTAAAAGTGGTCGACTCTAATCTGGAGAACCGGGTTTGATTCCCCACTCCTCCACATGAAGCCTGCAGGGTGACCTTGGGCTAGTCACAGTTCTCTTCGAATTCTCTCAGTCCCACTTACCTCACAAGGTGTCTGTTATGGGGAGGGGAAGGGAAGGTGATTGTAAGCTGCTTTGAGACTCCTTAAGGTAGAGAAAAATGGGGTGTAAAAAACAACTATTCTTCTCCTTACAAAATATATTGGAATTTTTGAAATGTAAAACACATTTAAAATTAATAGAAAACAACGATGCGTATAAACTATCATCTGAACCCAGTTGCTGAGAAATGTGTCTGCTCAACATTAAGGTGTCTACATATTGTAAGTGTGTGAAGTGCCGTAAAGTCGCAGCCAACTTATGGCGACCCCTTTTGGGGTTTTCATGGCAAGAGATGAACAGAGCTGGTTTGCCAGTGCCTTCCTCTGCACAGCAACTCTGGTATTCCTTGGTGGTCTCCCATCCAAATACTAACCAGGGCTGACCCTGCTTAGCTTCTGAGATCTGATGTGATCAGGCTAGCCTGGGCCATCCAGGTCAGGGCGTCTATGTATTACTGGCTGAAATACAGTAAAATTCCAAACCTTTTGTCTACTTGTAATAAACGCGCTCCTGAAGTTACCTCTGTCTTCCTTTAAGCACCAGGCCCTGCTTATAAGGAGGGTATTTTTTTTTCAAGATAACTTAAGCATGGTAAAGGTGAAAGGAGGAGGGGAAAGTGGCGCTAGCCAAGGAGAATAAGTCAGCCGGGCCGCCTTTGGAGCAAAATTATATTTGTGTGGCATCGGCCTCCACTTCCCCCTTTTAAAAACCAGATGGCACCGTAGCCTTTTAAAAACCGCTCTCATTCTTTAAATGCAAGCTGTAACACCCCAAATTAAAGAAGCCTAGATTTTGAAAAAATTAGGTGGGGCTGTCAGGTGGGATAGGGGAGGGGCCTTCAGATCTGGACTAATTGGCTGGAGGGGCTGTGGCTCAGTGGTAGAGCCTCTGCTTGGCATGTAGAAGGTCCCAGGTTCAATCCCCAGCATCTCCAGTTAAAGGGACTAGGCAAGGAGGTGATGTGAAAGACCCCTGCCTGAGACCCTGGAGAGCTGCTGCCGGTCTGAGTAGACAATAATGACTTGGCTGGACCAAGGGTCTAATTCAGTATAAGCAGCTTCATGCGTTCATGTGATAATCTGTGGTTTATCTAGTAGCCTGCCCTGACTACAGCCCTCTCTCCATGGGCCAATTCACACATTAAAAAGTTCTTGTGTCCCCCCCCCCCCCCAGCACCTCTGGCCCACCAATGTTTTCTAGGAGTTTGGTTTTACAGCCCCTCTTGCCACATGGTCCTGATCCAAATCAGTCCCACACATGCCTGGGAATTAAGTTCTGAGCATAGAACTACCGGAGAATGTCTGATCGACATTCAGTACAAGGGGGACGCTACAACATGTGAACCTTATAAGTAAGGTTGCCAACTCCGTGTTGGGAAATACCTGGAGATTTTGGGAGTGGAGCCTGAGGAAGGTGGGGTTTGGAGAGGGGATGGACCTCAGTGCCATAGATTCCACCTTCCAAAACAGCCATTTTCTCTAGGGGAGCTGATCTCTGTCACCAGTTGTAATAGCCACCACCTAGAGGTTGGCTATCCTACTTATATGTAAAGCTGTAGAATGTAGTACAAGGTTTAAGGTGTGCTCTACTGACTGGGTAGGGTTTATCATGAGCCAGAGCTGTGCCCTGGGACCCATTTACAATGGAGTTACAGCCATCGTCAACATCTTCTATCATCTGTTCTTGTCTTCTTTTGCTGCCTGTCAAAGAGTCTTTGTGTGATACAAAATATCAGCCTAACCAATTGTTTCTCTCTGTTTCCTCCAGGATACCATCTGAGTACTGGCCAGATAAAGGCGACTGGCGATGCCAGAAAAAATAAGAAAGACGCTACACAAAAAAACCCAGTGTTTTTAAATAACAGTATTTAATCCATGTAAATATCACTGTATATAGAGTTGTTCTGCCCTTTGTCTCTCAGACTGGACATCTGCAAATAAACAAGACATAAAACCTACTACTCATGATGCCATCCTTTAAAAGAACAAATCAATAGGGTTGCCAGGTCCCTCTTCGCCACCAGCGGGAGGTTTTTTTGGGTGGAGCCTGAGGAGGGTGGGGTTTGGAGAGGGGAGGGTCTTCCATGTAATAGCAGGAGATCTCCAGCTAGTACCTGGAGGTTGGCAACCCTAGTCAAGGTTGAGGTGGTTCTTGGCCCACAAAGGGGGCTTGAGGGTTAGGGAGATACCCCCGGTGCTGCAGTAAAATAACATATGAAAGGATTTTGCCTGGTTTCGCCCTTAGCGACTTCACCACCACCATAGACTTTCTTTCCCTTAGAGTAGGGTTGACAGCTCGAGCTTGAGAAATACCTGGAGATTTTGGGTGGATCCTGAGGAGGGCAGGGTTTTGGGAGGGGAGGGGCTTCAATGGGGTATAATGCCACAGAGTCCACCTTCCAAAGCGGCCATTTCTTCCAGGTGAACTGATCTCTGTCACCTGGAGACCAGTTGTAATAGCAGGAGATCTCCAGCCACCACCTGGAGGTTGGCAGCCTTACCTCAGAGACTCATTAAAATCTGAGCCAGGATATTTTCCTGAAATACAGTCAGTTCTTATTCAGGGCAAACTTTTAAGCAATTGTTAAATTTGATTTGGTTAGACAAGGCTTTATGGAATGGGCCTATTGCCATCCAGGATTTAATGTGTTCTTGTTTTGCGTGGGTGCCTGTCCCAAGATTTTGGGTTGAATTGGATGCTAAAATTAAAACATAAAATAAATGACAGCTACATGTACTTCCTGGAGAGAGAATTTCTTCACAAAGCGCTTTGGTGCAGCAGAATGAAACTGCTTTCCAAATGCAAACAAGCACATTTTTGCAGTTCAAAAATAGTGTGGGCGTTATTTTCAACCAGCCAAAAACCTCAAGCAAGTTTTGAAAGGTGGAGGTATTGCTCAATAGTAGAGCGATGGACTGCTAATTAAGAGATCTGCGATGAAAATCTAAATATTCCTTCTTTGCTATTCAGTTCGAGATACTTAATTTCCCAGCTAAAGTGAAGGAAATGAATTTTCTGGCTGCAGATGAAAAGTCAGGTTTTCATGGGGGGGAAACATAAATATTTCTCCAAACGAAACACTTTCAGAGATATCTCGGCGAATTTGTGCAGGACGGGACTCACTTTAGACACAATATGAAACCACCATTTGGCTAGTTTCTGCAACTAGTAAGGCCTGGCTTGTAGACGAGCATTCAAATCCTGGCTTGTCTCAACAAACGCTTTCTTTGCCTTTCCTTTATCTCCCCTGTAGAGTCTAGAAACCTAGCCGGTATCTTAGCTTGCATTGTGGTAAGGACAGGACTCAAGGGCCAAGCCAGGATGAAGTCAATGTCTGCAATTCATATGTTATACAAGCCCAACATTAAAACTACCATATCTGTGGTTAATAAACCAGCTTCAGACCATCATTTCAGACCCTTGTTTGAGATATCCTAACTAACCACAGTTAGCGAAGTGGCCCGCATTCAGACACTGACCATAGTTAAATTCAGGGGTCTCCAAAACTTTTCTTGGCACCCACCAAGTGTGCTTAGAAAGTGGGTGGGGCCAGTTGGGGCACTTGCCCAGCAGGTCTTCTGATTGACCACTGAAAAATACTGTTTCTGTGGTAGCTGTTTTATTCTCTCACTACTTTTTTTACCAGTG
Organism: Euleptes europaea; assembly: GCF_029931775.1. NCBI lineage: Eukaryota > Metazoa > Chordata > Lepidosauria > Squamata > Sphaerodactylidae > Euleptes > Euleptes europaea. The sequence goes on along the minus strand of NC_079329.1, from coordinate 22,245,874 downwards.
TGTTTTTAAATTACCCCTTTTTTCTCCTGCACTTGGGCTTCCTCTAAGTATGCGGCTGCGCCTCCTGTAGCAGCCTTTTTGTGGTTGACTCCACCTCCTGGGACCATTTTGTTAGGGTTGTCAACCGCCAGGTACTAATGAAAAAAGCAGCACGAGGCTCAAATATGCAAATGAAAAAGCAAGATTAACTATTGGAGTAATGATTGTATTTTCTCAAGCAATTAGCAAATGCAACTCCAAAGGGAAACAAACTATATATACTGGCGTGTTGCTGGACACACCTGCCAGAAAAAAACAAAGCTGCCATGCAGGGCTTAAGGCAATAAATGCTAACTTGAAACAATTAACTGATAACCGCCAGGTACTAGCTGGAGATCTCCTGCTATTACAACTGATCTCCAGCTGATAGAGATCAGTTCCCCTGGAGAAAAGGGCCGCTTTGCAATTGGACTCTATGGCATTGAAGTCCCGCCCCTCCCCAAACCCCGCCCTCCTCAGGCTCCACCCCCAAAACATCCCGCCAGTGGCGAAGAAGGACCTGGCAACCCTACATGGTTCTGCCCACCACAGTACGACAGAATTCCAAAGATGCCCATAGGCTCCCAAAAGGATGGGGGCTCCCGAAAACCGTGGCTTCACATGATATTTGAACTCAACCCACATATAGAAATAATTTCTTTTTCTGCCCAACAGTAACCTGTTAAATGTGCAGAGTGGAATGAATGATAGAATTTTGTTTAAATGGCACTCCTAGGGGAGAAAGATACATCTGGAACTTTCAATCTTTTTTTTGGCTGTGTAAATTCTTATTGGAAGTGGCTGGCACATGGGTTTCCTGCATTTTGCTGAGCTGCACCTTTATGATCAATTTCATTTCAGTCCCTTTAGAACAACAAGGGTCTTGGGGGCACCTGAAAGACGAAGGCAGATTTCACAACATGCCACATTTCACCCACTGTTGGGGTGTGCATGTGAAAACCGGGCTGTTTTTAAATGTGTTTATTCTGCATTTATAAATTGATTGCAGCCGTGCAGCAAGACTGATTACAATTGTATGCGTGTGCTTTACAATGCAAGGGTGATTTCAGTCTGACAGATTTATTGTGACTGAAGCTTTAGCAGTTCAATCCCATGTAGAGTAATTCCAGTCTAAGCCCCTTGAAATCAATGGGCATAAACTGGAGTAACTCGGCATAGGCTTGCACTGTCGGTATCTACAGCCCTCTGAGCATTGTAGCCTCAGGACTGCAGAGGGGTAGCCATTAGGGTTGCCAACCTCCAGGTGGAGCTTGGAGATCTCCTGCTATTACAATTTCTCTCCAGGCAATAGAGATCAGTCCCTCTGGAGAAACTGGCTGCTTTGGAGGGCGGGCTCTATGGCATTATACCTCACTGAAGCCCCTCCCATCCCCAAACCCCACCCTCCCTAGGCTCCACCCCCAAAATCCCCAGGTATTTCCCAGCCTGGAGCTGGCAACCCTCGGCCCCAAAGATAAGCCATGGGTGGGTCGGAAGGTTGGCAGAACAACAACTCCATCTCGCCGGCCCTGCAGGAAGTCCCACGGGGCCCTGGCCTCACTTGACAGACAGTTCCACCAGGCTGGAGCCAAAGCCAAAAAGGCTCTGGCCCTAATTGAGGACAGCTGGATTTCTCTCGGGCTGATCACTAATAAGTTGGTATTTGATGAGCGTAGCACTCTTTGAGGAGTGTACCAAGAGAGGCGGTCTCATAGGTATGATAGCCCCAGACCATTTTGGGCTTTAAAGGTTAATATCAGCATAGGGTTGCCAGGTCCCTCTTCGCCACCGGCGGGAGGTTTTTGGGGTGGAGCCTGAGGAGGGTGGCGTTTGGGGAGGGGAGGGACTTATGTTGTGCCCATGGAAAACCCCCAGCATTCATACATACACGTGTATGAATAAGCACGCACCGCCCCCCATTCATCACAGTGCCTGCAAGCAGAAACACACAGACGCACACACATATCACCCAATTAAACAGATCCTGCTCAAGGACAGGGGAACTCCTTCCCTCCATTCTCGTTCACGCATACAAAGAACTCACTGAACTTGCATTGTTCTCCGATATAGCGAAACGCCGGCTAGACGCACTTGCGCATAAGAAGCTACTGAATTTGTATCGTAATGAATGTATCTTTATGTACGCTGTAGTTTATCCAACCTCCTCCTTATTGTCTTGATTGGACTTATTACAGATAATTGGATCACAACACGTCAGTGCCATAGAGACCAAGTGCCAAAGCGGCCATTTTCTCCAGGTGAACTGATCTCTATTGGCTGGAGACCAGTTGTAACAGCAGGAGATCTCCAGCTAGTTCCTGGAGGTCGGCAACCCTATACCAGGACCTTAAATTCAGCCTCACAGGCCAGATGTTTAGAAACAGGTAAACCTCCAGGTCTGAAAACTAGTTGGGAGAAAAGTAATCAAATCAAATCTTCAGGATTCTCCTACGTTTCATGGTAGGGAGGCCTTCTAAAATCTCAGTCACTAGGGGCAAGGCACTTGAGATTTTATTTTGCCCATCTGAGGCATGCGCAGTGAGCATCGCGACGAGTTCCAGAGCGTAGTCCCGATGGAAGATGCTGAGACCATTTCTTAAAATGGAACACGTTCAAGGTATCATATAATCTTCTATCGCATCTTGAACATGCTCCGTTTCCTCTTCTGTTAGGGCCAAATTCTGTTGACTGTAAGTAAATGAATAGGAAAGGAAGGGTAAGAATGGTTAGTGCAAGTTTTTGTTTGGTCACCACTCCGCACAGAATGGCGGGTGGGGGGGGGGCACAAAAGCTATCACGTCACCAAGGAGAGGAAATTTTACACGCTTCCTGCCTTGCAAGAACAAATACCGCCACAAAAACCATATTATGTTATTTCCTTGTTTCCTTCCTGAAAGAACAAGAACAAATATGCATTTTAGGCTTGACAATTTTTTCAGCACTCTTTTAATAAAATTAAGCGTTCAGCCCAAAACTGGAGGGGGAGATATATACATATTTCCACATACCATTTTGCCCACAAAATTATTGACACACAGTTTATGTTATAAAGAAATGTAGAAGTCAAAAGTACAGTTCTGATAGCCTTTTCACAAACTTCTCAAAATATCTCCAAAGATTTCTGTGGCGTTCTAATACAGTCTCTGTTTCAAAAACAGTCTTTTTTAAAAGACGAATTTCATGCACACCACTGAAAGATAGGCAAATTTCAATTTTACAAGGCCCAGCAGTTTACACACAGCTGAAGAGTCAATGAAGTTATTCTTCAAAACAAGGTTGTAATCAAAATGGAGAATATACTGGCACATACTAGAGATCAGTGGGGATACTTTGCTTTGGGGTTAAGAATATTAATATTGCTATTCACAACATCATTTATAGCCTACCTTTCTTATTGAAAGTCAAAGTGGATTACAAAATATGACAAACCATTCAGACAGTAAAGACTAAAATAAACAATGCAGCAGGACTTGAATTACAGAACTGGAGAGGGGACATATTTTGGACAACAACAACCATTGTACTATACTGTCTGTCTACCTAATGTTTTTATTCCAGCTGTCCTCCAAGATCACTGTAGTATATATGTGGCTTGCCCCTCTTCTATTTTTCCTGTATTATAACAGCAACAACCCTGTGAGGTATGATAAGATGACAGAAAGTGACTAGCCCCAAAGCATCCAGTGAATATTTGTTAAAAAATATTTCATTGAAAATGTATATATTACATAAAATCAAAACACATATACTAACTCATACATACAGCATATTCAGACTTCGAAGGGCATATGTATTTATTTAAAGTACACTTTTCCCACTGATGAGACTCCAGGCAGATTACAAAACAGAAAAACAGTGCAATAAAAACACTACAACAAACAAAGCAATGCAAGTTATTGCATCCACATGAGGATTATGTTGTTGCACAGAAAAACGAAATATATTTACTGTGGCATCAGCTGTTACTTGGGCCAGACTCAGTTTTATTTATTTATTTAATTTATACCCTGCCTTTCTCCTCACTGGGGGCATCGTTCTCTTCTCCTCAATGTTATCCTCACAACAATCCTGTGGGGTAGGCTGGGCTAAGATTGTGTGACTGGCCCAAGGTCACCCAATGGGTTTCTATGGCAGAGTGGGGATGCCAAATCCTAGTCTGACACTCTACCTTTATGACAAGTCCCTGTGAAAACTTCTTTACCAATAATCATCATTCCTGAATAAAGATTGCTATTAATCCAACAATGAAATTCTTCTGGATTTACTTGTTCAGTATTTATCTGACGGAAAACGTTTCAAAACGTTATAAAAAATACTGTTCGCACTTTCTGTGTATTCCCAGCGATGTATTAAGAGTTTGAAAACGTTATAAGAAAGACTGTTCGCACTTTCTATGTATTCCCAGCGATGTATCGAGTTTGAAAACGTTATAAAAAATACTGTTTGCACTTTCTGTGTATTCCCAACGATGTATCAAGAGTTTGAAAACGTTATAAGAAAGACTGTTCGCACTTTCTATGTATTCCCAGCGATGTATTAAGAGTTTGAAAACGTTATAAGAAAGACTGTTCGCACTTTCTATGTATTCCCAGCGATGTATTAAGAGTTTGAAAAAGTTATAAGAAAGACTGTTCGCACTTTCTATGTATTCCCAGCGATGTATTAAGAGTTTGAAAACGTTATAAGAAAGACTGTTCGCACTTTCTATGTATTCCCAGCGATGTATTAAGAGTTTGAAAACGTTATAAAAAATACTGTTCGCACTTTCTGTGTATTCCCAGCGATGTATTAAGAGTTTGAAAACGTTATAAGAAAGACTATTCGCACTTTCTATGTATTCCCAGCGATGTATTAAGAGTTTGAAAACGTTATAAAAAATACTGTTCGCACTTTCTGTGTATTCCCAGCAATGTATTAAGAGTTTGAAAACGTTATAAGAAAGACTGTTCGCACTTTGTTTGGCCCCTTTAGCTGTGAAGACGCCTTCCAACCATTTATAAGCTGTGGTATCCAACCTCATCGAACCTAAATCCGGCCCTGGGCGGAGAGAGGGATTCCCCGCTCTGGGCTGCTGGGGCATCCACCAGGACCAAAAGCCTCTCCTACCTGGGAAACCCCTCCACCGGCTGATTGGGTGGGCGGGGCTTGGAGTGTGACGCGTCCCCCGCGGAGGTGATAAAGAGGGCTGGGAAGCGCGCCGCCGGAGCAAGCGGGCGAGTCTCGGGATGGGGCAGGTCTTGGCCAAGCTCTTGGGCATCTTCGGAAGCCGAGGTAGGCGCCTCCCTCCGCCGCCCCCTGCCTTGCTCCTCCACCCCGTCCTGCCATATCTCCCCCCCCCCCCAGCTCTTGGGCTCTTTCTCTTTGCAGCTCCTGCATTTTTATTGTGTGCCTCTTTCTTTCTGGGGTCGTTTTCCGGCGTCGGGTCTTGTTTTGCCTTGGCGTTGCTCCTTGGCCGTTGACGCCTGGGAGGGTTTGCCTTGGATTTGCCCCTCTCTAGATGCACATTTCCCCCATCTAAACAATGAAAACTCAACCATAAGTTGAGTTTTGAGAATCCAGATGGGGGAAACGTGCTTCTAGAGAGCAGCAAATCCAAAGCAAAACCTCCCCTGCGTAAATGGTCCTTGGCCACTTATGCCTGGGAGGTTTTGCTTTGGATTTGCTTCTCTCTAGATGCGCGTTTCCCCCATCCGAATTCTCAAAACTCTGCCTGGGGGCTTATGGTTGAGTTTTCATTGTTTAGATGGGGGAAATGTGCATCTAGAGAGGGGCAAATCCAAGGCAAAACCTCCCATGCCTAAATGGTCCTTGTCTCCCTTTCTACTCCCACTTATGCCTGGGAGGTTTTGCTTTGGATTTACTTCTCTCTAGATGCGCGTTTCCCCCATCCGAATTCTCAAAACTCTGCATGAAGGCTTATGGTTGAGTTTTGATTGTTTAGATGGGGAAAATGTGCATCTAGAGAGGGGCAAATCCAAGGCAAAACCTCCCATGCCTAAATGGTCCTTGTCTCCCTTTCTACTTCGACTTGGCACGGTTCCCCCCCCCCTTTCAGGTTTGGATTCGTTTTCCCGTTGACTTCCGTTTTCTATTTCTGTCCGCTTTTCTTGTTTCTCTTTTTGTCCCACCCACCCACACAAACACACACTTTTGTTTTGGTGTGTCCTGACTTGTTGCTTCGTCCCCTTTGGAAGAGTTCTTTTAACTTCTCCCCTTCAGTGATGTACGCACGCGCACCCTTTTTTCCTTCACCCCCCCTCGTTTCCCCCTTATTTTTGCTTTATGCACTACAGCAGCAGCCCAAGCTCCTCTTGCAACTCTCCAGGATTCTTCGGGTGGGGGGGGATTTCCTTTTCTTTTGTCTCTTATGCATGGGAGGTTTTGCCTTGGATTTGCCCCTCTCTAGATGCACATTTTCCCCATCCAAATTTTCAGAACTCAAAAATAACCCCCCATGCAGAGTTTTGAGAATTCGGATGGGGAAAATGTGCATCTAGAGAGCAGCAAATCTAAGGCAAAACCTCCCATGCATGTGTCTTTTCTCACTTTGCATTCCTTTCTTTGGAGATTTCCTTTCCCAAGTATGCATTTTTTATTGGGAGATTTTCCTCCTCCCTTTCACTCCTCATTTCCCCTTCTTTTTTCCCTTTCAGGGAACTCAGTGCCATATGGGAGGGTGATATGGAGGGGGGAAGGGTGCTGACCTTTCCAGCACTCCAGAGAAGGAAAAGCTTTTTGGGCGGGCGTGGGTGTTTCAGGCAGCTTGCGGGTGTGAATGTGCTTCTCTGGGATGTGTGGATTGTGAGTCTGGGGAGGGCTGCTGTGGGGGGGCTCGCTGCTTTGTTTACGCATGAGAGATGTGGAATGAAAGTGGGGGGGCACTTTTTCTGTTTGCTGCACTTCGTATCCAAGTTGCACTTTTGCAAAGTGGTTTGGCTTGTTTAGAAACTTACTCGTTGGGAGTGGAAGGTAGGTCTCTTCTGATTCTGTCCACTGCACAGTAGTACATCTATAGCCAGCATGGTGTAGTGGTTAAGAGCGGTGGTTTGGAGCGGTGGACTCTGATCTGGAGAACCAGGTTTGACTCCCCACTCCTCCACATGAGCGGTGGAGGCTAATCTGGTGAACTGGATTTGTTTCCCCACTCCTGCACATGAATCCAGCTGGCCGACCTTGGCCTAGTCACAGCTCTCTTTGAGCTCTCTCAGCCCCACCTACCTCACAGGGTGTGGGGAGGGGAAGGGAGGGTCATTATAAGCCGGTTTGCTTCTGGTAGAGAAAGTCAGCATATAAAAACCAACTCTTCTTCTTCATCTTTAGGGCAGTGTTGAGGTTTCCCAGAAGTTTATGTATTATTATTCTATCCCGCTCTCCCTGACAAAGCTGGCCTCAGAGCGGTGAACAACACATAACATATCAACACATTAAATAATAAATACATTAAAAACCATTTGTATTATGTTCATATAAAGCCAGTAAAACCAAAAAGCATATATTGGTACATAAGTACCTACATGGCACACCTAGCAGGGTCTTCAGCGCACAGGGCCAGTGAGGGCTAGTCAACAAGGGTAGGTCCCCGCTTCTAGTAATCAAGCTAGTCGAGATGTTAAAAGCAAGGGGATGGGGGAAGGACAGGGAGGGCAGCACTTATTGGAAAGCCATAGCTGTCCTCAACTGTAAGCCCGGCGGAATAGTTCCGTCTTACAGGCGAACTCTTTTAAGTTGTTGGTTGGAGTAGGGTTCATTTGGGACTGTCTAGCAAGAACAAAAGGCAGAATCGGAGGGCAGAATGGGGTGTGCCTGTGGTGGGGTGGGGGTCCGCAACAGGAGACGGTTTTGTTGTGAGGGCAGGGAACAAAAGCCAATTTTTTGGGGGGGGGGAGAGAGCAGGGATTGTCTTGAGAGATTGAAATCTTAGCAGGAGGGGGTCGGAATGGGTGAGTTTCTAGGTCTCCTGGGCGCAGCCTGCCGTTGGAGCAAACAGCTGTGGTCTAGACAAAGGAATTTTAGACTTTGGGGCATCTTCGGCTGGTGTGTTTTGGTCTGAAAAGAAGTCCCAATAAGTATGGGGGGAGGGGTGCAGAGGTTTGGGGAGGACTGCGGAGGCTGCCATAGGGGGTTAGATAAGTGTCCCACAAAGTATTTTCCATGGCTTGTTTAGTCTTTGCTCATTTCCTGCACGAAACAATTAAGGCTGGAGGCCTTCAAATTCCTCAAGACTTTGGGTGAAAGGATGAAGCTGAAAACACCTCTCTGCGTGTTGTATGTGATACTCAGTTATACAATTGCTTTCAAATATACACACATATAATAAACATACCCAAATATACACTTACACACACATGCAACAAAAACATACACACACATCCAACAAAAACATATATGTGTTGGGAAATCTTTTCCCAAGTAGGCACTTTTTCACAAGTAGCGCAAACATGCCTATATGTATTTACTTAAAAAAAAAATATTTATTTCATTTCTACCCTGCCTTTTTCCTAATGGGGACCCAAAGCAGCTTACATTATTCTCCTTTCCTCCATTTTATCCTCACAACAGCCCTGCAAAATGGGCTGGTCCCACTCTCAGCCTAACCTAAGGTCACCCCACAAGCTTTCATGGAAGAATGGAGATTCAAACCTGGGTCTCCAAGATCCTAATCTGACACTCTAACCACTGTACCATGCTAGGTATAGTTCTATTCCTGCCTTTCTCCCAAGCTTCCCAGACACTTACGGGAATATACAGAAAAATACACATACAGGCACATTTTATGCCATGTGTTCTCAATCCTACATCCATGTGTGTGTAAGCACTCTAACACAGTTGTGTCCATTCATGCCTTTAACACACATTTATCCTGATTCCATGAGGGCAGCTTGTGTGTGAAGTTTTTCTTCACACAATGCATAGTTAAATAGTGGAACTCCCTGCTCCTGGATGATGGCTGCCAACTTGGAAGGCTTTAAGAGGGGAGTGGACATGGTCATGGAGGAGAGGGGTATTCATGGCTACTAGTAAAAATGGATACTAGTCATGATGCATACCGATTCATTCTCTCCAGGATCAGAGGAGCATGCCTATTATATTAGGTGCTGTGGAACACAGGCAAGATAATGCTGCCGCAGTGGTCTTGTTTGTGGGCTTCCTAGAGGCACCTGATTGGCCACTGTGTGAACAGACTGCTGGACTTGATGGGCCTTGGTGTGGTCCAGCATGGCTTTTCTTACCTTCCTTCCTTCCTTCCTTTTCTCTTCAATATCAGAGGAGCATACCTAGTCTATTAGGTGCCTAGGAACACAGGCAGGATGGTGCTGCCGCAGTCTTGTTTGGGGGCTTCCTAGAGGCACCTGGTTGGCCACTGTGTGAACAGACTGCTGGGCTTGATGGGCCTTGGTCTGATCCAGCATGGCCTTTCTTATGTTCTTAAGTTTGTACAGAGAAAGGTGGGTCTGCTGTACTGGTTTCACAAAAGCTTAATGCGTGCGAAGGAAAGGAGAGGGGAAAGACAATATCCAGCATTGGGAGAATGGGTGTGTATAACTCTTGTTGCCTGATAGGAGTTCCCATGTGTCCTGAGTCATTGTTTATGAGACCGTGTTTTAGCATATGGAGGCCTGCTTCTGCTGTGGCCACTGTTCTGACTCAGTACATTGTACTTGCACAAGTTGCGGTTTGAGCTGATCCATTGTGGTCTTGCCAGCAAGTATTTACTCATGAATTAGCGAGTCGACACCTTTGACAAGGGCTCAAACTCCTGCACTTGCTTTAAAAAAAATCCCTAGGCATGCACAAATTAATAGACGATCTTTCATAAACCAATATTTCTTCCCAAAAAACCCTTATCAGGAGCAGTGTGGAGTCTTTCTCTTCCTGCGCACGTATGCATACACTTCTAACGTTTGGAACTTGAGTGCGGCGAATGTAGCCAATTGTGTGAAGCAGGCTGTGAGATTTGTTTCTGGCATCTGGAAGAAAAAGATCTGCTATTATGTTTTCTTTATGTTTTAAGTAAAACTTCCTTCCTCACAAACTGATATAAAAAAAAACTTAACATGCCAAGCTGGTTTTTTTGGTACAGAGGGAACTTTTTTTTTTTTAAGGTTCTTTGCACCCCAAAAAAATTCTTACTGCCTAGTCTGACCGCTTCGCCACAGAATAAGAGCATTGTGACATTCGTCCTTCAATGTAAAACAGGCTTTTCCTGAAACTTTGCAGGAACTCAAGTTTCAGTTCTTTTAAAATTTGTTCGTAGGAATCTCAGCCTTCAACCTCTGCCACAGCGTGTTTGTTTTGCAAATTCCTCTATGGGCTCCGTTTACAGTGGCCAGAGCTGCCATGCGAGGAAAATGAAATTCTGTTTTTAACTGTTTTTTGCTGACAGATAGAAAGGCAGTATATGGCTTGCACCAAGTTTTCTCTATTGCCGTGCCTATATTAGTTAAAGTGGGTGGAACAAAATAATGCGACTCTATATTTGCAGAGCATTTTTGGCTCAAAAAACTTGCACATATTATCACAGTAATCCTTCACAACAGCCCTATAAGGTAGGCCAGTATCATTCCTGTATTGCAGATAAGTAAACGTGGGCTTCTTCCTCATGGAGATTCCCCCCCCCCCCTGCAAGGCCAGCAGGAAGCCCCTGGAGAATTTGGGAGCATCCAGATGACATCATGCCCCATCTGGCCTGACTTGCCTGCCTCCCTTTGAGCTGGCTCAAAGGGGAAGCTGTGGGGTGGCTGGAGGGAGGGTGTCCATCTGGATCTTCCGCCCACATTTCTTCCCCCTTTCTTTTGGCCCTTTAAAGAACTTTTTTCCTTTCCCAGTTAAGCGGAGTGGCTTGGCCAGGGAAACGAAAGGGGGGGCTTCCAGGCCACAGGGGGAGGATCAGGGTGGGATGGTGGCAGAAGTGACCACAACCGGGATGGGTGTGTGTGGACACTGCCCTTACTCTGCTTGCTGCCATGTTGGGAGCATATTTTTCCACTCTGAGTGAAAACAGTAAATGGGTGGCTGAGATGAGATTTGAACTGGCAACCTCTTTTTAGTAAAGGACTAAGTAAAGTGGGAGGGACTGTGGCTCAGTGGTAGAGCCTCTGCTTGGCATGCAGAAGGTCCCAGGTTCACTGAAGAGATAAATGCCCACTTTTAGTAATTGTGGATTGAGGACTTTATCACATCAGGATTTGAACATATGGCATACAGACGGCAATTGCGTATGGACTTATTTTTAGGTATTTGGAAATCTTCTATAGAAAATTATGTGTAGGCTAGCCGCCATGGTTTCGTATTTTTATCTATTCTATGTGAGATGCGTATGTAGAATAATTAAAAAAAAAAAAAAGATTGGAACCAGCAACTTGCCTAGTGCATTTTTTAAAGATACTCATAACTGGTAAAGGATGGTGAAGTTGTTAAGAGCAGTGGACTCTAATCTGGAGAACCAGGTTTGATTTCCCCACTCCTCCATATGAGCAGTTGATGCTAATCTGGTGAACCGGGTTGGTTTCCCCACTCCTACACATGAAGCCTGCTGGGTGACCTTGGGCTAGTCACAGCTCTTAGAGCTCTCTCAGCCTCACCTACCTCACAGGGTGTCTGTTGTGGGGAGGGGAAGGGAAGGGGATTGTAAGCCGGTTTGATTCTTCCTTAAGTGATAGAGAAAGTCGGCGTATAAAAAACTAACTCTTCTTTTTCTTTAATTCCATTTTTCCTCCAAGGGTCTCAAGGCTGAGGGCATGATTCAGCTGATCAGAACTTGGCTAGAAAGCCCTATGGTGTTGACTGGGCACAAGACAGCTTCATGTATTCCTATAGGTCAAACAAGGTCCATGACCAATTTTTCAAGGTTGAAACTGATGCAGCGGTAAATTCGAACAGCAACTCCATAGCTGAGTAAATATCAGAGTGGCTCTTTTTGATCAGTTGTTTGGGACTGATTTATGATGATGTGCATAATCCCATTTACCAAAGAGAACACAGATGAACTGTTGGTGACTCCTATATAGTGATGCAACGGGGTAGATTCAAGGGATTTTGGCCTCCCTGAGCAAGATTAGCGCATCAGATTATATTGGGTGGTGTAAATTTATTGGTGGAGAAGGACATAGTTACTCCTGCTGTTTCTACATTCTTGATGGGAGGGACACCCCAGTAAGCCCCCTAATCAGCCAAAGCAGAGGGAAGAAAGCTGCATGCAATTGTCTGGAGTTATTCGAGACCTCCATGGAATAGTTGGCAAACAGCTGGATGCTTGGGTGGGTTGTCTGGGTTGAGCAATTATCCCTGCCTCACAGCTTGAGTTTCTTCATGTGCAATAAAAGTTCACTGTATGAATGGGTTGTAAAGATCTCTTAACAATTGGTTGGATCCAGCCAGCTTTTTCGTTGAGACTTACCAAATCTCCTTCCATCTACAGCCTCCCGTCCTGTATGGCTCTTGGCCATGCAGATCCCAGGATCCCCAGCATAGCCTTTTTGGGTAGTCAAAGGGGACCCTTCTTCCATTTTTTTGCCAGCAGAAAAGCTGGTTGGATCCATCCTTGTATCTTTCCTGGACAGTCGGTAACTAATTCCAGATCTTTTCATTTTTGTCCCCCTTCAGAGCACAAGGTAATCATTATTGGTTTGGACAATGCTGGAAAAACTACCATCCTCTACCAGTTGTAAGTATCTTTCTCTCTCCCTCCACCCCCTGGTCAATTCATTACTCTTCAACCTGCCAGGCAGAGGAGGGGTTTAATTTGAGGACGAAGTGCTAGAATGTTTTTGATAGTCCTGGCTGTACCATAACTTCCGAGTAATACAGGTGATTCAGGGCATATGCAGAGTGCCTTTCTCATGTCATTGAAAGAATTCTCAACAGCCCCAACTTGGGCTGGGATGCAGAGAACTTTTGAGCTGTCTCCTCCTACTCCTCTAAGCAAAGTATGAAGGCTTCCTCCAACCTTAATGACTGTTTCTTCAACAGAAGAACCACTGAAGTTGGAGGAACTGCCTCCAGCCTGACTTAGGAGACTGCGTGGTGTAGTGGTTAAGAGCAGTGGTTTGGAGTGGACGACTCTGATCTGGAGAACCGGGTTTGATTCCCCACTCCTACACATGAGCAGCAGAGGCTAATCTGGTGAACTGGATTTGTTTCCCCACTCCTACACATGAGGCCATCTGGGTGACCTTGGGCAAGTTACAGCTCTGTTAGAGCTCTCTCAGCCCCACCTACCTCACGGGGTCTGTTGTGGGGAGGGGAGGGGAAGGTGATTATAAGCCGGTTTGAGTCTCCCTTAAGTTGAAGGGAGTCAGCATATAAAAACCAACTCTTCTTCATTGCATAAAATTTGATAAAAAGTTAAGACATTCTCTAGCAGCTTAGGACCAAACTAGACATGCCGACATCCTTGTGTCTGCCACAGGGACACTGCCGCCATTTTACAGTGATTTAAAAATGCAATGGTTGGGCCTGCAGTGTGGTGGGTTCAGACACTCTTCTTCCCCCATGCGCCCTTTCAAGTGCTGCAATTGCTTCACATGCACACACACCCTGGCACTGGGGTGGGGGGAGGCAGGGAGGGGCAAGAGCACTTCAGCCCGCCACGTGGCAGGCCTGGTCAGGATCGGGCCCTTGGTGAGCGATTAGTATATTGGTCTTAGAGGCCCAGGTTTGAATCCACACTCTACTATCAAAGCTTGTGTTGCGCGGCGCAACACTTGCTGGGTGACCTCCAGGTACTAGCTGGAGATCTCCTGCTATTACAACTGATCGCGAGCTGATAAGAGATCAGTTCACATGGAGAAAATGATAATTGGATTCTATGGCATTGAAGTCCCTCCCCAAACCCCGTCCTCCTACGGCTCCACCCCAAAAATCTCCAGATATTTCTCAACCCAGAGCTGGCAACCCTAGTAGGACCTGGTGGGGCTTTTGCCCAGCAAAGCTTCTGATTGGCTGTGCAGATTATTAAAAAGTTATTTCAGCAAACAGCTGCTACTACAGCACAAAGATCTTGACCACAGTACTGTCTGTGAATGCAATATTTTTTTTCTTTTAAACAATGTTCATTTTGAAAAGCATCCTGTTAAACAGAGCTTCTGCCAAAAACGTTGAAGAGTTACAGTTAGGGTTATACATAACCTCACTCCCTGGTATTTTGTGGCTGGCTCCACCTCCTGTGGCTAGCACTTTATGGTTGCGCCTCCCTCCTTGGTTCTAGCAATCAAAATAACTCCCCGCAGAATAAAACGAGCATTTAAAAAAAAAAAAAGATATAGTGGTGTAAAAATCAAGATTGCAACAATAAAAGGGACAGGAAAAGAAGTACAATAATAAAGATAGAAAACATGCGTCAGAACAGCACGTAAAAATATCAGCCAAACAATCGAGCAGCGAGGAAAGAACTGAAAACAAACCAAAGCTTGGGTGAAAACTAAAGGCTTGACCTGGTGGCCCAACCCGGGCAGGCTCAGTGCCAGATGACAAACTGAAAAATAGGGGGAGAGTTCCAAAGTTGAGGTGACGCCACCGGAAAGGCCCTGAAATAGATGATGCCCAAAATGGCCACTTGCCTGCCAGGAACATTCCTATTAACCACATATACCACATTCCATTTTTCAGGGGTTGTAAGATTCAGACACTTTCCTTCAAATTAGAGACTGTTTGATTTGTATACCTATTTTATATACCTATATACCCAGGGTCATGTAAAAACTTCTAGGGCAAAAAGGGGTTGCGAGTGGAAAAAGTTTAAGAAGCCCTGCTCTAGGCTGATCCTGCATTTAGCATGGGGTTGGACTAGATGGCCTATATGGACCCTTCCAACTCAATGATTCTATAATGCTATGATTTGGTTCTAACACAACAGTCTCTAATTTGAAGGAAAGTGTCTGATAACATTTACTGATAATAAATCATAAGAAACCTTTTACTGTTGCCCAATGTTTTGCAACCCCCCACATTCAGTTACTCGACCCCATATGGGGTTGAGATCCACAGTTTAAGAAGCTTTGGCCTAGAGCATCCCTGACGTGCTTGTCCAGCCTCTGCTTAAAGGTTGCCAGTGAGGGAGAGCTCACCACCCCCCTAGGTAGTTGATTCCACTGTCGAACAACTCTTACTGTGAAAGTTTTTTCCTAATATCCAGCCGGTACCTTTCCTACCGCAATTTAAACCCATTATTTGCAAGTCCTATCCTCTGCTGCCAACAGGAACAGCTCCCTGCCCTCCCCTAGGTGACAGCCCTTCAAATCCTGAATTGTAGTAAAGATTGTAGACTTGTCAGACAGTACCATTGTTGTTTTTTCATTTTGTGGTTAGTACCAGGATGGTACTCTGTGCAAGAGATGTTGCTGTTATGCTTTGAAAACCTTTTCCACCTTTTCCGATGTTGTGGTGATTGTAGTTAGCCAGAAGAAGAGTTAGTTTTTATATGCCGATTTTCTCTGCCACTTAAGGGAGACTCAAACTGGCTTACAATCACCTTCCCTTCCCCTCCCCACAACAGACACCCTGTGAGGTAGGTGAGGCTGAGAGAGTGTGACTTGCCCAAGGCCACCCAGCTGGCTTCGTGTGGAGGAGTGGGGAAACAAATCCAGTTCACCAGATTAGCCTCCGCCGCTCATGTGGAGGAGTGGGAATCAAACCCGGTTCTCCAGATCAGAGCCCACCGCTCTTAACCACTACGCCACGCTGGCTTTCTTGGGGTTTCCAAGATGCTTCAGATTTGGGATAGGAAGACCTGTGTATTTCATTAGCACTGCTTATTGGGGAGGAGCAATATTGTGGTAGAAGCTATTGAGGGGTTGTGCCATCTTCCTGATCTGGTCTTCTAATTCACTGGTCTGGTCTTCTGCCAGCCTCATGAATGAAGTTGTACACACATCCCCCACCATTGGAAGCAATGTAGAAGAAATTGTTCTGCGCAAGACGCACTTCCTGATGTGGGACATCGGTGGGCAAGAAGCCCTGAGGTCTACCTGGAACACCTACTATTCCAACACTGAAGTGAGTGTGGATCCAGATAACTTAGATGAATTAAAATAGATTTGACGGCGCTGCAGACCAGGAAAGATCTGAAAGTCTACCCCCCCATCATAAAAACACCCGATCTACCTAAAGGTAAAGGTCCCCTGTGTGAGCACTGGGTCATTCCTGACCCATGGGGTGACGTCACATCCCAACGTTTCCTAGGCTGACTTTTGTTTACGGGGTGGTTTGCCATTGCTTTCCACAGCCATCTACACTTTACCTCCAGCAAACTGGGTACTCATTTTAGCAACCTGGGAAGGATGGAAGGCGGAGTAAACCTTGAGCCGGCTACCTGAAACCGACTTCCATCGGGATCGAACTCAGGTTGTGAGCAGAGCTTGGGCTGCAGTACTGCAGCTTACCACTCTGCACCACGGGGCTCTTCTTGATGTACCTACCAACCCCATAAATGCCAGCAGGGCCATTTGCCATCAGCCTATGCCAATCCAAATCAATATGTCATTAGAAAAGGTCCGTTACATTTAAAACTTACAAAATAAATAGTTTTAGGTGACTTTAGCTACTGGTCCTTGCTGCGTGCACTGGAGAGGCCAAAACCCAAGTCACTGGCAGTCAGACTTGGGAGATAATTCTTTGCTGTCCAAAATATGGCAGTTGTATTGGAGTATATCTGAAACTCTTGCAGCTCTAATACTTGCAAGGGCAGAACACAGCTGTTACTCCCATGAGCATGGTTGTGGGGAGGAAATGAGTTAACCCTTTTATGAGCCACAACAAAGGTGCATGGCAAGATGTTCTTCAGAAACTTAGCAAACTGTATCTTGAACGCTGTGAGGTTCTTTCTTCCTACAGCTGTTCTAGGGAGATTCCGTCCCCCATCTCGAAACCTTCCTTCTGTGGTTTGCAGCATCAATTTTGCTCTAGTTCTCACAAACAACCTTAGATCTGAACTGTCCCACTTAAGGCTACAGGTGAAAACATCACGTGATGGAAAGTTCCCATGTGAAGGAAGATTCCTGAACACAGGAAAACTAAGCTGGAGCTCTTCTCTCTGACATGGTAGCTCTTTTATGAGAGCCGATGGCTGCATAGCGGCTAAGACAAAGCGACGAGTTGGAAATTATCTTAACCCATCTTCTGTGAACTTTCTAGATGGCTTTAGGTGGGCTATGCGGTCTTATGGCTCAACTGCACTGTTTCCCCTCCAACGCAGACACACATCTGTTTGTTTTACATTGTTTTTTCCCCTTTTAACGAATGCAGTCTCCAGGATTGTTTGATCAGAGGGGAAATATGTAGATGCACACATTGTATGCATAGGTGCTGTGCAGAATGCTTGTTTCTGCTCTCCACATGTTCAGTCAGAACATGGAGTGGTCATGTTGTAGAGGGCCTGCTTGAAGTGGTGGGAGTCCAGTTACAGGTTTGCCGCTCCATCAGCGTGAACGTTAACTGCTTGCCTGCAGATACTAGTTCTGGTATTCCTTTACAATTGTCTGTTCATTTCCTTCATCTTTACCCCGCTTTTCTCCACAAAAGCGGCGTACAACATTCTCCCTTTCATCCTCACAATGACTCTGAAGTCGGGTTAGGCTGAATGTGTGTGATTGATAGGGTTGCCAGGTCCCTTCCCTCCTCCGGTGGGAGGCTCTTCTTGCAAAGTGTGTGCGCGTGTGCGCGTGCACCAACGCGCGCACATCACTTCCGGTTTAGAACCAGAAGTGCCGCATTGCAAAGGGCCTTTACCTCTTAGTTTGAGTGGTAAAGCGGCCCTTTACCACTCAAACGAAGAGGTAAAAGGCCCCTTGCAAGGCGGAACTTCCGGTTCTAAACCAAAAGTGACACTCACAATATGCACACGTGCACATCTGCCCGCCGACCCTCAGGTGGTCAGCGGGCAGAAGGGGAAATTGCCGGGGGGTTGCCCGCCACCAGCGGGCACCTGTCAACCCTAGTGATTGACCCAAGGACACCCAGCAAGCTTCCATGGCAGAATGGGGGATTCAAACTTTGGTCGGCCAGGTCCTAGCCTGACACTTAACCCCAACACCCTGTTGTCTGTTGTGCTAATGTGGTTCCCTTCCTGGCCCTTCAGCTTGCCACGTTATTTCCCCTTCAGGTCACACTTGTCCACCATTGATCAGCTATGCAGTGCTAGCTTTTCCTCCCAATCAGTTCGGAATAAGACTAAAATGTCGGGAGAAAGTGGAATTTGAGCCCTCTCTGAGTCACCGTCTGCTTTGAGAAAACAAAGCCAAGCTGAGACATGCTCCTTTTTGTCTTCCAAGTCCACATTCTTGACATTTCTCTCCTCCCCTTCTTCTGATTTTTTTTTTGCTTGCTGTTTCATGCGTCTCAGTTCTTGCCGAGGCAGCAAATCGGCAAAACAGATACTCCGTCCGCCCTCTGCAAATACAATCCTCTAAAGTGAAGGGCCCTTTTAAAATTCCACATTGATTTTGTGTTGCTTAAGGAAGAGGGGTATTTCTACACCAAAGCGTAGTCTTTGGTAAATCCATGGGTAGATGTCTCTAGAGGCAGCGAAATAAGCGACGCGGAATGACCTTGTGCTCTGTTCTAGCCTGCAAAAAACCTCAGTTGCAATGAAATCCAGTCTGAGATTTCTTTTCTACTTTTGCTGCAACCGTGTATCAGCTCCCCCAACCCCGAATTTACTACTGACGTGTGAATAGACATTTGACAGGCTACGACTGCTGAACCGAGAGGTTTATCGCTCTGATTCTGCGGTGGAAGTGTCCTCAAGCATGTGCGGAGTGTCATTTCCTTATCACAGTTCCTTCAGAACTATGAGGGGACAACTTTCCTACTGGCCTGAGTCTCTTCCTAGAGGTCACCAATCTTTTTGAGCCTGCAGGCGCCATTGGAAGTCTTGACATAGTGTAGTGGGCACAGCCACAAAATGGCAGCAGCAGCTTACCTTCAGTCGCACAGTGAAGATCCTTGAGCTGCGGTGGTAGCCGCTGCCAAAAGCAATGTTTAAAAAATCTGCACAGCCAATCGGAAGCCTTGCTGGGGAAAAGCCCCACCTGCCCCCACCCACTTTCTAAAAATGTTGGGCGTGCACCAGAAAAAATGTCAGTGGGTGCCATGGCCACCCACAGGTACTACTTCGGGCACCCTTGTCCTAGAAAATATATATATTGAACCTCACCACTGTGTCCCGATCGCCCTTAAACTCTTCCAGGCAAAAACATTAGCTCAGATGCTCTACGGGACTCACCTTGGCTCTACACCTTCTTGCTTTACACCTCTTGAACTGGTGCAATCCAAATTTCTTAGAGTTGCCCTTCAACTCCCGAGATGCGTGTCAAATTCCCTGATCCGATTGGAAACTGGTACGATGAGGGTAGAGGCAAAGGTCTGCTTATCCTCTCTTTACGTATGGCTTAGGATGAATCTTAATCCTAGGGGTCTTTTGCCCCTGGTACTGAGTGACTCCTTTAGGTCAAGATGGATCATCGCTATAGGGGATAGACTAAATAGTTTGGGACTTGCTCCGTCGGCACTTTTGCAAATGGGTACGGACCAAGCTAGACTAACTATAAATGAAAGAGTCAAAAGATACTGAGCGTCAAATGGATCTCTTGAGATCCCCTGCATTTATTGAACCTCGCTGTTTGAGTGTATCTCCTTCCTCAGCATTGGCTTCTGGGACTAGGGCTTTTGGGACATCGTGCGCGCGCTGGCGCACATGCGCGTCCCTTTTGGTTTACAACCGGAAGTGCCGCCTCATGAGGGGCCTTATACCGCTCAAGCTCCCAGTTTGAGTGGTAAAGGGCCGTTTATGATGCGGCACTTCCGGGTGTAAGCGCATTGCAAGGGGCCTTTTACCACTGGGAGTTTGAGTGGCATAATGCCCCTCGCGAGGCGGCTGGTTGGCGGGCAGAGGGGTGAATTGCCGGGGGTTTGCATGCCACCGCCGGGCACCTGGCAACCCTGTCTGGGGCAGCTCATAGATTTGCCGCTTTCCCTTTCTCTCTAGTTTGTCATTCTCGTGATCGATAGCACGGACCGTGAGAGGTTGACAGTGACAAAAGAGGAGCTGTACAAGATGTTGGCTCATGAGGTGAGTTGCCTGCCGTGACGTGCAGGGAGGTGCATGGTGGGAAATCTTGGGTGCCCTTTTCAGGTTTCTTCGCGTACTATCTGCTGCCGGGAGAAGGTACTGTTTTATTGTTACAAAGCTGCCCGGCAGTCATGTCGGCTGCTTGTGTTACATTGCTTTATGTCACTGGCCGCATGTTATGAAAATGGAAAATCCGTGGCATTTATTTCCATGGAAACTGGCTACGATGCATAGAAACATGGAGAGTAAATGTTTTTGCAATCTGGAGAGGGCATCGTTCTACCATATGCGGTGGCTACGGGTATGGACTTCATAACAACTCTTGTTAATTTCATTTTTGTTATTCCCAATTTTAGGGGTGTATTGTTAACTGGTCCGGTTTCCATTTCGGGTACATGTGTTCCAGAATTTCAGGACTGTTACTTTTGCTGTTTACACACACACACACACACACACACACACACCCCACACACACACCTCAGAGATGGCAAGAATGGGGAGGGAGGCAGGGTGGAAGAGAGCAAGTAATCAGTCTGATGGATTTACCAAAGATGTAGAGATGTGAAGATTTAGAATTTGTAAACCGGTAGTAAAATATATGGAAATGACTACTGTTGATGTATAAAGTGTTAGAACATAAGAAAAGCCCTGCTGGATCAGACCAAGGCCCATCAAGTCCAGCTGTCTGTTCACAAAGTGGCCAACCAGGTGCCTCTAAGAAGCCCACAAACAAGACCACTGCAGCAGCACCATCCTCCCTGTGTTCCACCGCACCCAATATATTAGGCATGCTCCTCTGATCCTAGAGAGAATAGGTATGCATCATGACTAGCATCCATTTTAACTAGTAGCCATGAATACCCCTCTCCTCCATGAACATGTCCACTCCCCTCTTAAAGCTTTCCAAGTTGGTAGCCGTCACCACATCCTGGGGCAGGGAGTTCCACAATTTAACTATGCCTTGCGTGAAGAAATACTTTCTTTTATCAGTTTTGAATCTCTCACCCTCCAGCTTCAGCAGATGACCACGCGTTCTAGTTTTAGCCCTCTCTAAACCATGCATAATTTTATAATTATATAATTTTATAGACCTTTGGAGCTGCCAACTTGGAAGGCTTTAAGAGGGGAGTGGACATGTTCATGGACGTCGGCATAGGGGTCATGGCGCCTCCTAAGCCCATTTGGCCCCCAACCTTAGGAATGGGCTGTAAATTTCCAAGGTTAAAATCCACAACACAGAAATATCTAGAGTGGTGATACCCACTCTGTGACTCTTCTGAGCACTATTAGCCAATGTAGTATGTGGCCCATGGCTCAGAAAAGTGGGCAAGGTCTTTGCCTGGTGGGGCTTTTGTGGTTGGCAGGTGGCTCCCACTTTTAAACCATCACCTCCAGAGGAACAGGTAAGTGGCTAGCCTCGTGCCAGAGATGGACATTAACATGGTTCTTCTGATTGATCGTAATTGTGAAAGTGGCTTTCAGCAAGCCATGGTCTTGAGTACCACTGATCCAGAGCAAAATATGGTTAGGATAATAATTGGAGAAGAAGACAGGAAAGGGAAGGATGGCTGTTGTCCCCCTTCTCTAGCCCAGTACAGATTTTGCATGAGTTTTACTGAGTCTCAGATTATTCACTTTGAACTGGTCTGAAAATAGGATAAATGCTGATGCTTGAAATGTGCATCTTTTACTATTCCTAAGATGGATCCACCCAAGGAAAAATAATAATTGGGCACTCCTTATGCACCTTTCTATTTAATGATGGTCGTCTTGGAACTAGATCTTCCAAATGTCTCTGTGGCTCTTGATTTTGCGGGTCATTCTCGTGACTTTGGGAGTCTGTTAGTGTGATCAGGGAGCCAACGGGACATGGGAGTCAGCCGTGTGTTTCTTCCTTCCCCACCTCAGGACCTGCGCAACGCAGCCGTGTTGATATTTGCCAACAAGCAGGATGTCAAAAATTCCATGTCTGCCTTGGAGATCTCCAAGTTTCTGACCCTCAGCTCCATCAAAGACCATCCATGGCATATTCAAGAATGTTGTGCACTCACGGGGGAAGGGTGAGTATCGTGTGCTTAGACCGCCAGTGAAAAGGAGAAATGATTGGTGTGCTTTATCTGCGGAACTCTGTGTCTCATGAAATCGGTACAAGCTGGTGAGTTCAGAACTGGAAGTTTGTCAAGAAGAGTGACAGGAAATACCAATTTTGGACTATCAAAACCTGGGCTACCATATGCTGCAGACCCCAAGTACATTTGTAGCAGCAAGTATTAGGGGAGGGGCCGTGGCTTAGTGGTAGAGAATCTGCTTGGCATGCAGAAGGTCCCAGGTTCAATCCCCGGCATCTGCAGTTCAAGGGACCAGGCAAGTAGGTGATGTGAAAGACCCCTGCCTGAGACCCCGGAGAGCTGCTGCTGGTCTGAGTAGACAATATTGATTTCGATGGACCGAGGGTTTGATTTAGTATAAGGCAGCTTCATGTGTTCATGTGTATTTGGTCAGACTATTCACAGTCTAGGTCAGTATTATCTATTATGAAAGGCTGTGGCTGTCCACAGCCTCAGGCAGAGAAAGGTCTTTTTTCAACACCTGCTCTGTAAGATCATTTTTAATTGGGATTGAACTTGGCATGCAAAGTCATGGAGCTTTCTGCCTTCCTTTCAGTGGAAGAGAGATTGTAGGAGTTGTGGTTCTTTAGCGCTGACCCCTTTATCTTCTCCCCATAGCCTTCCAGCTGGTTTAGAGTGGATGACTTCTCGGGTTCAAGCTAACTGACACCAGCCAAAGCTACGCTAGAGAAGAAAGACAACTTTGTGTATTTATTTCCGTTTTCCAGACGCTCGGGACCTATTTGGGCCTTGCCTGGCCTTTATTTTCTTTCTGAAAGCCACAAGACTGGATTTTATAAGTTTCTATGAGATTATGGAAGGAGATGTGAACTGCGTCCGCAGAGAAAGAGGTGTGCAGAAATTTCTTCCAGACCAATCTTGCACCACGAAAGCTGCTACATGCCATTGAACAACTGCATGTGTGTGTGTGGGGGGGAATTAAAAGGTTTTGCTTGGGCACCTTTCCCCACAGAATAGCAAAGTATTCCCTGTATCGTTAAAAGCCTTGTGAGCCTAAAGTAAGGTCGTGCGAAAATTGCTGTGCACAGAGCCACACAGGCTCCCCAAACCGAAAGTATTTTGCTTTGCCGTAACAGAATCAGCAGGTGGTGAAAAAGCAGCATTGTCGTAGAGCGTGCCTCGATCTCGCGCTCTGGTTTCTGACATATCTTGGCTGCTTTCCAAATTGGAAGGAGTCCAAGAGACTTTGGAACAAAAAAGCGTTTGAGATTTCCCTTGTTCTCTTGGGATTGTTCATATTTCTTGGCGGAGAGGACAGAATGATCGGGATGCTGGATTTGCCCTTCAGCGTCCTTTTGGTTCCCACTGTCCTCTTTTCTTTCTCTTTTTTTTTTTTTAGTCCCAACTTTTTAAAGTGTCTGGTAATTTGTTAATGTCAGGAAAAAAATTCTGCTGCTTTTTGGAAAAGTTTCTTTTTCCGCGTTCAAGACAAGACTTGTCTTGCCAGGTTATTTGCAGGCTGCTGCGGTGTTCAGGTAAAGCAGTTTACATCAGAGTAGCAAAAGCTCAATATGGGGAAAAGTCCAGTCCCTACCTCACAAGGGAAGCTTCCTTCCCTTGCTTGCTAAATGAGTCAAACGCTTGCATTATTTTATACATTTTAAGGCAATTTGGATGAATTATCTCAACCAATTTGGGAGGGGGGCAGTTTGCACACACAGCCTTATGACCCCATCAATGGCTGTCCCCACCCCACATTAGTTAGTTGCTTGGCTGGGAAAGAGATACTTTATAGTCTCTCCGTTTCTCCAACGTTAAGACCTTTACAGGCTGTTGGACACTAAAGGCTGAGGAACCCTTTCAAATATTGTTGTATTTGGACAAAGGTAGATTACCACCATGCATCTGTGTTCTCCTGAAAGGGGGGATTTTTTAATTGTGATCTGTTTAGACTTTTTTTTAAGTGTTTTCTTATTAAATGATATTTATTTTTCACAGTTGTGCCTTATCATTTACTACCTGATTTTTATTCTGCAAGCAAAACTTGTCCCAGTGGCAGCCCTCGCTAGAATGACTTTGATGGCATGATCTGACAAATGACATCCAGCGTGGTGGTTAAGAGCGGTGGAGTCTGACCTGGAGAACCGGGTTCGATTCCCCACTCCTCCACGTGAGCGGCAGAGGCTAATCTGGGGAACTGGATTTGTTTCCCCACTCCTCCCCATGAAGCCAGCTGGGTGACCTTGGGCAAGTTACAGCTCTGAAGCCAGCTCTCTCAGCCCCACCTACCTCCCAGGGTATCTGTTGTGGGGAGGGGAAGTGAAGGTGATTGTAAGCCGGTTTGAGTCTCCCTTAAGTGCTAGAGAAAGTCGGCATATAAAAACCAATTCTTCTAATATCTGCTAACAGAAGGGGGGTTCTGGTTCCCTCCTCCTGCTGCACACCTTGATTTGTCCCACATGTGTTCTGGGGTGGGTGCTCTGTCCAACAGGAACAGCATTTCAGGGACATTAGTGGCCTAAAGAGGGAGAGGCAGAGAAGTTCCATCCTGCTAACAAAAATGTCTTCCCTTAACAGGAATTATTGGAGTTGGATCCAGCCAACTTTGCTTGCTCAATCTTGCTCAGTTCTTTTTCTTACTACGGTTGCTGCCCCACATTGCTTTTGTACATGCCGGTTCTATAATCCCCAGGAGAGCCTTCTTAGGAGGTTGCCAAAGGAAGTTCCCACCTTCCTCTTTCATTGCCAGAAAAGCTGGTTGGGTCTGACCCATATTGAACACATGAAGCTGCCTTATACTGAATCAGACCCTTGGTCCATAAAAGTCAGTATTGTCTACTCTGACAGGCAGTGGTTCTCCAGGGTCTCAGACAGAGGTCTTTCACATCACCTCCTTGCCTAGTCCCTTTAACTGGAGATGCTGGTGATTGAACCTGGGACCTTTTGCATGCCAAACAGATGCTCTACAAACTGAGCCACAACCCCTCCATGTTTATATCTGTGTATCTCCAGTAACCATAGAGAGCCAGTGTAGTTTGTGACTAGTGTGTGAGACTAGGATCTGGGAGACGGTTTTGAATCCCCACTCTGCCACAGAAGCTTGTTGGGTGACCTTGGGCCAGTCACGTACTTTCACCCTTACCTACCTCATAAAGTTGTTGTGAGGATTAAATGGAGGCCAGGAGAACAATGTAAGCCATTTTAGATCCCTGCTGGGGAGAAAGGTGGGGTATAAATGGAGTACATAAATAAGATAATTAATCTTCCTGATATTTCTGCCTGATATCCTAGTTTTTGAGGTATACTTGCAATGGCCAGGAAGTTCTATCCTACACATGCACATTTGGAATGGCAAAGAAAATCTCAGGTCTGGCAAATAATTCCCAGAAGTCCTGTAACTTCTTTGACGTACGTCTGTCAACCTTCATTTCATCCCCTTTTCAGTCTTACAGAAGTGCATGAACACACATGAAGCTGCCTTATACTGAATCGGACCCTTGGTCCATCAAAGTCAGTATTGTCTGCTCAGACTGGCAGCGGCTCTCCAGGGTCTCAGGCAGGGATCTTTCACATCACCTACTTGCCTAGTCCCTTGAACTGGAGATGCCAGGGATTGAACCTGGGACCTTCTGCATGCCGAACAGATGCTCTACCACTGAGCCACCATCTCCCCACCTTCATGTTTTTATGAATTGTTGAAAACCTTGCTGATCAGGCCTGCCCAGATGTTTTATCTGCCAGGATATTTTGAGTTCATATCAAAAGCCTCACCATGGGTAACCTTGTGAAAAAGCAAACATGAAAAGCAAACATTCTCATGACCCTGTTCTTTTTCAGAGCTTAATGGCCGTGCTGCGAGTTAGAAGTACCTTCTGAGTTTGCAGGAAGCACCTGGGTGTAAACCATGCCCACTGAAGGAATCATGCCCACCTACAAGGCATGCTTTGCTGCCTTGTAAACTCAGCACAGGTACAGAGCAATCCTGAGGGCTTCCTGCCCTGCGGTGGCTGGCCTTGGCATAACTGTGGTGCCACTATGGCCCTCTACAAAGCCCGAACTCCATGGCTTTCTCTTGCCCTTTCCCTTCATTAGCATACCCAAATAGGGCCAAGGTTTCTGGAATCCACCTGGCCCTCCCAGGCCTCCGTAGTGCCAGACTCCGAGAAATTAAATAGCATTGCTTTTCAGCACCAAACGACGGCTGTCGGGTGGAAACTGTGGTGG
This sequence comes from Euleptes europaea, assembly GCF_029931775.1. Taxonomy (NCBI): domain Eukaryota; kingdom Metazoa; phylum Chordata; class Lepidosauria; order Squamata; family Sphaerodactylidae; genus Euleptes; species Euleptes europaea. Next base: position 22,219,498 of record NC_079329.1, on the reverse strand, counting down.
AGAGGCGGTTCTAGTGGACGATGCCATGAGTGGAACAAGACAGGATCCGACTATTTTCTGTGAACCCATGGAGCCCGTTCCAAGTGTCCTCCCCATTTTCTGGAATTATCAGCATTTCCTGGCGTTTTCTGGAATTATCAGTTCTGAGCTGAACCGTCCCTCTGTGATGTGGCCCCAGCAATTTTTGCAAAGAGTACTCTCCGCACCCTGCAGGTCCTCCATGCATGGTGTGTGGTACTGGCTGGGAGCAAACAGTTCAGGGGCCGAGAGCATAGGGCAGATTGCAGTATTTGTGGTACAAATGAGCCTCTCCATCCACCCTCACATGAAGCTGCCTTCTACTGAATCAGACCCCTGGTCCATCAAAGTCAGAATTGTCTACTCAGATTGGCAGCGGCTCTCCAGGGTCTCAGGCTGAGGTCCTTTCCCATCACCTACTTGCCTAGTCCCTTTAACTGGAGATGCCAGGGATTGAACCTGGGACCTTCTGCATGCTGAGCAGATGCTCTATACTGAGCTATGGCCCTTCACCCTCAAACTGTATATTTTCAGTTACGCAAATGAGCTCTTCATTGATCTCTTGCTCTGAATTTTTACCGAGTTTGGCTGTAGAAGGAGAGTGGGAAGTGGCGCAGAGTGGGAAGTGCAGTACTGCAGTCCAAGCTCTGCTCATGACCTGAGTTCAATCCTGACGGAAGTCGGTTTCAGGTAGCCGGCTCAAGGTTGACTCAGCCTTCCATCCTTCCCAGGTCGGTAAAATGAGTATCCAGCTTGCTGGGGGTGAATAATATAATAATAAATTAATAAAATACCAGTTATGAAGGTAGAAAGCCAGCAGGGGCCTGGGGGCTATCTAGTGTGCTGCATGGAATGTCACATGTATGATTAACTGCCTGCTGGACAGAAGTCGTGGGTGTGTGCTCCGTGCAGGGAGCTCCTGGCTCTCAGGAAGAGAGTTCACTTCCTCGAGGCCAAGGTAGCTCAACTGGAGGAGCTGAGGCAGGCAGAGAGAGAGGTGACTAAGGACTCGGGATGAAATAGTCACATCCCAGTCCCAAGGTGACGGCAACCTGCCAGTCACGAATGATGGAGCCCTTGGGAAAGGAGGCCATCTCACTGAGGTAGGGGAATGTGGTACCTTAGAAGGGACCTCTTCCTTGGTGGATGAACAGATATCCTTTGTACCGAGGATATGTCTCAGAGGGGAGGGGGGCTTCTTGTAGTGGGGGATTCAATCCTTAGGAATGTAGATAGCTGGGTTTCTGGTGGGTGCATTGACCGCATGGTGACTTGCCTGCCTGGTGCGAAGGTTGCGGACATTACCCGTCATATAGGTAGTCTGGTAGGTAGTGCTGGGGAGGAGCCAGTGGTTGTGGTGCATGTTGGCACCAACAACGTGGGGAAATGTAGTCCGGAGATCTTGGAATCCAAATTTAGGTTGCTAGGCAGGAGACTAAAAGCCAGGACCTCCAAGGTAGCTTTCTCAGAAATGCTACCTGTTCCATGTGCAGGACCAGCTAGGCAGGCACAGTTGGTGAGTCTCAATGCGTGGATGAGACGGTGGCGCAGGGAAGAGGGCTTTAGATTTGTAAGGAACTGGGCAACATTTTGGGACAAGCCAGGCCTATACAAAAGGGATGGGCTCCACTTGAACCAGGATGGAACCAGACTGCTGGCACGTAATATAAAAAAGGTGGCAGAGCAGCTTTAAAACTAAACCTTGGGGGAAAGCCGACAGGAGCTGAGAAGCATCCAGTCAGGGCAAACTCAGTGCACATGGACAAAGGGAAAATTGCTTCAGATTGCCCACATGGGAATTACTTGGACATGAAAGGAAATGGGGAAAAATTATGGATAGCCACTTAAAGATGCCCAAAGGCACATGCCAGGCAAGTTGAAAGAGAGAAACAGTGTGGAGGTGTTTCTATGCTAATGCTAGAAGCCTCCAAGCAAAAATGGGGGAATTAGAATGCATGGTTTTAAGGGAAAACAGAGATATAGTGAGCATTACAGAAACCTGGTGGAGGGGAGAGAACCAGTGGGATACAGTCATCCCTGGTTACAAACTGTATAGAAATGACAGGGAAGGGTGTATTGGAGGGGGTGTTGCTATGTATATCAAGGAAGGCATAGTGTCTAATAAGCTAGAGACCATAAAAAGGGCAGACTCATCCACAGAATCCTTATGGGGGATGATTCCGGGCCCCAAAGGAGATTTAGTACTGGGGACATTCTATCGGCCCCCTGACCAAATGGCTCAGGGTGATCTTGAGATAGAGAATGAAATCAGGGAAGCATGTAAAGGTAATGAAGTAGTAATAATGGGAGACTTCAACTTCCCTAATATTGATTGGATAAATGCATGCTCCAGTCAAGCCAAAGAGATCAAAATTTTAGACATCCTAAATGACTGTGCCCTCGAACAGTTGGTCATAGACTCAACCAGAGGGGAGGCGATCCTGGATTTAATACTCTGTGGTGCTGCCAGTGATTTAGTGCGGGATGTGGATGTAGTTGAGCCAGTTGGCAATAGTGATCACAATGGCATCAAATTTAATTTATATGTAAGTGGGAAAGTGACTGGGAAATCTCACACAATTACCTTTGACTTTAAAAGTGGAAACTTCTCTAAAATGAGAAAACTGGTAAAGAGGAAGTTGAAAGGAACAGTTAGGAGGGTTAAATCTCTTGAAAAGGCTTGGGGGTTACTCAAGTCCACATTACTAGAGGCTCAGCTAGCTTGTATATCGCAGGTCAGGAAAGGTAATGAGTCCAAGAGGTCACCACCATGTCTAACGGGTAAGGTGAAGGAAGCAATTAGAGAAAAAAAAGTCTTCCTTCAGAGCCAGAAGGTTTGCCCAAACGAGGCGAACAGAAGCAAACACAAACTTGCACAAAGGAAATGCAAGCAGATAATTAGAGATGCAAAAAATTTTTTGAGGGGCATATTGCTAAACACATCAAAACAAACAAGAAGGGAAAATGAGGAACTGAGGCAAATAGTGGTAAAAAGGCAGGAAGTCCTAGAACGTCTAGACAAACTGCAAACTAACAAGTCACAGGGACCAGATGGTATTCATCCTAGAGTTCTTCAAGAACTCAAATGGGAAATTGCTGAACTTCTAACAAAGATATGTAATATGTCCCTTTGATCAGCCTCTGTACCAGAGGACTGGAGAATGGCCAATGTAACACCCATTTATAAAAAAGGTTCCAGGGGGACCCAGGAAATTACAGGCCAGTTAGCTTAACGTCTGTTCCGGGTAAATTAGTGGAAAGCATTATTAAAGATAGAATTGTCAAGCATATAGAAGAGCAAGGTCTGCTGGGCAAAACCCAACATGGCTTCTGTAAGGGTAGGTCCTGTCTCACTAACCTATTAGAGTTTTTTGAAAGTGTCAATAAGCATGTGGACAGGAATTGTGGATATTGTGTATTTGTATTTCCAAAAAGCTTTTGACAAAGTCCCCCACCAAAGACTGCTAAGCAAACTTCATAGTCACGGGATAAGAGGACAAGTCCTCTTATGGATTGAGAGCTGGCTGAAAAATAGGAAGCAGAGAGTAGGAATCAATGGTCAGTTCTCACAATGGCGGGATGTGAGCAGTGGGGTGCTTCAGGGATCTGTGTTGGGACCGGTGCTTTTCAACGTGTTTATCAAAGACCTGGAGTTGGGGTTAAACAGTGAAGTAGCCAAGTTTGCAGATGACACCAAATTATTTAGGGTGGTTAAAACAAAAACGGACTGAGAAGGATCTCTGCATACTGGAAGAATGTGCATTAAAATGGCAAATGAGATTCAATGTGAGTAAGTGTAAAGTGATGCATATTGGGACAAAAAATCCCAGCTTCACATATACACTGATGGGATCTGTGCTGGCAGCGACAGACCAAGAAAGGGATCTTGGGGTGGTAGTGGATAGCTCAATGAAGATGTCAACCCAGTGTGCGGCTGCTATAAAAAAGGCAAATTCTGTGCTGGCTATAATTAGACGAGGAATAGAGAATAAAACTGCTGATATCATACTGCCCTTGTACAAATCTATGGTGAAACCACACTTGGAATACTGTGTACAGTTCTGGTTACCACACCTAAAAAAGGATATTACAGAGCTTGAGAAGGTGCAGAAAAGAGCAACCAAAATGATTAGGGGACTAGAGCAACTGTCCTATGGGGAGCGGTTAAGACGCTTAGGGCTGTTTAGCTTGGAAAGAAGGCGGCTGAGGGGAGACATGATAGAGGTCTATAAAATTATGCATGGTTTGGAGAGAGTGGACAGGGAGATGTTTTTCTCCCTCTCCTATAATACTAGAACATGGGGTCATCTGCTAAAGCTGGAGGGTGAGAGATTCAAAACGGATAAAAGGAAGTGTTTTTTCACACAACGCATAGTTAAATTGTGGAACTCCCTGCCCCAGGATGTGGTGATGGCTGCCAGCTTGGAGGGCTTTAAGAGGGGAATGGACATATTCATGGAGGAGAGGGGTATTCATGGCTGTTAGTTAGAATGGATATTAGTCATGCTGCATACCTATTCTCTCTAGTATCAGAGGAGCATGCCTATTATTTTGGTGCGGTGGAACACAGGCAGGATGGTGCTGCTGCAGTCATCTTGTTAGTGGCTTCCTAGAGGCACCTGGTTGGCCACTGTGTGAACAGACTGCTGGACTTGATGGGCCTTGGTCTGATCCAGCAGGGCCTTATGTTCTTATGTTCTTAAGGGAAGATGACTGGGGAAGGCACTGGCAAACCACCCGGTAAACAAAGTCTGCCTAGTCAACGTCGGGTTTTGACGTCACCCCATGGGTCAGGAATGACCCGGTGCTTGCACAGGGGACTTTTACCTTTTTTTGCTCTAGAATGGCAAAATGTAACTGGCCCATGGTAATAGCATCTAGGTAGGTGTACTAGCACTTCCTTTTGAGAATCAGAGTGTTGCATAGAGATTTCTACAATTCATTCAGGTTACAGGTAAGGTAATTCACCCAAAATGCAATCAAACTGACTCATAGCCATCAGAGAGAATATAAATAGGTGAACCTCCTACTCCTGCCCACCCACATGACAGTTTCATTAGCAGTAGATACCCTGTTATCTTTGTTCCATCTTACTCTTCCGCTAAGGAGTTCCGATCGACACTCTTGGTCCTTCCTCCTCCATTTGATCCTCACAACAGCCCTGAGAGGCAGGCTTGGCTCAGAGAGTGACAGTCCAAGGTTACCCAGTGAACTTCGTGGCTTCGTCCCAAGTCTCCCAGATGCTTGTTCAACAACCTAATCACTACGCTGGCTGCATTGGAGGGGGGGGCATCACGTAGCCTAGCTCAAGTTACAGCTCTTCGTTTAGGCAATGCAATATCCTTACAACCCGAAGAGCAGCCTTGAGACCATGTGGGCTTTGATCAAGAAGTAGGCGGTGTGTCACTCTGAAAACTGCAGAACGGCCTCAGATGAGCATGTTTTCCGCCATTTTAAGTAGTGCCTCTTTATTCTGGGCAACCTTTCTACATCATAAGACCTCATGATGCTTCTCTCTCTCTCTCTCTCTCTCTCCCCTTTTTCTGTTGCTGATGGGCTATGTCGTGGAAGAGGGTGCAGGAAGGAAGGGATACACAGAGTTTGCTGCATTTATAATAAAATCCTTCATAACTTTCTAAACATTAGAATGAATGCATTCCCAAAACATAGCACGACTGGGGATGGCAGTTACACAGAGTAAGTTCTGACTGAGGTATCAGGCAATGTATGGACTGTATGACTTTGACAGTGGGATGACTGAATGATCCTCCATAAAAAAAATCCCTCCATTGAGAAAATTAAATGGCTATAAAGGAAGCCCCAGCCCTTAATTTGCAAGATCTGAGCAAGGCTGTTAAGGATAGGACATTTTGGGGGACATTGATTCATAGGGTCACCATGAGTCGGAAGTGACTTGATGGCACTTCACACAACACACACATAATGTCCCCCTTAGTCATCTCTTTTCTAAAGTGAAAAGTCCCAGACTCTTCAGCCTTTCCTCATAAGGAAGGTGCTCCAACCCCTCTTGGTTGCCCTTGTCTGTAGTGGTTAAGAGTGGTGGTTTGGAGTGGCGAAGTCTGATCTGGAGAACCGGGTTTGATTCCCCACTCCTCCACATGAGCGGCGGAGGCTAATCTGGTGAACTGGATTTGTTTCCCCACTCCTCCACACGAAGCCAGCTGGGTGACCTTGGGCAAGTTACAGCTCTCTTAGAGCTCTCTCAGGCCCACCTACCTCACAGGGTGTCTGTTGTGGGGAAGGGAAGGTGATTGTAAGCCAGTTTGAGTCTCCCTTAAGTGGTAGAGAAAGTCGGCATATAAAAACCAACTCTTCTTCTTTTCCCGCTCTGCAATGTCCCTTTTGAGATATAGTGACCTGTTGTTCTAGCCTGAACTCCCTTTTCACATATGAGCCTTAAAACAAAGTGGACCTCTGGCTAATTGTGCCATGCGCGAATGCAATTCATGCGAGGGAGCGTGGAAGAGAAACAGGTTGCATTTGTGGTCCACATGGCTGTGTCCCCAAGCAGCCACCAGAGGGCAGGCAGGTCTCCCTGTTTCTCTCCCTCCTTCCCTGCTTCTCTCCCCCTTTCCAAATCTTGCTCAGCTGAGCTTTTGACAGTTCCTTGTTGCAGCCTGCAAATGCTGGCATTTCTGCCAGTCAAATTTCTGCTACAGACCAAGAATCTTGCGGAGCTGGCTGGTTCCTCACCATTGGACCGGAGGGGACAACTCCTGAGAAAGGGGGCTGGGGAGCTGCGTCGCCAAAACTGCCAAGGAGGCACAAGCAGAGAAAGTTAGTGCCAAGAAAAAAGAGAAATTAGGGATGCACCCTGAATCGCTGAAGATTTCGTGGGGAGCTGTTGTCTTGTTCTGCTTGCTACAGGAGGAGGCTGTAGGATCGGCAAGGGAGAGACCAGAAACAGGTATTGTTCACGGCTTTGGGGGCGCTACCTTTTCATGAAACATGTGTGCATGCACGGGTGAATGTCTGGATCTGTTGGACAGAGCGCATGTATCGATAAGTGTAGCTGCAGGTGGGAGCAGGCATGCTCGGACAGCATGAAAGGGGAGATAGGAAGTGCAAGCAGGAAAGGGGGGGATTGTGATGGGGGAAAGTGTGCAAGGGGTCACTGGCAGATGTGCCTTGGAGTGCCGATGGGGATCAAATGTGACAAAGCCATTGGAAATAAGGATGACTCCCAGTTCTTTGGGGTAATGCATCTGCAAATGGGCTCAGATTAAGGAGCATGATTTGGTGTGAATGCATCATTGCAAATTTAAAATTTAGACTGGACGCACAGATTTGCTGGGTCTGTCAAAAAAAAAAACAGGAAAGTTTATGTCAGAAAGGCAGCCAATAGTTCTCACATGCGTTAATATCAATATATTAACATTTGCATTACAAACGCACAGGGAAGCATGTTCAAAGTTTGGTTCTTTTAGTGGTGTGTGTGTGTGTGTGTGTGTGTGTGTGTGTCACTGTCAGGATAGCTGGGTGCCTGGTGTCTTTGGATGTGTGCATGTGGTTATGGATACTTACGACATTCCTGTGCATACAAGTGCTGAATGCACATTAAGTGGCCAGATACTTGTGCGCACTGCTTTGCTTATGTCCATGCATTAGTGTAAATACCCAAGTGTCGATGTGCTTGAGGCAGTACCGGACTTGTTTATGATAGTTTTGTGACTTGTGGAGGTCAATCAAAATTGTAGAGTTTTTTTTTTATTGTCCAGGGTGTGCCAAGTTGTAATGTGAACATGTATTCTCAAGACAGATGTGACATGCTTTAACCTTCTAATAGAAATTCCACATAGATTGGCTAGCACATACGAAATGCAAGTACCAAAGATGTATATATTATCAACTCAATAAGTTATAAAACATCCATTATTACATGTAGCTAATTCAACGCTGATAGGTGTGTCGTATTAGCTACATGTAATAATGGATGTGTTATAACTTATTGAGTTGATAATATATACATCTTTGGTACTTGCATTACATATATGCTAGCCAATCTATGTGGAATTTCTATTAGTGCATTAGCTTGTTAACATAGAGGTGTTTGCTTTTGAATAGGCTTTAATCCTCGGCAGTAGTCCATGTGGATTGACTTGACCGTGTAAATCATACTTTTGAACATGCATATGGCCGTGAGACTGTTTCCCAGCAGGCGTGCTTTGAGGGATGGAAGCAGCTGTTGGAAACATGCTCATCCCATTTGCTGTTGTATGCCACGGTCTCCTCAGGAAGGAAGGCACACAGTGAAAAAGGGTTCCTTAGATGCTGAACATAAGCCGGGTGTGCGTTGCACTGATTGGCTGGCTGGGTAGGGAGCTTGTGACATCACAATCCACTTTCCCAACTCCCTAGTAGCATTTTTCCAACTCCTTTTAAAATGTAGTATTAAAAAAAAATACCCAACAAATATAACATCAGATAAATTTGCAAGTAGTACCTATAAGAATTTGTTGTAAATTGAGGAGAATCCACGTGTGTGTGCAAGATAGGGAATTCTGAGAACAGATAGCGGGGACCACAAGTAGGGTGGCCAGGTCCCTCTTTGCCTTCGGCGGGAGGGTTTTGTGGCAGAGCCTGAGGAGGGCAGGGTTTGGGGAGGGGAGGGACTTCAGTGCCATAGAGTCCAATTACCAAAGCAGCCATTTTCGCCAGGGGAACTGATCACTATCAGCTGCAGATCAGTTGTAATAGCAGGAGATCTCCAGCTAGTTCCTGGAGGATGGCAACCCTAACCACAACAGAACGGCTGCCGTGGGACATGGGCCTACTCACAAAATTTTGGGAAGGGCCACACTGAGCATCCTTCTATGATGGGGGCAGGTGTCTCCCAATGGGTGCTCCCTAGGGTTGCCAACCTCCAGGTGGTGTCTAGAGATCTCCCCCTGTTACAACTGGTCTCCAGCCCATGGAGATTAGTTCACCTGCAGGAAATGGCCGCTTTGGCAATTGGACTCTATGGCATTGAAGTCCCTCTCCTCCTCAAACCCCGCCCTCCTCGGGCTCAGCCCCCAGCATCTCCAGGTATTTCCCAACCTGGAGTTGGCAACCCCAGTGCTCCCTGCAGGCTCAAAAGGGATGCCTCCCAGGCTCTTTGGAAACACCTCTTGCTCTACTGAGGTGGAAGCAAGCCAGCACTGGCTCTTTGTTTTTGGGAGAGATGCTTTGAAAAAGAAGCAAGTGGGCGCCAGCAAGCACCTTGGTTGGCACCATGGTGACGTGGGCAGCACACTGGGGACCACCGAGAAAAGGACACCATGATTGAGTCACAACAAACGCAGGGAAATGTGCAGGGAGAGCGAGGCGGACTCTGACAGTCGGGAAAGGCATGCGTCATCAAAACGAAGCACTGGAGCTGTTGGTGGTAGGGTTGCCAGGTCCTTCTTCGCTACCGGCGGGAGGTTTTGGGGGTGGAGCCTGAGGAGGGCAGGGTTTTGGGAGGGGCTTCAGTGCCATAGAGTCCAATGGCCAAAGCGGCCATTTTCTCCAGGTGAACTGATCTCTATCGGCTGGAGGTCAGCTGTAATAGCAGGAGATCTCCAGCTAGCACCTGGAGGTCGGCAACCCTAGTTGGTGGGGTGACCGCAGGGAGACAGCCCTGCATAAATGGCCCAAGAGTAGCAATGTGGGCATCAAAGGGATAGCATCAGCACGGAAGAAAGGAAGAATTTTCTGAGTCCTGACCGTTTTATTTCTCTGTCTCTCTATAGTCCCCCTCTGAAGCCTGAGGGTAAGAGACAGAACAAAGCCCTTCACTTCCAAAAGTATCCACTGCAACATCAAGGGAATTTACCTCATAATCTAGTCAAGACTCATGTTTAGAGTGGGATGGAAGTGGAATTTCTATAGGGCCTCCATTCTCTGGGTCCTCGAGCTGCCAACCTCCAGGTGGTGGCTGGAGATCTCCCGCTATTACAACTGATCTCCAGCTGAAAGAGATCAGTTCACCTGGAGAAAGTGGCCATTTTGGCAATTGGACTCTATGGCATTGAAGTCCCTCCCCTCCCCAAACCCCACCTTCCTCAGACTCCACCCCAAAAACTTCCTGCCAGTGGCAAAGAGGGACCTGGCAACCCTACAGGGTCCAGATGATGAAGATACCATTGATATATTGCAGGTAGAGGATATAGCTTAAGGAAACTTTGAAGTAACTTATGGATAATAATTTCATACTTGCCTCTCGGCTCTGAAAGAGTCGCACACAATGAATCATCATCCATCCGATCATGGATTTTCACACATTTTAAGGTTTTATTCATTAGCAGTGTAAAATTCGGCTTCAGACTCAGAGACGTTTGTGGGAGAAATTAACCTTAGTGGGTTCAAGACAGAGTTGGATAGGTCGATGAAGGTTATTTTTTCATAAGTTCTTTTCGGATGCGTAATGGTTGCATTTATGCGAATATTTCAGTCAGGGAAGTCTCAAGAAAAGCGGAGCCCACGCTTCCTTCTGGCTGCGTCAGCCTGTGCCAAAGGTGACTTTTGGAATACCATTGCTAACCTACATTTTGCGTGGTTACCCAGTGGCATGTCTTCAACATAATTATGTAAAATTTTCTCCCATATAAAGAAACCTTTATTTAAGTCATTTTAGTCCACCTTTGTCCCATCAAGAACTCAAAGCTCATTGCAAATGGAACTTTAAAATATCAGCTATAAAACAAAGCTTTAAACCAGGCAAAGATCTGTCCAGGCAACATTATTTTCCTGATCTGAAATTACCCCAGAGGACCACTATTTTCTCCAGTGGGGGAACTTGCTTGTAGCTGTCAGTTCATGTAAGCCAGGGGTGGTGGAGGAGGAGGAAGAAGTTGGTTTTGATATGCTGACTTTCTCTACCTTTTAAGGGAGAATCAAACTGGTTTCCAGCCTCCTTCCCTTCCCCTCCCCACAACACACACCCTGTGAGGTAGGTGGGGCTCAGAGAGTTCAGAGAGAACTGTGACTGTCCCAAGGTCACCCAGCTGGCTTCATGTGTAGGTGTGGGGAAACAAATCCAGTTCACCAGATCAGCGTCCACCACTCATGTGGAGGAGTGGGGAATCAAACTCGGTTCTCCAGATTAGAGTCCACCGCTCTTAACCACTACGCCACATTGGCTCACATAGTGCCGATGGGTGCCATAGTGCCTGCTGACACCTTTCCTGGTGCCAACCAAGCGTTTTTGGGAAGTGGGCAGGACCAGGTGTGGCCTTTTGCTCGGCAGAGTTTCTGACTTGCTGTGCAAAATTTTGGAAACTTTTGTTTGGAAGCAGCTGCCACCACAGCACAAGGATCTTGTATAAAGTGGGTTTACTCACCTAAAGGTGCTCTACTGGACTCCGGAGCACTGTGAGTAGGGAGGAGGGGCTTCCAACTTCCCCACCATGCTGTTTTTGTCAACGGAAATGTTTAGAAGAAGAGCGGGATTAAAATGTGATAGTGTATACTTCAAGTCTTTCGTTTGCGCTTTTCTTATAATCAGTAGGTGGGTCCCAAATTACAGCAAATATGGGAGCAGTTTATCCATTTTGTAGTGTGCTTTGGGTCCTACTGGAGCCAGCGTGGTGTAGTGGTTAAAAGCGGTGGTTTGGAGCGGTGGACTCTGATCTGGAGAACCGGGTTTGATTCCCCACTCTGCCAACATGAGCGGCGGAGGCTAATCTGGTGAACCAGTTTGGTTTCCCCACTCCTACGCATGAAGCCAGCTGGGTGATCTTGGGCTAGTCACCCACTCTCAGCCCCACCTACCTCACAGGGCGTCTGTTGTGGGGAGGGGAAGGTGATTGTAAGCCGGTTTGATTCTTCTTTAAGTGGTAGAAAAAGTCAGCATTTAAAAACCAACTCTTCTTCCTCCTCCTCCTCTTTTGAGAGAGTGTTATACTTAGGCCCCATGTTGACATGCTTCTGGTAATCACAGGGTCTTGAACTACATGCGTATCAAATTTCTGGGCTCCAGTACCTTAGGAAGTACCTGAACCGTTTCAGTACTCCCTCTCAGTCAGTGATTCACAAGGATCAAACGTTTTTATATACACAGAACACAGGATCTCTGGAGCAAGTATAACTCTGGAAGCTCCAAAGCCATTTTAAAGCATCCCGGGCTCGTCCAGCTCTTCTGTCTTCAATCCAATCTCAGCTGGAAAACTGTGTAAACAGGAAAAGTCAGCAGCGCGTGGCCAGCAGGGAGTCTCACGGCCCTTTCAGGGCTCGGCTTCTTTCTTTTAATTGCAATTTAATATTTTCACACTAGGAAAATGGCAGGGAAAGCAGCCAAACCGTAGAGGTTGATTAAGCTTAACAGCCCTCTTGGCTTCAAGAAGGGGGGAAGAAGAAGAAGAGTTGGTTTTTTATGCCGACTTTCTCTACCACTTAAGGGAAAATCAATAGGGTTGCCAACCTCCAGGTACTAGCAGGAGATCTCCTGCTATTACAACTGATCTCCAGCCGATAAGAGTTCACCTAGAGAAAATGGCTGCTTTGGCAAATGGACTCTATGGCATTGAAGTCCCTCCCCTCCCTAAACCCCGCCCTCCTCAGGCTCCACCCCCAAAACCTCCCGCTGGTGGCAAAGAGGGACCTGGCAGCCCTAAGAATCAAACCAGCTTACAACTACCTTCCCTTCCTCTCCCCACAACAGACAACCCTGTGAGGTAGGCGGGGCTGAGAGAGCTCTAAGAGCTGGCTTCGGGTAGAGGAGTGAGTAACAACCCGGTTCACCAGATTAGAGTCCACCACCCCCAAACCACCACTCTTAACCACTACACCACGCTGGCTCTCAAGGCCAGTTTCTAGCCCTCACGGTTCCAGAAAACATCTTGGAAGCATTTCTGTGCCATTCATATCCCTCCATCCTCCTCTACCAGTCTTACTTTGTTACAAAAATGGTCCGACTATCCCAGATCCCAGAAACAGAATAACTGATGACTGAATAACTGATACCCAGGCAGACTTAGCATTGACATACTATTAATAACCATATTTGTATGCTGTTAACATTGTGTCTTGGGATGTGGTATGGTATAGCATAGCCCAATCTCATCAGATCTCGCAAGATAAGCTGGGTCAGTACTTGGAAGGGAGACCTCCAAGGAAGACTCCGCAGAGGAAGGCAATGGCAAACCACCTTTGCTTAATCACTTGCTCAGAAAACCCCATCAGGCTCAGTGGTAGAGCATCTGTTTGGCATGCAGAAGGTCCCAGGTTCAATCCCCGGCATCTCCAGTTAAAGGGACTAGGCAAGGAGATGATGTGAAAGACCCCTGCCTGAGACCCTGGAGAGCCGCTGCTGGTCTGAGTAGACAATACTGACTTTGATGGTCTGATTCAGTATAAGGCAGTTTCATACACAGACTCAACACTGTGTTGGTGCTGGGTATACCTGGGTGTATATGAGCAGGTTCCAGTGCTAATCATTAGTGGCCTCAGCTAAAAATGATTTGGTGCTGCATACACATTTCAGACTAAGAGAATCCCACGGGATGGGACCATTTATGCATGGCTGTTTCCTCGCAATAACCCCACCAACTGCGTTGGGCCTTTGCCTTGATTATGCATGCATTTCCCAACGGTCAGAGGTTGCCTTGCTCTCCCCTTGTGTGTCTGTGCATTTTGCCGGCGTTTTCTGGATTTGTGTTTAGCCAGCATCCAGAAAACCCAGGCAAAATGTGCGGGGAGAGTGAGGCGACCTCTGATGGATGGGAAATGCACGCATAATCAAGGCAAGCCCCAAAGTAGTCGGTGGAGTGACCATGAAGAAACAGCCATGCATAAATGGCCTATAGGTCATACTATGGGAGTCCTATTCTGTCGGGTGTTTGACATAGGGTTGCCAGGTCCCTCTTCTCCTCCGGCGGGAGGCTTTGGGGTGTGTGCGTGTGCCCGCGCCAATGCACGCGTGTCACTTCCGGTCGGCGGGCAGAGGGGTCAATTGCCGGGGGTTTGCCCGCCACCAGCGGGCACCTGGCAACCCTAGTTTGACATAATGATTAATCCTGCCCTTCTCCAAACTGAATCAATATCTGCAGTTACCTCATTGGAATTAACCAATGTTGGCAAAAAGCACAGAGACAAATGCGGGGTTTTCCCACCTAGGTTTTATTTTGGTGTGGGTGCCAAACTACAGAGGGTTTTCTCTAAGCTTCTGCACACTCCATGGTTTCTTGCTCATTCCTCCAGGCTTTCTCAAAATGGGGATGAAAGGCGGTTTGAGAAAGCAGAGGAATAACAAGGAAACCACAGAATGGCAGCAAGCGGACTGAGGAAGCCTAGAGGGGAAAAAACTTGTGTTTTGGCACTGTGAGAAAACACCATGTTAAAGAAAACCCGCAGGAAGTTGTGCAGCCAATAACAGCATGGCTGCATCACGTTTATATATGTGATTGATGGGAGCTCCAGGACGAGTTTCGGCCTGATTTTACTTTTGTCTATATCTGGAGCCCCGATAATTAGGGTTGCCAGGTCCCTCTTCACCACCGGTGGGAGGCTTTGGGGCGGAGCCTGAGGAGGGCGGGGTTTGGGAAGGGCCATAGAGTCCAGTTGCCAAATTGCGTCAATGCCATAGAGTCCAATTGCCAAAGCGGCCATTTTCTCCAGGTGAACTGATTTCTATCTGCTGGAGGTCAGTTGTAATAGCAGATCTCCAGCTAGTACCTGGAGGTTGGCAACCCTACATATGTATGACATTTACCTTTTGGGGTTCGTGTTTTTAATTCTTTTAAAATGCGATTGCACTTAATAATAAACACACATTTGTAATATAATTTTTAATTATTGTGGCTCAACCTTCTAGGTTCCTAGCCTGTTTTAGGGTTGGGTATTGCTTCCTTTGTTTTGTTGGTTTCACTTCTAGTGTTCTGAACAAAGATTGACCTAGTAAAGCCCAATTGACTCATTGGGCCTGTTTTTGTACAGCCAGCAATGTTGCTAAATTTTGGATCTGCAGCTGCTGATTTTCCTTCCACCACCACGACCTATTCTTTCTCCCACAAAAAAGCAAGTGCCCGAGGCCCGTTTCTATCACCATCACCACACAAGTCCTTTCTCCTTTCCATCTGCTCAAAACATCTGGGTTCCCAGGCCCCTCCCACATGCCGCAGGCTAAATGCAGTCTTGTGGAGGAAGCTGGGCTAGAATGAATACATGCCATGATGCCATAGTAACCTTTATAAGTAGCTCTGGTTTGAGAAAGGGAGCCCAGAATAACACGTATGGTAGACAGGTAGGGTTGCCCACCTCCAGGTCCTAGCTGGAGATCTCCTGTTGTTATAACTGATCACCAGCCGATAGAGATCAGTAAAAGGTAAAGGTCCCCTGTGTAAGCACCGGGTCATTCCTGACCCATGGGGTGAAGTCACATCCTGACGTTTACCAGGCAGACTTTGTCTACGGGGTGGTTTGCCAGTATCTTCCCTTTACCCCCAACAAGCTGGGTACTCATTTTACCGACCTCGGAAGGATGGAAGGCTGAGTCAACCTTGAGCCGGCTACCTGAAACCAACTTCTGTTGGGATCAAACTCAGGTCATGAGCAGAGCTTAGACTGCAGTACTGCAGCTTACCACTCTGCGCCACGGGGCAGTACCCCTGGAGAAAATGGCCACTTTGGCAATTGAATTGTATGGCATTGAAGTCCCTCTCCAAATTTCACTCTCCTCAGGCTCCACCCCAAAAACCTCCTGCTGGTGGCAAAAAGGGATCTGGCAATCCTATAGATAGGACATAGAGGAGGAGTTGGTTTTAATACCTGATTTTCTATACCTTTAAGGAGACTCAAACTGGCTTACAATCCCCTTCCTCTCCCCACAACAGACACCTTGTGAGGTAGGTGGGGGCTGAGAGAGCTCCAAGAGAACTGTGTCTAGCCCAAGGCCACCCAGCAGGCTTCATGTGGGGAAACCAACCTGGTTCACCAGGTTAGAGTCCGCCGCTCACGTGGACAAGTGGGGAATCAAACCCATTTCTTCCAGATTAGAGTCCACCGCTCCTAACCGCTGCACTACGCTGGCCCTGATGGACCAATGGTCTGATTCAGTATAAAGCAATTTCACATGTTCATGTGTGAAGATCCATCTGCACTTGCTTTTTGGCACTATTGCCTCTATTATTGTTTTATGCCAAGGAAAAGAGCCCTGGCACTGAAAACAAGCTCATAGTTAGTTCTGTTGATCTATATTTCAAGTCAATAAAGAACTATTAAAAATTCTGTGCCAAGAATTCACATCTGGTAAATTATTATTTTGTTATGAATCATCAGCATGGTGCATTTTAGTATAGAGGGCACTTTACAACTACTAATTATCATTTATATAATGGGTTGGATCCAACAGGCTTTTCCACTGGTGAAAACGGGAGAAAGGGTGCCTTTGACCACCAAAAAGGATTAGCTGGAGATCATAAGGCCTGCAAGGACCAACTATGCAATGTAGTAAAGAGAGGGATTTAGAGTAGAAAAGTTAGCTGGATCCAGCTAAATAAGTTTAACTTGAATCTTCTGGAGCACATGGTCTACCATGGTTGGTCTTGTCTACTCAATGGTTAGGGTTGCCAACCTCCAGGTACTAGCTGGAGATCTCCCGCTATTACAACTGCTCTCCAGCTGATAGAGATAAGCTCCCCTAGAGAAAACGGCTGCTTTGGCCATTGGGCTCTATGGCATTGAAGCCCCTCCCCAAACCCCGCCCTCCTCAGGCTCCGCCCCAAAAACCTCCCGCTGGTAGCGAAGAGGGACCTGGCGACCCTATCAATGGTAGTGGTTCTCCAGGGCTTTGTTAGAGGTCTTTCCTATAACCTTATCCTTTTAACTGGAGATGCTGGGGATTGAACTTGCGACCTTCGGCATGAAAAGCAGTTGCTCTATCACTGAACCACAGCCCCTCACCATACAAGAGGACCGAACCCCTTCTTGATTGCAAAGCACAATCATCTTCTGAAGTAGGCCGCTATTATTTCCATGTTACCGATGGGCAACTGAAAGTAAGATAAAATTGTCCAAAGCACCACAATCAGGCAGAGATGGAATTTTAGCTGTGTCTCCAGCTGACTCAGACGTATATAAATGATTTTACAAGTGCATGTAAAACTTCCGTTTGTGAGCCAAGAGAGAACCTGGAGGAAAACTGCTGAAGTCAATCAAGGTGCCTTGGCAACCTACATTAGTTTTGAGCTTGGGTTCCTTTTCTAAATTTAATCTAATGTATAGGGCAGTGGTTCCCAACCTTTTTTTGACCAGGGACCACTAGGACTTTTTTGTTCGGTGCAGGGACCCCAAGGTTCAAAATAAAAATTCTGAGAATTTGAAAATAAACTTTAATCATAACTGTTAGTTAAACATTAAACTTAGAATAATATTTGAATATATATTTTTATAATAGAGAACTTTTAATTGAAAATATTAATTTATTATGGGTTTATAACTTTGTTTCGCGGACCTTAATTTAGTTCTCGCGGACCCCTGGGGGTCCATGGACCCCCCGTTGGGAACCAGTGGTAGGGCCATAGTTCCAGTGCCAAAACCTTCTGCTCCACACATGAGCATGAAGAAATCCTTGCAGATTCTTGTGTACATACAGTCTGCTGATGCATTTGAGGATCTGTGGGTTGGGGTATGATGCTAATGTAAGAAGAAGACCAGAATCTCTATAACTTGCTTAAAGCTATGCACAGTGAAACAATGTTCTTTCTGGAATGATTGGGCATTGAGGATGCAGTTCCTTCACATATCCAGTGTGGAGGTCCTTAGCCAGGAGGAATTCAATCCACCCAGGTCTAGACTAGCAAGAAGGTACACACTACCAGCTTCAGGATTTCATTCCACTCAGGACCTTTGCATCTCCAAGGCAAGTGGACTACCTATAGGGTTGAGAACCACTATAATATGGCTTGGCATCACCAGAAGATTTCTGCACGCCCTAGACTCCTTGTGCAAAACAAACAAACAAAAGCCCTCATGTAGCCCTTTGCACTGTTAAATGTAGTGTATCCCGAGTAATTTTCCCACTTGCACATAGGGCCGCCAACCTCCAGGTGGTGGCTGGAGATCTCCCGTCATTACAACCGATCTCCAGGCAATAGAAAACAGTCCCCCTGGAGAAAATAGCTGCTTTGTCCATTGGACTCTATGGCATTGAAGTCCCTCCCCTCTTCAAATCCCTCCCTCCTCAGACGCCACTCCCAAAATCTCCAGGTATTTCCCAACCTGGAGCTGGCAACCCTACTTGCACAAGACACAGTGCAAGCAATTTCTGGGCACTATAAGATGTAAGGAAGAAAGCGCTACCGGTAGGTGTTGTATAAGATCTTGTGCAAGTGGAACTGCACTAAGTCTATTTAGATTTCTGCTTGCATATCCCTGGATCCAAGTCTATGGTTTCTTTCCATGTGAACGCACATGCGCTGCCATTTAAGTGTGAAGCGACCCTCGGCTTTTCACAGGGTTACAATCACATGCTCCTTTTAAAAGTTCATTCACTCACAATTATAGGTTTTAAAAGATCATTAGTTCATAATGCTTTCCCCCTTGAACAGTGTAACACATGCCATATAATGAACACAAAATCGCAGGAGTTGTGTATGGAAAACAGATTAAATAAGGGGGGAGTCAAAGTTTTGATTTCCACAGTATTTAATAGAACTTCCTGGGTTTTTCCTCACCACTGTTGTTTTTTCCCCCTTTACTTTTCTTCCCCCTTCCTTTCAAGTTGTGTATGTTTAGGCTGCAATCCTAAACATATATACTTGGGAGATAATCTGATTGATCTCAGTGGATCCGACTGGCATTTCTGCTCGTGAGAAAAGGAGGAAGGGTCCTTTTTGACCACCCCAAAAAGGCAGTTCTAGTGATATTAGGATCTGCATGGACAAAAGCCAAGTAGGTTGGGGACTGTAATAAGGAGGGGAACCGGGTGGGAGCGTGCAAAAAAGTTGGCTGAATCCAGCCTGGTAGAATGTACTTTCCTTGTTAAACTCAGTAGGACTTACCTGCAAGCAACTTGAATCTTCTGAGAAGATTCTTTTGAGAACTGTGCTGCAAGTTAGTTTCAGCCTCATTATGGTAACCTAAATTTGTATCATCCACTTATGAAGTGAAATGCAAAATCCTCTTCTGGTATTTGTCATCTCCTTCAAGCTTCTGTTTTTTTCCAAGATCAAGAAAAGAAGCAATTAGGTTCAAACTCCCAGGAGGTAACAGAGGGCCAAGCTACGCATGATGTTGGGGTCCCACGATTAGAAATCCAAACATCTTATTTGGCCCGAATAAGTATTGCCAGCCTCCAGGTGGTGGCTGGAGATCTCCTGCTATTACAACTGATCTCCAGACGACAGAGATGTTCCCCTAGAGAAAATGGCCACTATGGAATTATAACCCGTTGAAGTCCCTTCCCTCCCAAACTACCCTCCTCAGGCTCGAGCCCCAAATCTCCAGGTATTTCCAAACGCAGAGCTGGCAACCCTACAAATAAGCAGTTGGTGGAGGGGCACAATTTGGATCAAGGCCATAGGGAAGGGAAGATTTAACTCTTCCCATTCATGGTTTCCATGGTTGCTTAAACCTCCAGTAGAGAACAAAGACAGGTGTCATTATTATGCCTGTCTTCCCCCCCAATGGGTAGGGTTGCCAACCTCCAGGTACTTGCTGGAGATCTCCTGCTATTACAGTTGATCTCTAACTGATAGAGATCAGTTCACCTGGAGAAAATGGCCGCTTTGGTAACTGGACTCTATGGCATCGAAGTCCCTCCCCTCCCCAAACCCTGCCCTTAGGGTTGCCAACTGCCAGGTAGTAATTCAACTAATCTCCAGCCGATAGAGATCAGATCACCAGGAGAAAAATGGCCGCTTTGGCAATTGAACCCTATGGCATTGAAGTCCCTCCTTAAGCTCCGTCCCCAAAACCTCCCGCCGGTGGCGAAGAGGGACCTGGCAGCCCTACCAATGGGTCTTAAAGCCCCAGTAGAGGAAAAAGACAGGTGCCTTTATTATGCCTGTCTTTTTCCCCAGCGGGGCCCTGAACAGCAAGACTGGGAGACCGTTCTAGCCCAGAGGGAAGCTTAACCCTCTCTTCCCTAGACCTACAGCCCTGATCCAGTTATCCCCCACCAGCAGCTGTTTGTTTTTGACTGCGAGGGCGTTCCAGCTATAGAACTTCAGAGTCATGTATATTTGGCCCTTAGTCTAAACATTACTAAGAACTTCCTACCTGCTGCAAAAGCAATTGAGCGCTTGGAACAAACTGCACAATAAGGGTGCAGAATCTTCTTCGTTAGTAGTTCTGAAGAAAATCAGGTTTTCGGTGCTCACTCACTGCAATGAACAGACATCCCAAACGCCTCTCTAGCAAAGGATACAGCTCCATTCCACCTTCTTAAGTCTTTCATGCATGGTTGTTTCCTTTGCGGTCACCCCTCTGACAGTTTTGGGTCTTTGCTTTGATTATACATGCCGTTTGCTACCGTCAGAGGTCGCATCGCTCTCCCCCTGCGTTTCCTTGCATTTTGCCCGCGTTCTCAGGGACCTGTTTTATCTCACATTTGAAAATGCGGGCAAAATGCAGGGAAAGGCAGGGGGAGAGCGAGGCGACCTCTGACGGTAGGCATGCGTGATCAACACAAAGACCCAAAGTCATCAGAGGGGTGATGGCGAGGGAAACAGCCAAACATAAAAGACCTTAGATATAATCACTTAACCCCCTATACAGCCAGTGAAGTATATACAGCCAAAGTACAGTGGGTAGAATATTGGGCCAGGACTGGAAAAACATTGATTAAAATCCCCACTCCTTCATAAAATCCACTGTATGAGCTAGGGCCAGTTGCTGTCTCAGCCTACCTCACAGGGTTGTTATGAGGCTAAATGGAGAGCATGGGACCTTATGGAGAGCTCTGGTTAGACCTCACCTAGATTATTGTGTTCAGTTTTGGGCACCACAATTTAAGAAAGATGTAGACAAGCTGGAACGTGTCCAGAGGAGGGCAACAAAGTTGGTGAGGGGTCTGGAGGCCAAGTCCTATGAGGAAAGGTTGAAGGAGCTGGGGATGTTTAGCCTGAAGAGAAGACTGAGAAGGGATATGATAACCATCTTCACAGTACATGAAGGGCTGTCATATAGAGGATGGTTCCGGTTTGTTTTCTGTTGCCCCAGAAGGTCGGACCAAAACCAACAGGTTAAAATTAAATCAAAAGAGTTTCCATCTAGACATTAGGAAGAATTTTCTAACAGTTAGAGCGGTTCCTCAGTAGAACAAGCTTCCTCGGGAGGTGGTAACCTCTCCTTCCCTGGAGGGTTTAAAGAAGAGGTTAGATGGCCATCTGTCAGCAATGCTGATTCTGTGACCTTAGGCAGACGATGAGAGGGAGGGCATCTTGGCCATCTGGGCATGGAGTAGGGGTCACTGGGTGTGTGTGGGGGAGGTAGTTGTGAATTTCCTGCATTGTGTAGGCAGTTGGACTAGATGACCCTGGTGGTCCCTTCCAACTCTATGATTCGATGATTCTATGTACTCTGCCCTGAGTTCCTTGCAGAAAGGGTGAGAAAAAGATCCAATAGTTAGCTAAATATCGTCTTAAGGGGCTTCCTTCTGGACAAGGGAAATGTTTATCATTTTTATTTCTCACCCAACAGGTTGGACCCAAGACCGTGTATCAGTGACAGGGGCAAAACCTCATTCCTGGACGCGAACGACGCGTGAGACCTTCACGAAAGACAAGAAGCCACAAATCATTCATGACTTTGTCGGGGGAAGTCTGGCCATTGACACTCTGGCAGAGAACGAAACTCAGATTGTGGTGAGTGTTGTGCAGGAGACGGTACACAATCTAAGGTGTTTAGCAAGGACGGAACGTCTTCTGGCTCAAGCAGACACGTTCTAAAGTCATGTGTGGACAGGGTTGTCAGCTGCGAGTTGGGAAATATCTGGAGATTTTGGGGGTGGAGCCTGAAAAGTATGGGGTTTGGCGCAGGGAGGGACTTCAATGGGTTATAATTAGGGTTGCCAGGTCCCCTCTTCCAATTGGTGTGAGGTTTTAGGGGGCAAGGCTGGGGTGGTTTGAGTGCTAAAGCAGCCGTAAAACAGGAAATGACCTCATTGCATGCGCGCACCCACACCCGTACGCAGCTGCCACTCCAGAGCTGCTGGGTAGATTGGCAGGCAATTGCCTGCCAAAACCACTCACCTGGCAACCCTAGATATAATGCCATAGAGTCCGCCTTCCAAAGCAGCCCTTTTCTCCAGGGGAACTGATCTCTGTCACCTGGAGATCGGATGTAACGAACTGAGAGCTGTGAGCGTAAACAAGTAGGCTTCCGCAGTGGGACAAACAGTGAAGCCATTTCAAAGTGGTGCAGAGGAAAGCTTAATCCCCTCTCCCCCTGGGCCACAGTCCTGATCCCAATCAGGCCCACACACACCTGGGAACCAGGGTTGCCAGCTGGAGGTACTAGCTGGAGATCTCCTGCTATTACAACTGATCTCCAGTCCTGATCCCAATCAGGCCCACACACACCTGGGAACCAGGGTTGCCAGCTCCAGGTACTAGCTGGAGATCTCCTGCTATTACAACTGATCTCCAGTCGATAGAGATCAGTTCACCTGGACAAAATGGCCACTTTGGCAATTGGACTCAGTGGCATTGAAGTCCCCTCCTGAAACCCCGCCCTCCTCAGGCTTCGCCCCAGAAACCTCCCGCCGGTGGCGAAGAGGGACCTGGCAACCCTACTGGGAACTGAGTTCCAAATGTAGAGCCCAGAACACATATTCGATTGTTCGCCTCAGCAGGCAAACTCCCACTCCATCCCCCGTGTGCCGTCAGTGGAGAATGATAGAAAAATGGGGGAAATTACATCACGGCTTCAAGCAACAGTCTAGCAATTCCCCCAGTCTCCATGGTCTTTACCATAGAGATTAGGAGAATTCCAATGTGGTGACATCAATGTGTTCAATGTGGTGACATCACATCAAGGTGGTGACATGGTCTTTACCATAGAGATTAGGAGAATTCCAATGTGACATCAATGAGTTCAATGTGGTGACATCACATCAAGGTCTTCACCTGGAAGTGATATCTCCATGTCACGCCTCATGTCATGCCTCACTCCCCCTCTCCATACCCCACCCCAAAAGTTCCCAAGATCGCCAGGCACAAACCTGGCAGCTTTATTCAAGACCCAGATGGGACATAAGTAAAATATGTAGTTTGGTCCTTTCATTTGTGTCCAAACCCCTGTTCTTTTTCTTTTTTATCTTGTACCATCTTGTTGTGACCGGGGCTAGCTTGGTACTGATCTTTCTTATTTTCTAGTACATACAGACATCCTCCTCTCAGGACTGCAATTTGGGTTTTTAATGTCCCCAGTGACTTTGGGCAATTGTAAAGTCTACTATTTGTCGATGGTGAATGGGTGCACAGGTGAAAATCAGCAAGACTTTTGGCCAGACTTGTTCCCAGAAAGTTTGCCCCTCTTTAACATGCCACTAAGTTGGGAAACAGAAGGCTTAAGGAGTGTGCTTGATTAGAGGGAAGAATTCTACTGACTGGAGCAGATCAATGGCCCATTGTTTATGCCCTTTGGAATCAGAGCATGAGTCGCGTCTAAGATGAAAGGGGAGCGAATTTTAATGAATCGAAATCAATACAGGGGAAAATGTGTTGCATACTTTAATGGTGGGTTGGCAGCAGCTGTAGCTGGAAAGTTTCCATGCTCCAGCTGTGGGCTGGAGTTGCAGGATTTTAGAGGCCTGCTTGGGGCTCGGTCAGTTCATTGCATGGCATTGCCGGTTGATTGGGAAAGATCTGAGGCCCTAGAGATGCACATGCATCTGGGAAATATCATTCATAGACTCAACATGCATTGGTGGATTGGCAGGGGGACCACCATTGCTAGGGTTGCTAGGTCAATCTTCTCAACCGGCGGGAGGTTTTTGGGACGGAGCCTGAGGAGGGAGGGGTTTGGAGAGGGGAGGGACTTCAAGGCCATAGAGTCCAATTGCCAAAGCGGCCAGTTGTAATAGCAGGAGATCTCCAGCCACTACCTGGAGGATAGTACAGGGGCAACAGACATGTACAAAAGGTGCAATTTATATAAGCTACTGAAGTGAAAACATGAACAATATTGTACTCAACAAGGTAACCACACAACAAACTAACAATCAATATGTACAATATATACAGCAAGGAGCCGCAATAATTTTCAGGAGTCTCAACAGAGTAACAGTAGCAATCCAGTTTCTGTGTACAAAATTTCATAAGAAGCCACAATATTCCATAGGAGTTTCTGTGTACAAAATTTCATAAGAAGCCACAATCTTCTTATGAAATTTTGTACACAGAAACTCCTATGGAAGATTGTGGCTTCTTATGAAATGTCACGTGGTCGGGCTTTGCCGTGCCACGCCAGCGCATCTTGAGAGTGGGAGGGGGTGGCTGCCTCGGCTGGCTCGCGGGCCGAATAAGAGCTCTCAATGGGGCCGGATCCGGCCCGCGGGCCTTATGTTTGACACCCCAGGTTTAAACTGACTCGAAGTGAGAGATTCTATCATTGAAAAACGAACCTGTGGGTCTCCTAAATAATGCATTGTCTGTTCAACATATTCTACTATTGGCTGACGAAGGCTTCCAGCGAAACGTGATTACAATCTACAGAACACGTTCCGTTCATCTTGCTCTTTACACCGAGGCATCAGTTTGAATTTCCAGACAGCTATCAAGTTATCATTATCAATTTAAAAGCTCCGCTACTCCAATTTTCGGTTAGCTTGTCCACTGCGCATGTCCATTCGTTCCAGCTTTCCTTTGCCTTCAATTGTGCTACTGCGCATGACCAACTGTACCTTGGCAACCACCGTTCCGCGCAAGTCTATCAGCTTCCGTTTTTGATTTTTTTCAGCAGGATCAATCATCGCGCTTACCAGCTTTGGGAATGAACTTTACAGCTTACTTACCTTGCTGAATTTCTTCTATTCAGCTGTCATTAGGTATTGTTTTTGCCTGTATGCCTTTGGTGTAGTTTTTATTTTGTGTTTATGGTAGTGTGTTGTGTTACACTCGTTGCCTTTGAATATAGCATTTGTCTTTTGCTAATTATTGAGCTTCTGCTGTTCTTTTGGAATTGACTAGTCATATAGACAGTGCTATTCGTTTTTGTATTTGCATCTTGAGACATCAGGAGAGGCAGAATGTCAAAAGGGGCACGACTGATTGAAAACAAGGCTGCCTTTCAAAATTCAGCAGTGGGTGGTTTTGAGGAGGCAGTGGTTACCGTCCCAGCGCAAGGAAAGGAGAAAGAAGACAAATGCAAAGAGGAGTCATTTGTCAGCTTATGGGAGTAGCATCAGCGAGGCGCTGATTTTAGCTGCTTCAGGGGGAAAGCGGGGCCTCTTATTTCATTACCACATTTGACTCTTGTTCTGGACTCACAGGCTTGATGCATTCTGGCCTTCTCAGATTCCTGCTTCATGCCGTCAGTTCAGACAACACAAAACCGCTGTTTATTTTAACTGTCGTTCATTTGTGAAACTGGGATTCAGCCTGCAGAAGATCAGCGATTCCTAGCTTGGCAAACCATAGATACAGCGTTGCTGATCTTTTCCTTGCCTCCCTCTACCAGAAACCCATATCTCAGCTGGCACCCAACCAAGCCCCATTACATCACCAACTGGCTTTTGGATTTAAAATATGGATGGAAAGGTCCCGGCTGGATATTAGGGGGAAAAATGTTTACAGTAGGAGTTCTTCAGTAGTGGAATTGGCTGCCTAGGGAGGTGGCTGCCTAGGGAGGTAGCCTTCAAGCAGCAGTTAGACGAACACTTGTCAGGGATGCTCTAGGGCTGATCCTGCATCGAGCAGGGGGTTGGACTAGATGGCCTGTATGGCCCCTTCCGACTCTATGATTCTGTGATTGTCCAGCAACAACACAACAGCAGGGAAGTTTTGAGCACTCTTGGCTGCAGAGTAGGGTTGCCAGCTTCCAGGCAGGACCTGAAGTTCTCCCAGATATACAACTGATCTCCAGACTACAGAGATTAGTTCGCCTGGCAAAAATAGCATTGAATGGTGGAATCTATGGAACCACATACCAGCTGAGATCCCTTTCCTCCCCTACTCCCCCCTCCCCTGGCACTGCCCTCAAATTATCCAAGAATTTTCCAAGCCGGAGTTGGCAACCCTATGTGGTGAGCCAACCACATCCCTGCTAGCCAAATCTTCTGCCTGACTTTTGCATTAACCCTCTTCTTACCCAAAGGCCAGGACAATAATCTCCTGCTGCTGATTCCAGTGTGCACTTCCCGCACTGGTTTGAGTTACCCTAACTAACCATAGTTAGTGTTAGGGTTTCCAACTCCAGCTTGGGAAATTTGTGGAGATTTGGGGGCAGGGCCTGGGGAGGGCAGAGTCCTCGGAGGGAGCTCAGCAAAGATGTGATGCCATAGAGTCAGCCCCTCAAAATGACCTTTTCCTCCAGGGATCAGAACTCTGTAGTCTAGAGATCAGTTGTAATGCCAGGAGAATGCCAGGCCCCCACCTTGATGTTGGTAACTTAGGTTGGTGGCAACTTTCTTCACACAACACATAGTTAAATTGTAGAACTCCCTGCCCCAGGAAGTGGTGATTGCTGCCAACTTGGAAGACTTTAAGAGGGTAGTGGACACGTTCATGGAGGATAGGGCTATTCATGGCTACTAGTTAAAATGGCAACTTGTCATGATGCATACGTATTTTCTCCAGGACCAGAGGAACATGCCTATTATATTAGGTGCTGTGAAACACAGGCAGAATAATGCTGCTGCGGTCATCTTCTTTGTGGGCTTCCTAGAGGTTCCTGGTTGGCCACTGTGTGAACAGACTGCTGGACTTAATGGGCCTTGGTCTGATCCAATGTGCCTTTTCTTATGTTCTTAACTTAGGTTCAGATGATCAATTGCCTACAGTTAGTTTAACAAAACCACGGTTTCTTTTCCCATCTGAACTGATCAACGGTTACCTTTTGGACAGACAGCTGTTTTGCCTCCAGCGTTGTCTGTAATCAATCATCCTATGGAGAAAACCACATCGAACCTTTATCTCACAGGCCTGGATTTGGGAGATAAAGGCTTGCATTTGGGGGATGCCTTTTTTGGGACAGCCAGTGATAAACAAGAATTTAATCCTTTCCCTGTTCGTTTACCTCCCCCTCCCATTGCTAGCATCACTTCTAGTGTAGGGATTGCATTAATCAAATAGCTAATAATGTGTGTTTACCTCGCCCCATAGGTAAAAGGATGCCCTTAGTTGATCTGCTTGGCTTGGTGGTTTATACAGGCTTTGGTGTCTCACAGCACTCTTGGCTGGTCCTGAAGAAGATTTATGTCGAAACTGAAAACGTCCATATTCTTGCACTTCTAAAACAAATGAGGTTCTTGTAGCCTACTTTATAGCTCCTGTCTTTTGATCAATACATAGTGTTGCCAACCTCCAGGTACCAGCTGGAGATCTCCTGCTATTACAACTGATCTCCAGCCAATAGAGAGCAGTTCACCTGGAGAAAATGACCGCGTTGGCAATTGGACTCTTTGGCATTGAAGACCCTCCCCTCCCCAAACCCCGCCCTCCTCAGGCTCCACCCCCAAAACCTCCCACTGGTGCTGAAGAGGGACCTACCAATACAGCAACCCCTGTCTCTGGAACTTGCTGGAGGATTCAGATTAAATAAGACCTCAGAGGGTAAGGGGAAAAAACATACCGAAAAACAAATTTCAGCAAGTACCAAATGGAGACTATAAAGCTTTACTTTCTTCTCGTATAGTAAGCTTGTTTCGGGATTGCTTTTTCCTTCCCCCTTCTCCTCCGCTTGTTTTCTTTCTCTCCTCTTAATTTCTGCTGTAACCAAATCAAGGTGGCAGATTGGGACATAATCGCGATCCAGGGATGAGGTAATGCTGGAGGGAGAGAGAGCCGCCAAGTCCACCCATCTCTGGCATTTGCTGTGTTCATTTATTTCTCTCTCTCTCTCTCTCCCCCCCCCCATTTTATTGAGAACACATTGGAAGCTGCAAGCCTGTGTCTTTGCAAATGAGAAAATGGGACAGCTGGAGTGACAGCTCTGCAGCTGGCCTTTTCG
The DNA here is from genome assembly GCF_029931775.1 of Euleptes europaea. NCBI lineage: Eukaryota > Metazoa > Chordata > Lepidosauria > Squamata > Sphaerodactylidae > Euleptes > Euleptes europaea. The sequence continues at coordinate 22,191,388 of NC_079329.1, read as the reverse complement.
CATCTTGCTGTCGCCTCTGGCTTCCTGCAGCAAATCTCCCTCCTGAACATGTAGCCAGACTTACCCCTGGGCCTTGTGTGCAAATGTGGGGGTTAGGGTTGCCAACCTCCAGGTACTAGCTGGAGATCTCCTGCTATTACAACTGATCTCCAGCCGATAGAGATCAGTCCATCTGGAGAAAATGGTCGCTTTGGCAATTGTACTCTATGGCATTGAAGTCCCTCACCTCCCTAAACCCCGCCCTCCTTAGGCACCTCCCCAAAAACCTCCTGCCAGTTGTGAAGAAGGACCTGGCAACCCTATTTGGGGAGGGAAGGGACTTCAATGGGAAGGCTTGCCAATTGCCTGATGGGGTGGGTAAAAGCCCACCAATCCACCGGGCTGCCCACAAACCAGCTGAGGGTTGGCGGGCAGAAGAGAGCCAGATAGAGGGGGAGGCGTGCGATGCATGCACACAACCCATGCACCACGCCAACGTCACTTCCAGGTTTGCCCAGAAGTGAACATGGATGCTCTAGCAATCTCTGTCAATACTCTATGAAAACCATAGAGTTTCAGAGGAGATTGCTAGAGCGTCCAAGTCGTTTCCAGGTAAACTCGGAAAGAACGTTGACCGCCCCATGCACCATGCTCCCGCCGGTGGAGCAAAGGGACTTGGCAACCCTATAAATGGGGTATAACGCCACAGAGTCCGCCTTTCAAAGTGGCCGTTTTCTCCAGGCGAACTGATCTCTGTCACTTGGATATCAGTTGTAATAGCGAGAGGTCTCCAGCCACCACCTGAAGGTTAGTAAACAAAATGTTAGCCTGCTGTATGGAATTAGCAGAAATAGACCAAAAGTTTTGTAAAGCCTATAGTATATTAATGTGCATAAATAGCAACGATAGAATAAACAAAAATGATATTGACATTCATATCATGTTGTTGGGAACATACATTGTTGTCTCAAAATAAGTCACAGAGTTACAGATATTTTGGACCATTAACATTGACGGTGAATTGAACAATAGAGTACAATGTAGAATAGCGCACGTTGACGTCTTGCATAAGTGGCTCTTACTGTCCGTAACTCTGAGGTTCCGTTCTTCCCCTGTATATATATTGGGGTGCGGTCCGGTTGTCACCCTGTTTCGGCCTATTTAGGCCTTCTTCAGGAACCAACGCTAGCTGTTCAGTGACAATGATGTATGTTCCCAACAACATGATATGAATGTCAATATCATTTTTGTTTATTCTATGGTTGCTATTTATGCACATTAATATACCACCTGGAGGTTGGCAGCCCTAGCAGGGGCAGGCCTTCCAAGTTGTTCATGAACTCTAGTCTCTTTTCATTTATGAATTAAGCCCTGTCGAACCCCAGGCTCCATGGAGACAATTGTTTTGGCTAACAATAGAAGAGGGATTGTTGTTGTTGTTTTCAATGAATTCATCTTCCAGCCTTGTTGACAGATCCTTTGTGAAGAAGATCATTGGGTCAGCACCTCCAGCTTAGCGCTTTTGTCCTAAAACACCAGTGGGGCAAATCCTGAACTAACACCCTCTTGACCGAAATTGGAACCTTGGCTGACCGCGGTGGTAAAAAAACAGTGGCCGACCCCTGAAGCCCTATACCGGGGGGGGGGGGAGGGGGTGTGCAGACCTTGCCTTCGATATTGCTGCGAAATCCGTCCTGTTTTGACGGTGTTTCAAGAATTAAAAGTTGGCTAGGACAGAGTGTGAATTGTGCCAGGTCCTTTGGTCTGCTTTCAAAGTTTTTTTTTTAAAAAGTCTCCGTTGTGTATTCTGAAACAGAGTTACACCCTTCTAACCCCGTTGACTTCAACAGAAGGTGTAATTTGGCCTAGGATTGCCTATTGGTGACCAAAGGTGTGAGTAAAGACACAAAAGCCTGCCGCAGGGGGGGGGGGGAAATGACTGACGGGGAAACACAACAGAGGTTTAGAAGATCCGAGAGAGAACTCCCAAGAGGGCAGCAAATTTTGTTGTAGCAAGCACAACAAAGCAACAACATAAGTGACAGCTTTAAAGATGAACAGATTTATTGTGGGAGATGTGAGCCAGAACATCTGACAAAGCAGACTCTGGCTTTGCGATCCTTTATACAATAATAAATGTATTCTATTTCCTTTGTTTTGGATATTTGTGTGCCGCGTTCTCCATGGTGCTGCTGGGCTCTTTGTTATTATTGGAGGGGATAAACCGAGGGAAATTATTTTCCTACAAAGTAAAACAAAAACAAAAACCACCTCTCGGATACAGCTGTTGAAATTTATAAGCGGCTCGTGAGCTATAAACGAAACAGAGACGTTCTAAAAAGTTTAAGTGCGATTAACCCGTGAAATTCAATTCCACAGAAAGCTAAGGTGGCTGTAAGCATCGGCAGGTTTAACAAGGATTAAATAAATGCTTGGAGGAGAGGTTTGCCAACGACTAATAGCTACGACAGCCAGAAGCGTGAGTCTGGGGATGAGATATCTCTGTTTACCAGATGCTGGAGAACTGACAGACAAGTTCTCGTTCACTATCCCCAGGGCATTTGAACAGCCGGGGTCAGAAGACTGAATGCTGAGCTACTGGGCTGCTGATCTGACTAGGGTTGCGGGGGGATGGGGGGTTAGGGTTGCCAGGTGCCTGCTGGTGGCGGGCAAACCCCCGGCAGTTGACCCCTCTGCCCGGGGTTGGGGGGCAAACATGCACACGCATATGTATACCGTTCGCACCACTTTACCACTCAAACGAAGAGGTATAAGGCCCCTTGCGAGGCTGCACTTCCGGTTCTAAACCAGAACGCACATGCGCTTACATGGGAAAGCCTCCCGCCGGAGGAGAAGAGGGACCTGGCAACCCTAGATGGGGGGTTAGGGTTGCCACATCCAGGTTGGGAAACTCCTGGAGATTTGGGGATGGAGCTGGGGGAACTCCTGAAGATTTGGGGATGGAGCTGGGGGGGAGGGACAAGGATTTCACTGGGGTACAGTGCCATAGAGCTCTGGGTGCTGGGTCCTCACTCTTCACCAGCAGGAAGCTTTCGGGGGCAGCTGGCCACATGTGACATGCTTATGTCACTTCTGGGTTTAGTCCGGGGGGGGGGGGTTTGAGTGGAAAAGGGTCCCTTCGTGATGCGGCGCTTCCAGGACTAAACCCAGACGTAAATATGGCATGCGTGGCCACCACTCCAAGCAGGTGGCTGGATTGCATGGGCAATTGAAGAAGAAGAAGAATTAGTTTTTATATGCGAACTTTCGCTGCCACTTAAGGGAGAATCAAACCGGCTTACAATCACCTTCCCTTCCCCACAACAGACACCCTGTGAGGTAGGTGAGGCTGAGAGAGAGTGACTAGCCCAATGTCACCCAGCTGACTTCGTGTGTAGGAGTGGGGAAACAAATCCAGTTCACCAGATTAGCCTCTGCTGCTCATTTGGAGGAGTGGGGAATCAAACCCAGTTCTCCAGATCAGACTCCACTGCTCCAAACCCCCCTCTTAACCACTACACCACGCTGGCTCTCTGGCAACCCTACCTAGAACACATCCTCCAAAGCATCCATTTTCTCCAGGGAAACTGATCTATATAGTCTGGAGATGAGCTGTAATTCTGGGGGATCACCCGGTCCCACCTGGAGGCTGGCACCCCTAGGTATGGCCCAGCATGGCAATGTTCCGCTGGGGACTGAGGCATAAACCATTTATTTATTGATAGCCCACTTCCCATCACTCATGGGATTTAAGACCATGTACAGAAGATCCCAGGAAGTCTCCCCCATCCCCAGACACTAATCAGATCCAGACGAGCAGCAAGGGTGCTGTTATCGCATGCCTTCCAACCATGTCCTGAAATCGGTTGTTGTATGACAGCTCCTGTGTGGTGGATGGAGTCTACCAGGGAGTGGAAAAAAGAAGGGGGAGAAACCTCTGACAGAAGACAGAAAAAAATGTGCAAAGGCATTTATCTACTAACTTGTAGCTACTCCAAAGTTTTACAAAACAGTCGCAACAACAAAGGTTCAAATAAATTACAAAACATGTATTACAGTGTACAAATAATGAGCAAACGCAAAAAGCAAAAGTGTTGATAATATAACACAAAACCACAACAGTGACAGCTATACTAGTGATACCTCTGTTTGTTGTTGAATTTCCAGGTTACAGTCCGAAGAAGGATATCAAAATGGGATACTAGCCATCAAACCTGTCACTGTTGTGTTTTTGAGTTATATTAGCAACACTTTTGCTTTTTGCGCTTGCACATTTTTCTTTCTACCAGGGAGTGGAGACGTGAAGTGAGAATGGGGAGCTGTCAGTCTGGGACAACTATTAATTCTACCTTCCTCATACCTTTACAGATAGGTAAAATATGAATGCAGTTTAAAAGGGCTAATTTCACACGTTACAGAGTACACAGCCTGGGCCTGGCATCCGCACTCTGTGTAACAGTCAGATGTGAGTTACGGGTTCTTCTAATTCCTGTGCGCATGGTGCCCAGTTTGGATGAGGACACATGGATCACATGGAGAAGGGGCTTCTTCCTTCCCCCCTGAAATTGTCCTCGGGGTTGCTATTTGGCCCATCAGCGAAACCCCGGTGTATTCCAGGAAATTTGGGTTTTCCTAGTGCCCCACAGCACACACCCCAGGACCATTTTGAGTTGGGGAAAGATGCAGGGGTGGTTAATCCCCTTCAGCACATATGTTGCAGTCATGATTGAGTTCAGGCACCATCATTTCAAGAACTTAGGTGAACCCACGGTGACAGCTGATTGTAACACAGGGTAGGGACCTCAGACCCAACCTGTGTACTCTTCAATGTGTGATGAGTTGGGTATTCCAGCAGGGCAATCAGACGTGGTATGTGACTGGGAAACATTAAAAGTCCAGTGCATAAGGAAAGGACCCAGGATAGCTTCTCCCTGCTCCTTTCCCCCTAAATAATAATTAGAACGTTTTAATTAGAAACACACACACACCCATCTTATTTCAGGCAGCGAAACAGATTTGCTGTAGCGAGGAAGGAAAAAAACTCCTGTCGTATTACACTGAAAATGATTTTTCATTAATAGAATTTCCGCCCTACTATTCCCCAGCACAATTCCCTATTCACCATGCAGGCCTAAAACATGCCCTCTTTGGGATGTATAACTAGTTCAATTGAGTCGAGGCAATTTTCTCTTTCTATCGCCCAGCCAACTAAGAGGTACTGGAAACTGTCAGAACAGCAACTGCAGTGTTAGCTCATGGCTTTGGTTTTTCAGGTCAGCGGTAGCCTCAGGCAATAGATTTGGGGAGGGGGGCAGCAACCTCTGCCATCACTATTGCCTCCCATTGTTCCTCTACTGCTCCACCACCTTGGGTTGCCAACGTCCAGGCAGTAGCTGGAGATCTCCCACTATTACAACTGATCTCCAGCTGATATAGATCAGTTCACCAGGAGAAAATGGTCGCTTTGGCAATTGGACTCTATGGCATTGAAGTCCCTCCTCTTCCCAAACCCCACTCTTCTCAGGCTCCACCCCAAAAATCTCCAGGTACAGTGAGGGGAAAAAGTATTTGATCCCCTGCTGAATTTGCCCGTTTGCCCTCTGACGAAGAAATGACCAGTCCATAATTTTAATGGTAGGTAGCTAGCTGTGAGAGACAGAATAACAACCGGAAAACCCCCAGAAACCCAGAAGACAAAAGTCAGAGATTGATGTGCATTATAATGAGTGAAATAAGTATTTGATCCCCTATCAACCAGCCAGATTAGGGTTAGGGTTCTGCTGTCGACAGAAGCAATCAATCCATCAGATTCCAAACTAGCCACCATGACCAAGACCAAAGAGCTGTCCAAGGATGTCAGGGGACAAGATTGTAGGCCTGCACAAGGCTGGACTGGGCTACAAGACTATTGCCAAGCAGCTGGCAGCTGGCAACCCGGAGCTGGCAATCCTTACGGCCATCCCCTCCCTCAAGCAGCTAATGCTCCTTATCTATGGTGACAACAGGGAACCTCCACATCCAGAGGCAGTAAACTTCTGAATACCAGTGCTGAGGAGGCAACTACAGGAGAAGGCCTTGGCCTCTATGCCGTGCCTGTTGGTAGGGTTGACAACCTCCAGGTAGTAGCTGGAGATCTCCAGCTATTACAACTGATCTCCAGCTGATACAAATCAGTTCACCTGGAGAAAATGGCCGCAGTAAAGACAGATAGCTGCCCCATTTTTTTAGGTAAAGGGTTCAGGCGGTGAGAAATGATGGCCATCATCACCCCTCTGGGTTTCTTTTTTTTTTAAAAAAACTGATTAATAACCAACAAATAATGAATGTCACATACAACAGAGGGGGGGAAATCCTGTCAGCTCCTTTGCTACAGATCAGATTGCACAGTACATCAAGAATTAATCATTGAGGCACCTCCATTTCTAACTAATTTGTTACAGGCCACCAGCTTATATCTGAATATTGTACTCATTTCAAGCATTGTAGAGCTCTGTCACCTGTCATTGTTTCCTTCCTACACTTTTGTCAGCCCTTCTTTCTGATGAGGTAAAGGTTGTCGTTTCCAGTGATCGTCTGTCAGTTGTAAGATTCAGCCCTATCTCACAATAGGACCCATAGGGCTGGATCCAATGTATGTGTGTGTGTGTGTGTGTGTGTGTGTGTTAGATAGATAGATAGATAGATACACACACACACACATACATATATGCCTGCCTCTGCGTAGTGACTAGGGTTGCCAGGTCCTCTTCACAAGTCACCAATACTTGTGAAGTATTTCTCTGAGGTAACATAACTTTCCTATCACAGGATACCTAACTTAGTCCTGCCTCTCTATAGGTGTTCGAAACCTATCCACTTAGCTCTTTTGATGTCTGAGCCCTATCTAAGGAATTCCCCCCCCCATTTTGGTCCATTTCCCCACTTATTTCCTCCTCCCTTTTAGGTTTCCAGTCTCCAAGTGGGACTAGGGTTGCCAGGTCCCTCTTCGCCACCAACGGGAGGTCTTTGAGGCGGAGCTTGAAGAGGGCGGGGTTTGGGGAGGGGAGGGACTTCCATGCCATAGAGTCCAGTTGCCAAAGCAGCCAATTTCTCCAGGTGAACTGATCTCTATCAGCTGGAGGTCAGTTGTAATAGCAGGAGATCTCCAGCTAGTACCTGGAGGTTGGCAACCCTAGTAGTGACCTTGGAGGTCTCCTATCCAAATACTAATTGGGTCCAACATTGCTCAGCTTCTGAAATCTGACAGATCAGGCTAGCCTGGGGCTATCCAGGTCAGGGCTGATACAACACAATTTAAGGAAAATACTTCTGGAGCTAGAGATATTTGAGTCTTCAATATATCAAATATTGCCTTTTTGACTTAATTCCTCCCCCTCCCCAAATCTGAGTTCAGCCAACAGTTCTACCATAAAACTCTTTTAGTCAAAGCAACTTCCTTCAGAGTTTAATTTACTTTAGAGAGCCTCCGTGTAGAGATATACCAGCATCCCTTTGTTAAGCTGTCACTGCTCCAATCAATGGAAGCAACATACACTTGCCTCTCCACCATCTCAAAACATCAGTTAGTCATTCATGCATATATAGTTTCAGAGGGCAGCCATTTTGGTCTGCGGTAGAACAGCTAGATTTGAGTCCTGTTAGAGACCAACAAGAATTTTGAGATATAAGCTTTTGAGAGTCAAATCTGACAAAGGGATCTGGACAACAGTACATGTGAAAGAGATCTGGGCCTCTTAGTGAACCACAAACTGAATATGAGTTAACAGTGTGATATGGTGGCTAAGAAGGCCAATGCAATTCTGGGCTGCATCAAAAGGAGTATTGTGTCTAGTCAAGAGAAGTAATACTACCACTGTATTCTGCATTGGTCAGACCTCACTTGGAATACTGTGTCCAGTTTTGGGCTCCACAATTTAAGAGGGATGTTGACAAGTTGGAGCGTGTCCAGAGGAGGGCGACCAGAATGGTCAAAGGTCTGGAATCCATGCCCTATGAGGAGAGACTTAAGGAGCTGGGTTTGTTTAGTCTGGAGAAGAGAAGGTTAAGGGGTGACATGATAGCCATGTTTAAATATTTGAAGGGATGCCATGTTAATGAGGGAACTAGATTTTCTCGGTTGCTTCAGAGCTAGGACACGGAGTAATGCATTTAAACTAAGGGAAAAGTGATTCCACCTAAACATTAGGAAGTACTTTCTGACGATGAGGGCAGTTCGACGGTGGAATGCCCTGCCTCGGGGGGTGGGGGGTGGAGTCCCTGACTTTGGAGATCTTCAAGCAGAGGTTGAATGGCCATCTGTCGGGAGCGCTTTGATTGTGGGATCCTGCATGGCAGGGGATTGGACTGGATGGCCCTTGTGGTCTCTTCCAACTTTGTGTGATTTTGTGACTCTCCAAAGCTTATACCCCCGCAAATTCCTGTTGGTCTCTAAGGAGCTATGGACTTGAATCTAGCTGTCTTGCATATATGTTCATCCATCGATGAACGCAACATCAAATAAACTTTTTTTATTACCTCGGATGCAACGACTGTCAGTTCAAGTATTCAGCTGGCGGTCACGGTGATCACGTGGTACGCATGTGTGGGTGCAGTATGCTTGTGGTATTGCTCAATTCACTTACAAACCAGCTGTGATTTCTGTTGGGTTATGCTCACTGAGTTTTTTTTAAAATTATATATATATATATATATATATATATATATATATATATATATATATATATATATATATATATATATATATTCTTTTCAAAAGAAATGTTCACTGTGTTTTAAGATGGGGTCGGGATATTGTGGTACAACACAACCACAGAAACAGAGTATATATCAGCCACAGGATTATCCAACAGGGACCATCAAGGTCTATAGAATCCTGTCTGCAATTTCCACTGAGGATTTGGTAAACTGTTGATCAATAGTAGCCATTATCGGTTTCTTGCAGCTGCAATTAATTTGATTCTCTTGCTATGCGTTCCTATGATTTCTCTCTCTCTCGTGCATGTAGACAATTGCCTGTCTGACCTGCTTCCCTTCCACCAGAGACACTTCCTAAGGAATATGAAAGGCGGTTAGATGAGGACACAAACACATACATCCTTAGAAGGTGGCCATTTTTATGACCTTGGCAAAGTATGCCTCTCCTTGTCTCCATAGCAATCGCATGATCAGGAAAACAATGCATACAGTTTAAAATGATAAAGAAAATAATGTTGAACCATCAGTGAAAAATTATCAGGGCAGCAATAACACACACACACACACACACACACGGAAAAAGTTTTTAAGGAACAGAATCCGCAGATATGGGCACAGGCCACCCTGCAGCTTCCCGCTTTGAACTGGGTCAAAATTTTGATCCAATTTAAACAAGGGAGCCCATAAGTAGGATTTCCAGGTCCCTCTTCGCCACCAATGGGAGGTTTTTGGGGCAGAACATGAGGAGGACGGGGGTTTGGGGAGGGGAGGGCTTTCAATGCCATAGAGTCCAATTGCCAAAGCGGCCACTTTCTCCAGGTGATCTGATCACTGTAGGCTGGAGATCAGTTGTAATAGCAGGAGATCTTCTGCCGCCACCTGGAGGTTGGCAACCATACCCATAAGGGGTGCTCTGAATGAGCACAACGTTGAGCGGACATCCCCTTTAAACACGGGGCCTTCCTGGTCTCCATGCAGGGGGGAGAAATCCATAATCTCCTTCCAGGACAATGCCTTCACCCAGCATCTGAAGGTAAAGATGCTAAACTAGTGGTACTCACCGCATGTCAGCGAGGGCACGCAATCGAGCCCCCGGATAGCAAGCTCCGTGTCCTCACCCCACCCCACCTTCTGGTCCCGTGGGAAAGTCTCTTCAGTTTGGGAGAAAGGTGCTATGGCCAGAGGCTCTGACGTCTCCATTTCAAAGTAGCCTTCCTATTGTAAATCTGCTCTGATCTCAAGGTGTGATTTTGCCGGAACCCTCTCTCTCTTGAAGTTTGAGAGAACTCTGATGTTTTGCATTTCAAAGCCATTACGTGTAAACAGTTCTCGTGTGTGCATCCTATAAAGCTGATCTGTAAAATTCCCGTCGTTATTCTAACCTTAAGTTGTATAGACCACTGAACTCGTTTGCTTTCTCAATAAAATGTTTAAACTCTCTGCAACGTCTGGAGCGAAGTTTATTATTCCTGAGATGCAATGAGGTCCTGGAGTCTGACACCGCATGGCTCAGAGAGAGCTACATGACTGTATGCATTCTATAGCCTGGTGCAATTGCTAGGGAATGCTATTCTCCTCCTTCCATCCCTCCCTGTACTAATCCAAGGCAGGGCCATGGCATACGGTCTAAGGTCACAGGGAGCTACACCGGGGTGCAAGTGGTCCTTCACATGCAGTCTTTTTCCTTCTCACAGGAAGACAACCATAACTACTATATATCCCGGATCTACAGTTCCGGTGAAGCACGAGCCAAGGACCTCTGGGTGAACATCGCAGAAGCCAACAGGACCCAAGTCAGGGTCCATGGGATATTGTCCAATACGCACAGGCAGGCTGCGGTGAGTCCATCTCTTCACCTACTACTGTCCATTTCGTGGCCAGAGGCTCAGCGGCCCTCCTGCATCCTTCAGTGTCAGCAACTTTGAAATGTTTTGCCTATCATTTTTGGGGGTGGGGAGAAGCAATTTTCCTCTTCCCTTAAGAACATAAGAAAGGCCACGCTGGATCAGACCAAGGCCCATCAAGTCCAGCAGTCTGTTCACACAGTGGCCAACCAGGGGCCTCTAGGAAGCCCACAAACAAGACGACTGCAGCAGCACCATCCTGCCTGTGTTCCACAACACCTAAGATAATAGGCATGCTCCTCTGATCCTGGAGAGAATAGGTATGCATCATGACTACTATTCATTTTGACTAGTAGCCAAGGATAGCCTTCTCCTCCATGAACATGTCCACTCCCCTCTTAAAGCCTTCCAAGTTAGCAGCCATCGCCACATCCTGGGGCAGGAAGTTGCATAATTTAACTATGCAGTAACAGCGATCCTTGCTCCTACAAGGTAATCTTAGATTAACTCTGTACTTTCCAGAAGGTAAAAGAGTTTGGTTACATTTTTAACCTTTCCATCAGGGGCGGATTGGCCGTTATTTATTTATTTATTTATTTTGGTTTTTATACCCCACCCTCACTCCTCGGCCAAGACCTGCCTTTGTACAGGATTTGGATTTATTTTTCAAGAACAGTTCTTAATCCTCTTGGGAATACGTGAATATGAACATAGCTGATATATCACCCAGCACACTTCCTGCCTTCATGCTGTTATTCCCATCTATCTTCCTACAGAGAGTCACCCTATCATTTGACTTCCCCTTTTATGGGCATCACCTGCGGCACGTTACCATAGCAACAGGAGGTGAGCCTCATGGTACCACATTGGGTATAAGGGATGCTGTTTTGCAAAGGTTTAGAGAAAACAGGTGGGACGTTCTACAGATGGGAGCAAAGGCTTCAGAAGCAACATGGAATTGATGTCGTAGATGCATTGCTGTAGGTCATCTCCATCCTTTTCATCTAAACTTGTGGTCTTTAAGTATTATTAGTAAGGGGCTACTTTGAAAGAGGGTAGGGAAGAAGACTGAGAGGGGATATGATAACCATCTTCAGGTACTTGAAGGGCTGTCATATAGAGGAGGGTGGCGAGTTGTTTTCTGTTGCCCCAGAAGGTTGGACCAGAACCAACGGGTTAAAATTAAATCAGAAGAGTTTCCATCTAGACATTAGGAAGAATTTTCTAACAGAGTGGTTCCTCAGTGGTACAGCCTTCCTCGGGAGGTGGTAAGCTCTCCTTCCCTGGAGGTTTTTAAGAAGAGGCTAGATGGCCATCTGTCAGCAATGCTGATTCTATGAACTTAGACAGTTCATGAGAGGGAGGGCATCTTGGCCATCTTCTGGGCATGGAGTAGGGGCCACTGGGTGTGTGTGGGGGAGGTAGTTGTGAGTTTCCTGCATTGTGCAGAGGGTTGGACTAGATGACCCTGGTGATCCCTTCCAACTCTATGATTCTATGATTCTATGAATAAATCTTCACCCAACCAAACTGCTGCCTGCCACCCAGGTCAGATGCTCCTTCCCCCCTTCTTGAAATCAGAGTGAAAAGAGCAATAAGGGAGACACATAGATGTGAGACTGCTATCATAAATCACGACAAGCACCCAAACCAGCATAAAAGTAATGAAAATAACAACTCAGCAGCATAAAGACCTCCAAAACATGACCAAAATCAGTATAAAATACATAATAAAAATAAGAAGGGTCCAGCTAAATTAAACCAGCAGAACAGTATATGGGCAAAAATGGATAAATAATAAAATTACCAAAGCATCTGAACAATGAAGACACTGGGATGATAGAAATGGTCTTAACCAGGTGCCTAACTGAGTAAGTGACGGGTGAACCTCCATGGAGTGAGCATTGCAGAGACAGGGTACACACATGAAGCTGCCTTATACTGAGTCAGCCCCTTGGTCCATCGAAGTCAGTATTGTCTACTCAGACTGGCAGCGGCTCTCCAGGGTCTCAGGCAGAAGTCTTTCACATCACCTACTTGCCTAGTCCCTGGAACTGGAGATGCCGGGGATTGAACCTGGGGCCCTTCTGCATGCCAAGCAGATGCTCTACAAACTGAGCCACAGCCCTTCCCCAAGGGTACCAGGTAACCCAAAAATACTTGCCCGGTATCCCATACCTTCCTCAAAATTTCTCTCCTAGTTCTAAAGTGCCATAAACTGACCATATCATGAAGATGGGCTTGTAGCCCAGGCAGGTTCCCTTGGACCCAGTAAAGTGTACCCATTTCCCAGGCTTAGGTCCTGGCTGGCAGACAGGACATTCGATGGGAGAGTCCTAGCCAGCTTGTGGCCTGCCAACTCCTCCTGGGTTCATATGTTTAAAAGGAGGAGCTAATACCCCATCACTAGGGTTGCCAGGTCCCTCTTCGCCACCGGTGGTAGGTTTTTGGGGCAGAGCCTGAGGAAGGCTGGGATTGGGGAGGGGAGGGAATTCAATGCCATAGAGTCCAATTGCCAAAGCGGCCATTTTCTCTATCGGCTGGAGATCCGTTGTAATAGCAGATCTCCAGCTACTACCTGGCGGTTAAACCCAAATATGCTCTGGTATTAAATAGACAAACTGTAGAAAGGATAATACCAAGCTCAAAATTATTCAAATTGAAACTTATATTCTAACAGTGTATAAGTGAAAAGGTGCTATACAACATCATGTGAAACAAAAATCAAAGGAAACTTACTACTATAAACAACATACAAAGGAACGGGTTTACACAACGTAGCTGTATACAAACGCTACAACATTTTACAAGACAACAATGTCACAAAGTAGCAAGGTAAATATAAATACCAATTATGTTAGTATCAAAATCTTTTTTTCTCTTTTCGGAGTCAATTGAACGTGTAGGATCAAAGAACAAGGTCGGGTCGAAACGCGGCCCGGATGTCCCGAACGTTTTCACTGCCTACAAGGGCAGCTTCATCAGCGGTTCATTCGTTCAAATGTCAAAGCTCCTAGAATATAATAAAAACCAATCTCCAAAACGTGTATCTCATTCATATTATTTTTAAAAAATATTTTATAATGTTATGCAAAAATTAAGACAACAATACTATACCTAAGAAAGAAGGAAATCTTATTCATATTTCAAATTTCAAATAGATCGTCTTTCTCTGCGTCTGTAGAGCTGTCCTGCCTTCAAATGCTTGGATCTAAGCTACAGGTGTAGGTAATTTATTCACTACTGTTGGAAGGTTAAGCCCAGTACTAAACAGCTGTGATTCTTTAGAGTAGACAATGATTTATAAAAAAACAAGATAGATCAATTTCATTATTTAAACCAAATGGAAAATAAGATTTAAAAAGGTGAATAAAGCGCATTTCTTGTCTTAACAAGATTTTTTGTACATTATCAAGATCAAAAGGATTGCCCCTGTAGACCCAAATGACAAAGAAACGTAAATCATTTTCATTATGTTTGTTGTTAATAAAATGAAGAGTTAATGGAGCGTCAAGTACTTTTGCCCTCATTCTAGATTTATGTTCACCTATGCGCACTTTAACGGGTCGAAGTGTGCTACCAACGTAGTTTTGCGCATTTACAAGTGATGCCATAGACACACTGGCTAGTAGTAGCATATAGGTGCTAGGTGAAAATTAGTGTTCCGTGACTAATTTCTCTCCTGAAAAGTGCTCCTTGACTCAAAACGTTTGGGAAACTCTGGTCTAGGCATTCCCGGGGAAGAAGGCAACGGAATTAGCAGACTGGGCTGACCACATGCCTATAAAGGACAACGGTAATGTGTGGAACAGGGAGGGAAGGTGGTATGGTATTAGAGATGCCAGCCTCCAGGTGGGACCAGGGGATCCCCCAGGATTACAGCTTATCTCCAGAATACAGAGATCAATTCCCCTAGGAAACATGAATGCTTGGAGGGTGACTCTATGGCATTGTACCCTGTTGAGGTCCCTGTCTTCCTCAGGCTTTATCCCCAAATCTGCAGTAGTTTCCCAACCTAGATCTGGCAACCCTACCCCCCATCCCCCACCAGGGCTAGGGGGAACCTGACACTGTATATGGCAGTGGTTGCCAACCTTTTTTCACTTGTGTACCCCTTGGCAGCCCATTTCCATAAATTGTACCCCTCATATTACCAAAATGCTTGTAATTAATATAGTTGCTGTGATTTCAAATGCCTTTTCCCACCATTATTCAATTTTTTTTCCGCATACTCCTAAATGTTCTGGCTCATACCCCTAAGGGTATGTTTACCCGAAGTTGGGAACCGCTGCTATATGGTATAGCTCAATCTCATCAGGTCTCAGAAGCTTAACAGGGTCCCTACTTGGATGGGAGACCGCCAAGGAAGACACTGCAGAGGAAGGCAACGGCGAACCACCTGTGCTTCTCACTTGCCTTGAAAGAGTCTTGTTGGGGTCATCACAAATGGTTTGCGAGTTGACGGCACTTATGTACGCATGTAATGTGATATAGACATAACTTGCTCCCTCTTCTTCGGTTTCCTGCCAGGGTTCATCTTCATGGGGGATGTCATTCACCAGATGCTGACCGCCACCCAATATGTTGCCCCTCTTATGGCGAACTTCAACCCCAGCTACTCCCGCAATTCCACTGTCAAATACTTCGACAATGGTGAGAGATCCTGCAGGGCTTCCTTTCCATGCATGCACCTGCCTTCACCACAAACATAAGCAGTTTGGGACAAATCCTTAGTCATATTTCCCTTATCATTTACACCAGGTGTCTCCAGCCTTTTTGAGCCTGCAGGTGCATTTGGAATTCTGACGTGGCATGGTGGGCGCAGCAACGAAATGGCTGCCGCAGGAGGCGGAGCCAGCCATAAAACGATTGCCACAGCTTAACTTCAGTGACAGTGCTGCAGATCCTTGGGCTGTGGTGGCAGCTGCTGCCAAAACAACATTTTTAAAAATCTGCACAGCCAATCAAATCTCCAATAGTCAATCAAAAGCCTTCCTGGGCACTAGCCCTACCTGGCCCCAGCCACTTCCTAAAAACACTTGGCAGGCACCAGAAAAGATGTCAGAGGGGACCATGGTTCCCACGGGTACCAGGTTGGGGACCCCTGATTTACACTGTTTCCAAAACAAGAGGATGGATCCAACCAGCTTTTCTGCTGGTGAAAAAAGGTGTTCCCTTTGACCACACTATGACCGCATCATAGGTAGGGTTGCCAGGTCCCTTTTCGCCATTGGTGGGAGGTTTTTGGGGCGGAGTCTGAGGAGGGTGGGGTTTGGGGAGGGGAGGGGCTTCAATGCATAGAGTCCAATAGCCAAAGCGGCCATTTTATTCAGGTGAACTGATCTCTATCGGCTGGAGATCAGTTGTAATAGCAGGAGATCTTCTGCTATTACCTGGAGGTTGGCAACCCTAATCATAGGACCTGAACGGACAAAAACCATTCTGGTTCAGCTGCTGAACGAAGGAAGAGAATTGGTTGAGACTGAATGAAAAAAGCAGTCTGGATCCAAAGCAAGATTCAAATGAATTCTCCACAAAGTTCCTCCATGGCTACTAGTAGCAAACTCAGCCAAGAACAGGAGCAAACATGTATTGCCTTTGCTGTCCCTGCTCGAGATCTGTTTGATGGGGGTTCAGTACTGGAAGGCAGCCAACGTGTCAGGTTTCTTTTAAGATGACATAGAAAGACATAAATGTCATAGTGATAATCTCTTGCCATTGTGTGGGTGGTGGGTGATTTGTAGCCTGCATGTTAGAGTGTTGCAAGACAATTGCAGAGTGTATGACCGTGACTTGGTTGTTAGCGCAGGCAGATGGATAAGGACTGGGTACCACAGCTATTGTGTGGCATGGAAGCATGTGTGCTTATGAGATGGTTGTAGCAGTGATAAGAATGGTTGTTACCAGGGTTACTATCTCTCTGGCCTGATTCTTTTTTGTAGAGTCTATGCAAGCCCCCCCCCCAAAAAATCTTTTTTTTTAATGTCCTTGCTGCAAAAGAACAGACTATTTTACACCACTGACATATTTATGTACAAAGATACAAGTGGATGCTTGCACAATATCACAAGCACCACTGAACCAAGAGTGCATTGTGCATAGGGTTGCCTGCTTCGGGTTGGGAATTACCTGGCGATTTTAAGGGTGAGGCCTGAGGAGGGTGGGGTTTGGGGAGGGGAGTGACTTCAGTGGGGTATAATGCCATAGAGTCCACCTTCCAAAGTGGTCATTTTCTCCAAGTGAACTGATCTCTGTCACCTGGAGATCAGATATAATGCCAGGAGATCTCCAGCTACCACCTGGAGGATGGCAACCCTAATGGTTCACCATAGCTCAAGCTGGGACATCTGTGGCAGCTTTTACAAAGACCAATGTGCTGGATCACGGCTGGATCATTCATGAGACTCTGTCTTGTGGCCTTGACCTTGGAATGGACTTTGACTTGGCATTTGGACTTTGCTTTTGATCCACTTTGGATCCAGACCTAGAACAGCCCGGTATTGACCCTCAGACTATCTGACTACGCTACCTGCTTCTGGTCCTCAGGTCTGCTGGAATTCAGGACAGCTGCCTTTCTACATTAATATGTTGTCCTGTGAAGGATTGCACAGTCCTGCCTTGCGGTTGTGACTGTGAGGGGTTTATAATAGATGGTCTCCTAGTTGTTTCCATGATTCTGTGTGTGAAAGGAGAAGTTTTCGTTTCCATGTCCCCTCTTTTCTCCCCACAGGGACAGTCTTTGTTGTTCAGTGGGACCAAGTATATCTGGAAGGGAAGGAAGACAGAGGCCACTTCATCTTCCAAGCAGCTTTGCACACCGACGGCAGAATTGTCTTTGGCTACAAGGAGGTAAGAGGTCCAAATCTAGGGTTGCCAACCTCCAGGTGGTGGCTGGAGATCTCCCGCTATTACAACTGATCTCCAGGCGAGAAGACATCAGTTCCCCTGGAGAAAATGACCGCTTTGACAATTGGACTCTGGCATTGAAGTCCCACCCCTCCCCAAAACTCACCCTTTTCAGGCTCCGCCCCCAAATCTCCAGGTATTTCCCAACCCGGAGCTGGCAACCCTCTCCAAATCTGAGGTACAGAATGAAAGACAAGGAAGGGTCCCCAGAACATTCCCATCTTCTGCCCTTCAAATACAACCATAGAGGAGGAGAGATCCTCAGAGTGAGAGAAAGCAGAAGATTTCTTGACCTTTTTTTAACTCTACTGCTGGTGTATTCAAAAACCTTTTCACCTTTCCTGGCTCCAGATCCCCATATCAGTCTTGGAAATTAGCTCCACACAACACCCCGTCAAAGCTGGCCTCTCGGATGCTTTCATGATCGGCAGCTCCTCCCCTGATGCACCTGGTGAGTCCGGGCTGATTGGCAGAGCGGGGGGGGGGGAATAGCGAAGAGAGGCAAAAAGTAGAACTCTATGATCATTAGAACTCCTGCAAAAATATATTAAATACAAATACAACTTATTGACAGAGATACAGGAAGAGGGTTTTTTAAAGTGTGTAACTACACGATACCTGTGACACATGCGAGATCACCTACAATGTGACAACAAGGTGTACCATACAGATAACAGATTTGCATATAGAGGAAATTCAAAAAAGATTTTAAAATGTCTCTAATAGAGTACATCCATCATCATCAGGCAATTTTTCCATGTAGTCTTGTATAGAAGAAGCCAAGTTCACCATGAGGGTACGGCCGTTTCAAATTCTTAATTATTAATTCTTCATCAGTCCTTCAATGAATACTCTTCTTGCAGTTTCACATATTAACCAATTCACAAGATGTAGGTTGCATTATGCTTCCCACGAAGGGTAAAAAATGCAATGTGTAGCAACTTCCAGGTGGTGGCTGGCAATCTCCCGGGATTACAACTAGGGTTGCCAACCTCTAGGTACTAGCTGGAGATCTGCTATTACAAATGATCTCTAGCTGATACAGATCAGTTCACCTGGAGAAAATGGCTGCTTTGGCAATTGGACTATAGCATTGAAGTCCCTCCCCTCCCCAAACCCCACCCTCCTCAGGCTCCGCCCCAAAACCTCCCACCAGTGGCGAAGAGGGACCTGGCAACCCTAGGGCCCATTGTCAGCCAGTTGACTTCTCCAGAGAATTAAGGGAGGTTTATATGATTTCTTATCAACAACAAGATAACTTTTCCTGGTAGATTCGAGTCCAATAGCACCTTAGAGACCTAGAAGACCTCAAGAATATAAATTTTTGAGAGTCAGAGCTCCCTTTGTCAGATACCAGTACCTAATGAAGGGAGCTTTGACTTTCCAAAGCTTGTCCCCTGGAAATTTTGTTGGTAGGGTTGCCAGACTCCAGGTGGTACTGCAAACACAATCAGCACTGATGGCTACATATTGTAATATATTAATGCAGTTTTATCTTATGTTACAATAAACTATTTCACCATATACAAGGTCTCAAATGGTTCGTTTACATAGCAATGCAAAATTTATCGATTTCATACATGGGATTTCATACATGAAATAGATACCATGAAACAATATGCCACCTGTTAACAATGCAACACCCATTCAAAGTTCTCTGGTGTGTTATGAAATATCTATTTCTTGTTTGAGCTGTAGTTACAAAATTATGCAAAGAAGATTCCGCGGGATTCCACGAGATGGGTTTCCGGTACTATACCCATTTCACCGTTGAAGGTTTCATCAATCGGGGGGGAAATCCTTATGTGGCCAGCTAATTGACAGGCGTCTTGCCTACTGGCCACATAAGGATTTTTTCCCCAATTGATGAAACCTTCAATGGTGAAATGGGTATAGTACCGGAAACCCATCCCGTGGAATCTTCTTTGCATAATTATATATAATTCTGGTATAGTACCGGAAACCCATCTCATGGAATCCTGTGGAATCTTGTTTGCATAATTTTGTAACTATAGCTCAAACAAGAAATGGACATTTCATTACACACCAGAGAACTTTGAATGGGTGTTGCATTGTTAATGGGTGGCGTATTGTTTCATAGTATCCATTTCATGTATGAAATCCTATGTGTGAAATTGATAAATTATGCATTGCTATGTAAATGAACATCATTTGAGACCTTGTATATGGTGAAATAGTTTATTGGAACATAAGATAAAATTGCATTACTATATTACAGTATTTAGCTATCAGTGCTGATTGTGTTTGCAGTACCTTTGGAATTACAGCACGAGGTTGGTTTTGAATTCAGCCTCCTGGAGAAAATAGCTGCTTTGGCAATTGGACTCTATGGCACTGAAGTCCCTCCCCTCTCCAAACCCCATCCTTCTCAGGCTCTGCCCCCAAAATCTCCAGGTATTTCCCAACCCAGAGCTGGCAACCCTACTCTTTGGGCTCCACAGAGCTACTGGACTCTAGTCTTCCTCTGGTACTGCAGACCTACATGGCTATCCACCTGAAACAATCTTCCTGGAAGAGGTGTTTGGTCCTGAAATGGTCATGTGATGTCCAGAGACTAGCAAACCTGGATCCCTGGACAGGGTTATCAGTCAGTTGTTTGAGCCACCCTTTATTTTAGATCAGCAAAGGAACAAAAATAATTTGCGGCTGCCTGACAACTACTGCGGCAGAGTCTTCAACCACACTGCCCTTCCCCGCTTACGATAAGCACAGGGGAAGATGCGAGAAAGCCTGCCTGAGCGTAAAATGACTCTGCAACTGCATGCCTTTGGTCTGCAAAAGGCTAGTAGGCATTCTAACTTGATTGCAGCCCACGCAGCATGGGGGGAAGCCCTCCATGGATTTAATGCCCTTCCTAATCTGTTTTAGGACCCCACCGTCGGACCATCTATGAATACCACCGTGTGGAGCTCGACACCGGCAAGATCACCAGTGCATCAGCAGTGGAGTTCGTGCCTTTGCCCAGTGAGTCACAATGCAAAGGCGCATGATGACGCATCCGTTTACTTGCAGGGATTGATTGGCACTGTTGTCATAAGCCTCCTTGACTTAAGATGATACAGACCTGCTTGAACCTCCCCAGGGGTAGTTCTGAAAATCCACTAAGGCCATTTACGCATGGGAGGTTTTGCCTTGGAATTCCCACTCTATAGAGGCACATTGTTTCCATCCGCATTCTCAAAACTCTGCATGGGGGCTTATTGTTGAGTTTTGAGAATTTAGATGGGGAAAATGTGCACCTGAAGAGAGGCAAATCAAAAGCAAACCCCCATACCTTCCCCCCTCCCCCGGTCTGGGGCAGACCATTTTAAAATATTTGTTTTACTTCATTGATACCCTGCCTTTTCCCCCAATTCCCCCTCCCCCGTCAAGTCACAGATGACTTAGGGGGATCCTGTAGGGTTTTCCAAGGCAAGAGATGTTCGGAGGTGGTTTGCCATTGCCTGCTTCTGTGTCATGACCCTGGTATTCCTTGGAGGTGTCCCATACAAATACTTGCCGGGGTTGACCCTGCTTAGCTTCTGAGATTTGACAAGATCAGGCTAGCCTGTGCTATCCAATAGGGGGACCTAAAGCGACTTACATCATCATAACAACCCTGTGAGGTAGGTTAGGATCAGTGTGGATTTTTGGCTTGCAAGCTTCCAGCGGCCTGTTGGCCACCACACCATCATAGAAACCAAAGACCAGTTAGGATACATGAGCTATTCATTATTAAAGGGGGGGATTCCTGTGTTCTGAAATCCGAAGGAGATTGAGACTGGGAAGGGCAGCCATGAAGGAGCTAGAAAAGATACTTAAGTGTAAGGATGTGTCACTGGCCACCAAGATCAAGTTAAATCATGCCATCATATTCCCTATTACTATATATGGGTGTGAAAGCTGGACATTGAAGAAAGCTGATAGGAAGAAAGTAGATTCCTTTGAAATGTGGTGTTGGAGGAGAGTGTTACAGATACCGTGGACAGCCAAAAAACCAAATTAATGGGTTATAGATCAAATCAAACCTGAACTGACCCTAGAAGCTAAACTGACTAAACTGAGGCTACCGTATTTTGGTCACATTATAAGAAGACAAGAATCACTGGAAAAGACCATCATGCTAGGAAAAGTGGAAGGCTGCAGGAAAAGAGGAAGACCCAACATGAGATGGATTGACTCAATGAAGGAAGCCACAGCCCTCAGTTTGCAAGACCTGAGCAAGGCTGTCAAAGATAGGTCATTTTGGAGGACATTGATTCATAGGGTCGCCAAGAGTTGGAAGCGACTTAACAGCACTTAACACACACACACATTCCTGTATTCACACAACAGGTTTTTTTAAGTTCATTTCCAACATCTCCCTGGCTGTTCATAGAACTAGTTCCTCCAAACTCATTTGCAAACAAGATGAGAAACACGCTCTGAATAAAAGCCTGCCCATCTTCCTGAACATGCCTTTGTGAGTTGAGTCGTAAAAGGGACAGTCAAAAAAGATAATGTTTCATGCTCAGGAACAACGCCTGGGGGGGGGGGGGGAGACCTCTTGGGTTCATAAATACCCAGCAGAGAATAAACCTGTCCAGAAGATGGCAAAGTTATGCATTTTAAACTATCTCCATTGGGTGTGTTTTATGACGACCCCAAATAGCAAGCACTGGCAGCTTTAACACATGCTGTAAATCAGTGCTCTGCAAAGGTAAAATAGAAAAAGAAAGAAATCTCACCTTTGATTTTTTGTTAACTTCCTTATCTGTGGCCACTGTGGAAACGAGGTCAAAGAAGCAAATGAAAAGAAGCTCTTGGAATGTACTTGACTCACCTGTCTGGCCGACGGCATCAAACAATGTTTGACTCGATTGCCTGCTCAACCCTAAAGGTGCAGAGTGAGAAAGCTTTTAAAAAGAAAAATCAAGCATCCCACTAGAGTCCAAGTAAGCATCTTAAAACAAAACAAAACAAAATGCATGGCTGTTTCCCTCGAGGTCACCCCTTTGATGACTTTGGGTCTGTTTTCAGAGATCTGTTTTATCTCGAATTTGAAAACGCGGGCAAAATGCGTGGCAAGGCAGGGGGGAGAGCGAGGTGACCTCTGATGATCAGAAGCGGCATGCATAATCAAAACAAAGACGTCAAAGGGGTGACCTCGAGGGAAACAGCTATAGAGTCCAATTGCCAAAATGGCCATTTTCTCCAGGTGAGCTGATCTCTATTGGCTGGAGATTAGTTGTAATAGCAGGAGATCTCCAGCTAGTACCTGGAGGCTGGCAACCCTATAAAGCGGTGACAGCCATGTTATGGGAATTCCCTTCTGGGAATGTATGTCCCAAGTGTGTGGAGGCCTGTGCAGTTCAGGACCATGGAGCTCAGGAAGAAGAGACTACAACCTTCTCTCCAGTGCCATTTTCCTGACCTTGGGGAACTTCTGTTTACTCAACTGGGGTATCATACATGTCCTATTATGATGGACAGCTTCTAGTTCTGCCCTCCATGTGATTTTCTGATATTCTGCTATGTATGCAAATCTCTAAAGTTTCCAACCGATGGCATACTGTGGATTTGTCAGAGAGAAGTAGGTTTGTCCAGCCTGGGAAATTTCTGGGTTTGGGGGGTGGAGCCTGAGGAGGGCAGAGTTTCGGGAGGGGAAGGAGCTCAGTGGGGATGTGATGTCATAGAGTCCGCCCTCCGAAGCGGCCATTTTCTCCAGGGAAACCGAAATGTATGCAGGTGTCTGGATCAGTCATAATTCCAGGAGAGCTCTAGGTCCCACTTAGGGTTGCCAACCCCCAGGTACTAGCTGGAGATCTGCTATTACAACTGACCTCCAGCCTATAGAAATCAGCTCACCTGGAGAAAATGGCCGCTTTGGTAATTGGACTCTATGGCATTGAAGTCCCTCTCCTCCCCAAATCCCTCTCCTTCCCAAATCCCTCTTCAGGCTCCGCCCCAAAGACCTCCCGCTGGTGGCGAAGAGGGACCTGGCAACCCTAGTCCCACTTGGAGACTGGGAACCTAAAAAGGGAGGAGGAAATAAGTGGGGAAATGGACCAAAATGGGGGGGAAATCCTTAGATAGGGCTCAGACGTCAAAAGAGCTAAGTGGATAGGTTTCAAAAGGTATGCCAATAAAGGTTAATGAAATGAAAAATGATAGGTTTCAAACACCTATAGAGAGGCAGGACTAAGTTAGGTATCCTGTGAGAGGCAGGTTATGGTATCTCAGAGAAATATTCTATTGGTGACTTGTGAAGGGACTGTGGGGGGAAATCCTGAGAAACAAGATAACAGTTTCAGGAGTCTGAGATTTCTGGGTTTAGTGAGCCACTCCAAGTAAAATCTATCCATCTCTCTCTCTCTCTCCAACAGAAACAGTCTGTCATTTATATAACCTTGAGTGTGTGATCATGTAACCCTTCAAAGCAGAGCATTGGCTCCCTTTAGCTGTAAACAGTTACTACGTTGGAGCAGCCCTTCGCTTACCCAACCACTCTTCATCAGCTCTTCGAAGGAAAAAAACACAATTCATTTATTCCTGTGTTATTGAAAGAAGGCGCTGTGTGAACCGCTCAAGGAGAAGGGAGTGGGGAAAGGAGTAGAAATCATCTCAGATACCTGTGCTACCCTCCCACCGTCCCCATATTCCATCTGTAAAGGCAGCATGATGTCCAGCATGGTTATTTTTATATTTAGCCTTACTAACCGCTCACAAGCCCGCCATAACTGAAACTGCTCGGCAACTGCTACCAGGGTGTGCTGCATGGGGGGAAACTGAGGCAGCAGCCTGCCATGACAACCACACACAGGTTTCTCCAGCAGGGCAAATAGCTCCACCCCAAGGCCATATGAGGTTAGAAAAATGGGGAGGGGGCTGAAGTAGGGTTGCCAGCTTCAGGCTGGGAATACCTGGAGATTTTTGGGCAGAGCCTGAGGAGGGCGGGGTTTGGAGAGGGAAGGGACTTCAATGCCATAGAGTCCAATTGCCAAAGCGGCCATTTTCTCCGGGGGAACTGATCTCTATCAGATGGAGATCAGCTGTGATAGCGGGAGATTAGGGTTGCCACCTGCCAGGTAGTAGCAGGAGATCTCCTGCTAATTCAACTGATCTCCAGCTGATAGAGATCAGATCACCTGGAGAAAAATGGCCGCTTTGGCAATTGAACTCTATGGCATTGAAGTCCCCTCCCCAAACCCCGCCTTCCTCAGGCTCTGCCCCAAAAATCTCCCACTGATGGCAAACAGGGACCTAGCAACCCTACGGGAGATCTCCAGCTAGTACCTGGAGGTTGGCAACACTAGGCTGAAGCCCCTTCTCCCTCAGCACTGTCATCCCAATCTGAATCAGGCCCCAAAAGAGGGGAAGGTGGCCAAATTTTCTCCCTCTACCACCTCTGTTAGTCTCTTGCCTTGAAAACCCCCAAAAGGGGTCGCCACAAGTCGGCTGCGACTTGGCGGCACTTTACACACACAGCACAACTCCACCCACATGGCTTAAGTCCCAAATAGGGTTGCCAGGTCCCCCTTCACCACCAATGGGTGGTGAATATGGCAGCCTCTTATAGCATGGGTGGAGCAGAACATTGGTACACTTTACCAGGGAGGGGGAGATCTAGGCTTGAAGCCCATTATATACACTTTATTTATAGAGCCAGCATGGTGAAGTGGTTAAGAGCGGTGGAGTCTGATCTGGAGAACCGGGTTTGATCCCCCACTCCTCCACATGAGTGGCGGAGGCTAATCTGGTGAACTGGATTTGTTTCCTCGCTCCTCCACATGAAGCCAGCTGGGTGACCTTGGGCAAGTCACAGCTCTCTTAGAGCTCTCTCAACCCCACCTACCTCACAGGGTGTCTGTTGTGGAGAGGGGAAGGGAAGGGGATTGTAATTTGTAAGCCGGTTTGATTCTCCCTTAAGTGGTAGAGAAAGTTGGCATATAAAAACCAACTCTTCTTCTCCTTTATTTATTTATGACACTTGAGAAAGAAAATAGAAATGTCTGTTTCATGGCTCATTAGATTGCCTGGATCCGATGAGGTTGGGGGAAGGATGCATGCTGGAAGTTGCTATTAGGCCTAGAGAAACAATGTTTTTGCCCTGCTTGTAACTGCTTTTCCGTTTGAACCCAAAAAAATGTCATAAGGCTGTTTGTGCATCTCCACATATCATCAAGTTGGCTGTAATTGCTGGGAGGAATTAGCAATTATTTTGATAGAGTGGAAGGAAAATCCAGGATTCAAGCATAAGCAGAGTGGTGATTGATTGATAGTATGAAATCAGCATGAAACTATTTTCTGCAAAGATATGGTGAACGTTTCTCCCGGGGGAATGGGGGGAAATCTTGTTAAAATTGTTTCCAAAGACAATGAATGGAAAGAGGATGGGATACATTTTTCTTGTCTTGAAAAAAAAACCCGTAATGATTTTGGATGTCAAATATAGGCATTACCATTTTTTTGCAATGAAGAGATCACTTTGTACCAGTTTATTCTAAGAAAAAGGGCTTTACTTTAGGAAATGTTGCAGCCTTCCGTATCTTTCCGGCGCACTGGAATTTCCCTCAAAGTGGAGTGGGGGATATGTGGAAACCATCTCTTTCCTCCTTCCTTTCCCAAATAACTCTCCTATTCAAAACATTCTCTGTCAAAATGTGTCAGCAATAAAATAGGAACAGATTACGCAGTCTCAGGACTCATTCTGTGATGTTCCTAATACAGGAATGGGTATGTTCTTATCATGAAAAAAAAGATGGGAGTGTACCTGGTAGGGTTGCCAGGTACCTCTTCGCCACCGGCAAGAGGTTTTTGGGGCAGAGAATAAGGAGGGTGGGGTTTGGGGAGGGGAGGGACTTCAATGCCAAAGAGTTAAATTGCCAAAGCAGCCATTTTCTCCAGGTGAACTGATCTCTATCTGCTGGAGATCAGTTGTAATAGCAGGTCTCCAGCTAATACCTGGAGGTTGGCAACCCTAGTACCTGGCTTTAATTTTAGGGTTGCCAGGTCCCTCTTTGCTACCGGCAGGAGGTTTTGGGGGCAGAGCCTGAGGAGGGCGGGGTTTGGGAAGGGGAGGGACTTCAATGCCATAAATTGTCAAAACAGCCATTTTCTCTGGGTGAACTGATGTCTATCCTCTGGAGATCAGTTGTAATAGCAGGAGATCTCCAGCTAGTACCTGAAGGTTGGCAACCTTATTTAATTTGAGATTGAGATTTACCAGAGTTCAATCCCAGATCCTGTTGCCCAGAGCCAAAGCTTAGTCCTGGAATGTAAGAAGTGACCAAGCATTTTCTTCCTGATCCCACACTTCTGGGTACACAGACACCATTTTTACATACACCTGCCAAATCTGGCTTGGAAAATTCCTGGAAAGTTAGCAGCAGAACCTGGGAAGGGCAGGGTTTGGGGAGGGGAGGGATCTCTGTGAGGACATGATTCCATAAAAGCTGTCCTCCAAATTGGCCATTTCCTCCAAAGAACTGATCTCTGTAATCTGGACATCAGTTATAATTCCAGGAGAACTCCAGAACCACCTGGAGGATGGCAACTCTCGGTGGCTAAGAAGACCACTGCAATTCTGGGCTGCATCAAAAGGAGTATTGTGCCTAGATCAAGAGAAGTAATACTACCACTGTATTCTGCATTGGTCAGACCTCACTTGGAATACTGTGTCGTTTTGGGCTCCACAATTTAAGAAGGATGTTTACAAGTTGGAGCGTGTCCAGAGGAGGGCAACCAGAATGGTCAAAGGTCTGGAATCCATGCCCTATGAGGATAGACTTTAGGAGCTGGGTTTGTTTAGTCTGGAGAAGAGAAGGTTAAGGGGTGACATGATAGCCATGTTTAAATATTTGAAGGGATGCCATGTTAATGAGGGAACTAGCTTGTTCTCTGTTGCTTCAGAGACTAGGACATGGAGTAATGGATTTAAACTAAGAGAAAAACAATTCCCCCAAAACATTAGGAAGAACTTTCTGACGGTGAGGGCAGTTCGACGGTGGAATTCGCTCCCTCGGGGCAGGGGGGGGGAGTCCCTGACTTTGGAGGTCTTCAAGCAGAGGTTGGATGGCCATCTGTTGGGAGCTCTTTGATTGTGGGATCCTGCATGGCAGGGGATTGGACTGGATGGCCTTTGTGGTCTCTTCCAACCGTGTGTGATTTTTTGATTTTTTTTTGTTTTGTTTCTATAATAAAATAATGCAACTTTCAGGCTAGGTGTCAGCCTTCGGCAACCCTCATTTTAGCAATTAATTACTGGCCCTCACTTTTATGTTTTCCCTTGTAGCCTGCCTCCAGCATCAGAACTGTGAAATCTGCGAGACTTCGGATCTAACCTTTAATTGCAGTTGGTGTCATGTTCTGCAAAGGTAATAACGGGGGAAAAACAAGGGATCACAGTGTACAAAACAGACCAAAAACACGATGCACCATGAAAAAACCCCTCACATAAACAATTATTGGCACGAGAAAAACAAATTGTGGCTGAATAGTGAAAATGTGTACAGAAACATAATGTAATGTCTACAGTACTGTAAACATTATGTTATATGTCTGTACATATTTTCACTATTTGGCCACAATGTGTTTTTCTTGTGCCAACAATTGTTTATGTGAGGGTTTTTTTTTAATGACGTATTGTGTTTTTGGTCTGCAAAGGTAGTGCACTTCCGTGTGGGGACAGAATATATGTTCAACCCTCGAATGAACCATATTAGCCTTCTCTGACATGTTCATTCACTGAGCACAGCTGTAGCATTTACCCACATTAGAGATAGAGCATAAGACTGTTGCAAAGATTTTTGGACCCGTTAAGGCACCATTTTCCTATCTGCATTTTTCAGGGTGAGTGCAGGCCTGGAAAGATGTGTGAACATGTGTATTTCGTAGTTCCAGGGGGGTAACCGTGTTAGCCTATTGCAGCAAAAGTAAACAGCGTCTATCCAGCGTGGTGTAGTGGTTAAGAGTGGTGGACTTTAATCTGGAGAACCGGGTTTGAGTCCCCACTCCTCCACATGAGCGGTGGACTCTAATCTGGTGAACCAGGTCGGCAACTTTAAAACATGGGGAAATTTCAAAAACCACTGTTGCAACCAGAAGGAATTCCACCTCGACTAGAAGGATGGTTTTACTTCAAATCAAATCAAAGAAAACCTTTATTGGCATAGAGGATGGCTTTACTTGATTTACAGTGTAATCTGGAACAGTTACCCCCTTACAAATCAATTTCAGTCAATAGGCTTAGAAGGCTATAACTCCGCTTAGGACTAAGCTGTTAATAAAATAAAATGCTTGGCTTGGTGTGTGTGTGTGTGTGTGTGTGTGTGTGCTTGGTGAATTCCTTATGAGTCATGCCGTTGCAAATCAGCCAAAGGTGCTACAATGCTGTTCTTTTTAAACAAGCAGATGGAGGGTCCCCCATAAGTGCTCAGATAGTAAAGCATCATGCTACCATAACTTCATCATTTGTTCCCCACCACTGACTTGGAAAAAAAGCAGTCCCACCATCTGCATACAGCTCACTGTGCCCAAAATTCAACTTTGTTTGCTCATGTGGCCAGGAATCAAATACATGATTTGTCTTTATATTCCAAGTTTTTAATTGCCAAGATGTCTGGCTAGCCCACATTCCAGGTCTCTTAAATGCAAACGGTAAAATGCTGGGAAGTTTGTACAGTTCTCTTCCCGCAGCACCCAAAGGATTAAAATTATTATTATTTATTTAATATATGTTTTTAAATCCCACTCGTTCCCCAAAGAGTTCAGAGAATCAGCCTATAAGTAGATAGATAGATAGATGGATGCTGTCTTCCAAGCCGTCTGTCTTTTCTAGAAATTTATAATCAGCTCCTTTCCAACAGACTCACACATCCGCAACCAGATAGAAAGAGCATTTAGATTCTTCCGGCCCAGCTGTGTTGGAAGACATTCCCAGTTCCTTAGGGGAAGTCTTTTTCAGTCTCTCATTTGTTACATTTATCCATCCGCCTATCTGGTGCACAACGCCCATCTGGGAATTTTGATTATAAAATCATACACTTAAAAATAACCCAGCCCTCCCACATAGCACGAGGCCAGATGATCCAGAGCTAGGTCGGTATGCAAGCATTTTGAAGCAAATGTCCCCGTCTCGGAATAAGAGCTCAAGTAAGTTAGAACTTGGTTGTGGCTTCCCAAAGAAGACTGGGAAACTGCAGTTTGGTTTGCTAAGGCATCTGTTATCAAATGACTTTCAGAAAGCTATAGTTTGTGGGTTCTCCAAAAAAACCTCAACAGTTGAAAGATATTTAGGTTTCTGTTTGTATGAAGCAGCTAAAGATCTCTAGACACGCCTGCTTCGGATATTTTTATTGATCTTGGGCACAGAGTATTCAGATTTCTTCAAGCTAAGCAGCACTTATACATTCAAATCCTGCACGGATTTCCCCCGTCTGTCTAAATGACAGATGTTCAGAATTGTAGTCTGTCTATGGGTGAAGCTGTCACACATAGGGAAGGAGTATTGTTCCTATGTATCTTCCTCCTGCACTATGCATCCTTCTATTTTCCCTGCTAAAGTGCAGCAACACACATTCAAGAAAGCTTTTGTGCAGCCAATGGGACCCGAGGCAATTTCATCACCATCCCAAAATTATTAATCCCTGGGTTCATTGAGAGATGGTGGGGCGGTGGAATTGTCAACAAACACTCTCCCGTCAGCACTGAGAGAAGACAAATATAAAAAGATTCCTTTTCAGGAACGTATGTGCATTTGCCAGGGTGGTAGTGTAGAAACAATAGAACATGTGATATTTGATTGCCGGATTTACAATCAAATTCGGCAAGAACTGATACTACCCATTTTGGCTGGCCTTCCAACTAGCCAAAGATCCACACAAATAAAGATAATACTTTCAGACAGGAATAGTGAGACAACCCATAAAGCTGCCAAGTTTGCAAGGCTAGGTATTAAGCTCAGAAGTACTTGGTCTAACTCTGATAAGGGAAAAGGAATGTGTAACTGAATGGGTACTATTAATGTAAATATTTAATTTTATTGTTAACATTTTATTCTGATGTTTTTATGTACAGATATTGTTATATTTTTTATACCTTTTAATCAAATCTTAACTCTTTTGAATATCTTACAAACAGATATATTGTTCGATTTTACTTTTTTAATCAATGTTAATTTCTTGAATGTTTGCTTTGCTGGTCAATGCCCGTAATAAATTGAAATTGAATTGAAATTGTCAACAAACAAGTTAGTTTTTGCAATGTCAATGCGTACTACCCTTTCTCCATAGGTGTTCCAATGGATTTGACCGACACCGTGAAGAATGGTTGACATATGACTGTGCCCGAGAGGTAAGATTATAATTAAGGAAAGAGAAAGTAGGAAAAATTATTAGGCAGCCCTGGCTCGGTACATAATCATGTTTTTCTCCTCTGCCTATTTTGTGATATATTGTTACAAAAGAGCAAATCACTGCACTTTTTAAAAGCAGAAGGTAGGTATAGACTAGCCCTGACCAAGACAGCCCAGGATAGCCAGATCTCAGAAGCTAACCAGGATTGGGTCTGGCTCATGTTTGGATAAACGACCAAGGAAGTCCAGGGCAGAGACAGGCAATGGCAAACTACCCCTGTTCGTCTCATGCCGTGAGGCGCCTGCGACTTGACGGCTTTCCACTACCACCAGATACAGACTATTAACATTTTATTTATTTATAGTCTGCCTTTTTCAGCGGGACTCAGGGTGGATGATGCAGAAGTTAATACAATCAACAGGACGGGGCATCCAATAAACAATGCAATAGGATTTGGATCGCAGAAATCTGGAACCAAGCAGAAATCTGCACAGAGCACAAGCATAAGTATTATCACGACATGTTAAACAATGCATAGTTGGAACCTACTTATAGTAACAGGCAGTATAAACTATACACAGTAGTACAGTCCACAGTCCCTAACCCTTTACCCAAGTATCTTTCTGAACCATTTCATTACAGTACAGCCTTATTACTTGTGTAAAAAAGCCCTCCTGGATAATTCTGTTTCGAACAGAAAATGCATAGTGCACATGCTTGCATTTTTAATGTACACAGAAGGGATAAATACAATAGAAGATGGAATTATGAATACATGCACAGGAAAAAAATGATGAGTGGAATGTTTGGTCTACAATTAGAATAATAGAGTTGGAAGGGACCACCAGGGTCAGATAGTCCATCCCCCTGCACAATGCAGGAAATTCACAACTACCTCCCCCCCGACACCCCCAGTGACCCCTACTCCATGCCCAGAAGAAGGCCAAGATGCCCTCCCTCTCATCATCTGCCTAAGGCCATAGAATCAGCATTGCTGACAGATGGCCATCTAGCCTCTGCTTAAAAACCTCCAGGTTTTCAAATTTTAAATTAAAACATTGGGACAGTGACAGTTAGTCAGGCCAGCATATAACACACACACACACCCCGCAAAAAAATACAGCTAACTATTCACAACCTGTGAGTAGTTTGTGAGTGAAAGGAGAGGAATGGATCTGATTCAAATTCCTGAGTCTGAGGGGGAAATAAAAACAACAGAATGATATATGATAGGCAAGAGGCCACAGAGAAGAAGGGAAATAAGACAATTAGAGAAAGACAGAGAATGCAAAACTATAAAAGGAAAAAATATAGCGGCATTTTACATCTAAGAAATAAAGTAAGGGAAGCAAATGAAACAGTGGCAGTTAGGAAACTATGGATAAGACTGCCGAGTTAAGAGAGTAGCGACAAGAAATAAATTTTAGGAGCCGTTTTAAATATGGTGTAACCTCCAATTTCAAGGCAGAGTTTTCCCACCAGCCTGCTTACAAGATGCATAGGGTTGACAAGTCCCTCTTTGCCGCTGGTGGGAGGTTTTTTGGGGCGGAGCCTGAGGAGGGCGGGGTTTGGGGAGGGGAGGGACTTCAATGCCCTAGAGTCCGATTGCCAAAGCTGCCGTTTTCTCCAGGGGAACTGATCTCTATCGGCTGGAGATCAGTTGTAATAGCAGGAGATCTCCAGCTAGCCCCTGGAAGTTGGCAACCCTAGACTAAGAGCAGTTCCCCTGGAGAAAATGGCATTATATCCTGCTGAGGTCTTTCCCCCTCCCAAACCCCACCCGCCCCAGGTTCCACCCCCGAAATCTCCAGGTATTTCCCAACCTAGAGCTAGCATCCCTAACAATAGTAGCAGCCAAGTAATGGTTTGATTTGGCTTGTTGTTTCAGTCAGAAGAGAGGACCTGTGCCGATTTCGAAGAGGATGAACATTACTACTCATCACCCCCTGACAGCAGTCCCTTCACACCTTTCAGAGAAGATGTCACTTCTACTACTTCCCGTTTTGTTGACAGCCTAACCACTGAAGGTAATTGCTAGCATCAAAGGTTACGATTGGAGGCAGAAGGAGAGGCATGATGGTATGTCCGCCTCTTATGCCCAAGGAACCCAAGAATTGCGGTTTCATGAATGGTGTCGGCGTCTCAATCTGAGAATTTTCAGCCACCTCACAAAACTTAATTTCTTAGGGTTCCCGAACGAAAACCTGTAATATGTAAACCAACAGTTCTCAAACCTTTTGAGGTGGAATCCATTTCTGAAGATACGGTACTGTACTTTCGGGGATCCACTTGCAAAGTAACTCCATGCTGCATTCATGTGAACACATGAAGCTGCCTTATACTGACTCAGACCTTTGGTCCATCAAAGTCAGTATTGTCTACTCAGACCTACAGCGGCTCTCCAGGGTCTCAGGCTGAGGTCTTTCACATCACCTACTTGCCTAGTCCCTTGAACTGGAGATGCCGGGGATTGAACCTGGGACCTTCTGCATGCCAAGCGGAGGCGCTACCACTGAGCCACAGCCCCTCCCCTTCCTCTCTGGGGGAAATGGGCATTGCTTTCAGGCAGATCCCTGCGCCCTATCCCCTCTCATTTTAGAAATTAGCTGGTAGAAATCAAGATGCAACCCTGACCGCTTTGGCCAATAAATAGGACATTATTCCAACCTAACCTAATTTTCTCCAGCATAAGAAATTCTGCCTTATTCCCCAGGATTTTATGCATAATATGACTCTGTTACCACCAAAGCAGTATCCTCTCTGAGGATAGTGACAGGTACCAGTTCTATTCTGCTGCTTAATAGTCCCTATCGTGAGCTGCTAATTAAAATAAATAGAAAAGAACATTAGTAATTGCCCTTCAGCAATGAAGGAGGGAGAGGAAAGGATTCTTTTGTGAAAGATTTGACTTTGAAAAGAGCTATTAAAAGAGGAGGGAAGCAGCTCCCCTGCAACTGCGATCATTTCCAATTCATTTTAAAATTTGGACAGGGAAAAAAGGCTTTTTTTTCCTCCCCACTTTTCTTGTTGACAACATATTCAGTCATGAAGTTAATTTTTTTTTTTTCTTGGAAGAAGACCACAACAGCCAGCTGTGCCAGAGCAGGAAAATTTATTTGTAGAAGCAGTGAAAGGCAGAGAAAGACAGAGAAAATGGGGCTCAAGCTACATCCAGTCTGTGTGGACATGAATTATGGTTACAAACTAGACCCGGAATAGATCTTCCTAGTGATTTTTAAAGGTAACTGGCAGCCGTAGGGGCCCCAATTCAAATGAAGGCTGTGTGGAGAGGAGATATTTACCTTTACCCTGCATGGTTTCTAGGGTTGCCAACCTCCAGGTGGTTATATCCAAGGACAACTTGTGCGGAGCCAATAGGTTTTTACTGGCTTATGCTGTATCAGTAAATCTGAATCTAAGCGCCATCCCCAAATTTCCAGGAATTCCCCGGCCAGAGCTGGCAACCCTAATTGGTTTCACTATTCACATTGAATCAAATTTAACGTTATGACCATAGGTCATAACATAAGATAACATAAGCATCAAATATAAGCACACACAAGAATGTACCATGAGTAAATAACATCAGAACATACCAAAATACACGTATAAACGATAAGTCCCATCCAATCAATATTTAAAATAAACCCAGTACTCAACGCATCTAAAGCAGTTTTGATAAAAATCCTTATTAAGTAGAGGATATAAACTGCTTCCTAATAGACAAAAACATAAAAGTAGCCATTTGAAAAGTAATATAAGGGAGTGTGTATCTCTCTCAATGCTTTTATTAGCCTTCACAGGAAGAACAAGTAAATAAAAAGTACTCCCCCCCTTTTTTTGCCATCAAGTCACAGTGGAGTTATGGCAACTCCGTAGGGTTTTCAAGGCAAGAGATGTTCAGAGGTGGTTTGCCATTACCTGCCTCTGTGTTAGGGTTGCCCACTTCCAGGTACTAGCTGGAAATCTCCTGCTATTACAACTGATCTCCAGCCGATAGAGATCAGTTCACCTGGAGAAAATGGCCACTTTGGCAATTGCACTCTATGGCATTGAAGTCCCTCCCCTCCCCAAACTCTACCCCCCTCAGGCTCCACCCCAAAAATCTCCCACCAGTGGCAAGGAGGGACCTGAGAACCCTACTCAGCATCACGCCACTGGTATTCCTTGGAGGTCTCCCATTGAAATACTTGCCAGGGTCAACCCTGCTTAGCTTCTGAGATCTGATGAGATCAGTCTGGCCTGGGCTTTCCAGGTCAGGATTCCCCCCCCCCCTTACAAGGCTAATAACCTGAGGTTGATAGGGTTACCAACTGTTGAAAGTCACATATATGGCAGGGGGCGGGACCTGTCCTGGGTCCCCCCTACCATGTTCTTTCTTGCCTGCCATGTTCTTTATGCAAAGTCAGCAGAGAGGGAGGGAAAGGCCAAGCCTGCAGAAGCAGTGAAGGCTTTTTAAACTCAACCCATTGTGACCCTCACTCATTTCTAGGGTTGCCAACCTCCAGGTACTAGCTGGAGATCTGCTATTAGAACTATGTCTAGCCAATAGAGATCAGTCCACCTGTAGAAAATGGCCGGTTTGGCAATTGGACTCTATGGCATTGAAGTCCCTCCCCTCTCCAAACCCCGCCCTTCTCAGGCTCTGCCCCAAGGTCTTTAACACAGAGACTAGGGTAAATTCCTAGAGCGACACTACATGCAGGCCATTTTTATTCCGCTCCTTAGTTCCTCAGGAGCAGGAAACTGGGGGGCAGAGATGTGTAATTCCCAACCCCAAGCTGGCAAAGAGGAGGCCAGGTCTACTATCGGTGATATGGCCTTTTGTTGATAGATAGGGTTGCCAGCTCTGGTTTGGGAAATACTTGGAGATTTGGAGGGCAGTACCTGTAGAGTGCAGAATTTGGGAGGGGAGAGGCTTCAGCAGGGTACAATTCCATAGAGTCCATTCTCCAAAGCAGTCATTTTCTCCAGGGGAACTGGAGATCTCCAGGTGCCACTTGGAGGTTGGAAACCCTATTGTTAAAGAGTGGGTAGTTGAGTGGAACAGATTAATTAGAAGTAACTGAATGTTGCAATGTGAATGAGCATAATGAGTGGGAGTGGGGGGCTGTGATGGTGAAACTGAAAAAAAATATATTTATTTGTGCACCAGCTGTGAAGATATCCTGGGAGTTGTACAAGTGCAGTTCCTTAGACTAGGCCATGGAGACATTTACAGATGCTACTGATATTCCCGTTATTTGGATCTAATTTGTGTCTTCCACTGGAATGAAAGAGCCCAACCGATTTCTGCCAGAAGTGGTTAAGTGTTAAAGGAGACAGAATTCTTCCTTCTCTCTGACTAATTCCTTCCAATGGAGGAAGCGGCGGTAAAACAGGAGTGGATTTATCGTCTACCCCCTGGAATGACTTCTGCAAATGAACACGCCATGCCTTTTTCAATCTGAACTAACAGTGTAAGCAGATCAGCAGAGGAACGGATGACCCAGATTGAAATCAAGTCTTCAGAGACATGTGGCCTATATATTTATGTGCACATGTATAGGAGAGAGAGAGAGAGAGTAATATTAATCTCCATTTCTATCTTTGGAAGGAAGCTCTATGTAAAAACAAAACAGAAAAGCACCCTGCAGTACTAATGAACATTAAAAATTTGTGGAACGTTGCCAATCTCCCTTCAGTTATTGTATCATGTAAATAGAATCATAGAGTTGGAAGGGACCACCAGAGTCATCAAGTCCAATCCCCTGCACAATGCAGGAAATTCACAACTATCTCCCCCCCACCTCCAGTGACCAGAAGATGGCCAAGATGCCCTCCCTCTCATCATCCACCTAAGGTCACAGAATCAGCATTGCTGACAGATGGCCATCTAACCTCTTTTTAAAACCCTCCAGGGAAGGAGAACCTCCCGAGGAAGCCTGTTCCACTGTGGAACCGCTCTGTTAGAAAATTCTTCCTAATGTCTAGATGGAAACTCTTTTGATTTAATTTCAACCCGTTGGTTCTGGTCCGACCTTCTTGGGCAAC
The DNA here is from genome assembly GCF_029931775.1 of Euleptes europaea. Classification (NCBI taxonomy): domain Eukaryota; kingdom Metazoa; phylum Chordata; class Lepidosauria; order Squamata; family Sphaerodactylidae; genus Euleptes; species Euleptes europaea. Next base: position 22,154,598 of record NC_079329.1, on the reverse strand, counting down.
AGAAAACGACTCGGCACCCTCCTCTATATGACAGCCCTTCAAGTACTTGAACATGGTTATCATATCCCCTCTCAGTCTTCTCCTCTTCAGGCTAAACATACCCAGCTCCTTCAACTTTCCTTGGTCTCCAGACCCCTCACCAAATAGGGGTACCAGAAAGCTCCATTACTCTTTAAGTGTGATTTAGGCCTTTTATGCATGGGTAGTTCATGTCGCGATAATTTGTTGGAATTACGCATGATTTTTTGGACCTTCAGTAGTCACTTCGCTCTCCCCCTGCATTTCCCCCATGTTTTCAGGATGCTGTTTCGCCATGAATTTAAAGTCTGCCTTGAGCCCAAATCAACAGCCAGTCCTGTGCAGCGTTTTGCTTTGGGTTTGTCTCCCCACACCCATTCTCCGATTTCCCGCCCTCCCCTCATACGCCTCCTCTGGTTACTTTCACAGCGAGTGTTTTCAGACCTCAGGGAGCGAACAGAGATGCGCTGATCCCCCCTCCTCTTGGTCAGTTTCACAGTTAGTGTTTTCAGACCTCAGGGATTGAACAGACCTGTGCTGATCCCCCCCTCCTCTTGGTCAGTTTCACAGTGAGTGTTTTCAGACCTCAGGGATTGAACAGAGCTGTGTTGATTCTCCCCCTCCTCTTTGTCAGTTTCACAGTGAGTGTTTTCAGACCTCAGGAATTGAACAGAGCTGCGCTGATCCCCCCTCCTCTTGGTCAGTTTCACAGTGAGTGTTTTCAGACCTCAGGGATTGAACAGAGCTGGGCTGATTCTCCCCTTTCTCTTGGTCAGTTTCACAGTGAGTGTTTTCAGACCTCAGGGAGCGAACAGAGCTGGGCTGATTCTCCCCTTTCTCTTGGTCACTTTCACAGCGAGTGTTTTCAGACCTCAAGCATCAAACAGAGCTGGGCCCATTCCCCCTCCCTGTCCTCTTGGTCAGTTTCACAGCGAGTATTTTCAGACCTCAGGAATTGAACAGAGCTGCGCTGATCCCCCTTCCTCTTGGTCAGTTTCACAGTGAGTGTTTTCAGACCTCAAGGATTGAACACAGCTGCGCTGATCCCCCCCCCTCTTTGTCAGTTTTACAGTGAGTGTTTTCAGGCCTCAGGGAGCGAACAGAGCTGGGCCCATTCCCCCTCCATGTCCTCTTGGTCAGTTTCACAGCAAGGGTTTTCAGACCTTGGGGATCAAACTGAACCGGGCTGATTTCCAGCCATCCCCTTATATGTAACCTCTTATAGGCCTGAATTTTTTTTTTTTTTTTTGCGAGTGCAAGATTACCAATTGAACGATGAAATGGAAATGTCTGTGCAACTGTTTTTATGTTCTTATGACCCCTGCATTGAGATAGCCAGAAAAAAATTAGTTGTGTTGGGGTGGGGAGGTTTGTCTGGACCTTTCTCTGCTTTGGATGCAAAATGGCCACTTGGTTCAGTTAAAATGAAAGTATCCCGCTGCGGGTCTGGCGGGGGCTGGTGTCGTATTTTTAAAAATACACTACAGCCAATTAACAAAGCAGCATTTTCAGGGGAAAGGGACTCAGAAGCTCTGCATTCTTGCTGGGGATGCACAATTGATCACAAGGTACTCCTGGAATTTCTTCAGGAGGGAAAGCCCTTGTGCATAGTGTTTTGAGAATTCGACTGCAAATACTGTGTAGTTAGAGAGCAGGAGATCCAGCGGAAACAGACAGTGCATAAATGGCCTTACAGTCCAATCCCAAACAGAGTTTTGCCCTTCTAAATCCATTCAGTGGGCTTAGAAGAGTGTAGCTCTGCTTAAGATTGCACTGGCATATGATGAAAATGTAGGATGTGAAAGTTTATTTGAAATATCCACCTATATTGTTCTATGATACTTCCATGACAATAGCTGGGCTGTCAGAGTCCAAAAACACACACCCCATTATTACTGGAAGATGAATTATATCTGTACCTTTCTAGCAAGCGGGCAATTAATAATTGCTATGTATACTCACACAGAAGAAGCAGATTTTTATGGGTTATGTGACAAAGACCACAAAAAGACACAGGGGAGAGGCTGTGGCTCAGTGGGAGAGCCTCTGCTTGGCATGCAGAAGGTCCCCAGGTTCAATCCTCGGCATCTCCAGTTAAAGGGACTAGGCTAGTAGGTGATGTGAAAGACCTCTAGCCTGAGACCCTGGAGAGCTGCTGCTGGTCTGAGTAGACAATAGTGACTTTGATGGACCAAGGGTCTGATTCAGTAGAAGGCAGCTTCATGTGTTCATGTGAGTCTTTTGGAGAAAGGCTCAGTGGTAGAGCATCTACTTGGCATGCAGAAGGTCCCAGGTTTAATCCCCGGCATCTCCAGTTATAGGGATTAGGCAAGTAGGTGATGTGAAAGACCCCTGCCTGAGACCCTGGAGAGTCACTGCCGGTCTGAGTAGACAATACTGACTTTGATGGACCAAGTAGAAGGCAGCTTCAAGTGTTCATGTGTCCTAAGGCAACTTTACGTGGAGTTAGCCCTACTGAATAACATGGGAGTTTAGAGCAGACCTGCCTAAGCTTGCTTCCATAACCTCCACATGGAGAAGCAAATTGAGTGAAATACGGTAACCTCCCCGCACAGGTTTCACTCAGGAAAATGGCTTGCGGGGAGGCAGGAGCCCTTTCTTCCCCCGCAGCACTGCTCTGAGTCCGTTTGGGCTCTCCTTTTTCATTTTGTTTTTGAAGCCGTTTCCAGCAGCTGCTGTGCGGTTGTGGGGAACCTGGACGCAACTGTTTAAAAACAGTAACATGTAGTTTAGCCCTGAACAAGACAGTTTGCTAAGCAACCCCGTTGCTTCTTTTTGCTTTTCTTTCTTTCTGATAGATGACACAAAGTTAAACCAGAATGCAGAAGGAGAAGGTAAGAGTCTGATATTCTCATTGTCCAGCTTTTGGGAGATGTATATGCTAGGGAACATGTCTATCCTGGAGTTTGTTGTCTCAGTGCTCTCCTTCCTTGCAATTCTTATTGACAAATGCCAGGTTGGTGGCTAATTTGAAAAACTCTCTCCTTGACTGGGTTGCCAGCAAAAGATGACAACCTACTGGGAGAATTTGGGGGGCAGAGAAAGACTCATTGGTATCGTGCTAGAGCACAATGTCACTTCCTGCAAAAACAGTTTTTTGGACACAGAGATTGCACTGGAGAGAGGATGTTCACCCAAATGCAAGGCAAGACAAAGGCAATACAGGCAAGAAACAGTCAAACCAGAAGTTGCCAACTTGGAAGGCTTTAAGAGGGGAGTGGACATGTTCATGGAGGATAGGGCTATCCATAGCTCCTCGTCAAAATGGATACTAGTCATCATTAGGGTTGTCAACCTCCAGGTACTAGCTAAAGATCTCCCGCTATTACAACTGATCTCCAACCAACAGAGATCTGTTCACCTGGAGAAAATGGCTGCTTTGGCAATTGGTCTCTATAGCACTGAAGTCCCTCCCCTCCCCAAACCACACCCTCCTCAGGCTCCGCCCCAAAAATCTCCAGGTATTGTCCAACCCGGAGCTGGCAACCCTATCCATAAAACAGACTTTCTTAATTCTGCAAACCCCCTGAGCAGATATTTTAAACTATAAATGCCAAGCTGTTCCAATCCAATCCCATCCCAACCAACAGGACTAGAACAAATGGTGGTGGTGGAGTCCTTGTCTTTGGAGGTCTTTAAGCAGAGGTTAGATGGCCATCTGTTGAGAGTGCTTTGATTGTGGGATCCAGCATGGCGGGGGGAGGGTTGGGGTCACTGGGGATGTGGGGGGAGGTAGTTGTTAATTTCCTGCATTGTGCAGGGGGTTGGACTAGATTACCCTGGTGGTCCCTTCCAACTCTATGATTCTATATAAGTAATATCTCACAAAGATATCACTGGTCCAGAGAAATTAACATTTTTTTAATTAATTCATAAACTTGGAAGGTTGGGGCGACCATACTTGGAAGGTTGGGGCAACCATACAAGTTCATATATTTAAGTCCCTGCAGCAAAGCAGGTACCCACAATGACCTGGAGGTTGGAAACCCTACTTGGTAGTGTTGTTGTCTCTGAAGGAAACACTAACTATGCTGTTCTCTCTCTTGTTCCCTCTCCCCCGCGGGAATTCCTTCAGATTTGAGAAACGATGACCTCCCTACGGAGAAAGTGGGCTCCCAGATCCACACAGGAACAATTGTGGGGATTGTGCTGGCGGTCCTGCTCATTGCCGTCATCATCCTGGCCGGCATCTACGTCAGCCTCAGTTTCAATCCTACCTCCAGTGCTGCTTGGTTCTTCCTTGAGGTCAGCTTTGCGAATCAGTTCGACCCTTGCAACTACAAGCCTGTCTGAAAACGCAGTGACCAAAATTCATCTGCTGAAGCCCAACCGAAGCTTTGAAATAGTAAACGCCCCATATTGTCATCTTTTCCTGGAAGATCTGAAGAAGCTAAAGTTTCCCTTCTCTTGGCAGACTCCTCTCAGGAGATAACCACTCAAGTAGCCAAATTTTGCCTCCAGTCTTGTGGGATTCGTAAATGGCTGATTGAAAACCTTTCCCCATAGAAGATCTTTCCTCCTCTTCTTCAAATCATCTCTCCCAGAAACATCAACTTTTTATTATTTTAACATAACTTTGATTTTTATTCATAGCTGATATTGTATTGAAATAAAATTTGTTTAGTAAACCCAAAGAAGGATTTAACCCAGGACTGCCAGCCTCCAGATGGAGCCTGGAGAACTCCTAGAAGTACTGCTGATCTCCAGACTACAGAGATCAATTCACCAGGAGAGGATGGCTGCTTTGGAGGGTGGACTCTATAGCATTGTACCCTGTTGAGGATAGGTCTGCCAAGCCCCCTCTCATTGTCTGACATCTGTCAAGCCACGGGCAGGAGAATCTTTTTTAATGGCAGCATTGTGTGTAGTGCTATGTCAATGGCTGTAAAAACCCAGAGGTGTCACAGGGTAGCTCTAGAAATGACTGGAAACTGTGGTGGAGTTTCCAGTGATTCTTAGAGCTTACCCTATGTCATTTCCGGGGTTTTACCAGAAGTGATATAGCACCGCAGCTGGTGTTGCAACCCCCATGCCCCTGCCCGCAACCCTCTTGCCAGTTGCCAGGCACTGCTTGGAAACCATAGATGAGGTCCCTGCCCTCCCCAAATCCCACCCTACCTCAGTTCTCCAGGAATTTCCCATACCAGATTTGGCAACGCCAGTTTACACACTGGGGGAAGAAAGTGCAAGCGCTATTGTTTTTCTTTTAAAATCTGGATTGAGGCCTGCGCAGCTGCCAGCACTCATTAAAAATCACCGGGAAGATCCGGTCTCTGTTTGTCCCCTGGTTTTTACCTCATTCCCCTGCAGTGGCATCATTGCCAATTTGAGCCCATGCGGATATAGTTCTGGAAATTAAATTCCGAACATCTGGTTCAGTACCTGCTCTGTGCAGCACGCCGATTATTCACCTTGCATTTTCAGCCCAACATTTGGGCCCCAACAGCGGCAGCTCAGAGAGCCCTGAAGCGAACCCCAAATCCCCACACCAGAAAGATATTTTTGCAGATCTCTCCAAAAGAAAGGAAGCATTTTTAATGAACAAATTTATGGGGATATAAGACAGAAAGTAAATTTCCAGTCGCTTCCACAGGGGTATTTGGGGCCTCGAGCTGGAAAGGAACATCCTCATGACAACATTCCCCGATCGTTCATCTGTAAGGAATTACTGGATAGCTTGGAAAGTGTGCAGAACTCTTTGTACATGCTAATGTGCTGCTCTGTTTTTCTCCCGCTGCAGCGAAGGCCGCATCAGTGGCCCGCCATGAAGTTCAGAAAGCACACAACGTACACTGAAGTGGAGGCAGCTGGTCAAGAGAAGGAAGGTTTTGTCGAAGCCGATCAGTGCTGAGAGCGATACTGCCGTTTCATTTCTCCCGCACCTTTAAAACTTCAAGGGGCCCCCCGAGTAACAACGTCTCCTGTTTATTTCATTAAGAACTGGAACTGCGGGAACAGTAAAAAAGGGGAATGAAAAAAAGAAAAGGAAAATATGATTGAAAAAGAAAGCGCGTAAACGCACACCCCGCTCCAAGAACTGAAATGGATACACGATGATCACAGAAGCAAGGGGGGGGAACTACAACAGAATCGGGACTTTATTTATACTGCGGGACCCATCGGGTGCCACATTGGCCATTTATGCTTGGTAATTAGCAGCGCGTTCCAGGCTGAAGTGCCCCGCATATTTTTTTGGGTTTTTCACGCTGAACCGTCATTCAGGAAGTGACTGAGAAGCCAGCCCATATCTACTTCGCATTTCTTAAGAGCCCCTTTAACTTGACCTGCTCTGCCCCCACACCGAAGAATCCCCCGAAGGAACCATGCAAAATGACAGCCGCGCGTTAGCTATGCAAACGGCGGTTGGCTAATGGAAGGAACCAAGGAGCAGGCGAGTGGGGTGTGTGTGTGGAATTTCTCCTTTTGCGTCGGGTCCATGAACAGGCATTTTAAAGGTCGCATTTTTAAAAAGAGCTTTGAGCGAGCATCAAAATTTGCCCTGCATAAATGGCCATGATGTGTCGCCATCCTCAGCTGGTTACAGTGCCAGCGAAAAGCAGCGTCTGCCCAGTCTGCTTTTTGTAGGCACTGTAACTGGAAGTTACGGGTGACCAGAAAGGCGTGTTTGCACATTTACCTCGGTAACGCCACACATACTCAAAAGCTCCCAAATGGTGGGAAGACCAGTATGTTATGCCGTCCAAAGAAAAAGCTGGGTGAGGGGAAAAATTCAGACTTCTAGCTGGGAGACGGAAGTTTACTTTCTAAATACCCCTTGAGAGATAATGTTGGGGCTTATGGACTGAAGTATCATGGGGTAGCTAGTCTGGCTTGTGCCGTTCAACTATCTCAACGTCCTCACAGACTTATCAGATGCAGCGCCTGCCGTCTGTGGATTGAGGGGAGCTCAAGCTAGGTCTGAAATGCCACCTTCATATTTATCTGTAATGGTGGTATAAATTCAAGCCAGGAGAAGGAAAACATTAATTAAGGAGTCCTTGCCGTTGACAGGAATCGCCCAACGTTGACAGCTAAACCAGCCAAGGGATAAAATATGTGCCAAACATAACTTCAAACCCCTAAAAAAAACTCAACGCAATGGCTCACCCTATTTCTGCTTTGACTTTACTACATCTCACAATAGATTCTGGGGTTTTGGCTTATTTTGCTTTCTTTTTTTAACATTACGAAGAGCCAATTCTGGTCACTGGTTTCAGTGGCAAAACAAAATGGAAGACCTTATTGCTGGGAAGCAGAAAGGATTACTTTATTTTTTTAATGGAAGGAAGATTATCTTTGTGTCGATAAATTAATCAGGGAGGTGGATTAACCACCACTGTCCATTCTGATGCTGTTAACATCAGAATCAGAACACAATCTAGAATCAGAATCAGAACACAATCTAGAATCAAGGAATTCTTGTGGAAGATCTAAATGTTACATTTTATTTATAGCCTTGAAAATCCTATGGTTCTCTGGGTTTCCATTCTCTCTCTAGCCCTTTTCAGTTGTTTCATTTTACCACATGTACGGAGAGAACGCTGTACACATGATCCTCCTGATAAACACAACTGCAATTTTGTCTGATGGCAGTCATATTTTCAGCGTCAGTACAAGCATACCAGCGATTGCACGAATCAGAAGGGTTGCAACGTCACATTCTCTCCCCACATACATGGTGGAACACAACAGAAAAGGGCTTCTGTCTCTCATCCATTCTCCCTCACATTCATGATGAGCTGCTTTGATCTTCCCCAATCTGACAATGTGGCAAAATGTACCTGCAAAATATTCATCGACATCCTATGGTGGGGTGGACTCTAATCTGGAGAACCGAGTTTGGTTCCCCACTCCTCCACGTGAGCAGCGGACTCTCATCTGGTGAACCAGGTTGGTTTCCCCACTCCTGCACATGAAGCCAGGCTGGGTGACCTTGGGCCAGTCACAGTTCTCTCTGAACCCTCGCAGCCCCACCTACCTCACAGGGTGTCTGTTGCGGGGAGGGGAAGGGAAGGTGATTGTAAGCCAGTTTGATTCTTCCCTAAGTGGTAGAGAAAGCATGTAAAAACCACCTCTTCTTCTATTACTATTATGGGAGAGGAACAACTGGTTAACCACGGTCTGTAGTGACCCTGAACTTCATTGGTAGTCTTTCGTTCAAGTACTAACCAGGGGGAACCCCTTACATAGAGCTAAATATGAGAGCCAGCATGGTGTAGTGGTTAAGAGCGGTGGTTTGGAGCGGTGGACTCTAATCTGGAGAACCGGGTTTGAGTCCCCACTCCTCCACATGTAGCCTGCTGGGTGACCTTGGGCTAGTCACACTCTCTCATCCCCACCTACCTCTCAGGATGTCTGTTGTGGGGAGGGGAAGGGAAGGTGATTGTAAGCCAGTTTGATTCTTCCCTAAGTGGTAGAGAAAGTCAGCATGTAAAAACCAACTCTTCTTCTATTTTTTGTTCTGATCGGGATTCCCATAATATAGTAGCACTTTATGTGACACAGGACTTAATTGACAGTCCCTCTTTCCATCGGAGGAAGGCTTCTGAGGCTGGTATAACTCTTCAAACCTTGTGGAGCAGATTGGCCGGACACAAGCCATTGTTAACCTTCATACCAGAGCCACTGAAGAAAGCATGTTCCTGGGTCAATAGTGCACATTTCCTGAAAGCCAGTCCACATGTCAGAAATTCCTACCTCCAGATAATGTTAAGTTCAATATTTAGTAAAAACATTTAATTTCCTTCCCATGCTGCATATCGTAGCTGCCATTTGCAGGGGACAGGAATACACTGGCCTTTTTATGCAGGGACATTTCCTCATGGAAACCCCCGCCAACTACTTTGGGGGCTTTCTTTCGATTATGCATGCTTTCCCCGACTGTCAGAGGTCGCCTCGCACTCCCCGTGCGTTCCTGTGCTTTATGCCCGCATATTCCGGATGCTGTTTTAACCAGAATCTGGAAAATGTGGGCAAAACACGCGGGAAGAGTGAGGCGACCTCTGATGGTCGGGGAAGGCATGCATAATCAAAAGGAAGCCCGGAAGCAGTTGGCGGGGGTGACCGCGGGAAGACGTCCCTGCGTCAAAGGCCGCTGAGTACATTGCTGTCCTGGCGCGTGTCATGAAACGAGGGGGAGAAGATGTGAGTCTGTAGTAGCTGCACATTGAAAGTTACATAAAAAATCATTGCCATCTTTATATTATCCCAGGATGGATTGAAAAGCTGAAGAAAATAAATACAAGCATACACAAGGCATACCACTACAGCAGTGCTGTCTTGGTTGCGGGGGGAAACCAGAAAAGGAGTTAACTTTTAATGATTTATATGGCTGCTTCTACACATATATGTCTCATTCTCAATTCAGGCTGAGCCTGTCTGCTCCAAAGTTTTCTTCAGGAGCGAATTATATTGTGTACAGTATATAATTGATTTTGCATAATTATATAGCTATATAAGAGATGTAGATACAGAACTTTTTTTTATCAAGGATTCAGACCTGTGTTGCTGAGCTGATTTCTTTTAGAAAAGGGGGGCAGGGAAGACGACACAAATTCCCACCCCAGCAGATTTTCCTAAGGGCAGTGTACATTTACGATACAACCCTAAGTATAGTTAACACCCTTCTAAATTAGTTGAAGTCGATTGGCTTGGAAGGCTATCACTCTACTTAGTACTGCCCTGTTAGAGAGCCAGTAAGATGTAGTAGTTACAATGTCAGGCTAACTAGATTTGAGTCCAGTAGCCGGGTCAGGCTAGGATCACAAAGACTTAGGTGCAAATCCTGCCTGCCATCCGTAAAGCTTGCTGGGTACCCTTGGGCTAGGCATTCTCTCTCTCTCAGCCTAACCTTCCTCATAGGGTTGTTGTGAGAATAAGAGGGAAGACCAACGTATGCTGACCTGAGTTCCTTGGAGGATGGGACAAATGTAAAATATAAGATTTATTGTTGGAGCTTTTTAAAAGAGTTCCCGAAAGCATAATCATGGAGGGTAACGTATTTGTTTGCCAGCCCAATCTATGCAAGAGTGGTCAACAGACAGAAATATAATAAAGTGAAGCAAAACATGAGAGCTCAGTTCTTCCACTCTGTAACAATCTATTAATACAAGCTCTTGTTCAGGCACTTTGTGGATACTCTAAAGGTGCTCTTTGCTGACTACATGAATCATAATGGTCTCTAGCTAGGCTTGCCGACCTCCAGGTGGTAGCTGGATATCTCCCGCTATTACAACTGTTCTCCAGGCAACAGAGATTAGTTCATCTGGAGAAAATGGTCACTTTGGCAATTGGACTCTATGGCATTGAAGTACCTCCCTTCTCCAAACCCCGCCCTCCTCAGGCTCCACCCCCAGAATTTCCAGGTATTTCCCAACCTAGAGCTGGTAACCCTATCTCCAGCCCCTCCTGTAATGCAATTATTGAAGGTGGCTGGTTAAAGAGTTAATGCATAAAAACAATAGGAATTAGATGTGTTGACCATATCTGATCTTGTAAAAGAGCCTGTCGAGGAACTCCCTAAATCAATGACCCATTTATAGGGTTGCCAACCTCCAGGTGGTGGCTGGAGCTCTTCTGCTATTCCAACTGATCTCCAGGCTACAGAGATCAGTTCACCTGGAGAAAATGGCCACTTTGGCAACTGGACTCTTCCCCTCTCCAAACTCCGCCCTCCTCAGGCTCCACCCCAAAAATCTCCAGGTGTTTCCCAGCCCGGAGCTGGCAACCCTACCCATTTACTCAATCTCCATAGGAAGCAGGATTTGAGTTCCAAATTAATGACCTCTTGTAACTATTCAAGACTGAATTTGTTTCAACGTACTTGAAATTGCAATATAATTCAATTTTGGGGTGGGGTGGGAAAGCTTGAAGCGATGCATTTAGTGTGGAATGTCTGCATGTAATACAACGTTGACACTAATATATACGATAAAATACTAATTACTTGCTGTTTTGAGGACTGCTTTGGTTTTCAGAATAAAAAAAAAAGGCAAAGACCGATTTGTATTAAATGACATTTCATACTTAAGAAAAACGGGGTGGTTCTGATGTTGGAAGAACACGAATTTATTGCATACACTAGCTGCAGTCCATTATAGCCCATGACTTCACTGTCAATCCTTTCTCTATCCCTCCTTGTCCCTAGGGTTACTAACCTCCAGGCACTAGCTGGAGATCTCCCACTATTACAACTGATCTCCAGCAGATAAAGATCAGTTCACCTGGAGAAAATGGCTGCTTTGGTAATTGGGCTCTATGGCATTAAAGTCCCTCCCCTCCCCAAACCCCGCCCTCCTCAGGCTCCGCCTCAAAAATCTCCCGCCGATGGTGAAGAGGGACCTGGGAACCCTACTTGCCCCGATTTCTGATGGCAACTTTGGAAGCACCTCAGGCCATGAAGTCTACACATTGAAGGCACCCAAATAGGTGCATGCTTTTTCAGTGAATATGCTCTGCTCCATTCCTGCATTCCTTGTTTAGTGTTCAATCACTGCTTTAAGGGCAGGGTAGCATTGCCAATCTCCAGTTGGCACCTGGAGATCTCTCGCTATTATAATGGATCTCCAGATGACCAAGATCAGTTCCCCTGGAGAAAACGGCTGCTTTGGAGGGTGGACTGTATGGCATTATACCCTGCTGAGCTATCTCCTCTGTCCAAACCCCACCTTCCTCAGTCTCCCCCCACCAAATCTCCTGGTATTTCCCAACCCAGGGCTGGTAACCCTAGTGTGGGAATCTCTTGCAAGGGTGTACAAGGAGCAACTTTCCCCCATTACAAAATATAGAATTTGGGATGGAGGAAATGGATTTTATAAATACTGAGATAAATCAAATCAAATCAAATTTATTAATACGGTCAATTGACCAATCACATAGCAACACATCAAAATTTGCAGACTCAATAGTTTTGCACCGCAGAATCATAGACTGCCTGTACAAATAAAGGTGTAAGGTCAGTAAAAGCAACCCCTGATTAAAATTATCACCTTAAAATTGATAAAATTGTAAAATATTCTAATGATCATTCTCTAATAAAGATCTGTGTATTTTAATAGCAACAGCACAGAACTTGGCAGTTTGGAGCATAAGCTGAGGATCTTCTCCTAATAGGAGTTTCTTTGCCAAAAGCTCAACTGACTCTTCAGGGAATTTACCAAGCAAGGGGGAAATAAGCTTTGATCTAACTTCGTGGTAGAATGGGCACCATATCAGTGCATGTTCGATGGTTTCAATGTCCCGTGTCCCACAGGGACAAAACCTCTCTGATCTAGGGATCTTCTTATATTTCCCTTCTAAAACAGCCAATGGTAGGGCCTGGCATCTGGCAAGGATAAAGGCCTTCTAATTAATAGTCTCAAGATAAGAAAAATAAGCCGCAGGTGAGACTAAGTATCTAGATTTATCAGCTACTAGGAAAAATGGTGATTTTCCGAGGTCTGTCTGGCGTTCAAATACCGAGATATACTTTCTAATTTTGTTTTTGCATGTCATTGACATTTCAGCTCCTGATGATTTGGGGTCACATTTTTAAACAGCAAAGGGTTCTGTTGTCCTGTGCTTGGGAACAGAGAGCAGCTTGCGGAGAGAACTATATGAGCAGACTTGTGCTTGCAAAAATTAGTCATCATCGAACAGCTGTAAAGTGTGGGGGGTGGCGGTTTCAAACACGGAAACAGTCAGAAGGACAAGGATGCTGGACCGTTCTTCCATTCCCTTCCTGCTTCCCCTGCAACCCTTCTGCACAGGTTGTTTATCTGCTAGACAGGTTGATTTCTGATCCCACAGCTCAGCTAAATGACAGGCAGCCGGGGGAAAGCAATCTTGTGGTGGGAAGGGAGACGCAGCTTCATGTTGTCCCCAAAACCAGAGCACAAAGTCATGCAGCCGCACCATTTGCGATTACTATTCCTGACAAGACAGGTGCAACGACCCATTGTTGCTAAGATCATTTTTCTTTCTGTCCTCCCACCTGGGTGTGCATACACAAAATCTGTCTGAGGGTTGTTTAGGTAAGGGGAAGTGTGACTGAGAAGGGGGAAATCCTCTATCTCTTTAAAGCAAACTAACGCAGCTGTTATTTTCAGAATACTAGTGGGCATCATAATTTTGGACAGATCACGCCAAGTGATGGTATCGCTTCATTCTTCTCTGGTTAGACCTCACCTAGAGTACTGTGTTCAGTTTTGGGTGCCACAGTTTAAGAAGGATGTAGACAAGCTGGAATGTGTCCAAAGGAGAGCAACAAAGATGGTGAAGGATCTGGAGACCAAGTCCTATGAGCAAAGGTTGAAGGAGCTGGTTATGTTTAGCCTGAAGAAGAGAAGACTGAGAGGGGTATGATCACTATCTTCAAGTACTTGAAGGGCTGTCATATAGAGGATGGTGCCGAGTTGTTTTCTGTTGCCCCAGAAGGTCGGGCCAGAACCAACAGGTTGAAATTAAATCAAAAGAGTTTCCGTCTAGACATTACGACAAATTTTCGAACAGAGCGGTTCCTCAGTGGAACAGGCTTCCTTGGGAGGTGGTAAGTGCTCCTTCCCTGGAGGTTTTTTAGCAGAGGCTAGATAGCCATCTGTCAGCAATGCTGATTCTATGACCTTAGGCAGGTCATGAGAGGGAGGGCACCTTGGCGACCTTCTGGGCATGGAGTAGGGGCCACTGGGTGTGTGTGGAGGAGGTAGTTGTTAATTTCTTGCATTGTGCAGGGAGTTGGACTAGATGACCCTGGTGGTCCCTTCCAACTCTATGATTCTATGAATGTTAATGTGCCTCTATTTCTAGGTACCAGATAATTCAGTGATTCTTGCCTTGCTGTCAAAGGAGAGTGTCACTTTTGCTAGCTTGTAGCTTAGTGCAGTGATAAGAAAACTCAGGGGTGAAGGTGATCATCGCTGCTAACCCTGGCATGGTTTTACTCTCCTTTAGCTCAAAGAGATGAAGAGATGTGGGTTTAGAAAACAGTCCACACAGATATGAAGAATAGGCTGCTGCTCCTGCCGTGGAAAGTAAGAGTGTGCTAGGATTGCCAACCTGCAGGTGGGACCTGGAGATAGGGCTGCCAGCTCCAGGATGGGAAATACCTGGAGATTTTAGGGATGGAGCCAGAGAAGGGAGGGGTTTGGGGAGGGGAGGGACTTCAATGGGGTACAATGCCATAGAATTCACCTTCCAAAGCGGCTGTTTTCTCCAGGTGAACTGATCTCTGTTGCCTGGAGATCAGTTGTAATGGCGGGAGATCTCCAGCCACCACCTGGAGGTTGATAACCCTACCTGGAGGTCTCTCACCATAACATTTGCTCTCCAGACAGAGATCAGTTTCCCTGGAGAAAATGGATGCTTTGGAGGGTGGACTCTACGGTGTTGTACCCCACTGAGTTCCCTGTCCTCCCCAGGCTCCACCCCCAAATCTCCAGGAGTTTCCCAACCTGGAGATGGCCACCCTTTCCCCCATCCTCCAACAGTGGCCGGGGGGTGGGGGCAATGGCAATCCTTGAGTGAGCCCCAGTTCCCATTAGGTTGTCTAGCATTTTCTTGTGTTAAGTTGGAATGGTACCTGAGATCAGACACCTTTTCCCAAGGACATGGACGCACAGACTGCATGAAAACTGGTGCGCTACCGGCATTCCTACATTATTTGTTCGTTCATTTCTTTAGGAGATTTCTACACTGCCTCATCAGAGTCCCGTTCAAGGAAGCTTAAATTAAACTAATACAATTATACTAGTACAAAATATAAAAATAAGAAGCCATTAAAACAAGCCATGGGACATAAACAGCATAAAAAAAGTATCCATAAAACAGAAGCAGACCATTAATGATCGGTCAGATGAAACCGCTAATTAAAAGCCTGGGTAAAAAGATGTGTTTTGTCCAGACATCTAAAAGAAAGTAAAGTAGGCAGCAAGCCAGTCTCAAGTGGCAGGGCCTTTTAGAGGCGAGGTGCCACCACAGAAAATGCCCTGTGTCTAGTTGCCACCTGCCTCACCTCTGAAAGTGAGGGCATAGAAAGCAGGGCTTGAGAGGCAGATATTAACTGGCAGGCTGGACAGTATGGGAGGAGGTGTCCCTCCCATCAAAGGAAGCTTTTCTCCATCGGAAGAAGGTTTTCTCATTTAGCAGGAATCATCAGATCCATTGCCAAGATGACGACAGGCCTTTTCAGATGTTAGAGCTGTGCACACTGGGAGCTTCTTAGTAAGCCTCTGAACACCAGTGCTAGGAGACATAGGGTTGCCAACCTCCAGGTACTAGCTGGAGATCTCCTGCTATTACAACTGATCTCCAGCCGATAGAGATCAGTTCACCTGGAGAAAGTGGCCGCTTTGGCAATTGGACCCTTATGGCATTGAAGTCCCTCCCCTCCCAAAACCCCGCCCTCCTCAGGCTCCGCCCCAAAATCCTCCTGGCAGCCCTAAGGAGACAACATCAGGGGAAAGCCTTGGCCTCTGTGTTTGTTAGCGCCCTGGGGCAATTGGTTGGCCACCGATCTATCGTTTTCATGTCCTTGCAGCTTATTGCTGCTTTGTGAGCATCCTGAATCGGAAGAGAGAAGGCTTGTTGAAGTAAATAAATAAAGGAGGCTGGATTAGACGGTCCACTGGTCTAATCCAGCGTGGTTGTTCTTATGTTCATGCCTAATGTAAGCCACCAATGAAGCTGGAAACCACACCTGACCTAGCTTTCAGAACACAACATAACGATAAAAAGCATGTTCATAAGGCTGAAATATTTTTAATACATGTTTCAAAGGTCAAGCCACATCCTATGAATGTTCATCATAACAGGAAAGTTGAAAACATCTGCGGAACTTGTTTACAAAATTAAAGAAAACATAAAACCCTCGCTTTTTTTCTTACATGATGGTGGCTGAAAGTAATAACCCCCGGAGGGGGGGTTAAAGCCTTGCGGGGGGGGCAAATAATTGTCTCTTGCAACTATTTCAGAGAGGTAGCCCTGTTAATCTGTTGCAGCAAAAATAAACAGGGGTCCAGGGGCATCTTAAAGGCTAACAAGCTTGTGTGTTGTTGTTTTTATTGTAGCATACCGCAGCAAACCTTTCCCCTCCTTATTTCAGGCTCCGTCTCAGGTTTAGACTAGTTCTTATGCCCTGTAACTCCCCCAGAAGGCCAGAAGTACTTTTGGCAGCGAGGGTATTTGTACATAAAAATAAAGGCACCTGAAGAAACAAACATAAGAACATTAGAAAAGCCATGCTGGATCAGACCAAGGCCCATTCAAGTCCAGCAGTCTGTTCACACAGTGGCCATCCAGATGCCTCAAGGAAGCCCACAAACAAGACCACTGCAGCAGCATTATCCTGCCTGTGTTCCACAGCACCTAAGATAATAGGCATGCTCCTCTGAGACTGGAGAGAATAGGTATGCATCATGACTAGTATCCATTTTGACTAGTAGCCATGGATAGCCCTATCCTCTATGAACATGTCCACTCTAGGGTTGCCAGGTCCCTCTTTGCCACCGGCAGGAGGTTTTTGGAGGGCGGGGTTTGGGGAGGGGAGAGACGTCAATGCCATAGAGTCCAATTGCCAAAGCGGCTATTTTCTCCAGGTGAACTGATCTCTATCGGCTGGAGATCAGTTGTAATAGCAGGAGATCTCCAGTTAGTACCTGGAGGTTGGCAACCCTAGTCCACTCCCCTCTTAAAGCCTTCCAAGTTGGCAGCCATCACCACATCCTGGGGCAGGGAGTTCCACAATAGAACTATGCGTTGTGTGAAGAAATATTTCCTTTTTTCTGTTTTGAATCTCTCATCCTCCAGCTTCAGCAGATGAGAGTATTATGGGAGAGGCAGAAAAACTTCTCCCTGTCCATTCTCTCCATACCATGCATAATTTTATAGACCTCTATCATGTCTCCCCTCAGCCGCCTTCTTTCCAAGCTAAACAGCCCTAAGCATTTTAACTGCTCCTCATAGGGCAGTTGCTCTAGCCTCTTGATCATTTTGGTTGCTTTTTTCTGCACCTTCTCAAGCTCTGGAATATCCTTTTTTTTAGGTGTGGTGACCAGAACTGTACACAATATTCCAAGTGTGGTCTCACCATAGATTTGTACAAGGGCAGTATGATAGCAGCAGTTTTATTCTCTATTCCTTGTCTAATTATAGCCAGCATGGAATTTGCCTTTTTCCCAGCAGCCAGACTTTAAGCATACAAAGAGTCAAGTATTTCAGAGGATCAGCTATGGGACTAGGTCACTGGGAAATCTTAAGCCCTTGTAGGTTGAATTTATATTGCATTTGGACACCCTGACCTTGCAAAACCAAATGCCATCATTTGCAAAAGGGACGCCTACATTCAGCCAGATGCCCAGCCCATTAAAGCCACTCACTCATAGAATAATTTTGGGTTAGAAGGGACCTCTAGTGGTTTTCCTAGTCATCCATTTGCAACACAAATTGTTGGATGCCGTAGAAAATGGTTCACATGAACACTACATAATTGTTTTAATTAACTCAGGCTGGATCCAAAGATTGTTTTCCAGTGGCATCAGTCACTTATATCAGTGGAAGAGAGAAAGGGTTTTTGCTGACACTGCATCCGAAATGTTGCTGCTAAGGAGACCCTCAGGAATGTAAGGAGGAGCAAAGTGGAAAATCATGTATCTTTCCGTTGATGGAAAACGACCTTTGGATCTAATTTTCCTTCAATTTATCCTAGGAACTGAAACTCGATATGAACATAAGAACATAAGATAGGCCATGGTGGTTCAGACCAAGGTCCATCAAGTCCAGCAGTTCACACAGTGACCAACCAGGTGCCTCTAGGAAGCCCACAAACAAGACAACTGCAGCAGCACCATCCTGCCTGTGCTCCACAGCACCTAGTGTAATAGGCATGCTCCTCTGAACCTGGAGAGAATAGGGATGCATCATGACTGGTATCCATTTTTACTAGTAGCCATGAATAGCCCTCTCCTCCATGAACATGTCCACTCCCTTCTTAAAGCCTTCCAAGTTGGCAGCCATCACCACATCCTGGGGCAGGGAGTTCCACAATTGAACTATAGGTTTACAGATATCTATATTTAACTATGGGTTTACAGATATCTATATGTGAGAGATCCCCTCTCTCTGAGTTTACTTCTCCAAATCAAATGTTCAGACGTTGATAAAGAAACAAAGGATTTATTGAAGACATCAGGAGATGAGACAGGCACAGGTAGAAAGTTGCAAGTGAGGGGCTATTCGGGTTTACAGAATATATTGACTCCAGGGCACTGGGGCACTGGGGTTCACACTTATTGTTATGGGAAGTTACAAGCTTGGCATAATACAAAACATCAGACGAGTCCCAGGAAGTCTGGTGAAGCTATCACACTTCCAAGGCCGCATCGGCCTGAGGGAGTACTGACAGGAAGAACAGCGGGGGGGGGGGAAGATACTAGGGGCAATCAGGCCTGGCGCCTGAGACCAGAAGGTGTGAACTGCTTTTACGAGTTCACTGATAACAAAGCAGGTGATGGGAAGCAGAGACACATAGACAGAGACCCCTCACATTCTGCCCCCCTTAAGGCCCCCCTCCAGGGTCCTTGAGAGGGCGAGGCTTATCGGGATAAGCGAGGTGGAATTCTCGGATCAAGCGAGGGGCCGCCATGTGGGGTGCGGCCACCCACTCGTCGTGAGCGGACCCAAGGTTTTTCCAACGAACAAAGTAAAACAGTTTCCCTTTCTTCCATTTGGAATCTAAAACCTTGGATATTTCCAAATGGGTATCTCCCCCTACCACGGTAGGAATCTCGTGTGCGGGAGGGGGGTGGAACTGGGGAGCTGGCACATAAGGTTTGAGGAGGCTTATATGAAAGACTGGATGGACCCCCTTGAGGGTCTTTGGGAGTTCCAGTTCCACGGTAACCTCGTTGATTACTCTGGTAATGGGGAAAGGTCCCACATAACGGTCGCTCAATTTTTTGCAGGGACGCAGAGAGCGGAGGTTTTTTGTGGACAGATAGACTTGCTCTCCCACCTTAAGTTCCCATCCCGGAGACCGGTGTTTGTCTGCCTGTTCCTTGTACTTGCCTTTTGCCCTCTCAAGATTCTTGAGCAGCCATGGCCAGGTAGATTTGACTACCTGAATCCACTCCTGAAGATCAGGGGTGGACTGGAGCTCTGGCGTGACGGGAGCGGAACCGAAAGGACCGAATTCCGTCCCGTATATTACTTGGAAGGGACTAAAGCCGGTAGAGGAATGAGGCGCATTGTTGTACGCATATTCGGCAAATGGCAGCAGGTCGACCCAGTCGTCCTGGTGGAAATTTTTTTTTTATTTTTATAAATTTTTATTAGTTTTTTTTTTATAACAACAAAAATAAGAAAAAGAAAAATAACAACAACAAAAAACAATAATTATAATAATAACCAAAGTAACAATAAGAAGAAACCAGGAGTATCCATATATATTCAATAATACAATTAAAAATATCACTATTAACTCTATTAAGATACCCCTTTTCCCACCACCCACCACCCTTTGTGACCCTTCACCTGACTTCCGAAGAAGTGCTATGACAGTTTCAAACTTATTTATTACTATAAAATATAAAAATGTTTTAAAATTGCTAATTTCTATAACTCACTAAATAATTTAATAAAATCCGTTTTTGCCATTTTATCCCAATATGAGGCGGCCTTTTTCCACATATTTTTAAATTCTTCCATATCCTTTCCATGAAGGAATTCCGTTAATTTGGCCATCCTCATATATGTCCATAATTTCTCTCTCCAATCAATTATTAGAGGTTTATTCACTTGCTTCCAAATTTTTGCAATTACAATTCTTGCAGCAGCAAAACTATATTGACATATAATTCTATCATTATTATTCAAATTTCCTTGTGGGATTCCCATTAAACAAAATGCCGGTTTTCTTTTCACTGTAGTATTAATCAAGTTGTTAGTTTCCCTAACAACTTTTTTCCAAAAATTTTTAATTTTTTTACAAGTCCACCATGCATGCATAAAGGTACCTCTTTCCTTTCCACATTTCCAACATAAATCCGTCTCCCCTTTTTTTATTTTAGCTATCATCACCGGTGTTATATACCATCTATAAAACATTTTATATAAATTTTCCCTAATTTCATTCGTAATTGTGAATTTAAACTCTCTTTTCCATAAATTTTCCCAGATATCTAATTCTATATTATATCCTAATTCTCTCATCCATTTCACCATTACTGGTTTAATTCTTTCCTGTTCTAAATTGATTTCACTTAATATTTTGTATATTCTACCAATCAAGCCTTTATTTCCTTTCATTAATATTTTTTCTAAATTAGATTTAGATTTATTAAAACCCAATTGATTATCTTTATTAAATATCTCTTTTAGTTTATAATACATAAACCAATCTTTAATATTAAGTTCTTCCTTACTTTTTAACTCCC
This sequence comes from Euleptes europaea, assembly GCF_029931775.1. Taxonomy (NCBI): domain Eukaryota; kingdom Metazoa; phylum Chordata; class Lepidosauria; order Squamata; family Sphaerodactylidae; genus Euleptes; species Euleptes europaea. Next base: position 22,134,157 of record NC_079329.1, on the reverse strand, counting down.
ATCCTCCTTCAGTAAATTTTATAATTTCACTATATCTTTCTATGTCTAAGTTTAGATGGGTTCCTCTTTTCATAAATGCTTCAATTGGATTAATCCATCCTGGAGTCCTAAATTCCAAAGTCTTTTAATATTTTTTCCAGATTTGGAATAATCCTTTTCTAATAATATGATTATTAAAATCTTTGTTTACCTTTTCCTTTTCATACCATAAATATGCATGCCATCCAAAACGTAGATTAAAGCCTTCTAATTCTAAAAGTTTAATATTTTCTAATAATATCCAAGTCTTTAACCACGTAAAACAAGCTGCTTCATAATACATTCTTAAATCCGGTAACCCTAACCCTCCTGTTTCTTTTAATTCAATTAAATTATTGTATGCAATCCTATGCTTTTCCTTTCCCCATAAAAAATTTAAAATGTCTCTTCTCCAAATTTTAAATATTTTAACCCCTTTTATAATTGGTAAATTTTGAAACAGAAAAAGCATTTTAGGCAAAACCATCATTTTTACCACGGCAATTCTTCCCCATAATGTTAATGGTATTTTGCTCCAATTTTCTAAGTCTTTATTAATTTCTTGCCATATTTTGACATAATTATTTTTGAATAAATTAAGATTGTTAGGGGTTAACCATATACCCAAATACTTTATTTTCGATTCAATTGAAAATCCTGAATGTTGTGATAGTTCTTGCTGCTGCAATATCGTCAATTTCTTCACCAATATTTTCGTTTTACTTTTATTTATTTTAAAACCTGCCAGTTTTCCATAAACCTCCAAAGTTTTATTCCATTTTCCAATTTGATCATTAGGATTAGATAAAAAACAAACTAAATCATCAGCATATGCTTTAACCTTAAAGTAATTTTTCCCAACTTTACAACCAGTTAATTCTATATCGTTTCTAATCTTACACAATAATACTTCTAATATTAGTATAAACAATAATGGGGATAACGGACATCCTTGTCTTGTACCCTTTTGGATTTCAAATTGCGACGTCATACTCCCATTAATTAACAATCTAGCTGTTTGATGAGTATAAATTTTATCAATAGCTGTTCGAAAGTTTTTTCCGAAACCCATGTATTCTATTACTTTTTTCATAAATTTCCAATTAACATTATCAAATGCTTTTTCTGCGTCTAAAAAAATAATTGCAATAGGTTCAGTAGTAGATTCTGCATATTCCAAAATATCTAACACTATTCTAACATTTTGATTAATTTGTCTTCCTGGAAGAAAGCCAGCCTGATCTTCATGTATAACCTGATTCAATACAGTTTTAAGTCTGTTTGCTAAAATAGCTACAAATAATTTATAATCATTATTTAATAAGGAAATTGGTCTATAATTTTTAACATCCAGTAAATCTGAATTTGGTTTTGGGATTAACACTATATTTGCTTGTTTCCAGGTTTGTGGCATGGACCCCGTCTGCAAACATTGATTCATCACTTTTAACAAATGTGGAGCTAATTGTTCTATAAAAGTTTTGTAATAAATTGCTGTGAAACCATCTTCTCCTGGTGATTTATTTAGTTTACTTTTTCCAATAGCCATTTTTAATTCCTCCATAGTTATATCAGAATCCAATAAATCTTTATGTTCTTGCGATATCCGATCCCAGTTAAATTTATTTAAATAACTATCTATTTCCCTCTCTAGCTCTACATTTTGTTTATATAAATTCGAATAATAATCTCTAAATATGTCCATAATTTTTTGTTTATCAGTTATTATTTTCCCATCCCTCTTAATTTTTAATATTGGTAATTTCTTCTCCTTAGATTTAATTTGCCATGCTAATAATTTACCCGCTTTATTAGCATGTTCAAAAAATTTCTGTCTATTATACATAATTTTTTTTTCATTCCCCTTCCTTCCCTCCCCCCCTTCCAATATTTTCCCTATAACATGGTTCAGCCATCATCTTCCTCTTCCGACGATGACTGTTTGGCCCCCCCGCTTGCTTCTGTGGCCTTCTCTTCTTCTGGAACCTTTTTTTCCACAAGTTCTTTCGGTGTTTGTTGTGGTGGTTTACGTAAGTCCCCTCCATATCTTCTCAAAAATTGATCCGCTTTTACAGTATCTGTGAGCTTGAATCTTTTAGCTTTGTAGAAAAACGAGATTCCCAGCGGAAATTCCCATCTGTGTTGGATTCCATTAAATCTAAGTCTTTCCACAATCTCTGCAAATTCTTTTCTTTTTCTCAACAATCTTCCCGGGATCTCCTTCATCAGTCTCATCGGTGTACCTTCTATAGTAAGTGGAGTTTGATAATGCTTGTTCAGAATTAGGTCCCGATGACTTCTGGAAAAAAATTGCACCAAACAGTCCCTTGGAACTTTGTTTTTCTTTGCGTATGCAGAGTTAACTCTGTAAGCTGTTATAATCATTCCTTCAACAATCATTTCGTCCTCCTGAAGAAAATCAGCCAACAGTCCTTTCAAATAATTTTTAAGATCTTTTCCCTCCACTTTTTCTCTGAGACCGCGTATACGTATCCAGCTCTCCTTTATCTTTAGTTCCAACATTGCAGTGTGGTCGTCTTGTCTTTCTTCTCTCTCAGCACGCGCCTCCATTGCCATCTCTAAACCGTCAACCCTTTTTCTGGTTTCTTTATTATCTTTTGAATGTTTCTGAACTTTCTCTTCCAGGTTGTTCTGTCTTACTGTCAGAGTTGATATGGAGTCTTGCAGTGCTGAAATAGCAGCAGTGTTTTGCCCAATCACTGCTGTATTTTGGAGCAAGCCTTGTTTAACTGATTCTACCTCCTGCTTCACTGATGTCATCTCTTGCTTTACTGAAGTCATTTCCTGCTTCATAGCTGTCACCTCCTGAAGAGTTTTTGCCAGCATATCTTGTATAGAGTTCAACGTAGCATCCGGTTTTTTTGACATCTTTGCTGATAATGGGACCAATGCTGTTGGTGAAGAAGCTGGTGAAGCTGCAGGGCTAGGAATGGAGGCTCTTCTGTAAGGCAACAGTGACTGTTGAAGCTGCAACTGTTTAGATTCTTTAATAAGTCCTTTGGGATGCTTTTCTAAGTCTTTTTTTTCTTTCTCTTTGTCTTTATCTCCCATTCCCCCTTGCAGAAACTATTTATAATCCACAAAGCAGAAGATGTGAAAAAGAGATTGTAGTTTATATCGTTAGCTTAGTAGTCCTTTACCACAAACAGTCTACAATAATCAAATAGATTCCAGCTTATTAACAACTTGTAATCCACAAAGCAAGAGGGTGGGAAGAGAAGGTGTAATTTATATCATCCACTTAGTAATCCTTTGCGACAGATTTACCTTGGCTGCTGGTAATCCACAAAAACAGGAGTGGGGGGGGGAGCTGTAGTTTATATCATCAGCTTAGCGATCATTTGCCTTAGACAATAGTCAGATAGAGTAGCACATTAGCACATTATTGTTTATTCAGCTATTTCCTGCCAGTATTGCAACCTTCTGAATTTCCCTTGGCACAATCGTGTTAGATTGCCTGGCACAAGCAATTTCAAGTGCGTAACAGCTGGCAAAAATCCAAGTTTCAATTTCAGTCCGTTAGCGAGTCCAGAATACAATCCAGCTTGCTTTCAGACTGTTTCCTTACTGTCAGGCACCTCTATGTGTATTTTGTTTTAATTTTATTTTTTTAAAAAGAAAGAAAACCTTTTGAAAGATCCAAGCCTCCGCACCGCGCCGGCTCTTTAAAAATGGCGCCGGCTCCTCCGCTCACTCGCCCGAGCGTTCCGTCGCCGCTGTGGAGGCAACGGCCGCTCCCAGGGCAAAGAGCCTGCCGGCGCGCCAGTCAGCATCCCCCCCTCACCCGGGGGGCGCCGCGAGCCCGATGTCAAAGGGGGGATTTTCCCTCCCCCCCGGGGCTGCGCTCGAGCCGAGGGCGCAATCTGCTGCCGCGGGACTCAGCCCGGATCCGGAAGTATCCTGGTGGAAATTTACATAGCAACGCAAATAACATTCTACCACCGCGTTTACTCGTTCAGTTTGACCATCCGTCTGGGGGTGATAGGCGGAAGAAAGGCCCTGTTCCTCCACCCCCATTAGCTTTAGGAAGGCTCGCCAAAATTTGGCAACAAACTGGACCCCCCGGTCGGAGAGGACCTTCCTCGGGATCGAGTGTAGCCTGAGGACGTGTGTGACGAACAGTTTAGCCAAGCCCTGGGCTGAAGGAAGACCTGCACATGGAACGAAATGGACCTGTTTGGAAAAGAGGTCCGTGATTACCCAGAGAACCGTCTTTCCCCGACTTGGAGGTAGGTCGGTGATAAAATTCATGGCGATGACTTCCCAGGGACGGGAGGGGTTCTCAAGCGGTTTGAGAAGCCCTGGGGGTTTTCCCATCCGTCTTTTAGCTGTGGCGCAAGTGGGGCAGCTGCGCACGTACAGCTCTACATCGGATCTCATACCGGGCCACCAAAACTGCCTCCGTACCAGGTGAAGAGTTTTTATGAAACCAAAATGACCCGCCAACCTGGCACCATGTACAAGTCCCAATACCTCTTTACGAAGGGAGGATGGGACATATAGTTTTCCCCCTTGCACCCACCAGGTGTTGGTTCGTTCCAAGCCCGTGGGGAGGAGATGGTGCTCCTCCTCCTGTAAGGAGGCGTTCCGGAGCCGCTGTTGAAAGGCTTCCGGGATACCTTTGAGCGTAGGGGGGGTGTCAGGTTGTTGGGCTTGGGACCGGGTAGTGACGGCTAAGCTAGGAACCTCCCCTCGCTGCTCGGGAGTGAACAGGGAGTCGACTGGGCGATCGGAATCGTTGCGATACTGGGGAAGTCGTGACAAAGCGTCGGCTAGGGCATTCTCTTTGCCAGGGACATGCTTGAGGGTGAACCGGAATTTTGCGAAGAATTGGGCCCACCGAATTTGTTTGGCGTTGAGCTTTCTAGCTCCCTTGAGAGCCTCGAGATTCTTGTGATCGGTACACACTTCAAACGGCAGCTCGGCACCTTCTAAAAAGTGCCTCCATATGGTGAGGGCATGTTTGACCGCCGCCGCCTCCTTCTCCCAAATAGCCCAGTTGATTTCGGACTGGGAAAACTTCTTGGAGAAGTAGGCGCATGGTCTCAACCGCCCCCCTTCATCCCTCTGCAATAAGGCCCCGCCCATGGCCACATCCGAGGCATCCACCTGCACCACAAAAGGTTTGGTGCAGTCCGGGTGAGCCAAAACGGGTTCGGATGAAAAAAGCAGCTTTAAACGTTCAAAAGCTTGCTGGCACTGGGGGGACCATTGCAAATGGGCTGAGGGAAGCGCGGCGCTAGCCCCCTTGTCCTTGGTACGCAACAGGGCAGTGAGGGGAAGCGCAACTTGGGCAAAGTTGGGAATGAAGTTGCGGTAAAAGTTAGCGAATCCCAAAAACTGCTGAAGCTGGCGGCGGGTAGTGGGGGGTTCCCAATCCCACACCGCCTGGACCTTTGCGGGGTCCATTTCTAACCCTTGGTGGGAAATCACGTATCCAAGAAATGTAATGGAAGGTTGGTGGAACTCACATTTGGACACCTTAGCATATAGTTTGTGCTCCCGCAGCCGCTGGAGCACTTCTCGCACTAGGCGCACATGTTCTTCCATGGTTTCAGAGTAAATAAGGATGTCATCGAGAAATACCACCACCCCCCGAAACAGCAAATCATGTAAAACCTCATTAATTAATTGCATAAACACACTGGGAGCCCCCGAAAGTCCGAAAGGCATGACTAGGTATTCAAACATTCCAAAACAGCTGGAAAAGGCTGTTTTGGGTTCGTCTCCTTCTTTAATGCGAATGCGGTGGTATGCTTCCACTAAGTCCAGTTTGGTGAAGATTCGGCCCTCCTTTAATTGTGCTAGAAGGTCGGGAATAAGAGGGAGAGGGTAAGCGTTAGACTGGGTGACGGCGTTTAGCCTACGAAAGTCAATGCACAGTCTTAAATCTCCCGTCTTTTTCTTCACAAAGAAGGCTGGGGCCGAATAAGGAGCCTTGGAAGGGCGTATGAAACCCCTCGCCAAGTTGGCATCCAGATAGTCCCGTAACACCGCCTTTTCACTAGGGCTCATGGGGTAGACCTTCCCTTTAGACAGTTTGCCTTCCCCCACAATTTCGATGGCGCAGTCCGTCTCTCTGTGGGGGGGTAGTTCGTCACATTCCCTAACATCAAAGACGTCCGCAAACTGCGAGTATTCAGTGGGCAGTTGAGGAGGAACGGTGGCTGGGGGGGGGGACCCTACCACAGCGGCGGCCGGAGGCCGGACAACCCGTTCCTTGTCATGTAATCTACAGGGGTTTTCGGGAAACGAGAGCACCCGTTCAACCCAGTCGATGGACGGGTTGTGTCCCCGTAGCCAGTTCATCCCTAACACCACAGGGGTTACTATAGGGGCGATGGTAAAATACAGGCGTTCCCAATGTTCCCCCACGGACATAATCACGGCTGCAGTTCTGTGGGTCACCGGGCCCCGTTTAAAATCACTCCCGTCCATTTGGGAAAAGCGGAGGGGTCCGGGAAGCCGCTTGCGCCGGACTCCCAGTTTCTTGGCAGTGTCCTCACTAATCATGGTGCGGGCACACCCCGAGTCAACCAAAGCGGGGAATTCTAAACTGGGACCCCCTTTTGGTAGGGAAAGGTGAACACGCACATATACATTGTCCTCTTGGGCGCTTACCATCGGTGGAGCTCCTTGCACAACAACAGGGGCGGTCTGCTGCGGAGCCCCCTCTACAGCAGACCGACGGCGTTTTTTGCCGGCTGTTCCCACTCCTCCTCCTCGCTGGAAGAGGGGGAAGGAGTGGTGGCGGTCGGGGACCCGTCCGAATCAAAAGTAGTACTTGTAATCCGGGACCCCGTTGGGCCAGTAGAAGTGGAGACCCCATCCTGGGGGCGCGCATGGAGAGCGGAGGGTGCGCCGGAACGTCGGCCCGGTGGTCCGCTCCTGCGGCGGGGCTGGTCCTCGGCAGCCGCCTTCTGTGGTTCAGTCGGGGCTTGGCGTGGGGGGTTGGGACGGCCCGAACGAGAGGGGCATTGCGACGCAAAGTGTCCCTTACCTCCGCAGGTCAGGCAGACACCGGTCTCAAAACGCTTGCGGCGTTCAGCGGCCGAGGGACCCCCGCTGCCCCCCAGTCGGAAGTCTCGGCCCCGGTCGCTCCGGGGTCTCGGGTCTCGTCCAATGCGTTGTTTGGACAAGGTCAAAAGTTGTTTGCGATTCTCGATGTCGGCAGCGTGGCGAACCCAACCTTCCACATCCGGGGGGTTCCCTTGCATAAAGGCCCAATGTTGGAGGTCCGGGTTGAGGCCCTCCCTGAAACACTGTACCAAAGTGGCCTCACTCCAGTCCAGGATTCGGCTGGCCAGTGACTGGAACTCACTTGCATACTGCGCCACCGACTTGGTCCCTTGGCGCAGTTGCATCAGGGAGGCTTTAGCCCGCTCTCCCAGAGTCGGGTCCTCAAAGCGGTTTCGGAGTGCTACCATAAACTCGTCCAGGGTTCGCAGCACCGGCGAGCGGAGTTCATACTGCAACACCATCCAGGCGGCCGCCTCCCCTTGCAGTAAAGAAGCCACGTACTGCACCCGGGACTCCTCGGAAGTGAAGGTTCGGCCTTGTTCTCGCATAAAAATGTCCACTTGGACCATGAAAAAGGTCAACTGGTCCCCTGAACCGTCATACGTGACTTTCAGGTCCCGACGGGACGGGAGGCTAGGAGGCGCGGGAGGGGCTGCCGGTGCTCCGTCCGGGAGATTGCCGGCGGGCGGTTGCACTTTCAGCGCGTCCAGGGCCGCTGCCATCTCACCCATCACACGCTGCATGGTCTCCATCTGCTCCTGCATAGCTTGGCGATCCTCCTGCCACTGCTTGCGTTCTTCCTCCATCAGGGCCTCCTTGCGTGCCGGGTCCCCTTCGAGTCCCGTGCTGGGGAAGGCCAATCGGCGATCCTTCGCCGCGGTTCGGGAGAGAGACCAACCCTTGGGGGAGTCCAGCCAATTGTTAAAAAGTCCTCGGGGACGTCCGTCCCGGCCTTGGTCGGGGATGGGATCCCTAGGCTTCTTTGGCTTGGCACCCTCCTCCTTGGGGTCCGGTTTCTCCGGCACCACTGGTTCATTCGGTGCGTCAGGGGTAGTAGGGGTGTTTTCCTCGTCGCCTTGCATTCTGTCCCAAAAGGTACAGCAGCAGTCCGAGAGGCAAGGACTTGCAACTTAATGTGAGAGATCCCCTCTCTCTGAGTTTACTTCTCCAAATCAAATGTTCAGACGTTGATAAAGAAACAAAGGATTTATTGAAGACATCAGGAGATGAGACAGGCACAGGTAGAAAGTTGCAAGTGAGGGGCTATTCGGGTTTACAGAATATATTGACTCCAGGGCACTGGGGCACTGGGGTTCACACTTATTGTTATGGGAAGTTACAAGCTTGGCATAATACAAAACATCAGACGAGTCCCAGGAAGTCTGGTGAAGCTATCACACTTCCAAGGCCGCATCGGCCTGAGGGAGTACTGACAGGAAGAACAGCGGGGGGGGGAAGATACTAGGGGCAATCAGGCCTGGCGCCTGAGACCAGAAGGTGTGAACTGCTTTTACGAGTTCACTGATAACAAAGCAGGTGATGGGAAGCAGAGACACATAGACAGAGACCCCTCACACTATATCTGTAAACGGCCCCTCTCTTCACAACAACCCTATGAAGCAGGTTAGGCAGAGAGTGTGGAACTGGCCCAAGGTTATCCAGTGAGGTTCCACAGCAAAGCAGGGATTCAAACCTGGGTCTCCCAGATCCTAGTCCAACACCCCAGCCACTACACCACACTGGTTCTCACTAAGCTTGTTGCTGCTGAGTGAATGCAGCTAGGGTTGCCAACCTCCAGATAGCAGCTGGCGATCTCCTGCTATCACAACTGATCTCCAGTTGATTGAGATCAGTGCACCTGGAGAAAAAGGCCGCTTTGGCAATTGAACACTATGGCATTGAAGCCCCTCCCCAAACCCCGCCCTCCTCAGGCTCCACCCCAAAAACCTCCCGGCGGTGGCAAAGAGGGACCTGGCAACCCTAAATGCAGCTCCAGAGCCCGGTAGCCAGGTGAGTGTTGTGCTGGCTGGCCAAACACATGCAGCTGCTTTGCACGAATGGCAGCCCAGCTGAAAGAAGAGTGCAAAGGTGAGTGCAAAGTCACACAGGTAACTTCCTTTACCTCACCAGCATCATATACAAATCTGCTCTTTGCTTAGCTTTCAGAGGCAGGCGGAAGCCACCTTATTTAAACTGGCCTTTGAGTACTTAGTTGGTATTGTAGTGATTCTTGTAGCCGATTGTTTTGTGGTAGATATGCATATGTATGTTTGTATAATATAAACAATGATTTGTTAGCAAGATCTGGGTTGTGTGTATGTGTGCGTATACACACACACACATATATATACACAGGTGAACTGATCTCTATCGGCTGGAGATCAGTTGTAATAGCAGGAGAGGGAGGGGCTGTGGCTCAGTGGTAGAGCATCTGCTTGGCATGCAGAAGGTCCCCGGTTCAATCCCCAGCATCTCCAGTTAAAGAGACTAGGCAAGTAGGTGATGTGGAAGACCTCTAGCCTGAGACCCTGGAGAGCTGCTGCCGGTCAGAGTAGACAGTACTGACTTTGCTGGACCAAGGGTTTGATTCAGTAGAAGGCAGCTTCATGTGTTCATGTCATCTCCAGCTAGTACCTGGAGGTTGGCAACCCTAGGAAAATGCCCTCTGCATTTGCTCAGGAGCATCTCTGCTTCCTTCACGTATTCCAGGATAGGATATGAACTTTGGCATGAGCAACAAATACCAACTTACCCCTCCCCAGCCCTGCCCCTAAACCCAACTACGGTGATATAAGTAGGCAACGGAAGCTATTTGGCGCCTCCCAGCAGCGTTCCTGCGCCGCCTCCTCATTCATTATTCATGAGGGGGCGTGGCGCGCCGGTCCCAGGCGGCGGATAAAACAGGCGTTGAGCCAGCGTCGCGGAAGAACGCTCCTCTCGAAGAGAAAATTAATTATGCATGAGCAGGGGCGTGGCCGCGCAGGAAGGCGGGAAATTGGAGAACAACCAAAAAAAACCAATTAGGTGCCTCCAGTAGGAGGGGGCGGGGCGGCCGGAAGGCGGGAAATACAAAAGATGTGTGACAGAGCTCTCCAGACATGTAGCTAGTGATTCTTTCTGAGGGAGAGGAACGTTGCTGTGGTAATTCATTGCAAACAGCGCCTTTCTGTCTGAACTGTGAACTTGTGGTACCCAGAAATAGAAAAAATGTGATACACAGAAATAGAGGTTCTGTGGGTGCACAGTACCTGAACAGCAGCAGCAACCACAAAGTAAAGCTTTATTAACCACAGTCAAACACTCAGTTCCTTTCAAATATGCCTGGATGCTTTACAGGGTTTGTTTGTGTATATACGTACGTGCGTGTGAAGGGTCTTTTTTTTTGTATTTTTTTTATTATATAACAACACAAATACAATAATAACAAAAAAATAAAAAGAAAATACAAAAGAGTATCAATTATAATTATACAAAGTTATAAAGTTCAACAAAGCAAAAAATACCCTTTTGACCCTCCACCCACCTTAAAAAGTGACCCATCACCTGACTTCCGCAGAAGTGTCTAAACAGTTTTGAAAGTTGTTAATAATAATAATAATAATAATAGAAAAGTAAATAAACTTGTTTCTATAACTCACTAACTAAAATAGTAAAATCCATTTTTGCCAGTTTATCCCAATATGTGATGGCCTTTGCCCAAGTTTTTTTGAATTCTTCCATATCTTTTCCATGTAGGAATTCTGTTAATTTGGCCATCCTCATATACATCCATAGTTTCCCTCTCCAGTCACGAATTGAAGGTTTATTCACTTGCTTCCAAACTTTAACAGTGTCTTTAACAGCACAACAACACACTTAGGGGGGAAGTATCCCTGTATGCGTGTACGCATATGGACCAGGAAATATATATAATACAGATGTGCACTCTTTTGAGTATTCATTTTTTATTTTTCTGAGGAGAACCTTTTTTTATTATTATTAAATTTAAAAAATTCATTTTACAAATTATAATAAATGTCATCTCTACTTGTTCTCTGTTTTTGGGGGACCAATAAAGCTAGCTAGCTAGATAGTTTATTTGCGGCCCTCGGCCAGATAAAACAAGATACATGGACTAAAATGGTCTAACCAGTAAAGCTACTGAGATGCAGCTTTGTTCCGATTCATTAATTCTGAATTCAAATGAGGCAGTTTTGTCCATATTTGTTATTCAGATTTGTGGCTATGAGACCTAGATAGACACCCCATTTTGACAGAGCGCCTTTCGTCGTTTTCCTCAGATGAGGGTTGCAAACGGGAAAATCGAAGCGATCGCTCAAGCCTCATCTGTTAATATTCCTGACTAAAATCCTTTTTTTAAAAAAAAATTGCCATTAATCCAGTTGCACTAAATGAATCAAGGCAATACAATGCAATATATTTATTACGGTCAATTGACCAGTTCCAGATAAAATTCAAAACTCTAAAACAGTCACGCTTCCAACCTCTAAGGAGTACAAACCTGGGAACAAATGCTGATGGTTAAAATTCAATCATATGCATTAATAAACGAATGCAATTAATGTCAATACATTATTTAGTTACTAAATGAATCCAATATTGGCACTTTTTTTTTTAATGGCGACAACAGGCTTGGACTTCCCCTCCCCCGGCCCTGGAACCTGCCGCCATCTTTTCCCCTCACGCAAAACATGGCTTTTAGTTAAGGGGTTGCTCTTTTTAAATTGCTTTTGCAGCCTGCTTTCTAGCCTGAGCGCTGCCTTATGAGAATAATTTAAGAATGACAAGCCTTTGGGGTTGTTTTTATGCTCTGGGTTCTTAATAGTTTGTTAATTTTGAATGGCTTTTATGCTGTTTTATGATTTCCCCCCCTAATACACACACACACACACACACGTTTGGTTTTGTAAGTTGCCTTGAGGCAGCGAAGAAATATTCGACACAAACAAACTCAACGAAAGGTTCACATCTTCAGTGAGGGGCGGCCAAAATAGGGTCTGAGCGGAAATTAAAATCGATTTATATTTCCTTATAATCTGTTCCTCTTGTTTTGACACTTCCCGATCTCATCTGTGAGGGCTACAAAGAAAAGAAAAATACTTGCCTGTGGTCGTCCTGTGCGTTTTGTGGCTCACCAGGTGTTAGGGCATCTCCCCAATTCAAATGCAATACTATGGACTGGGCTAAAAAATGGAATTGTCAATTTTATTTTTAGATATTGTCACCAGTCTTTGTGAGCCACCAGTTTCCGGAGCAAACCTAAAGTGCCTCACGGGCCACTTATGCATGGGAGGTTTTGCCTTGGATTTGCCACTCTCTAGATGCACATTTTTTCCCTTCCGAATTCTCAAAACCCCAAAATAAGCCCCCATGCAGAGTTTTGAGAATTCAGATGGGGGAAATGTGCATCTAGAGAGCAGCAAACCCAAACCAAAACCTCCCATGCATAAGTGGCCAGTGTTATTGTATACGGGGTTGAGGTTCCTGTGTTTCATTTCAGAAAAGGCCGATATGATTTTGGCGTTGTGATGAACTGAGCACAAACCCTGGTAGTATTTTAATAAAGACCGAGTGTTGTAGCATTAAACACAGAATGAGGGCATGTGTCGAAAGTGGCCCTTTTTAAATCGAGTGGCAGAGCTTTAAAATAAAATTTAACAAGAGTGTTCTCACATGTATATTTCCTCTTCCCTTGAAGAGCAAGTATCAGCTGGAGGGGGACTTAAAGTCAGGAAAATGAGGAGGGAGGAAATGATTAAATTTCCACCTCCTGAACCAAATCTAGGGGCCCTGCAGCTGCTTTTTACTACTGAAAGAAGCAAAGTACAAATTTATCAAAACAAATAAAATAAAAAATAATAACCCGTGAAAGATCATTTCAAAGATCTCTCAATGTGTTACCAGTTTGCTGGCCAGTGCAGGACAAAGATACCAGAACCCTTTTCCAAAACATGTTGGCAAATATTGTGTGGCCTTTGCAGTCCCTGTTTAATTGTTTTATTATACTTCTTGAATTTTCAGTGTGCCCCCATCACCATTTCCAGAACCATATAGGAAGAGAAGTATGATAAAGTAGCTAGATCATTTCAATGTAAGGTATCTTCAGTCTTGTTTTTAAATAATCTATGTAATGCATCCAGAAAATAAAGACCTGCCAAAATCTTGAAGTGGGTGTCAGAGATTATGCATATTTTGCAAAATGATAAATGCAAAGCCCAGACATTAGCTGTTTTAGTGGAACAAACATGCATTCACAGGCTGTAAGAATTTACAGTGTTTGGAGCCAGGATGGAAGCCTTGAATCTCTATGGCTCATTTTCTATGAATAAATCACAATATATATGCACAAACACCCATTGTTTGTTGTTATGATTGATTTGTTGTTTGTATGGGTAAAATGTTTGTTCGAGTCTTTCCCCATGATTTGTTGTTTTTATAGGTAAAACGTTTGTTCAAGTCTTTCCCCATGCTGACTACGCAGTTTTTCACACAAGAAAGATACATGCAGAATGACAAAAGTTGCTAGGCACCTTGAGAATCACTATATTAAAGCCATATTTTTAATTTTCATGTGGTCTGTCTATACAAAGCGGAAGATACCCTGCATGAAAACTGTATACGTTTGAGAGAAGTAAAGCATAGGTGACTGGCAAAATTGGAAACAGGAATGCAATGGAGTTGAACCCCAGTAACATTTTCCTTGGAAGGACTTGGTTGATAGATCTTACTAATGTTCAAGATTTGGAAAGAAATTTCCTCCATTTTCAGACTGGGTTTTCAAGGCAAGAGTCATTTAGTGGTGGTTTGCCATTCCTTGCCTCTGTGTAGCAACCCTGGACTTCCTTGGTGGTCTCCCATCCAAGTACTAACCATGGCTGACCTTTCTTAGCGTCTGAGGTCTAACGAGTCCAGGCTAGCCCTGGGCCTTCCAGGTCAGGGTGAGCTTTAAGTACTTGGTTTTTATTTTCACAGGCTTTAGGCAATAGGTAAATTCTTGTTGTCTTTTATTCTGTATCTTTGATTCTGATTCTAAATTTTTGTTGGCTAATAGGACTGTTACTATATGGTTCTGCTGTCACTGTCTGGTTGGGATTTTTTAAGGCAATCTCAGTATAGATAATCTATTTATTATTGTTAATTTTATTATACTGTTATGGAAATGTTGAACGCCATCTTGAGAATTCTGTCGAAAGATGGGATAGTGTCTTAAATAAATAAAGCATTTTGTGGACCAGCTTCCTTGAATGATAGCTTGCTAACTACAGTCACTTCTTGTCATGTATTCTAATATTCTAATGGATATATTATGGATTTTACTTGATATTGTGATATTGTGATTGTCTTGTTTTGTTTGTTGTTTTGCTATGGCTTTGAGCTAATGCAGTAAAACGAATTAATTGATACTATAGACTGGGAAGGGCAGCCATGAAGGAGCTAGAAGAGATTCTGAAGCATAAGGATGGTCACGGCCCACCAAGATTAAGTTAATTCATGCTATCATATTCCCTATTACTATGTATGGGTGTGAAAGCTGGACATTGAAAGAAAGCTGATAGGAAGACAGTTGATTCCTTTGAAATGTGGTGTTAGAGGAGAGTGCTATGGATACCGCGGACTGCCAAAAAAACAAATCAGTGGGTTATAGATCAAATCAGGCCTGAACTGACCTTAGAAGCTAAAATGACTAAACTGAGGTTATTGTATTTTGGTCACATTATGAGAAGACAAGAGTCACTAGAAAAGACAGTCATGCTAGGAAAAGCTGAGGGCAACAGGAAAAGAGGAAGACCCAACAAGAGATGGATTGACTCAAGAAAGGAAGCCAAAGCCCTCAGTTTGCAAGATCTGAGCAAGGCTGTCAAAGATGGGACATTTTGGAGGACATTGATTCATAGGGTCTCCATGAGTCGGAAGCGACTTGACGGCACTTAACACACACACATACTTGCTCTTCTCCTGTAATAGCGGCACGAGATTGTTGGGTGTGTTCAATCATACCATGTGTTCAAATGGCACAACAATTAGCCCTAAGAGGCCTTTTGATCTTCTGTGAGAACTGAGTACCTAGAATGTGTCACACTAGCTTTCAGCATCATTCTGGGTTCTTTGGCTGACGTTCAGGAATTCATCAACAGACAGGGCAATGTGGGCAACAATTCCTAGAGGCAGAAGGTCTGAAAATCATTGCAAATACAGTCTTGTTTTTATGAACACAGGCCTGGAAAATAAACAAGAGCTTCAGAGAATTAATAAATTATACAGTGACTTCAGCTAAAATATAATATGCCAGATATTGGAGAGAAGATAATACATTGACAGTTACAAAACAGGAGAGTTAGGTGCAAGAATGGCTACACCAACTCATTATTTAATGAAAGAAGACCAAAATCTAACCTACTATTGGGAAACAAGCATACTGGTGTAATAGGGTTCTGACTCTGACAAATGTACAATGCACATATGACTGGTAATAAAATCTTGTATAGTTAAATACCAAGTACAATCTTTGTTGAATTTAATTTAAATTAGGATAAAAACACTGCAATGGAAACCTTTGGTCCTTTCCAGTGGTAACTTCCAGAGCCTGCCAATCAGTCCTTGCTTAGAAGTAGATTTCTGCAGACAGATTTGCTATGCGGGTGAACAAAATCCTGCTGCGCTGGGGGAATGAACACCCCATGCCTATGCATGCATAAACTTCCCAGGTATCATTACATGCTCCAAGTTTAAATGTTAAACACTGCTTATCTGTGAGAGCAACAGTCTGATTGTTGACTTTTGCTACTTTGAACTTTTCTGGCTCTGAACTAATATGTCTAAACGGAACATGAATCTTGGCATAAGCTCCCACGTATAAAACCTGCTGGTTGTTTCCTACCAGTTTATCTGCTGGTGCAAAAAAAAAAAAGGAGCTATGTCAGGGATTGTGGGACATGTGTAAACAAGATCCATAAGAGATGTGGCTCCAGTGAAACAGAGAATTGAATAAGATCAACTCTCCTCCCTCTTAAGCCAGGAGAAAAACAGATAGGGTCTAACCTACTGACCTGCTGGACTGCCATACTTCAAAAGGGTCGTAATTATGCATTGCAATACAATTCAGGAAATTAAAGTACAGGTTTGGATGAGTATATGATATATTGTACATTGTATTAATAAAATCCATATGCTCCATTTATGTAGAAAGATATTAATTACAGCATTATGTTGCTCTTGGAGTTATGGTTTATTTTATCTTTCCTGTGGGTTTAATTTTCCAAATCTCTATGCCTTCTGTGTATTTTTACTGAGGCTGGATTTGATTTTTGTTTTTTCTTCCTTTCAGGCTAGATTTATGGGCCGAGGAAGAAAGATGACATCTCCTATAAGAACCAGCTACACCTTGATTCCCCACCAGAAATATCGACGTAGCTGCCGCCATTGCAACAAATTCGGTAACATTCTGGACACGGATTCTCTATCTCTGTCAACACTTGGGAATTTCAAAGCACTTCCCTTAGAGATCTTTCAGATGGTTTTGGAATATATTCCAGGTAAGAAGCTGAGAATGTGGGGCATATCTGCTAAAACAGTTCTAGCTCACCTGTGAAATATCAAGCCACTTTTGGATGTTTACAGAGGTATCTAAAAATAAGAGTAGGGATGCTGTGGGATGTTTTGGTCGCAATGTTTTGGTCAGATGTATACTCTTCTTTCAGTGGGAATGGGCCTGTCAGTTTGCAACAGAAGCTAGTATTAGACATCATTTAAAATAAAAACTAACAGGTATGTTTTTTTTTGTTCTCCCCTTTTATTCAGTTAAGGATATCAGCATGCTAAGCATGGTGTCAAAGACTATCAGCAGCCGCCTTATTAATTACATCTCAACTCCAACAGGAAACAAAAGGCTTTTGCTGCAGGACTTTCACAATTCTGAGCAGTCCGGCAATAGGAAAGGACTCTCTATGCAAGAGCACTACAGATCGTTAGGTAAGTCGTTTTCGACTTCTTCTTCCATTTTGAGGTGTAAAAACCCACCAAAAGAACTCAGACCTCAACAAAGTAAAAAAGAAGTCAAGATAACAAAAATTTCAATTAACTGGAGACAGAGAACGCAGCTACAAATTACATCCTGTTTAAATAAACAGGAAAAAGATAATAGCGCAGGACGGGCAGAGTGCTTCCTTATGGCAACTGACTTTCCTTCCCCACCAGCTGTTTAGTCTGGAACAGACACCATTTATTCAGTCATTTTTTTACACACACACAAATCTAGATGATGCAGTGGTCAGTCTATTGCTTTCTTGTGCTTTTCTATGTTTTTGGACCCATGAATAAAACCTGTGTTTGGGGATGAACAAAAGTCTGTCTTTTTGGACCTGGATTGTGGCAGAAGAAAGAAAAATAATTTGAAACACATTTGTACTGGCATTTATCCATATCTGAACTGACAAAGTGCTGTTAAGTGCTTTATATTTTCCTCCTCTTTCTGTTGCTTTTATGCAAGGTAGGTTCTCCATGGCCTTTTATGCAGGGACGTTTCCCCACGGTCACCCCTGCTAATTGCGTCGGGGCTTCCTTTTGCATGCCTTTTCCGACCATCAGAGGTCGCCTTGCTCTCCCCTCATGTCCTCATGTTTTTCCTGCATTTTCCAGATTCTGGCTAAAACAACATCTGGAAAACATGGGCAAAATGTGTGAGGAGAGCGAGGTGACCTCTGATGGGCGGAAAAGGCATGCATAATCGAAAGGAAGCCCTGATGCAGTTGACGGGGGTGACTGTGGGGAAACGTCCCTGCATAAAAGGCCCATGCTTCCCCTTCATTTACTATGTGCTGGGTAGAGAGAGTGGACAGCGAGAACTTTTTCTCCCCTCCCAAAATAACAGAAGTCAGGGACAACCAGTGAAGTTGATGGGCACTAGATTTAGGAAAGATCAAAGTCTTGAATCACCGAGTAATTAAAATGTAGAATTCACTGTCAGAGGATGCAGTGATGGCCACAGGGATAGATGGTTTTAAAAAGGGATTAGACAGATTCATGGAGGACAGGTGTATCAGCAGCTGCTAGGCACGGTGACGAAACGGAATCTCTAGCTGACCAGTCATATTGAAACTCTTTCTTGCTGTCTCTCATAAACTGCTAAATATGTCCAACCTGTTGCGATTCTCTGAATATGACAGGATACATGTCCAAGTAAGTATATATCCCGCAGACAGCCTGCCCCACAATCTTGTTCCAGTTCTTCTTTAAATGCCTTTCAAACCCCACTTAAATCCATAATATCTTTTCTGGGCCACCATAGCTCCATCTTTCCTATGCTGTCTCCTCCATTCACCATCTCCAAACCATTTGTCCTTCACATTACTTACATGATGTATTCCTTGTAGCCAGGGCATGGCATTACTTCTGTCTTTACCTCATACTTGTATTCTGTTGACCCAATGTTTTATGAAAGGCAGTTTCAAATGCTGAGGGTAATTTACAGGAATTCTTTGTGCTCCTTTGTATTATTTATTTATCAATCATGTTTCTGGTCCATGTGTTGTTATCTTTCTGTACTTTCAGACCTCAGATGAAATTTATTTATCTACTGATCACATCAGTATGCTGCATTTCCTTCAAGTAACTGTTCCTATTTTATTCTCATAACAGCCCTGTGAGATAGGCTACGTGGATAAAGAGTGAACACTCACGATCATGCCTTATACTGAACCAGTCCATCGGTCCATCAGTGTCAATATTTTCTGGCAGCAGCTCTCCAGGGTCTCAGCATATGAGCCTTTTAAATGGAGATATCAGGGATTGAACCCGGGGCCTTCTGTATGCAAAGTAGATGCTCTGCCACTGAGCGCCAGCTCAAGGTCACCGTGAGTTTTACAGCTGAGCTGTAAACTCAGGTCTCCCCTGTCAGAGTCCAGCATTCAACCCTCTAGCCTTTGAATATCAGAGGCTGAACAATCTTCAGCATTTTTCTCCTTCTTTATCCCTGTCCCAAATATCTTTTGTATCCCTAGTGAAAAATCACCTCCGTTCTTCCTTGATGACCCAGATCTTTGAGGGGAAAAGAACCTTTAGCCTGTTAAGTTTCCACAGGCTAAGAGATATTTGCTTCCTAACACAAACAAGCTGTTCCAAATTCTACAACAGCAGAAACCAATTCTGTTTCTCCCTCCCTATGTGCTCTTTTACAGGAGTTGGGAACAATATTTCTTCTGACATGGCTTGGAGAAATGTCAGAAGCTCTTTTTTTCCATGATGGACAAGGGTAACAGCAGTTTTCCCTAGTGCATTTTCAAAATCTATTGTGTTTCTTTTTAATATGAGTATTTTTGGAGACTGTCATTCAGAGATTGACATAATCTTTCTTCCAAGGCTCCAGATGTTATTTACGTGACCTTTTAAGACAATAACCATTTCTAATATGCTTTGATGCTCATGTCTCAGTACAGAGAGCCAGCTTTGCCAGAAGTGTCAAATGATTTAAGCTTTACAGACTGATCCATAAACCAATTAATCTGGTGTGCTTTAAACTGATTTTGTCCAATTTACTTGGCTTAAACCCAAGCTTTCATTTGAAGTAACTTGGGACAAATCGGTTTAGGACTTATTGTTTTGTATCTGTAAGGTAGGAGCCCCGTGGCGCAGAGTGTTAAGCTGAAGTACTGCAGTCAAAAGCTCTGCTCACGACCTGAGTTCGATCCCGACGGCGGTAAAATGAGGACCCAGCTTGCTGGGGGTAAAGGGAAGACGACTGGGGAAGGCACTGGCAAACCACCCCGCAAACAAAGTCTGCCTTGGAAATGTCAGGATGTGACATCACCCCATGGGTCAGGAATGACCCGGTGCTTGCACAGAGGACCTTTACCTTTTTACCTGTAAGGTGCCAGGTGCTGCACAGAACATAGAAATGGCAATGGCCTAAATAGCCTGGGCTATCTAGGTCAGGGCTTACATATTGGGATGGGCAAAAGTCAGATGATGATCTACCACTAAATTCTGAGATGGGTTATGATAGATCAGCTTCACACATTACAGAATGAATAGGCCATTCTAGGGTCTCCACCCTGTATTCAGACACTATAATAGTCACACTTGACTTTGCAAGTTCCCTCAGTTCCCATAAGTATGATGATGCCCTTCCAAAACAAATAGACCATTTTCCTGACTAGAAATATGTGGGGGGGGGGGGACCCACAAGTATACACATGGGTTTCCCCAAGAGGCAAAATAGGGCACGTCCAGGACTATTGTTGACTGGAAGAATAGTTCAGCGTGGATGGCTGAAGCCCCTTCTCTATCTGACCCTCAGGGACTAAGTCAATGTGATGGCATCCTCATGGCGGCCACGAGGATCCCTTCTTGTCTCGTTTGGCCTACAGTTGTGATCCAAATCAAGCCCTCTATGCAAGGGAGTTGAGCAGCACCTGCAAGTCACTTAAGCCTATTAGATACACAGGGTGGGGAACTAACGCTGCCAACCTCCAGGAACTAGCTGGAGATCTCCTGCTATTACAACTGATCTCCAGCCAATAGAGATCCATTCACCTGGAGAAAATAACCGCTTTGGCAATTGGACTCTATGGTGTTGAAGTCCCTCCCCTCCCCAAACCCCGCCCTCCCCAGGCTCCGCCCCAAAAACCTCCCGCTGGTGGCGAAGAAGGACCCGGCAACCCTATGAGGACCCCAGACTCAACCTGTGCACTCTGTAATGTGTGGGTCCTCACTGTCCAATACTCCTTGTTTTAAATATAGGACAAGCCTAGTCTTCCAATGGATGGTTTATGTGTACAGCAGGTAATTGTGTCCTCTGCAGGAGCCATTTTACATCTAGCCCCAGTTGATAAACTGCAGAACTCTGGGAAACAAAAACAATAAAAAAGGTAGATTTTTCAAGGCCTGAATTCTACTGAACACCCACCCCCCCAATAACACATTATTCGGCAGTTCGAATTTGCTGCTTATAAGCAATATGAAGTCCAGCTCCAGCCCATTAAAATTAATTGGCTTCTTGCTTCTTAATCTACTCAAGATTTAGCCTTAGGCAATCATATTCAGAATATTATCTTTCAAAGATTTCTGTATCCTTCCTCCCCCCCCCCATTTTTTTGCAGGCCTGTTACTAAAAAGGTGTACCTTACTACTGCCCACAAAGGAGAGGCTGAAGTACATACACAAGATACTTTCGGAAGTAAGCATAATAATAACACTTGTATCCAATAACTTTTTTCTGCCATCAGAAGGACCATTCCTCCATCAGAGAAGGGGGGGACAAGTTCCACTCATTACCCCAACCAGTACAGACTCCCACATTATGTCCACTGCTGTTCATTCTTGAACCCCATAGGTCTGCCAGCCTCAGGTTAGACCTGGAGCTCTCCTAGAATTACAACTGATCTCCAGACTACAAAGATCAGTTCCCCTGGAGGAAATGGCAGCTTCAGAGGGTGGACTGGCATTATACCCTGCTGAGGTCTCTCCCCGCCCAAATGCCCCCTCCTCAGCACCCCAAATCTGGAATTTTCCAACTCTGGAGTTGGCAACCTTAACCCCGATACAGAGTTTGAGGGGGGCTACAGTGGGAGATGGAGCTGGGAAAATTATATTCCATGAGCTCTGCTCTGCTTATGATTCGCATTGGATTCAAGACTTTGTCTGCCGCTGGTTTTAAAGAGAGCCAGTGTGGTGCAGTGGTTAAGAGTGGTGGTTTGGAGCGGTGGACTCTGATCTGGAGAACCTGGTTTGATTCCCCACTCCTCCACATGAGTGGCAGACGCTAATCTGGTGAACTGGATTTGTTTCCCCACTCCTACACATGAAGCCAGCTGGGTGACATGGGGATAGTCACCGTTCTCTCTGAACTCTCTCAGCCCCACCTACCTCACAGGATGTCTGTTGTGGGGAGGGAAAGGTGATTGTAAGCCAGTTTGATTCTTCCTTACGTGGTAGAGAAAGTCGGCATATAAAGACCACTCTTCTACTACGTTATTGCTTTGTTAAGGAATTTGATTTTATAGTGACTTTTATATTTTAGAATCTGGCTCATCATGTTTTAAAATTAAGAGCGCAGCCTAAAGATATATTAAACAAACAAGCAAACAATCATAATTGAATATATGAGCATGCTAATTACGTTGTGCAACCTAAAATGTATTTGTAAAGTAAACTTTGATTTCATCTTTATAGATTTCCTGCTTTAAACTGAGCGGCTGCTCAGATCCTTTGCACTGCTCAGGGCTACAGTGTTACGGAGTGTTTTTACAGGTATAGTATTATGCTTTTCAGGAGGACATGGGTCCAGCATCATTATTGTTATAAACGAAAATACAGTTTCTCTTCTCCTAAGTCTGGCGCTTCTGAAGCAGGGCCAGTCTATATAACACTTTCAGGGCTTGTTTTCCATCTGCGGTGACTTTTTCTTTGTCATCACAGATCAGCAGAGATCTTCAAGTAGTTATCATAAGAACATGAGAAAAGCTGTGCTGGATCAGACCAAGGCCCATCAAGTCCAGCAGTCTGTTCACACAGTGGCCAACCAGCTGCCTCTAGGAAGCCCACCAACAAGAGCTCGTAGGTTTATTTGAGCTCTTAGGTTTAGATCCTAGGGCTCTTAGCTCTTAGACCTAGAGGCACTTTCACATATGCCAAATAATGCACTTTCAATCCACTTTCAGTACACTTTAACGATGGTTTGCAAGTGGATTTTGCCACTTCACACACACAAGGTTACAGCATTATGTATTCCCAGTGATGTATTAAGAGTTTGAAAATGTTATAAAAAACATCGCTTTAAAAGGGTTTTTGGATGCAACGGCTAATAAATGGTTGGAAGACGTCTTCACAGCTAAAGGGGCCAAACAAAGTGAGAACAGTATTTTTTATAACATTTTCAAACTCTTAATACATCGCTGGAATACATAATGCGGTAACCCCCACAGTAAAATCCAGCTTCAAAGTGCATTGAAAGTGGATTGAAAGTGCATTATTCGGCATGTGTGAAAGTGCCCCTAGTTCTTGGGGTTCAGAACTCAGGTTTCTCTCATAACACTATTGTGGGAATTGGAGCTACTTGCAGGGAAGAACTGATAGAAAGTGATGCTTGAACCTTCCCCTATGTGCTTATTCTCTTTTGCAAATGCCCCCCCACTTCTTTATTATTACTATTTCCCCCCTCTCAAATCAGGCTCAAACCAAGCTGCAGCTGAAAACAACAAAGAAGGATGCATTTGCAGGGGAGAATCAGAAATCACCCCCTTAATTTCTCTTGGAAATGCCCCTATCCTGGAGGTCTGCACACGTTTGATGGATAATGGATGGGGTCCAGTGCCTTCCTTCCTTTATGGAGGAAAGTTCTATTGGAGGAAGGCTATTTTCACACAGTGATTTTTCCTCCTTATGGAATTCAGCACGCCCCAGCTGTTTTCTGGAGTGTCTGCGCAATGTCTTGTGGGCTTCTCTAGGTTTCTCGTTTGAGTCCGATGAAAGGGAATCCTCCTTCTATCCAGGTCAATGGAGCATCTGTAGGGTTGCCAGCTCTGGGTTGTGAAATACCTGGAGATTTGGGGAGTGGAGTCTGAGGAGGGTGGGGTTTGGGGAGGAGAGGGACTTCAATGGGGTATAATGCCCTAGAGTCCACCTTCCAAAGCAGCCATTTTCTCCACTTCTCTGTCACTTGGAGATCAGTTGTAATAGTGGGAGATCTCCAGCCACCACCTGGAGGTTGGTAACCCTAAGCATCTGTGTAGATTCTTGTTGTTACGAGCGACCTCAAGCAGGTCTGGGCAGGTGGCATATACACATTTTGTCATCCCTTTCCTGAGTTGATGAAGCCTTACTGTCTTTCTGGGTCATTTTTGTCTGCCTCCCTGATCTTTGAGAAATGTGCAGAAATACTGCAAACTTTGTAATCTAACATGGCGATTTCCGTATCTACATTAGCTTGCTTTTTCTGTATTGTTTTTTTAGACCTTAACTGCAGGTTGGGATGAACTAGAATGTCATCGGGTTTACAACTTCCTCTGTGAGCTAAGCAACTTACCCCGGCGAATGCAGACAGCTGTCAGCAGCAAACCTGGTAAATACTCCCATAGTCGATGATAAGTTCTGACTTTTATGTCCTGCAAACCTCTTCTTCTGAACTAAGGAGGCATGGAGACATAGGTGAGAGCCTTGAAATTGAATTTGTAGCATTGACCTTCCAAACAACTTGCATTTATACAACAGTTAAAGTTATCTACAAATTATTCCTTGGGGAGGACTCTTCAGATGGAGCTGGGTGCCTAACAACTTCCTGCCCTCTCAGCTGTGGCTCCAGTAGGAAGAAGAAGAATTGTTTTTTATATACCGACTTTCACTACCTTTTTAAAGGAGAATCAAACCAGCTTACAATCACCTTCCCTTCCTCTCCCCACAACAGACATATTGTGAGGCAGGTGGGGCTGAGAGAGTTCAGAGAACTGTGACTAGACCAAAGTCACCCAGGTGGCTTCTTGTGTAGGAGTGGGGAAACCAACCTGGTTCACCAGATTAGAGTCCGCCACTCGTGTGGAGGAGTGGGGAATCAAAGCCGGTTCTCCAGCTTAGAGTCCACCACTCCAAACCACTACACCACGCTGGCTCTCTAACACCTAACTACCACTGCAACTTTATAGATTCTATAGAGAGATAAGAACGTAAGAAGAGCCCTGCTAGAATAGACCCAGTGGACCACCTAGTCCAACATTCTGTTTCATTTAGTAATCAACCAGTTGTCCTGAAGGGCCAACGAACAGAGCATAGAGATAAAGGCCTTTCCCAAATGTTGCCTTTCAGCACTGGCATTCAGAGGTTTACTGAATCTGAATATGGAGGTTCTCTTTACAGTGCATTCCTAAGGAGAGTTACTCCAGTCTAAGCCCATTCATTTCAATGGGTTTCGACTGGAGTAACTCTCCTTAGGAATGCACTGTTAGTCATCTTGGCTAGTAGTAGGGTTGCCAACTGCCAGGTAGTAGCTGGAGATCTCCTGCTATTACAACTGATCTCCAGCCGATAGAGATCAGTTCACCTAGAGAAAATGGCCGCTTTGGCAATTGGACTCTATGGCATTGAAGTCCCTCCCCGCCCCAAAGCCCACCCACCTCAGGCTCCGCCCCAAAAAGAGTGACCTGGCAACCCTAGCTAGTAGCCATTGATGGATCTCTCTTCCATGCCTTGGTCTAACCCCCTTTTAAAACTGTCTATGCTTATGGTCTTCATTTCATCCACTGGCAGGGAATTCTACAATTTAATCACTCACGGAGGACTTCTTTTCGTCTGTCCTGAATTTATTGCCAAACAACTTCATTGGATATCCCCAAGTTCTAACATTATGTGGGAGGGAGAAAAAGTTACCTCTATCCACCTTCTCCACCCCATGCATAATTTTGTAAACCTCTGTCATGTCCCCCCTTAGACTTATAGCTGAGTGTTAATTTTATGTTTCCTTTTATGCAACGGTCCCAATTTTCTCCTTTCTGATTTTCTTATGTTGTTATGATTTGTCCTAGGAAGTGCACGAAAGCTGGAGCTGAGGATTAGGATATTTTGCCGCAGTGTCCTGTTTAATCCCTGGGTCCATCCGAGTGATTCAGCGTTTTGGCTGACACGTATTTTAAAACCGTGGCCAATGGTCTATCAAGCCCGGCTACTATATATAATTTTTGGGCCTGCCTCTAATCTGGATGGTAAACTGCTTTTTTCAAGTGTGGACTAAGTATATGCCAAATGTTACAAGAAATCTTGTCATCAAAAGTTCAAAGAAAATGTGCAGAATTACATGATTCTTGTTGAAAGAAATTGCCTTTGTAATAAGGTTGCAGGTGAAGTTACAGGCGTTCCTCTGGAATTACAACTGATCTACAGCCTACAGAGATCAGCTCCCATGCAGGCTGTAACAGTTTACAAGGTTGAACTCTATGGTTTACCACAGAAGCTAGGGAAAACAGCAGTCCTAAAAGGACATCATGTCTCTGTTGAGCTCCCTCACAATCAGATTCCACTCACCTCAGGCACTGTCCCCAAATTGTCAGGAATTTCCCAAGAAGGGGGCAAGATGGCGACGGATAAACAGCTTTATCCAGCTGCTCTTTTATTTGTGTTTTAACAGAATTTCCCAAGTCAGAGTTGGCAACCCTACACAATAAATTGTCGGATTTCTACAAGACAATACATAGAGGTCTCCAGTCCCAGTTTTTCTTTCCACGCTGCAATAAACAGTGTTTAGAATTGGTTTACGTCTGCACTCTTGGGACATAAAACATACAATGTGATTAATGACTCCTGCTATCCTAGGGAGAAATCAGATTACACAAACCGTTTCTTCCTCAGGAAATGAAGAAGTTGCTTAACAGTTTTCCAACAGCTCACAGTGAGAAAGGCTTGATTCCTCCCCCCCCCCCACAATAATTTCACTTCTCACTCTCATTATTTCATATCCATGACTTCTTTTATTCCATTTGCAATAATTCTGGGTAGTTTACAGCAGTGCTCCTCCTCACAATTGTACAGAGGAGTCTTGTGGCACTATCAAATTTTCATTTCAGCATAAGGTACGAAGGACTCAGGCCCACAAATCCTCACAAACAACTGACTCCCTTCTGTCAGTTTTGTAGGGAAGCCAACAAAAGCAACCCATCCAAGCAGTGAGTGAGGTCTTGTCCCTTAAACCTGTGGAAGATTTTAAACACAATTTTCTCACACAGGTTTTGAGGAGTGGGCAGGAGGTAATGCTAAATTTTGTCTCCTCTAGTCAGTGGTTCTTGTTTCTCATATGATTCAGGGCATGTACTCTGGCAGAAAATGACTGAAGGTCCTACCGATGAGACCAGTTTAAAGGGGCTGGCAGACGCTATTAAATTGCTTTATGACCCGGAAGCAAAAGAGTGGACGGCCGATGATGTCATCAGTCTAGTGGATGAACTTGCAGGTACGGCACTGCCTCTCCTTCGTAAATTTAGCAATGCTAATTTTATCATGTTTTATGAGACTATAACCTTATACCAATATCAGTTAATTTTCACTTTAACCATTTGTTTATCTGTTTGAACCTCTGACCTCCCTCGCTATCCAGTATTTGTAACTGCTAATTCTGTTGATTTATGGTGGGACTTACACCTGACCTTTCTACATCAACTCCTCCCTTTCTCCTTACATTGAGATTTACACTTGAAAGACTCATGGTGTAATTTGCACTAAGGCTTGACTCCCGTCCCCTTCCCCATAAGATTTCCCAGCATGATTCCCCTTTCCATGTCTGAAGAAGTGAGCATGACTCGCAAAAGCTCATATTGAAACAAATGTTGTTGGTCTTTAAGATACCACTGGACTTTTGTTTTATTTTGCTACAACAGATGGACATGGCTACCCCTTGCATTCTCCAGTATCAGTGCTACCCTGCAGGTTTCCACATTTCACTACAGAGCACATAAAACTCAGACTTGCACGGCTTACTTGCTACTCTCTATGGACGGTAAAAATCTAGAAGCAGACTCTGACATAAACTCAATGTCTGTCTTAGATCTTATATGGTTTTCTGGGAAAATAAAGCTAGGATAGGATTCTCTAAAAACAAATACCGGTACCTGGAGGTTAAGGACTGGATCCAGCCAGCTTTCCCCACTCAATCTCATTCAATTATCCTCCTTACTACAGCTTTTGTATATGCAGGTCCCAGGATCCCCAGAGTAGCCTTTTGGGACCCCTTGCTCCAGCAGACAATCTGGTTGGATCCAACCCTATCAGTATGGTTGCCAACCTCCAGGTGGCTGGAGATCTGCTATTATAACTGATCTCCAGCCGATAGAGATCAGTTCACCTGGAGAAAATGGCCGCTTTGGCAATTGGACTCTATGGCATTGAAGCCCCTTCTCTCCCCAAACCCCGCCCTCCTCGGGCACTGCCCCCAAAATCTCCAGTTATTTCCCAACCTGGAGCTGGCAACCCTAGGGCAAGGTTACTCCAGCCTAAACCCACGGAAACCAGTGAGCTTAGATTGGCATAACTCTGCATGCGATTGCATTGCAACTACTTTAGCCTTTATTGATTTTGGACATTTTTATGCTGCCTCTCCAGGAAGCTTGTCTGAGGCAGCTTACAAAATAAAAAAATAAAAAGTGAAAAGTTATTAATTAAAAACAACATTATCAAGACTGAGAAACCAGTTACATGATCTGGGCGGGCTACAAGCCACTCGCAATTCAGAATAAGCCTGTGCCGTGTGGACTGGCCAGAGTCCTAGGGTCCCCAGTTCCCCCGGACACTCACGGGGGATGGGGAGCCGCCAAACATTCTCTACAAGCAAACATATAAAGTCCTTGTGACATTTATACCTAACCGGCATGCCGCCAAAGGTAATTTAATTTCAAAGGTCTATTGCATGTTGCATTTATTTCAAAGATCTATTGCATATTACAGTCCTACACTTTTGTATATCATTGAGACATTCTGGAAACTTAAGCGTAAGGAATAAGCAGTCTGCTGTCTTCACCAATGCACAGACCATTAGTTTAATGTTTGTATTAATGCAAATAATTCCTACCAGTAGAATTCAAGCTCCATTACACCAAATGGCACCGAGATCCTTTTGCAACATTAAATAGCATTATATCCTGCTGAGGACCCTCCCTTCCCCAAACCCCATCCTCCTCCGGCTCCACTCCCCAAACCTCTAGGTGTTTTCCAACCCAGAGCTGCAACCCTACATCTTACAGACATTTTCTGCAGTACTGTTTCACAGTGTGGGGGGCCCACTAGGGTTGCTAACTTCCAGGTGGAGCTTGAGATCTCCTAGAATTATAACTGATTTCCAGAGTAGGGACCAGTTTCCCTGGAGGAAATGGCTGTTTTGGATGGTGGACTTTATGGCATTAAACTAGGGTTGACAACCTCCAGGTGGTGGCTGGAGATCTCCTGCTATTACAACTGATCTCCAGGTGATAGGGGTCAGTTCCTCTGAAGAAAATGGCCACTTTGGCCATTAGACTCTATGGCATTGAAGTCTCTCCCCTCTCCAAACCCTGGCCTCCTCAGTCTCCACCCCAAAATCTCCAGGTAATTCCCAACCCAGAGCTGAAAAACCTACATTAAACCCTACTAAGCTCCCTCCCCAACCCACCCCTCCCTCCCTCCGTCTCCACATCCAAATTTTTAGAAATTTCGAAACCCAGAGTTGACAATGAGAGTTGCCAGCCTCCAGGTGGCGCCTGGAGATCTCCACTATTACAATTTATCTCTGGACGTTCCCCTGGAGAAAATCGCTGCTTTGCAGGGTGGCCTCTAAGGCATTATACCCTGCTGAGGTCCCTCCTCTCCCCAAACTCCACCCTTCCCCAGGCTCCACCCCCAAAATCTTCAGGTATTTTCCATCCCAGAGCTGGCAACCCTAGCCCCCACTGAAAACAAGATTTTAAGCAACAGATTTTTAAAAATTAAGCTAGCATTTGGATTATGAGATATTTTATTGCTTCGCTGATAGTTGGCTGGCATTTTATTGTCTATATATTTTACTATTTGTTTAATTGATCTCTTATCGGAGTTGCATTTGCAAAGGTAGCAAACCAGTTTCAAAATACATAATTAACACCTATTGCATTACCCAAAAATCTTTCCATATTTTGTTACAGTAGTTCCCCAGGAATGGATTATGGAAAACAGTGCCAGGTTCCTTATCCTGTGTGGAAACAACATCTGCTTCACTTTTATGGCTAGCAAAGCTGTGAATGGCAGAGCCATTGATTTGGCAAGGATGGTGGTTTTCCTGGCTTTGGTGAGTACCGTAGTAATAGTAAATTTCCATTCTTATTTAGTAGCATCTTCTTCCCTTGGGCAAGAATTAGTAAGAAAGCTGGCTGGATCCAACCCTCTATTTTGTATTTTTTACCCAATTGTTCACTTATGTTTTATAGGTTGGGCGAGGGGGAAGGTGTGGGGAGCAAAAGATATGTAACTGCTCTTCCCACCTGCAGGGAAACTTTGCTTTACAGATGTTTCCTGCTTTTGTGCCAGGTGTGTGAGAAGGACCTGTATTGCATGGACTGGTCTGTAAAAATGATGCAGAAAGTCTGCAAGGTTTTCAATACGTCAGGCGAAAGGAACAACTTCCTACAAAGTGTGGAGAATGCGTTTGCCCACATCGTCATGGATGCGCTGCAGTCAGTGATATCTGGTGAGAAAGCAGAATCCCTCGCCCCATCGGTTGCCTTGATCTTGATTGTCTGAAGATGCCAAAACTTTAAATGGTCCCTTCTCCCTTAAAAGTAACGAATGCCAGCAGGTCCATTGACAGACAGCTCTCTGTAAACATCTCATTATCCAGAGGTTTGTAGCCAATCGTCCTGCAAAGGAAAGGGGAAGGGCTTAACCAGAGAATGAACACATGAACACATGAAGCTGCCTTCTACTGAATCAGACCCTCGGTCCATCAAAGTCAGTATTGTCTACTCAGACCGGCAATGGCTCTCCAGGGTCTCAGGCAGAGAGGTCTTTCACATCACCTACTCGCCTAGTCCCTTTAACTGGCGATGCTGGGGATTGAACTTGGGACCTTCTGCATGCCACGCAGATGCTCTACCACTGAGCCACGGCCCCTCCCCAATGAACTCTGCACTACAATCTATTTTCAGTGAGTAGCACAGGTCAGGCACAATAGTTATGCATTTGAGCATGCACAGAGAGCATTTTCTGTACCGCTAAGTAGTCAGTCTTCCTACCACTAAACACACATCTGGAAATATAAAGCAGGTTTTCCAGCTCAGAAGATGTGACTACCAGGCAGTTGTGTTCTGCAGGGCTAAACAGCACGTGTATAATTTCATTTTTTTAAAAAATTGTGAATTACTGCCGCAGGAAGCTGGAATCTTGAGCAAGGTGGGTTAGGTACTAGATTAGGGTTGCCAGCTGCCTGGAGAAAAAATGCCCTGTCCCCACCCCCCACCCCCATCAAGTCCCACCCAACTTATATCGGCCCCATAGGGTTTTTGAAGCATGAGATGTTCAGAGGTGGGTTTGCCATTGCCTGCTTCTGCATAGCGACCCTGGTATTCCTTGGTGGTCTCCCATCCAAACACTGACCGGGGCAGACCCTGCTTAGCTCCCAAGATCTAATGAGATCAGGCTAGCTGGAGCTATCCAGATCTTTCTTTAATGTTTCTTTAATGGGATGCCACCCTATTAACTGATGCTTAATGTGTGGAAATGGGCTGCTGAAACTTTTCACAGGATGGAGGTAAATAACATAACCTGGTAAATAACATCCCATTAAAGGGACAGGGGATGTTATTTAGCAGGTGATGTTATTTACCTCCATCCCATGAAAAGTTTCAGATGCCCATTTCCACACATTAAGCATCTGTTAATAGTGTTGCTAATCTCCATGTGGGGCCTGGAGTTCTCCTAGAATTATGGAAATCTCCAGATTACAAAGATTGCTTGCCCTGGAGGAAATAGCAGCTGTGAAGGGTGGACTCTATGACATCACATTCCTACTGAACTCCTCCAGGTACTGCCCTGAAATCTCCAGTAATTTCCCAAGTTGGAGATAGCAACCCTATCTATTAAAAGTGCAGGTAGGGCTGCCAGGTCCCCCCTCTCCTCCTGCAGGAGGCTTTTGGGGCAAAGCTGAGTAGATAGTGCCGCCTCGCGAGAGGCCTTATACCAGTTTGAGTGGTATAAGGCCGCTCGCGAGGCGGCACTTCCAGTTGTAAACCCGAAGTGATGTGCCGTGGTATGTATGTGTGCGTGCACGTTTGCCCACCAACCCAAAGCTGGTCAGTGGGCAGAGGGGTGAATTGCCACGGGTTTGCCCGCCACCACCGGGCACCTGGCAATCCTAGGTACAAGACATTTTTCTCCAAGCTGCTGGCAACCCAACTCAGGCTGTTTTTTCCCCACTCTCAATATTTTTCTCCCATCAGGTTACATAGCAGAACCTCCCCGCCCCTAGGGGGAAAGGTAGTATGGGATTGCAATTTTGAGTGGGAAAATCAATGAAAGGTTAATCAGGGCCCTGCTTCTGATGATCTTTATTTATTTATTTATTCGATTTGTAGGCTGCCCTCCCTGGCCAAAACCAGGCTCTTCTGCTCTCAGCTGCAGCTTCCACAACACTGCTTTCCGCTAAAAAATAAATAAATAAACCACCGGGTTCAAACATCCAACTATGTATAAAATGTCATTTGGCCTTAAACATCTCTCTCCCTCCTTTTCGACATTAACTCGTGCCAAAGGGCATGTGTGACATTTTCATTTCATTGTCTGTCTAGTGAACTTCTGCTTGTAAACAGTATGGCTTTTTTTTCATTTAAGAAAAGTGATATTCCAGTAGAAGCAGGAAATGGTTTGCTTCTACATAATGCAGGTCCCAGCATGTTTTGACAGAATGTCAGGCTATTTCTCAGGGGCATTGTTGTAGAATTCCTCTTTTAGCTTGCTAGGAAAGGAGCTACTAACAGCATCCTCATTCCTGTACTGGCTTCATTCTAGACCTGTATGTTTCAGTCAAACTACATTTCGTGGACCTATTGAAAGTTGGAATATCTCTTTTCTCCCTGAGATTGTGGTGCTAACCTCTTCTGTGTGACCTTTATAACAAATTCATCATTAAAATCACACATTGGGTAGAATCCAACCAGCTTTTCCACTGGTGAAAAAGGGGTCCTCTTTAACCATCCGTAAAGGCTATTCTGGGGGATAAAAAAAAGACAGCATGGACAAAATCTCAGTGAGGCAGGAGCTGTAGTAAAGGGGATGATTGGTTGAGATTGAGTGAAGAAGCTTGCTGGATCCAGCCAACTGAATATTGCATTTCTTCCTAAATTCCAGTAAGAATGTAGTTCTGAATTTCAATTCCTGGGAATCTCAATGTGCTTCCTTTTTTAAAAAGTCCTGATTTGAATTCACTCCGGTGAATGTCTGGAATATTATAGACAAGGTTCCTTATAAGCTGTCTAAATGTCATGCTTCACACTGCAGAGAGCAAAAAGAAATAAAAAATTAATGTGTGCTCTCAAATCGCTATGAGTTGCCCATCCCATATGACTCTGTTTGATGGGCTGTTTAATCTTTTGACTGAATCTTGTGCTGTGCATACTGATATCATCTACCTATCTCTTGACTGCTTGACCTGCCAACTTTATAAGAACTTCTATCTCATCCCCCCACCCCCAAACCCTGTCTTTCTTCTGTGTAGCCAACTCAGGGTAGCACTTTGTACATCTGACAGAGTGGGCTCCAGCCCACAAAAGTTTATACAGGTTGAGCATCCCTTATCCAGACATCTGATATCCGGACTGACCCGAAAACCAGACTTTTTAAGTCGGCATGCAGGCATTACTCACAGGCCCTCAGCAGCATGGCAGCTTGCTTTCTGATGGTGCAACGTGCACAAAATTATTAAAAATATTGTTTAAAATTACATTCAGGCTATGTGTATAAAGTGTATATAAATCATATATAATACATAAATGAATTATGTGTTTAGACATGGGTCCCATCCCCAAGATATCTCATCATGTATATGCAAACTCATTATGTATATGCAAATATTCCAAAATATAGAAAGATCCAAAATACGGACCATTTCTGGTCCCAAGCAGTGTAGCTAAAGGATACTCAACCTGTATCACATGAACATGCATGGAGAAAGGGCTTCAGCCACTCGCAGTCTCAGTAATTCTGGGGGCCCTGGGCAAATGTCCAGGAGGGGCCCCCAGAATCACTGCCCTCTGCTGCCAGGGCCAGGAAATGGTTTACTGCTACATAATGCAGATCCCAACATGTTTTGACAGAATGTCAGACTATTCTTCAGGGGCAGCCCGAGCACTAGACAGGATGGGTGCAAGCAGTTATGGGAGCTTTCTTCTTCCTTATGCCCTAGGGTTGCCAACCTAGAGGCACTAGCTGGAGATCTCCTGCTATTACAACTGATCTCCAGCCAATAGAGATCAGTTCACCTGGAGAAAATGGCCGCTTTGGCAATTGGATTCTATGGCATTGAAGTCCCTCCCCTCCCCAAACCCCACCCTCCTTAGGCTCCACCCCAAAAACCTCCCGCCGGTGAAGTGCCTGGTTGTCTTATAGAGACCAATAAAGACAACTAGGCGGAGGTTAAAAGCAACAGTTCTTTATTTAGCTAAACACAGACCTGGGATGAAATAACCCACAAATAAGATGCAGAGTTACTCACCAGAGAAACAAAGGAAGCTTAGTATCATTTATGCATTCACATGGGGCAGGCCCATGGCTGCTGACAAGCAGATTGATACACAAAAGCACCAATGCACATTAGGTGTCTACTCCACTCTAATTAGCACAGCCTATAGATATTGCCCGAAGTGCTAGGTCTTGTGATCTTGGAAGTAGAAAACACATTCCTAAGGATGAAGGTAATTCAGAGCTCTCTACTGGTGAAAGGCCGTACCAGGCACAGAGAGCATGATTTGTTGGTTCATGGCTCCCAGATGCCAACTTTCCCAAAGCTTCCATGTGTGTGCATATGAGTACATAGTATTTTATACCAGCCCTTATATCTGTGCATTACACCGGTAGCGAAGAGGGACCTGGCAACCCTATTCTGCCCTCTGTCTTGGGGCAGAGCTGTGGGTGGTCACTAGGGTTACCAGGTCCCTCTTCACTATCGGCGGGAGATTTTTGGAGTGGAGCCTAAGGAGGGCGGGGTTTGGGGAAAGGAGAGACTTCAATGCCATAGAGTCCAATTGCCAAAGCGGCCATTTTCTCCAGGTGAACTGATCTCTATCGGCTGGAGATCAGTTGTAATAGGAGGATCTTCTGCGATTACCTGGAGGTTGGCAACACTAGTGGTCACCCTCCCCCCCCAGCTCAGGGTCGGGAGCAGCTGCCCCGGTTGCCCATTGCAAAAATTGTATATGTGGTGTTCTTAGCCAAACTGAAATGGCACCAGGGAGCGGCTGTTTGCTTTACTGGGAAACGTACATGAAACAACGGGCTACATGTAAATCTCGAAACAGAGTAAACAGCAGCTCTGTTCGGGTTTGCCAAACAGTCTAGGAGGGCAAAGGCTGAAGCCCCATCTCCAGGTGCCACACCCCCCCCATGGCAAGGATTAAACCTGGGAATTAATTGGTATGCAAAATATGGGCTCAGCCTCTCCCTCAGAACTGTTTTAAGCACAAATTGTGCACAGTTTTCAAACAGCTCTTCCTTTTCTTAAGAAAACAACAACAAACGTTCTTGTTTATTTTGCTTAGGGGAGCATGAGGAGGAAGATAGCAGCTTTCTGAACCTGTTTCATCTGGTGAACGCACAAGCAAATTTTCATAAGGAAATCCTTTATTTGACCATGAGTAAAAACACGTAAAAATTCTTCAGATCAGAAGATTTTGGAGAAGGCCTTACCAAGAGCAATAAAACAAGCAACTTTTTTCTATTAATATTATTTCCCTTCACACATGTAGCTGCCGATATCCTCACCCGTCTTCCAAATTCATTCATATTTTAGTACGTAAGACCAAATGGCATTATAGTTGCAAGATAATCCTGTTTGCAGCTAGTGAAGGTTTGTTTGAAATGACTGATCTATTTATTACACATATTGATTATATATATATGTATATTTATATGTTGGAAAACCTGTTGTAATTTCAGTGGTGGGTGGGGTACAGAGATAACTTTGTGGAAAGCAGTAGTTAATTGTGTGTAGAAACTACAGAAATGTGAACTATAAAAAGAGCTGTGTAAATAAATACCTTTTTTTCAAATAGATGCCTCTATTTCCCATGTTACCTTTTAAAGTAAGTCACTCCCCTGAATAACTCACCCCAAAATGCAGTTGAGAAGGTTGTAAAGACATCCCTGTTTCTTGGATGATGCTAAAATGCTGCTGAACCTATCCCACATTTTTAGTATGTTCAGCTCTTTGGGGGATTTAGTCAAAAATATCATTATAAACCCCTCCGACATAATTTGAGACCTGGGAGCAAAGTAGACATTCTGGCCGCAGATCTGTTTGTAAGAGTTGGATGGCTACAAAATTAGAATGAAGGGAAGGGGAAAATCTAAAGCACAGCATGAGTGGGCAGAAGAACTGAACTCTATCCTGGCCATTCTTGTTCTTCTGGAACTACCTTTGCCCCAGCTGTTCTCCAAGACAGTAGGTAACCCCCAAAGGCTGGCGGGGAAGAAGCAAGATGGCCATGGTGTGTGCATCTTCCCTTCTTGCCCTCCTGCCTACTCAAGCTCCCCGTAAATTCACACACCCCTGCTAGATATGAATCTGGCCCAAGCTGAAATAATCTGGCTTGTGCCTTGAGAGAAACTTCTTAACACTTAGCAGGAGGAGACCCTGAGTCCTCAAGGCTTAAAGGGCATGCAACCATACCGACACTTTGGTGGCACTGACTGAACAAATCAGTGTAGCAATCATGCAGCGTCTTCACATCCCACTTGTAAGTCTGTCCATGTTGATGGCACCAACTACTCCATCTTTGTTCATTGGTTTTTGAGGTTGCACAATAACTGTGGGCTGACGTATAAGTTTGCAGGCGTGTTAAATACTGCAAGGATTCATTCCACTCATAACCTTCTAAACTAATTCTGCAGAGTGAATTGGCCCATACATACATATATTTGCATATATGCATGTATGACTGCATATAATATTTAAAGGGCAAGAATACTCAAGACATATGCAAACAAGATCAATTTATTCACACATGTCCTCTCTCTCTATATATAAAGTGGCTCCAATTAAGGGGATGCAGTCTGCTTGCAGAAACTGGTTTTCCTCAGATGTATAAGTTGCCCCAGGTGTGCAAAAGCATTCTGGGGAGGAGACTATAACATACTGTACCTTGCAGTACAGTTCTTTCCAGTGCAATCCCTTCTACCACAGAAATTTCTCTTCAGCAACAAGCAACTCTTTCCTCCGTGGGATTCCTCTTGTTTCATTTGCACAATTTTCCAGACTGAGTCAATATGTTCGCCTTTCCCTAGGAAGAGAGCGAATACTTTGAACATTTTACTCTGGTCTCACACTGGGATCTCATTAAGGAAGAAACAAGCTTAATTAAAGAGGCCTGATCAGTTTTATATCTACTGGGCCAGGGTTTCTGCCATTAGCACAGAACACATTATTTGAAGTTGGTGGCTGTACATGATGTTTTCACCATTAACATAGCTGCTTGCCCCAATTCACGGGTGCAGCAGAAGACAGTAATGCATGTTTCTACACCCATAGATGCGCAGATTGCCACACAGGGATCCCTGTGATAAGGCATCTGTTAGCACATTCCAGGATATGCTCGTTTGTCACCTGGACACCAAAGGTTTGTGCACCAAGTAGGGCTTCTCTGTGTGTAGACACTGGAAGTCATACGTGGATGGGAGGAGTCATTGAATTGGGAGGATTTTCTGCCTATTGAATACTTAAAACACATAACTCTTCTTTCTTCGCCTTACTAATCTCCAGTGAAATTAGAAACGCTAAAGGAAATTATTTTAAATCTACTCATTCAAAAGCAGCCACATAGTTTCTGTGTGTGTGTGTGTGTGTGTGTGTGTGTGTGTGAGAGAGAGAGAGAGAGAGAGAGAGAGAGAGAGAGAGGTCTTTTATGCATGGCTGTCTCACTCGCCGTCACCCCTATGACTTTGGGTCTTTGTGTTGATTATGCATGCTGTTTCCAACCGTCAGAGGTTGCCTCGCTCTCCCCCTGCCTTTCCCCACATTTTGCCCATGTTTTGAGGGACCTGTTTTATCTTGAATTTGAAAATGCAGGGGGAATGGGGGGAAACGCAGGGGGAGAGCAAGGTGACCTCTGATGGAGTCAAAGGATATGTTTGGCTTTGTTCTCTCTCATTAAAAAAATGAGAGACATATTTACTTACTTGCCTTGGAGACATATTTACTTACTTGCTTCATTTATG
Source organism: Euleptes europaea (assembly GCF_029931775.1). Classification (NCBI taxonomy): domain Eukaryota; kingdom Metazoa; phylum Chordata; class Lepidosauria; order Squamata; family Sphaerodactylidae; genus Euleptes; species Euleptes europaea. The sequence goes on along the minus strand of NC_079329.1, from coordinate 22,096,204 downwards.
CCCCTCCTTTCTCCCCAAAGGAAGAGGATCCAAAGAGGCTTACTTACATCATTCTCTTCTCATTCATTTTATCCTCACAACTACCCTGTAAGGTGGGGTAGACGTCGTGATGTGACATCTCCCTATGGGTCAGTAATGACCTGGTGCTTTTACCTTTCACTCCCAGATCCTAGTCTGACACTTTAACCCACTATACTACTTTCCTTACCTTTTTATCCCTTAGAAGCTCCTTGATCCATTTATCTTGAGCAGCATATATCTAACGTTTGAGGGATATAAGGACTGAAACAAATCTTGCCACTGACAATGTAGCCTTGGGATCCCTGTCACTTAGTAAAAAAGGCATTATGTCAGACACAGAGGCATTAGATTTATATGTTAAAAGGGGAGAGATATAAAGTGATTGAAGTTCCTCGTAAAAGTGGCATTCCAAGAGGGCAGGAGCTAATGAATCAAGAGCCAGAAGAGCAAGGACAGGTCCTGTCTGGGTATGGTATATTGAAAATTCTGCCCTGCATAACCGTAGAGGGGTTAGCATGAACAGACGCGGCGAGCACAAAAAGTAGTACGGTTATAATCAAGCTCTTTAATGAGCTTTTTAATTTTGGTGAAAGCTTCAGTTTTCCCAAAATCTAATAACATATCCTGCGAGAAGCCCAACAATGACAATTTCTCATCTAAGATTTTTTGCCATGAGGATTTAAAAGGGTCGTGCTTCAGAGAAGCTAGGAGCCCCTCAGTGCTAAAGCGCAGCTTAAGTTGTAGCTTAAAGGTGGCCAACCATGCCCTAGCTTCAAGTGACAATTGGCCAAACTCGGAGTCAAGGGTAATGCCAGCAACACATCGAGGGGCATTGACCACTATACTACACTGCCTCATCTATACTGATCCTTCCACATTTAGGTGCTTGGTTTCCCCCCTCAATCCCCTCAAGTGGCTTTCCCCCCTCAATCTCACCCAGTGCTCCTCCTTACTATAGCCCTGTCCCACCAGGCTTTTATCCATTTAGGCCCATGTTCCCCAGCAGAGTGTTTTTGATAAAGTGGACCCCCTCCTCCTTTTCTCACCAGTGGAAAAGTTGACTCAATCCCACTAGTTTTCTTTACACTTCAGCCCTTCTCTCCAGAGCAGGCACTTTTCAAAAGACTGATAGGCCAGGGATCTGAATGTTAATTCATTTTGTTTTTCAGGTTTAACTATACAGCCTTTAAAACCATCTGTATTTGACACTGGATTTTCATGTGTCTCGAAAACCGAAAGGTGGTTTGAGTGGAAATAGTACTGGATTTCCTTGCAAGGGATAGCACTCCTATAAATGGGATCTACCCCACCCTTCTTGTTTAGTGGGTTTTGGATCATTCAAGTTAACAGGTTTCTAAAGCTGGCAGTACCTCCTATCAGGAACCTGAACACACACATGAGCACATGAAGCTGCCTTATACTGAATCAGACCCTTGGTCCATCGAAGTCTGTATTATTTACTCAGACTGGCAGTGGCTCTCCAGGGTCGCAGACAGAGGTCTTTCACATCACCTACTTGCCTAGTCCCTTTAACTGGAGATGCCGGGGATTGAACCTGGGACCTTCTGAATGCTGAGCAGATGCTCTACAAACTGAACCGCAGCCCCTCCCCAAGCCTGTAAAATATTCTTTGCTACCATTAGCTTGGGGTGATACCTCTAGTACTATTCCCACCACCACCACCACCCCGTCAGGTTATCAGCCACGCCATTGGTAGGGGGAGTAGGGGGCAGAGAAGGAGGGGAAAAGTTAAAGGACTACATTAAATTAAATTGCCTTTCAAAGAAAGCGAGAAGAGCAGATCCCTCCCCTGAAGTCTGCTCAACAGAATGCAGGGCATAGCCAAAATACTGAAATTAAGCCGTCCCATGGTTACATTTTTCACTGACCAGTGTTATAGCCTTGGAAAGAAAAGGAGCTGATCATTTCAATAATTGAAACAGAATTATCCAGTTGTTATCCAGAGAGCCAGCGTGGTGTAGTGGTTAAGAGCAGTGGACTCTGATCTGGAGAACTGGGTTTGATTCCCCACTCCTACACATGAGCTGCAGAAGCTAATCTGGTGAACTGGATTTGTTTCCCCACTCCTACACCTGAAGCCAACTAGGTGACCTTGGGCTAATCACAGTTCTCACTGAACTCTGTCAGCCTCACCTACCTCACAGGGTGTCTGTTGTGGGGAGGGGGAGGGAAGGTGATTGTATGCCAGTTTGATTTTCCCTTAAGTGGTAGAGAAAGTCGGCATATAAAAACCAACTCCTCTTCCTCTTCTTCTTCTGATTTTGTTGATCCAACTATATGTAAGGGGAGATTGCACTATGTCCAATCCTCTATATAAGCACAGTCACCATTTTTGTGAACAGGGCGATGTGCTTATTTTGTAGCTTCGGCGCGTGTTTTGGAGAACCCAGATTTTTGTGGGTATGTGATTTTCTGCACTGAAGCTGGGGGAAAAATGTTTTGCTCTATTAGGGTTGCCAGCCTCCAGGTGGGGCCTGGAGATCAGTTCCCCTGGAGGAAATGGCTGCATCGGCGGGTGGAATCTGTGGCATTACACCATGTGAAGGTCCTCCCCCTCCCAAGTTCTGTCCTCCCCAGACGCCACCCATAAATCTCTAGGAATTTCCCAGAGTTGGCAACCCTGTCTCACAAAATGGCAACCCATATTAGGAGGATTGTGGGTGGTGCGCTGTTCCATTATGCAAGTTTGGAGCGTCAAGATTGTAATGACTGAACAAGGTTATTGTGGTTTGTCAGCATCATTCCTTTCATGTGTGGGGCCAGAAGGGTCATTCCCTTCATGTGTGGGGTCCCACCCTGAAAAATGGGCCTACTGTACAGCCATTTCTCAAAAACAGGGAACTGCAGTGTGTCAAATCTCTTTATTTGTGTTAGCAATTGCACTAAACCAAACTGTTTAACTACTGTATGAAACAGGATGCAGGACTAGATGGACCCCTGGTCTGGCAGAGCTCTTTTTATGTTTTTTTTACAAAAATATATCCGAGCAATTGTGAGCTCTCACAAACACTCCTCTCCACAGGTGTGCAACCATGCTTTTGCGGGGGAGGGGGGCATTCTATTAGCATTGGTAGAAATCATACACTTTTGGCAGTCTGGAGAAAATGTAATACTATTTTTCATGTCGGCCAAAAAGAACATTCCTTTTTCTCCCCTGCAGGCAGCTCTTGGCTGCTGTAATCATTTGGTGCAGCTTACAACATATGGGTGGGGGAAGCAAATGTATAAAAAAAAATAGTGCTTTCTGAAAAGGCTTATTTAAAAAAAAAATCTAGCCAAATGAAAGTTATTGGCTTGTCCCAGTCCAGAGAGCAACAGCTGACATTCTAGCCCACGGCCTTCCTCCTAAGATGCAAATATGTATCAGTTCAGGGTGCCAATTCTGGCTTGGGAAATTCCTGAACATCTGGGGAAGGAACACTTGTATCAACAGAAGTATAGTGTCCAGATCACGCAAAGTAATGGTATCGCTTTATTCTGCTCTGGTTAGACCTCACCTAGAGTATTGTGTTCAGTTTTGGGTACTGCAATTTAAGGAGGATGTAGACAAGCTGGAACATGTCCAGAGGAGGGCAACAAAGACGGTGAGGGTCTGGAGACCAAGTCCTAAGAGGAAAGGTTGAGGGGGCTGGGTATGTTTAGCCTGAAGAGGAGAAGACAGAGAGGTGATATAATAACCATCTTCAAATACCTGAAGGGCTGTCATATAGAGGGGGTTGCTGAGTTGTTTTCTGTTGCCCCGAAGGTCGGACCGGAACCAACGGGTTGAAATTAAATCAAAAGAGTTTCCATGTAGACATTAGGAAGAACTTTCTAACAGTTAGAGCGGTTCCACAGTGGAACAGGCTTCCTCGGGAGGTGGTAAGCTCTCCTTCCCTGGAGGTTTTTAAGCAGAGGCTAGATGGCCATCTGTCAGCAATGCTGATTCTATGACCTTAGGCAGATGATGAGAGAGAGGGCATCTTGGCCATCTTCTGGGAAGGAGTAGGGGTCACTGGGTGTGTATGTGGGGAGGTAGTTGTGAATTTCCTGCATTGTGCCGGAGGTTGGACTAGATGACCCTGGTGGTCCCTTCCAACTCTATGGAATTATATCCCACTGAGGTAGCTCCCCAAACCCCATCCTCATAGAATCATAGAGTCCACCCTCCGAAGCTGCTATTTCCCCAGGTAAACAGATTTCTGCAGGCTGGAGATCAGTTGTGATAATTGCCAGGAGAACTCCAGGCCCCACCAGGAGATTGGTAACCCTGGTTAAGGTATGGAATTTCCTATCTATCAACAGGTTGCTGGATGCGAGCCTACCTGAACCCCACCCCAGCAATCTTTTGCATGTTATAGTTGATCCACCAATGTACAGAAATTAATTTCTACATTCAGCTTGTGGTTTCTGTACTGGGACTTCAGTATACTAAATATTACGTGGAATGCAACTGGCTAATCAGTCCTTTTTTGCCATTTTGTTTGATCCTTCAACGTTCTTTGAAAACCATCCCCTCCCCAGTTTCCGTTTTTACTTAAAATATATATGCTAAAAATTAAAATGACACAAAATACTATTTCTGTTACTCAACGGTTCCATACCCCTGCAACTTTTACACTTGTGGGCAAAGAAGATTTTTCTTATCCCTTTTCCTTAAAGTCATTCCGTAATATTCTCTTGCTGCCAGATTTTGTCCATTCAGTTTCAGTCATCCTTGTGCAGTATTTCCAAGTCGGCATTTTGGAAACTTGAGATACATCTTCAGACCTTGGGCTGAATCACTGTTCTTTTTCCCAGTTCATATTTGCCAAGGGTTAACCTTTCTCCAGGAAAGTTCTGGAATCGCTCAGAGAAGCTATGCTGGCTGCCCACAAAATAAACACGGTTTTGAGCCAGGGTGGAGCCTCATACCTGCAAAATAGATATATATACATCCATACTGTTCAAACGTTTAAGAAAAAAGCATCAAACTGGCATTACCCATTGCTTAAAAAACCCAGATTCTAACACAGTCTCCCAACAACTACTTCTTAAGGGCAGAATAAAATGCCTAAAAAAATAAATAAATAGATACAGATGTTTTCTAAGTCCAAAGCAGCATCAGATTCAAACAGGCACACTCCTGGGATGAAAAAGAAAGAATAATTCTTAAACAGGAAAAGAAGCATTGCGATGAATACCCAAAACATTTTAAAAACATGCATTTCAAACAAAGCAATGGAAACAGCTCCCTCTTTCAGAAAGACTGAAGGATAATACCGACGACAGCTTTTTAAAAGCATAATCTGCCTCTGCCTCCCACCCACCCTATCACAGACTCTTCCCCCCCCCCTCAAAAAAAAGACGTGGGTTTTAAATACCAGGTTTTACTGCAATCCAGAAGCCGGATTTCCCTTCTGAAACCCTGCGGATAGCTGCCTTAAATGGTGGTGATGGTGGGGAGACACATAGGCTGCCCCCCCACCGCTGGCTGGCATCCATCGGTCGCTGGCCGCAGGGCTGCTGGTTCTACAGCATATATATGATGTAGGATAAGATCACCAGGCCTATAATGGCAAAAAACATGAGAATGAAAATGTCCAACATGGTGATGGAAGGGAGGGGGGAAACGAGGACAGCGGCAAAGCCCTGGTGAGAGAGGCGAGGTGGGAGACGGATGGATGGTGCAGTGAAGGAGAGGAGGGAGGGATTTGCAGGCAAGGTGGGGAGAGTGATGCGTGCCCACAGCAACAGCAGCATCCCCTCGAAAGACCGATATGAGGGGTGAAACGGAGCTGTCTTTTTCTTCCAGGGGAGAGGCAGCAAGACGACCTGAGCAGAGGGGGGTGGGGGTGGGTTCAGATTGTAGTGGGGTGGGTTTATTGGGGAAGCTGGAATTTAATAGACAAAGATACTAGACGCACCCCAAGCCAGGAAGGCTTTCCCCTTTCCCCCCAGTTATTCTTATTTTTAATTCTGATGCCTTACAGACTACTATAACCAAGAACAGGACAACCATCTCCCCGAGCAAGTGATTTTCAGCCAGATGCGGTGGCATGGGGTTAGTGTGTTTGGAGGCAAGCAGGAATTCTGTCCTAGGTCAGACTAGCTCTGCCCCAGGAGAGCTTCCCCATCCTGCCGCCTTTCAAGATGTCGCTTGGTTCACTTGGAGGCATTTTTTATCTTTCCTAGAGCTCTTGCCCTGACCTGGCCCAGGCCAGCCCAATCTCATCAGATGTTGGAAGCAAGACCACCAAGGGAGTCCAGGGCCACTATTCAGAGGCAGGCAATGGCAAACTACCACTGAACATTTCTTGTCTTGAAAACCTCACAGGGGGTTGCCCTAAGTCAGCTGTGACTTGACAGCACTTCCTTTACCACCATCTCTGTGGCAGAGAGTGGTTTGGATTGCATAGAGATTGGCAAGGGGTGGTGGCAGATGGCTTTTGGTCCCTTCCAGCTCTACAATTTCAATGCAATTTAAGCATATTCTAGGTTGCCCTTATTTTGTGTCTGTAAAGTGCCATCAAGTCACAGCTGACTTATGGCGACCCCTTTTTGGGGTTTTCATGGCGAGAGACTAACAGAGGTGTTGTCGAAGGCTTTCACGATCAGAGTTCATTGGTTCTTGTAGGTTGTCCGGGCTGGTCTTGGTATTTTCTTTCCTGACGTTTCGCCAGCAGCTGTGGCCGGCATCTTCAGAGGAGTAACACTGAAGGACAGTGTCTCTCAGTGTCAAGTGTGTAGGAAGAGTAATATATAGTCAGAAAGGGGTTGGGTTTGAGCTGAATCATTGTCCTGCAAAAAGTAACAAAGGTAATGTGCTAACCATTGTCCTGTAAGTATCAAGATAATGTGCTAATGAGGGTGTGGTATGTTAATATGGAACCATTGTATCCTGAAGTGATCTGTTAATGTGTGAAATCCAAAGTTAATCTGCATGGCTATTGTTGACTGTAGTCTTTGTTAGTCTGGAGGTTTTCAAGACAGGAAGCCAAGCCTTATTCATTCTTAAACTCTCTTCTTTTCTGTTAAAGTTGTGCTGATGTTTATGAATTTCAATGGCTTCTCTGTGCAATCTGACAAAATAGTTGGTAGAATTGTCCAGTCTTTCAGTGTCTTGGAATAAGATCCTGTGTCCTGTTTGGGTCAGTCCATGTTCAGCCACTGCTGATTTCTCAGGTTGGCCAAGTCTGCAGTATCTTTCATGTTCTTTTATCCTTGTTTGTATGCTGCGTTTTGTTGTCCCGATGTAAACTTGTCCACAGCTGCAAGGTATACGATATACTCCTGCAGAGGTGAGGGGGTCTCTTTTGTCTTTTGCTGATCGTAGCATTTGTTGTATTTTCTTGGTGGGTTTAAACACTGTTTGTAGGTTATGTTTTTTCAAAAGTTTCTCCATCCTATCAGTGACTCCTTTAATAAATGGCAAGAATACCTTTCCTATGGGAGACTGTTTTTCCTGAGTTTTCTGATTTTTGTTTGGTTTAATGGCCCTTCTGATTTTATTCTTGGAATAGCCGTTTGCTAGCAGTGCGTGATTTAGATGATTAGTTACTTCCTTGAGAAACTGTGGTTCACAGATCCGTCTTGCACGGTCCATTAATGTTTTGATTATTCCTCTTTTCTGTCGGGGGTGGTGGTTGGAGTGTAAGTAGCGATCTGTGTGAGTTGGTTTCCGGTAGACCTTGTGACCTACCTGAAAGTTTGTTTTACGGATGACAAGGGTATCAAGAAATGGGAGTTTACCCTCAATTTCCTTTTCCATGGTAAACTGAATGTTTGAATGGATATTATTAAGATGGTTTAGAAAGTCCATTAATTTTTCTTCACCATGGCTCCAAATAGTAAATGTGTCATCTACGAACCTGAACCAGACTGTAGGTTTGTAAGGTGCTGATTCTAATGCTGTCTTTTCAAAATATTCCATGTAAAAGTTTGCTATTACTGGACTGAGTAGACTTCCAATAGCTACTCCATCAATCTGTTCGTAAAATTCTTTATCCCATAGGAAATAACTTGTTGTCAGACAATGGTGAAATAAGGCTGTTATATCTTCTGGAAAAATCTGGTTAATCAATGAGATTGTGTCTTTTACTGGAACCTTGGTAGAGAGGGATACAACATCAAAACTGACTAATATATCCTGTGGATTGAGTCTCAACGGACTGATTTTGTTGATGAATTGACCATTGTCTGACAAAGATATTCACCCAATATATTAATTTCAACCAACTGGAACTATTCCTTATAAAAACATATCCTGCACTAATTGTACTACTGAGTACTACCTTTATTTTCAGATAAAATATTTTAAAATTTGTTTTAATCATTAAACCATTGCTGTACAGTGGTCAGATGTTCCCTTAAACATCACATATGGAAGAAATGCAGGATCCTAAGCAGTGTATGTGGTTCTCCCCTCATCCAATTTACCCTCACAATAGCCCTGTGAAGTAGGTTGGGGAGAGCTGTCTCACACGAGTGTGATGGCTGAACAGGGATTTGAAACCAGATCTACCTGGCCTAAGGAAAGACTAGCTCCTCTACCTCTTTGGGTGTTGGGACAGCCTCACTAGACAACCTTTAAGATCAGTAATCAAGCTATGCCCTACCCTGGATAGGCCAGGCTAGCCCGATCTTGTCAGATCTCGGAAGCAAAGCAGGGTCAGCCTTGGTCAGCCTTTGGATGGGAGACCAACAAGGAAGTCCAAGATTGCTATGCAGAAGCAGGCCATGGCAAACCACCTCTGAATGTCTCTTGCCTTGAAAGCCCCCCCCCCCAGGGTTGCCATAAGTCAACTGTAACTTGACCCCCTCCAATCTATCTAGTTAACAGAATGGCCCGATTCTGGAGAAATGTCTGTCTCCAAACCTATGCACGTTCCAGGAAAATGTCCAGGTCTCCCTCTATCTACTAGTTTCTAGTGCTAGGGTTAATTGAAGAATTGATTAAGGCAGCTTTGGTTCAATGGATGCATTTTAACTTTCTCTTTTGGGGTACTGTTACTTGGCAGCACAGTGGAGTTAGCCTTAGGCAAATCAGACAGTTAGCCTCCATTCTGCTCTGCAGCGAAGAATACTCTGGACCTATTGCAGAGGGTGCTTAGGATGTTAAATATACCATAAAATACTTTACAAATGAAAAAATTCAATGTTATATGTGGCTTGTATTTAAAGGGCCCTCCAACAAGTTTGCAAAGGAGATTCAACATAAGAGTCCAATAATTCTCAGAACAGAGAGTTAAATCCAGAATTTACTTAGTTTTATAGGACTTCTGGGGATGGGGAAAAGGCAATGATCAGCAGAGAATAGCAGGGTTAAACTTGATCCACACTGCTCCTAACAGGTTCCAAATCAAATTGACTCGAGAGTCTAGATGCTCCCAGGGAAACACTGCTTTCAACCAAAACTGGGTTCCAGTGGAAAGGGTCAGGAGCAAAAGAGATGAGAAATATGACAGCGTGGGTTCAGGCTGTCTTCACTATGTGGAGGTTCTGCCATGCTAGGAAACTTCAGCCCTTCAACTCTGGCCATCACCAAAGGACTCTGGCCCTCCCAAGTCTTGGATTGCATCTACGACAGTAGAAGAGACTCGTCCTTTAGAGAAGGTTCCATTCTCAATCCCACCTAGAAAAAGCTCCCTCTGTTCCACAAGCAGGTGCCTTGGCAAGTACAATCCTCCATCTTTCAGCCCCAGCACAGGCCTTTTTCCCACTGAGTTTACGGGATAGAGCAGAATATACTCCTCAATAAGATAATCCAAGGCACTGAGAAAAAAAGATCTGGGTGCAAAGGGTTGGCTGCTTTCTGCTAAATGAAGGCTCTTCTCACTATGCAAGGTGGCTTCCCTTTGGTGATGAATTCCTCACTTATCAGAAAGGATTGGATCTAACCCAAGATCCAGGGCTGTTAATGGAGTCTCTTTTCAAAGGGACCACACTCTACCGAACTTGGAATATCATAACCATTATTGGCAGGACCACTTGTCTGCGGATGCAGGAGTAGACTCAAGCTCCCAAATCATCCAAGATATCTCCCTTTCAGTTCATAGAGGCTCCCCAATGATCAACCCTTGGATATGCAAACAAATCAGTTGCTTAAAAGATCAAAGTTGCTATTCCAGATTGCATTGAGATGCAGGCCTTCTCTTAGAACATCATGAACTTAACGTATACATTAACTTCTAGCAGGGGAAAAAGAAAAATAGCCCTAGATGTTCTAATCTGGAGGTAATCACTGCTTGTTCTATGGATGGAAGAGCTGAAAAGGAATTGAGTAAATTATCTTCAATTGAGGTTTTTTTTGGGGGGGGGGCGATTCCATATCTGCGCTGGGTTGGGTGAATGAGTCTGACCACTGTATCAGATCCTGCTGAGATGAATCTATCAACTTGCTTTCATGGGATCTATCAACATCCATCAGAGGGTGAAGGTTTTGTGGCTTCGTTATCAAGGGAGTTAAAATTAAATTATCAAAAACCCGGGAAAATTCCTTTGGTGTACAAAAACAGTTTCTGATGCAACAATAAAGGACTCCTAGGACTACCAAAGGTGAGCAAAACTCTCTGCCCAGCTCAGGTTGTTAAGGGGCTCTATTAGAGTTAAGTCAATAAAGGAAAATAAGTAAAACAGTCAATGAAGATCAAAATCAGTCAGCAGGTAAAAATTATACTTTTATTTTCAAATTGGCGTAAACCAGAAGAGAGCTGGAATTCCAATTGATTCTATGGTGCCCCTGAAAAAGGCCCAGATGACTTCTGGAGAGGGCGTGCAAGCCCATAAAGAAGAAAACATACAGACAAGATGAAAACCCCAAAATAAACCTTTTTTTAAAAAAATCATTCTAATAGACACTGAAATCTAGCTTGGAAAGCTAAGATGTACAGACTTTACATGAATAAAAATGGATACACTGATGCAACTTAGCTGTTTTTATTGGTTTTTAAAAACATTTTATTTCTTTAAATACAGGTTTAGGTGCTTTTCAGCTATTGGAAAAAAATAAAAACGCAAAAGTGCATAAGTCAAAGAAGGCAGAAAAAAATAAGTCAAGCAGTGAGAAACTTTCTTCCACGGCAGGAGTGAAAAAGCTAGGTGAGAGTCAAAAACGTGAATTATCGTAATTTTATTTGGTCCTCTAAAAATATTTATTCACATTATGACATTTTGCATCTTCCTCACACACACACACAAAAGCTGTCCTCAAGGATTGTCTATACATGATTTTGCCTCATCCTAATAAGCTACAAAGGAAACAGCCACCGCTAAGCTTGTGCTTCTTCTTAGCACCAAGGATGCGACTCCCCCAGTCCCCTTACCAATTGAGCCACTCTTGTTGGCACCATGAGAAAGGTCACCCCCATGGCTAGAAGGCCCCCCGGACACCTGCAGATCTCTAAAAGGTCAGAGAAAAAGCAATGGCGACCACTCCCTTGGCACCAGGTTCGAAACACAGATTTCCCTTTGGGGGTACAGATTTGCTGGAGAGGAGACTGAACCCCCCCTTAACACATTTATCACTAGTGCAAAGTGCCCAAGGAGGGGGAATGGGGGGGGGGAACTATTCAAAAACCTTTGTGCTTCCACAACAGTATTATTTGGTCACTGTTCCTGACGGCTGAGATCTGCAAGTTATGCAGGGGAGGGGGCTTCATTCTTCAGTAGCAGTGGGGAACCGGACAAAGGGTTAAAACTGTCAGGTGAAGTTAAAAGGTGACACTCCGGTATTCCTTCCCACCAAGTACAAAGAAATGCAGGACAGCTTCAGGAGGAACAAAACGAACAGCACCTCCTTGCTTTTAACTCAAGTGAGGGACCTAAAAACCAAGGGAGAAGGTTCTCCTTTGATTTTTGTACTCCTCTTGCAAAGAGACAAAGAGGATACTTTCTAATATTACCAACATCTATTTTCTTTGCACTAGAATCCACAGAAAAAGGAGGGGTTAAATGGGGATGTTAACCCTTGATGTGACTCTGGGCACAGAAAGGGGGAGGGAAAAGTGGACCATGAGCACGTAAGACGCAAGAAGCAGTGAAATGGCAGAGAATCTGTGCAGTCAACGCAAGTTTCAGAGTTTGGTCCTCGTGTGTTCCAGGTTCTGGAGAGGTATTAGACTGAACAACTAAAAACCGGAGGAAATTCAGTGGATCCGAGCACCTTTCCTTGAACATACCTTTGAAAGGCAGCCTTTAAAAGCAGAGTTAAGAAGCCCACCTCCGGAGACCAGCACGGTCACAAGAGGCAGCCGCTAACTCTAACTGGCTTAGAGTTACTTTGCAGGCTGTATATAAAGACACGGGGATTTCCCTACAGGCTGCTTCCATATGTGCAGCGACTGGCAAGCATCGCCTACAAACACGGAAGCAGCACTAGCGCCATGACCCTATGGAAGCAAGATCGGCTCTCAGATCCAGGAACTGCCAGAGATGCTTCCAGAGGACTGTGGTTCCGTAGAGGAACAGGTTGCGAGTTTCTTTCTCACGCAGAATTTGCCCTTCTTTGCTGACTCTGGGGTGCCTTTGAGAAGTCACTGCTGAACTGTAAAACGTAATGCAAAAAAAAAAAGTGACTATGAGCAGAGAATGGAGACTTACGAGGCTCCAGTAACTTTGGGAACGGAAGCATCCTAACTTGTTCCCCTTTTCTGCCTGCGTCTTCCCATTGGGCACACACCAGCCTGGCCTTGTACGGTTCCAGTTAAGAGTAGTTCCCTGCCATTCTAACGTGAACACGAGTTGCTTTTGGTCTATGATGCTATCCAAAGCCAGCAAGAGCACCTGCCAGCTAGATACTAAAGAGAGGGTGAGAGGTATATTTCTAGTGCAAGGTATGTGTGTCCCCTGACCCTTTCGTCCAATTGCCAGGCTGGCTTGTGGGCAGCAGAGAGAACAGAGAGGGCTGTAAACATCGTTTGGCTCAGAAAAAGGTACAGGATGGGGAGATGCGGCCGTCTACTGGCCTGCCTCTCGGGTCCGTGGTGAAAGCGCTCCGTTGGCCCTTGGGGGACACCCCCCCCCAGACACCGCCGATGGAAGAGGGAGAATTGGTCCCAAAGATAGCGTTGTCAAGCGTGGCTCTTCCTGCCTATGAAAGAAAGGGACTGCTACAGGTAAAATGGCTATTCAGGGAAGCGCCTGCCTGTTTCCACCTAATAGGCGCCAACAGAATTCAGGCTACGGGGGGCGGGGGAGAGCATGTTACGAGATACACACAAGCACCGGAGGCTTTAAGAGCGGTGGCTGTATGCATCTTCAGCTGGCCAATTCTTGCATAGGCTGGCTCAAAAGTCATTCTAAAGCTGCTTGGCGAGAGGGGGGGCAGCAGGAATGGCCAGAAGCATTTGAATTTTGCTGTCCCTCCCTCACGCTTCCCCCAGCCCAGAGGTAGAGCACCAAAGTGGAGTTGTGCAGACCGAGCCTCCTCAGGGGCCAGAGAGCTTAGGCTCCACTGAAAGCCCAGGGCCCTTTCCGCACCAGACTGTTTAACTGCAGGGATGCCAGTGCGCGCGCCCTCTCTTCCCAGCCTCGGAGAAGGAGACCCCAGCTCTTAACTTAGCCCTGGAATCCAGGAGCCAATGCTCGGGTGTAATTGCTACAAGTCACCTCCTTTCCTTCTCCTAAACCCTCTGCCTCCATCCTTCGCATTCAGCACTTAAACCGTCCTTCATCTTCCCCGTAGATGTTACAGATATGCTGTTTTGTACAAGCAAGCAATGGAGGATGATTCCACCAAGGGCTTCTGTCAAGCTGATATTTAAACATTACAGAAAGGAAGATAGGTGAGCCAGGGTTAACATGCCAACAAAGGCCCCGGGGCAATTTTTTTTCTAGAGGAAAATTGGTCAGAGGCTCTCCCCAAGTTACTGAAGGCCCTAGAGCCCTAAAAGCAAGTATGGCACCAGGTTCATTCCCTTAGGGCTCCCGAGTTCCCGTTCCCACGTAGCGGTTTGGTTAGATCAGTCTCACTTAATTCAGAATTCGAATCACTTCCCAAAAATGGCAGGTCCCTGTAGAGGGAGGAGAGCACAGTGCCAAGTTCCATGAAAGCAGAGGGAGAGGATGGAAGGACAGCTGGTCTTTTCAAAAAAGTCTTACAAGGATAGTTTAAAAAAGAGAGAGAGTGAGAGACACCCCAATGTCAAATGCCTCCAAAAACAAGGCTATGTTGGCAGAAGAATAAAAAAAAAGGACCAAGCCCAGAGGCTCAGAAGAAAGTAACCGATGCGTGACAAGAGACAGCAGTGAAGGGACAATGGAACGAGAAGCACACGATGAGAGCCCTTCCCCCGCTTGCATCCAGGGCAGCACCCAGGCAGGGCTCATATAGCCTCCACGTAGTTGGCCGGAAGCATGCCCGTGTCGCCGGTCCGCTCGACGGTGCCATACATCCAGCCATCGTCGATCTGCTGCACGTTGATGATCATGTCGCCGTCCTGGAAGGAGACCTCGTCCTCGTCCGCCGCGTTGTAATCATAAACCGCGCGGAACCGCTTCTGAGGGTTTTAGGGTGGAGGGCGTGGGGAGAAGGAAGAGACAGATCAGCACTCAGGGGTTTCTGTGGGGTTTGCGCACAAAGAAACGGGGACTGATGCTGGTCACCCGGTTCTGCTAGCAGCAGCTGCCTACGGAAGTGCAGTTTGTACACTGAGGCAGTTTCAAATTCAAATTTATTAATACGGTCAACTGACCAATAACATGCCAACACATCAACATTTCCAGACTCAATAGTTTTGCACCGCAGAATCAGACTGCCTGTACAAATAAAGGTGTAAGATCAATAAAAACAACCCCCAATTAAACTTATCACCTTAACATTGATAAAATTGTAAAACATTCTAACGATCATTCTCTAATAAAGATCTGCATATTTTAATAGCAACAGCGCAGAACTTGGCAGTTTGGAGCATGAGCTGAGGATCTTCTCTTAATAGGAGCTTCTTTGCCAAAAGCTCAACTGACTCTTCAGCGAATTTACCCAGCAAGGGAGAAATAAGCTTTGCA
The DNA here is from genome assembly GCF_029931775.1 of Euleptes europaea. Taxonomy (NCBI): domain Eukaryota; kingdom Metazoa; phylum Chordata; class Lepidosauria; order Squamata; family Sphaerodactylidae; genus Euleptes; species Euleptes europaea. The sequence continues at coordinate 22,081,198 of NC_079329.1, read as the reverse complement.
CTGAGGCAGTTAAGAATTGCGGGAAAGGGCCTTGACCTGCCAGTGACCAAGGTATCCAGGGGACATGGGAGGTAGCCGCCTGCCCCAACCCCTGACAGTGCAATATCTTTAGATTCTGGATCTCCACAAGATGGGGGTACTGAGTCACAGAAGGGGTATCTGAATTTCATCCAAAAAAGAGATTTATTTCTACTGTACATCAGCAGCTGCTTCAGAAACAAGTAAGAGTATCTCAGAACTATCTCGGCACTGGCAGCCACCAAAAGCAATAATGAATGGGGCTGGTGATGCTCCCCACCACTTGAGTGACTTCCCTAGACATGCAGTGCTCCACAGAATCATAGAGCTGAAAGGGACCACCAGGGTCATCTGGTCCAGCCCCCTGCACAATGCAGGAAATTCACAACTACCTCCCCACACACACACCCAGTGACCCCTACTCCTTCCCAGAAGATGGCCAAGATGCCCTCTCTCTCATCATCTGCCTAAGGTCACAGAATCAGCATTGCTGACAGATGGCCATCTAGCCTCTGCTTAAAAACCTCCAGGGAAGGAGAGCTTACCACCTCCCGAGGAAGCCTGTTCCACTGAGTCACATTACCTGCAGGTGACCGAGACTGGAGGAAAGCCATTAAACCCACAGACATTTTGGCGCTGTGCTACCATTATGGCATGCTGTGACCTGACTCCTAAGGGTTTATGTGGGGGCAAACTTTGGCCAAGGAACAGGACTGGACTTGAGAGGACGTTACTATCACAGCTGGCACTGAAGGCAAGGATGGCCTTAGATCATGACCCAAATATTGGCGCAATCATGGACTCTGTGGGGAGCTGAAAGCAGGATGTTGCCATGTTTCATCCAGTTTTCATGAGGTATTGTCCCCCCCGGGGCCTGGATTTTAAATGCAAAGCACCAGGCACACTTAATGACGTTGATTTGCTTGGCACACGTGTTTGCATTGTCTGCACAGCTGCACGGTGTGTTCTTGGCAGTCAGGTGATTTACTCTGAAGAGCACTTCCTTTCCTCCACAAGCTTAGAAAATACCTCAGTTCGGAGTGAAAAATCTGAACCTTTCACATGCTCACGTGAAAAGTCATTAAGAAGATGACCTGGTTTTTATATGCCAACTTTCTCTACTACTTAAGGAAGAACCAAACCGGCTTACAATTGCCTTCCCTTCCCCTCCCCACAATAGGCACCCTGTGAGAGAGCTCCCTGTGGGGCTGAGAGCGCTCACAGAGAACTGTGACTAGCCCAAGGTCACCCAGCTGGCTTCATGCGGAGGAGTGGGGAAACCAACCCCGTTCACCAGATCAGAGTCCACAGCTCCAAACCACAGCTCTTAACCACTACAGTATGCTGGCTCTCATCTCCTTGCAGGCAAGGGGGAACTTGCAACGGGCGAGATGTTCTGAAAACAACCCCCTCTCCCTGCCACGAAAAAGGCTCATGAGCCATCAGTTCCCTTCTTCCCCGAGGCTGCACTCACCCCTCCTCCAGATGGGGCATTACGCTGTATGGAGACAGGTGCTGCTGGCTCCTTGTAGCCATAGGACTGAGACGCTGCCTGTGGTGGCGGCTGGTGGTGGTACACTGGGGAAGACAAAAAAAAAAACAGTCAGCCAACTCTAGGTTGTTGATGAGATTGGAAAGCGTGCCCGGGAACCCTGGGGAGGCAATACAGAAGTCCAGATTCTGCTTGAGCCAGAAATTCTGTTGGACTTCCGCTCTGAATTGTCCCGGTCACAGAATTCTTACAACCGTTCCAAGAAGAACTGACAGGGGCAATGGAGAGCTAGCTCTTCAGGAGTTAACGGAGGCCACAACAACCCTTCCCCCAACTCAAGCACAACCACAGCTCATTTACCAGGGGTACTTGGCTGGATGTGGTGAGGTTGCTGGTGCGGGGGTGGCTGCTGCTGCTGTTCCACTGGCCTCCTGTAGTTGGCGCCCTCCTGAGAGTTGCGGCGTTCCAGTTCTCCGCCCTCCCCACCAGGTGTGCCCATCCGGCTCTTTTCAAATTCTTCATGATACTTGATCTGCAGAGGAAGGACAGAACATTACAAGGATCCTGACTACAAAGCCAGACGGCTGTCTTGAGACAAACCGGAAACCCTTTGGCGGTAATTCTCCCCACGTCTTTAGCGGGAGCCTCTTCATCTTGGCTCACTGTTTGTTTATGTTATTGATAGTCCGCCATTCTCCCTGGGACTCAAGGTGGATTACACAAAATAAGTCAATACAATCAACAGAGTGGGACATCCAATAGACAAAGCAATAGGATGTGACTTCTGGAAACCAACCAGAATTGAAGCACAGAGTAACTACTAACATGACATGTTAAGCCAGGGGTTCCCAATATGGTGCCCATGGGTGCCATGGTACCCGCCGACACCTTTCCTGGAGGGGCCGTGGCTCAGTGGTAGAGCATCTGCTTTGCATGCAGAAGGTCCCAGGTTCAATCTCCAGTTAAAGGGACTAGGTAAGTAGGTGTTGTGAAAGACCTCTGCCTGAGACCTATGTAGAGTGGATTACAGTAGTCTAGTCTAGTCTCGAGGTTACCGTGGCGTGGATCCCGGTGGCCAGATGGTCCATATAAAGGTAGAAGGCCATCTTCCAAGCTAGGCTGAGTTGGAAGAAGGCGATTTTTTTGCAGCTACATTCATTTGTTTCTCCAGCAATAATGTTGGATCTGGTATAACCCAGAGGCTCTTAACTGGCTCAGCAAGGTTCAGCCGAATCCCACTGAATGTGTGTGTGTGTGTGTGTGTGGGGGGGGGCATAAGGTCCTTCAAGACCTCTGCCTTCCCAACCAGCATTAACCTTGTCTTTCCAGAGTTCAGTTTCAATTAATTCACTCCTAGTGGATCAACTTGAACAACAGCATAAACAAATCACAGCAGCCAGGCAGTGATTTAGGACCTCTACCACATCACCAGATTTGGAAAAGGATACACATAGCTGAGGATTGTCTGCATACTGATGACAGCCAACCTCAAAACCTTGGGCTAGTCACAGCTCTCTTGGAGCTTTCTCAGACCCACCTACCTCACAGCGTGTCTGTTGTGGGGAAGGGAAGGTGATTGTAAGCTGGTTTGATTCTTCCTTAAGTGGTAGAGAAAGTCGGCATATAAAAACCAACTCTTCTTCTTCAAAACTACAAATAATTTGGCCTAAGGGTTTTACATAGAGACTGAAGAGCATAGGGGATAGGAACTGCATCCCACGGAAGCCCACAGGATAGGTCCCACAACGATAACTGGTCCCCAATGGCAGTCATTTGAGTTCAGTCAGTGAGGAATGCTTTGAACCAGTCCAGCACACAACCCCTGATGCCTACTGCTGCCTCCAAGAGCCTCAACAAGATGGCATCATCTGCTGTATCAATGGCAGCAGATAAACCCAGTAGAGCGACTGAGAGGCCTCGCCTTTGTCTACATTCAGACGGAGGTCTTCAGCTAAAGCCAGCACAGCAGTCACCATCCCATAGCCTCGTCTGAAACCAGACTGAAAAGGGCCTAGAGCAGATGAGTTCTCCAAGAAGACCTCGAGATGGGCTCTCTCAATCACTTCGTCCAGGAAGGGCAAATTAGAAACCGGGCGAGAATCGGCTACATCATTTTCTGCCCTCACCCTGCTCAGGATGAAACTCATTGGTTGAGAACATTGCGCTGACAGCCGTTATAAGTGCAGACGGGTGAACAGATAGGGTTGGAGGCTGTACCCTATTAATCTGAACACCGGCTCACTCACTCTAACCCTCCCTCCAAATCTGAGAAGGTAACAGTGTGCAAACCAGCAGGTGGCAGCAGAGAACCATAGCAGTGCCACGTTGTTAGGAGGACGCCATCTCCCCATGTTCTGTGGTGGGGAAGGGGGGGGGGAAGAGAAAGAGAAGAATAGCTTGGCACATACTGCAAAATTCTGTGCCAGCCAATCCCTCCCTTCAGACGTCTAGGCCGCCCTTTTCGAGCCTGTAGCCAAGAACAAGAATTGCTTCTGACAAAATCTTTGGAAAGGCGCTTTTAGACAGAAGTCTGCTCACTGTGTGTCAAAAACCAACACCATTTCCAGGGGCTGAAATGATCCAGGAGGCCTGGGGGGGACAGACAGGACAGATCTGATTCACTCTGTCGGAAACTTGCAGCCACCTGACAGGCGGGGCAAATACCTGCCCTGGCCGCCCCCTGGGTCATTTGGTAGCCAAAATCAATGTGGGAGAGGGTTTGCAGCCTATCTGGCTATTGCAGTAATAATAAAATCATTCAATGTGGGAGAGGCAGGAGCTGCCCCCCACGCTGTGGCACCAGTCGGAAGCAGACCCATCTGCACTTTTTTACGCAGGAGTTGCCGCTGGAACTTGCAGCTGCAGTATGGTTGCCAAGTCCCTGTGGTGGACTTGCATAAAAAGTAACATCTAGTTGGGCTCCGAGGGATATGCTCAGTGCTGAAAGCCACACTTCATAGAATACAGCATGTTCACAGCCATGCGGCACTCCAGCTTTTGGAGGAGGGGACAGAATCCCCGTACAGACAAAGCCAGGTTGCTAGTGGTAACCCCCCCCCCCACCTCTATCTACCATCATGCTCCGCCAGGGAAAAGTTTGCCTTGTGTTATCAAAGAAAAGTGTCAACCTCTGCAGCCCTTCTCAACAGCCCAGATAAGCTTCCATCACTACGCCCTGAACCTTGCAACAGGGGGAGGATGAGGCAGTGCAGCACCTGTAGTGACAAGGTACCTGAAACAGAACTTGAGGGAGGTCTGTGGGAATGCAGGTAAGGGAAGACACTGTAACGGGAACGTGGGCTCAAGACCTCAGCATATCCCCCTTACCCTGGGGCAAATCATGTCCTTGTCATCATACTTTATACCAGGGGTGTCAAACATTCAGCCCAGGGTCCGGATCTGGCCTCTTGAGAGCTCTTATCCAGCCTGTGGGCCAGACAAGGCAGCCATTCCCCCCACCCTGTCTCGATATGGGCTGGTGATCCCATTGTGGGCTTGCCAGCCGAGGCAGCCACCCCTGCAGTCCAGATCTGGGCTGGCGAGGCATGGCCCAGCCAAGTGACGTTTATGTCATATCCGGCCCTCGTAACAAATGAGTTTGACACCCCTGGTTTACACTGTTTTCCCAACACCTCAATGAGAATAGTGACCAGTCCTCACAACCACCCTGAGGCAAGGCCGGTAGGAAACGATCTACACCTTGCAATCTGAGAGCTGAACTCAAGTAATTTGCAAGTCTTTGTGGTGCATAATTTATTCTGCTTCTGCCAGCCTTGGGAAGTGCTGAGTCAAGCCCGGTGATCCTCTCCCAGACTATTACAAATCCTGCCAGGTCTCCACCCTCATCCACTTCTGCCCTCTGGCTCCTGAAGCACCAACAAGGCACTACTCCCATCTTTCATCTTCGCACCCACAAAGGAACACACATAGTTCTGCTTAGGTGTCCCTTTATTTACTGGCACGCTCTCTCCTCTTTCACAAAACCGGTGATGGAGAAGCCCCTTCCTAAGGTTCCAGGTCACTGAATGTCACCAACATGAAGGTGGAACTAGTCAGAAGACGGATCTCCCCAACCAACCAACCACCTGTGTTCCCTGTGCTGCTCTGGAGATTTCGCCAGGAAACTGGGACGAGCTGAGTTATATCAAGCCATCGTCAGAGAGCCCTTTTCCCAAGGCAAACATTCCGTTTCGGCCTGGGGAAGAGCTCAGAGTCGAGAGGGGACTGAATGGAATTCGTAATTGAAGAGGAAAACAGCCAAGGCAAAAGGGCAATTGCTCCATTTAAGAGCTCAAGCGCGGTGAGCGAAAGGCTATGGACCAGAGGGCCTGGGAAGGGACTCCCTGTGAGACTGAATTCCCTCTGCAGGGCTCTCCCAGAATTAACTCTCAGAGTGCCAGCAAACACAAGATGGCTACAGCCAGTTTTTAAGGACAAATCAACAGGCCTCAAGGAGATTTTTTTAAAAACAGCTAGGCTTATACTGAGTGAATGTGAAGAAGCCATCACATATTTTCACTCACTGGAGTCTTCGATACAATTCTTTTTGCTAGCTTGCACTATGATTACAATTCTGTCCCTTTTGTACGTTTTTATTTTTCATACCTGCTCACCTCTCAGTTCTGGAACCCCTTCTCCCACAGTTTAACCAGCTGGTAGGATCACAATCCAAGTCAGTGCGATCCAACAGAAAGAGTGTCTTGCTTGACCTTGGAGATCATGGGTTCAAATCCCTGCTTAGCCAAGTGCATACTGAGCAGCCCTTGTGACAGTTACGTTGGAAACAAACACAATTTTCTAGGACATGTTGTATGATGCATGACCACTTCATCCCTCTGAGGAAATGGACTCTGGCCCACAAATAGCACAATTCATTTGTTGATCTATAAGGTGTCACAATAGTTGCTTTTGCAGCAACCAATTAAGACAGCTACCATTTTTGGCCCCTTGGTTATCACCTATAAAATGGGAATTAAACGCTCTTAAGCTCCTTCTTGGCAAAGTGATTGAGAACAGTAGCAGATCAACTCCACCCCGTCTTCCTGGATAACTCGTCTGCTCTCGACCCTTTTCAGTCTGGCTTCAGGTCAAGCTATGGGACAGAGGTAGCTCTGCTGGCTTTAGTTGATGACCTCTATCTGAGTGTAGACAAAGGTCATTGCCTCTGTCGCTCTCGTTGGACTTACCTGCAACCTCTGACACAGTAGAGCACACCATCTTGTTGAGGCGCATGGAGGCAGAAGTAGGTATCGGGGATGCTCGCTGAACTGGTCCAAATCATTCTGCACAGACTGGACTCAAAGAGCTGCTATTGGAGACTAGTTGTCATCAGTTTGGAACTTATCCTGTGGAGTTCCACAGGGCGCAATCCTATCTCCTATGCTTTTCAATCTCCTAAAGGTAAAGGCAGTCCCCTGTGCAAGCACCGGGTCATTCCTGACCCATGGGGTGACGACACAGATCCCGACGTTTACTAGGCAGGCTATGTTTACGGGGTGGTTTGCCGCGGCCTTCTCCAGTCTTCTACACTTTACCCCCAGCAAGCTGGGTACTCATTTTACCGACCTCAGAAGGACGGAAGGCTGAGTGAACCTTGAGCTGGTTACCTGGAACTGACTCCTGTCGGGATCGAACTCAGGTCGTGAGCAGAGCTTTTGACTGCAGTACTGCAGCTTACCACTCTGCGCCACGGGGCTCTTACTAAAGCTCTTAGGACAAATCATTTGTAGCTTTGAGGCTGGGTGTCATCAATATGCGGATGATATCCAGCTCTCTGTATCCTTATCCGAATCCCCCGATGATGTATGTGGTAGTGGGTCTGAATCACTGCCTGGCTGCTGTGGTAAATTGGCTAAGAATGAACAAATTAGAACTAAATGCTGAAAAGACAGAGGTGATGCTGTTTGGGAAGGCAGGGATCTTTAAGGACGCTATACTCCCCACTTTTGATGGAGTTCAGCTGACCCTTGCTGACTCAGTTAAGAGCCCTGGGGTTATACTGGACCCAATGTTATTACTGGAGAAGCAAGTGAATTCTGCTGCAAAAAAAGGCTTTCTTCCAATTCAGCCTAGCCCAAAAGACGGCCCCTTACCTTGATACAGCTGATCTGCTCACCTGGATGCACACCACATTAACATCAAGACTAGACTATTATAATGTAGTGTACATTGGTCTCCCCTCAGCATCAACTCAGAAACGCCACAGTAATTTGGAAATTCCTGCAGAATGCTGCAGCTCGGCTATTATTATTAGTATCCCATATTATTCCCATCCTGCAGGCACTTAATTGGCTGCCCATCAGTTACCGGGCTCAATTTAAGGTGGTAGCTATCACATAAAAAGACCTTCATGGCCTTGGACCCTCATATTTGCGAGACCGCCTATCCCCCTACACTTTGATCATCGGAGCAGGTCTCCTGTAGGTGCCAATCTGCAAATGGGAAAAATCAACAACTTCCCATACATGCCAACTCCATTGCGTTACTGGGCACTCTTGGGGAAAACAAGCGAGTGTGCGAGCGCGCACACACACAATCCTCTCCTAACCTCACTAGCTGTAGAGCTCTCATGATGAAGGAGCTGCAAAGCATGATGAAACACACTACAGAAACTATCAATGGAAAAGGTGAGTACACACTCTGGCCTGGTTTTGTCATTTTCCCACATCTTAAAGTAGTCAAATTCTGTCTCCTATCACTGGGTCCTTAACAAGCTGGCAACACCCCATTTGTCCCACTCCATTACAACTTCCAGCAAAAAAAGACTGGGAAGCGCCCCCCCCCCAATACACAAACACCACAGGGAGAAGGCTAACAGCAGCTTCAAATTCCTCAGTGCCCAGCTGCCAGAACCTCTGCGTACAATTGCTGGTAGAACAGAGATCAAGGGGAAATCAACTGAAGGCAGCCACAGCAGGCCGTTTTAAAGTGGGAGGGCATGTGTGCGCATTTGGCCGCAGTTTCTAGGCATGAGACGCACAGCAGCGTTCAGCCAGAGTTGCTCAGCCAGCTCATGGGAGGAGAAGCAGGCCTCCTGGATCTTTACACAGACAGACTAGACTGGCTCATTTACCATGCGCTAGTCTGGCATCAATCACAAGGTATTCTGCTCAAGCACTCAAGACTTGTGCTGATCTGAGAAAGTTCAGGTTTTAAAGCTTACCCGCCCTGCAAATTATTCATGTCAGCAAGGGGAAGGAAGAACAAGCTTCCAGCCCTCATGATAAAACACTGAGGCACTTTCCTCCAAATAGTTGTAAGCAGTCACAAAGTGGAACACAGTACAGCTCCTCCTCGTGCCTCTAACATGTCTATTGCCCCACGGTCTGCAACTCACAATCCTCCTCAGTCTGTGACAACAAACATGCAATTAATGTAATCTTGAACCAAAGAAACTGTGGTGCAAAAATTAGTTCATGTTTCCTGGCAGATATTATATCCTCCCTACACTTTGTAAAACTCCCTACACTTCTATTGGCAGGCGGCGGCAGTGGGGAGCTGAGTTATGCAAGCATATTCCTTTGGCAAGGCTGGACACTTTAATGGGAGTATACCATTTCTGTCTAGGCCTTTCCTGCTCCTTCGTTCCAGGGGAAAAGTCAAACTCCTAAGCGATCGTCAGTTTTGACATTCCATGTTTGCTTTGAACGCCATAACATGTATTCTATACAGACACACACACGCATTCAGCATTTGATATTTCAGCTAAACCTAGGTTTCAGCTGTTGTGTGGACTGTGAAAGGCTGATCCTCATCTTCAAACCAGCAAAGTTGCAAACCCTGTCTAACTTCAGTTACAGAGTTCATGAGTTTTCAGATCAGATTCTTAGAACTACTTCACCTGAACAGTGTTGTCGTAGCTGCAGCAGCCAAGGGAAAAAAAAGAAAAGTTTAAATCGTTTTGCATGTAATGCACAGAAAGTCGTATGCAGGACAGCTTACGTTGCTGATCTGATCCTGCGTCTTCTTGATTCGCTGCAATTCAGGGGTATCAGCCACCACACTGAAGCCCTTCCCTTTGTTCTTTTCAAACTCCTCCTTGTAGCGAACCTGCAGAATGCAAAGGGTATTATTAATAGGGAGAAACCCATAATTCTCAGCTTCAGCACCTTTTTAGCAAGTACCAGCCTTAAGTGGCATGGGGTGATGGTTGGGGGGGGATTGTGGGTCACCATTCCCCGCAGCAAGAGAATCTGCAACTGTGGTGGGGCAGAAGCACTCAAAATATGGCTGCAGTCAAGTTTCAAAGCCAGTTTACCTAAAATTCAAAACCGCTGAGTTGGAGTAAGTGAATGAGTTACACGGCAAATACCTAGCGTTTGTTTTTTGGGGCCAATCATCTAGCCAGACAGGTGTTTTTTTAAACAGCCCTACTACTGACCATAACACACCTATCTTCATCCATTTCATAAGGATGAAGCTGAGCTGTTGCCATTTTCAGGGCTCGCTTAATAACAAAGTCTCAGATGAGGCTGGGTCAAGCTTTGGGAAATCACATTAAAATTAACTTCCTGGAATTGGCATGTGTTTTGGCTTGGCATATGCTTTGAGGAAAGAGGGCAACAGGTATGGAGAACAGAGTCAGCTGGCCTGCCAGGACAGGAGACCTATGAGAGAAGTACTGACGCTCTTTCTGGTAAACCGCAGGCGATTTTTACGAGGTTGATTCTTGCATGCACACTTTGTATGAGACCCCAATACAGCCCAGGGTAGAACAACTTACAGGTATTCTACCTAGAGGGATCTCTAATTCGAAACTGATTATACAACCTATACACATGCCTGGGCTGGTATAAAGTTATCTATATATGGTCATACATTTGTTTATTACTTGTGTGTGCATTATATGAGTTTTTATTTGATCACTGAGCAAGGCCTGTAGGCCGAAACGCATATGGTCTGTGTGGTTCAGGTTTATCAACCTTATGAGTTGCCACTGAGGCTTGTTTTACAATTTTTAATGTTTTAAATCAAGATATAAGCGCCTTAAAATAAAAAATATTTCCATTATATATTCCACCCAACCTTGGGTACCCAGCTTTTAGTTTTTTAGGTTGGGTTTCTTCCCCCCTTTTTTTGTTCAGAATAGGGCATGTCACCTGCTAACTCATAAAGCAAAACTCCAAGTAGTGTGGCAAGACAGCTCGACATGATCAGAGGTTCTCCGGTAATTAAGGAGTTTTTGCTGTGAGTTATATATTATCTGTGCATGTTTAGAGCCATGTGCAGGGCATACAGTGGTCACGTGGCTCTTCTGGTTGATGGGAATTGAGAATGTGGCTCTCTGCAGTCCATGGAGTCAGGACCACCGTGCGTCTAATCACTGCACCAAGACTAGCTCATCCTGAGAATATCTAAAAGACAGCAGACCCAGGACAGTACATTCATTTTAAACATACTGACTTGACCCCACAAGCCAAGCCCCCTCCCCAAATTAATTTTACAGGACATTAGATATGCAGATGAGGGCAATCAATGCCATGGTGGGGCAAGTGAGAGCTATAATGGCATGTAAGTTTCTTGAAGGTTCTGTGCAACATTAAATTTACGAGCCTCTACGACAACTTGTTGCTCCAGCAAAGAGATAATTCTTTACTCAGCTGCCCAGTCCCTTCAAGCAAGGGACAAATGCTGCCTACTGGCTGTAAACAGCCTTATTGGCATTGCCACTGAGGCCCAGCAGAGGAGAAGAGAGGGGGCCTTGTTCTCCGAGACAGGAGAGAGACAGCCACAGCTGCAAGCAGCTTCCTGGATTTCAAATGGTTGAGAGCCTTTAGTAAGCAGAGTATGCCGACACAGAGCAGTAGTGTGGGGTTAATAGGCACTGGAACCTACACAATTCTGATTTTAGTGGACAGAGGGATCATTCTTGGGAATGTGCCAAAGTGCACTTATCCTGCTAGTACCAAGAGAGCAGCAAAAAGCAAGATGTTCTCCTGCATTCCGAAATGGACTCGAGGAGTTCTGTAGATAGTGACTGCCACGACAGACCAAAGGGGGGCTATGAAGAGTAGGCAAGCATGTGGACTGACATGTTTTGGTGTATGAGTATGCAAAGCTTTACAGTTTTATAGAAGGGAGCCAAAGGTCAGGTGCATACAAACCGTGCTGTGTTTCAGGTCACAAACATCTGCACAATGCAAATCTTAAGCTTTGTATAGTCCAATAGCACATATGCATATGGACAGTTAATGCTATCAAGCCATTTTACCCGTACTCTAAACCATGGCAATCCAAAGGTGAATATTTTACCTACTTTGCATATTTCCAAACATGAGTAAACCCTCCCGTCCCCCCGCAGGAACTTCACAAAAGCTAAACAGAAGACAGTTCTCTAGGCCCAGCTATAACTATCCCACCTTTTCTGTCTTCATCCTACTATGGTATAATACAGAAACTGTCAGCCTCCAGTCCACATCCGAATCTCATGCCAGGTTTTGGAGGCCTCTCAGGCCATGTTCCCAAATGCTTTTCCAGATAGGAGTACCCATCACTCCCATCAGCCTCAAAAGGAAATTCCCAGAGGCCTGTGTGTTACTGCAGAAGCCTCTGGGACAGGGAATTCTGTCATTTTGCACTTGGAACTTGCTGAACAGCAGCTGCATGCCTTCTCCATTGAATTCTTCAGCAGGGATTGGGCAGGACACGCAGTCCCTCCCTGGGGAACTCCATGGGAGGAAGTAAGCAGTGGAGTTGACCCAAAGATATCCAAACCACCAACCCATTAAATTGGCCATATCTGGCATAACATCCTTCACAAGGTACAAATTCAGCTGATGCATTCAAATACCAAAGGCCAACCACCGTTCCCCCTTATGAACCTATCCAACCATTTTGATAATCTTTGGAGGCTGTACTTTGGGTGCATCTGCTATATGTGGTTAGACAGGTGGTAACACGAGCACATTAATTATGGCACTGAAATTATGGAATTCCACCCCCAGGAAGATTTGTTTGTCCCCCTCAGTGTCTTTTGCCCATGGGTAAAGACTTTTCTATTTTTGTTTGGCATTCTCCCAGGGTACTTCCTTCCTGTTTATGTGTATGCATCTTACAAGTTTGTGTTTTGTTAGATTTTTATTGTTTTATACACACACGCACACACTTAAACCTTTTTAAAATGTTTTTGACTTTGCTGCCTAGGAGACGCTGAATTGGGTGGAAAGGAAGCACAAATATTTAAAATAGTTTTATTAATAAGCCAATCACAGAAGAATAGAACGTTTGTCAGTAACTGCTGGCATGTTTGTAAATGTTCCCTTTGTAAAGCTTGTGGAGATTCTCAAATTCAGATCCTCTGTTGGTCCCAGCAGTCCACTACTGGAATAAAACTGCCCCACAAATATGCATGGTGTCACATGAAATATTTAGCATTTATAGAGCACTTTCAGTGTTTGAAACGTTATAAACCTTACAACAGCCCACTAAGGTATGACAGTATTAATTTCATACTGCAGGTGCGGAGGGGGGCTTGCCTGGGGCCACCTAATGAATTTCTGGCAGAAGAGATTTGAATTGGTACCTCCAGGATCACAGATCAATCTTAGCTACTATACCACACCAGCTCCCTGAAAGATGGTGCTGTATCCTAAAGTAGCTGATCGTATCTTACTGCAAGCTGACAAAATAAAAAATTGAGTATAAAAAGACAAAAGAAGGCTATAGTCGCTGGCCCTTAGTATCAACAGAAAAAGGAACTTGTGCTTCTAAAACGCTCAGAAATTAATACTCCTTTTGAGACTAGATAGGTAATTCTGGGGGGGGGATTCATTAGGAGTTTTTTTATTTTATCCCAAACTTTGATTTCCCCCCACCCCAAAAAATGGAACTCTGAGGAAGAAACAGCCCCTGCCTGCCCTGCCCTTTTTACATGTGTATGTGGGATACTGCTTCTCTTGTGTCTTAGGAATGACCACTGGCCTTGGGCCAGTCACACAGAAAAACCCAGTTGCTCTATCTGTAAAATGGGAATTCAAATGACTGATTCCCCCCTCCCCCGAGGAAAATGTATTTCATGGACATAGAACTGTTAACCAAATTACAATTGGGGGGGGGGGCTCAACAAGGAAGCAAGGTCCCAGCTATAGTTTTGTAGCGTGTGCGCGAAGGGGCTGCCAACTTGGAAGGCTTTAAGGCAGTGAAGTGGCTGCCAACTTGGAAGGCTTTAAAAGGGGAGTCAACATGTTCATGGAAGAGAGCTCATGGGAGTGGACATGTTCACGGCTACTAGTCAAAACGGATACTAGTCATGATGCATACCTATTCTCTCCAGGATTAGAGGAGCAGGCCTATTCTATTTGGTGGTGTGGAACAGAGGCAGGATGGTGCTGCTGCAGTCGTCTTGTTTGGGGGCTTCCTAGAGGCACCTAGCGGGCCACTGTGTGAACAGACTGCTGGACTTGATGGGCCCTGGCCTGTTCCAGCATGGCTTCTCTGATGTTCTTATTCCTCCTGCACCCCAGAGGGTGAGGCAACAGAGAGCTGCAGGCAGAGGAAGTGCTTCTCAGACAAGGCTGGCTTTCAGTTTTCTCTGTCCTTTTATGGGCACTCAGCTGGAATCAGCTCAGCTCTGAGCCTCACAGAAGGCCAGACGAGAGTGAGTCAGGCAAGCCGGCTCCCTCTTTCCCATGTCCTACTCAACCCTGGGCTATTATGAACTGGTAGAAAGAGGATGGCGGGGGCGGAAGGCTAAATGCACTAAATGGGGAAGTTGGGGGAGGGGGGACACTAGCTGCCCCTCACTGAGGAAGCAATTCCTTTCATCAGACTTGAACAAAAAGTTACAGAAGCATTATTCCCTAGTCATTAAGCAGCCTGTAGTCAAGTTTTTGACTACTGCCCCTTTACCCAAGAATACTCACACAAATAATGGGATTATTCTGGAATGTGATTTGTGGTTTACCCTTAGCTGTGTGCATTGTGCACAAGTGAAGAATTGGATTCCTGGACTTTATTCTTTTTTCTTCTTCCAACAAGCTGCTAGCCCTCAAGGATACAATGACAGGCACAGGCTTGAAAGTGTCTGAGCACGGGCTGGTGAGATCTCAGAAACCGGGTGATGGTTTGAAGCAGATTTACCAGTTCATAGTTTCCTTGTAAGCAGCAGAAGCAGAATACAAACGAACATATCTAAGTTTCAGGTTTCATCTTTCTCTAGTTCAGGGTTGTTTAGCAGCCTGGTACGCAGATCCGCCTATAAGCAGAACTATATTCCATCACTGAGCCAACTGTGCAAATAATGTTTTGTGCTAGGTGGTAAGTCACTCTGCTTTTTCTAAAGTGAGGCAAACCTTTTCAGTCAGAAGCCCGAACTAAAAATTATGACAGTCAACACATTAACGGCTACGTTCACATGAAGAGAAACAGTGACTGAATAGGCCTGTAGAAGTCATTCCTGACTTTTTGCAGTGTTCGTATTACAGGAATACTTTCACGTATTTCATTAATACTTTCCCCACAAAGCCATGCAAGTCTATCCCAGGGCTCTCCTGTTTTTCGAGAAGGGAGCCAGCATGGAATGCTGGACAGATATACTACATGAAAGAGTTGGTCTTATCTAGAGAAATTCACAAGAAGTGACTGTCCAGGTTTAAAACCTGACCTTTGGAAGCATAAAAGGCATTTTGATAAGAAACCAGTGCGTGTTGATTGTGTGGAAAAGCGCTGTCAAGCTATGCTGCATAGCTGCCTCACGCCTTCCAAAAAATCCAGAACCTACATTTTTAAGGGTTACTTTAGTAACAGGACATCTTACTTTGGAGCAAAGCAACCGCAAGCTTCCAAGTCCAAGGTGCTGCCCCACTTCAAAGTTTTTCCTGCTGCCTCCTCCAAGATGTTATTTTAGTCATTCAAGGAAGCAAAATGACAGGAAGTAAGCCCTCTTATTCCATGGTAAGTTGTGGGCTGCAGGCATTAAAATTAGCCCACCTAGAGGGCTTGTTTACTCACACAGAAGTTAATTGTGTACTTCCAGCAAGCAATCGGAACTAGCTACGCCTTCTCAGCATCTCAAAATAAAAAGCCAGACCTCTGAGGCACGTGGGAGGCCTTTAGCGTGGTGGCCTCAATCCCAGATGCTCTTGGGGATGGTCTAACTATCAGCTCCAAGAGCTACCAGATAGTACAATGTGCAAGGCAAAGTTTCTATTCTTACCTCCCCGGCACGAGCTGTCCAGAGCAGTTTTTGGCATGCCTTGCCCCAATGGCCAAGTGTTCTTTCCTCATGCAAAAAGCAAATCTGGAGCCATTTGCCCCCAATCACCACAATGCCTTAAGTGTTATTCCAACTGCAAGCGAAGCCAGCCCTCCCAAGCCCTTCAGGGGCTGTTCATCCTACACACCCCTGCTCGTGGAAGCTGCCTGCTTCCCAACACACACATTCATGCTTCACAACAAACTATGGAAATAGGAAAAGGGGCTTTCATGTCTACCAAGGACATTAGGGAAAGATATGAGGACCACATGTAATGGAAGAGGAAGAAAAGGGCTCAGAGAGGCAGATGGGGCTATGAGCTGGCAGCTGAGGAACAGCAGTATCTTGCGTTGTGTTTATCTAATAGCTTAATTCTATCATCCTAGTTAGGAAGGATGGGGGAGTATGTTTGATGCTACCCAATCCAAAGCTACGTGCCCATCTTAAATGGGTCAGCAGACTTTACACTATTCTCACAGACAAAAAATGTTAAGCTCCCCATGAATTTACAGTGTTTGACATCTGTAGGTAACAGACACACTAAGAAGAGGCTTCATTCACAGCATTTTAATACCAACCCTGTTCCCACTAGGAGTTGACTTTGGACATCCAGGGCAGGAGGTGCTTCTGGATCATTGTTAGGCTTCCTAGACAAGGGCCTCCCTAAAATATCCTGGTGTTTTCTTTTAACGCTCCATCTCGTGAAACCACCACAACTGGGACACAAATGTGGAACTCAAAACCCAGATCTCCTAGAATGGGAGAAGAGTGGCACAGCCTTCTTCGGAAGAACAGAGCTCCTATACAGAGGGCCTCTAATCAGGCAGCTCTCCAGTCAAGCTGGCCGCCTGCTTGTCTCTCAAATCACCTACACAGCTATGCAACAATAGAACTGGAGGACGACTGGCTCCTGGGTTACCTCCTTTCTCCAGTGCAATGCCAAGGGATCTGCAACACTGAATGTACTGGTGTCCACTGAGACATTCCTGCACTTGGAAGGCAAAAAAGGCAGCTAGCCCTCTGACTGAGCAAAGAGGAACCAATGGTAAGGTTTCGATCTTGAAAGCAAAGCTGCCCAAAATACAGCACATCTAGAAGCACAATTTTTTTAAAAAATTTTTTTAACTTATACCCTGCCCTTTCCCAGCAAGGACAGGCTCAGGACAGCTTCCAACAATAACAACTCACAACGTATTACAATATAAATGAAAGATTAAAACATACAATTTTAAACCAATTGTCCAGTTTAGATTAACAAGGTGGCGTTCTAACTCCATAACCGCTTCTTAGAAATGACAAGAATATCCTTGATGGTGAGGATGGTCTAAGGTGATACTCGGGAGATGAACATCGACCGAGAAAGTCCCAGGTCCTCCAAGGAATAGGGACAGGAAGAAGGAACAAGGAGAAGGGGAAAAGGTAGAATCACATCTTTAAAAGAACATAGCAAGTGTGCCCTTCAGAGTGAAGAAACGCTTGAAAACATGCTACCACCAGACATAGTGAATCAGGCATGATAACCTTAGCGTGAAATAAATGCGCCTCTTATAAGTTACTTAGGAATGTGAATGTTAAGCTGTCTTTTATCCTTCTTCTTGACTAAACCATGCCTTCACTTAAGTACAGAACCAATTCCTTAACAATATACCAGAAACATCTGTTATCTACATCATTGCAACCTCTTAAATCCACCTATACTCAAGTAGAGTGTTGGTCTTAATACATGGGAACTCCAGCAGTCAGAACAATGTTATTAATGATACAATCTCTACCATAAATCTATTTTCTGGAAAATGAAGCTTCTGCCTATAGTTCATGGGAAACAGTTTTCCCTAACTTGAGGCTAAATTCAAGTCTGGATTTTCTCTTGTAGTATTTATATTTCCCCACATAGCCACACACACAAATATTCCAAGACTGTGTGCAGTCGCTTAAGAGTGGTGGACTCCCAAGATGATAACGGTGAAATATTTTTGTCACCTGACTGGTTTTTTCCCTCCTCTGACAACAGCTGTCTGATGTATCAGCACCACCTACTGGACTTTGAAAAAAAGCAAGTAACTGGACTCAAGCCAGTGAGGAATGGGAGAAAGCCCCCTCCCCAGCCTCAAGGAGGATAAAACGTCTGCTCTCAAGATGAGGTTGGACCATTTCACCAAGTTCTGTCAAGGAACCAGATTCAATGTGAAGCGTTTTCCACAGAGCCCTCCAGCAACCAGATGCGGCATCAGGGCCTCCTCCCTTTTTCTGGGGTATCAGGAATAGGCGTGTGACTGAGTCTCCTCAGAAATATATTCTTTCCTAAGTAAAGTTTAGGTATCCCTTGTAAAGACTTACTACCTTGATGCAAGAACATGGTCCTGGGATCTTGATTTTGTAAAGGTTGTTGAACAAATCCAGTAAACTAGCCTAACAGCTTCCAGTGCCAGAATCTGTGCTTGCTGGAAGAGTTTTGGCTATTCAGAAGCTACATTCATAATAATCGCAGGGAATATTCCAACCTTCTCCACCTGAATGCAGTACCAAACTCACATTTGTAACTATTAGTCTATGTATTTGAAGCCTAATAGTAATACTACTTTGTTAATGAATACCTCTTAAGTAAATGCTCCTTGTTTATTCAGAATACTAGTATTTGTTCCTGGTTTTATTCACCATACTGTAGGGCCCTGTAGGGTGAATAGCGTAGCACCTACCTGACTTTCCCAAATCTAGTTTTCGAATCTCAAGCTATAAAAGCAACTGACACCCCAGGAAAACCTAAGTCAGGCCCAACTAGCCTGTTTCCCACCTACAGATGGGCAAGAAAGGGTTGCTTGCCTGGGAGAGGGAGAGGTCTCAGCTGAAAATTAGTGAGACAGAAAGCAACAAACGCCAGAGGTACAGGCAAGGTGTGGTTAGGCTTTGGTAAAGCAGCAAATCTTGAGGGAAGAGAAGTAGTGGCTGATGAATAATGTCATACAGCGAAACCACAGTGGAACCCTGCTTACTTACCTGCCTAATGATTAACCCGGCTTGGGGGCTAGAGCAGCACACAAAGGCTTAGGGGCCCAAACAACTGCATTTCCTTACACCACAAAAAAAAAAAAAAGCAGCAGAAGTAGAAAGAGCTACAAAAAAAAAAAAAAGGCCAGGATACATTTGTGCAAGTCAGGGAGCCACTGAGCAAGGCAGCCTGACAAAAGGCAGCATTTCAAAAGTGTAGCCAGAAATGAATGCAGGGTGTGCATCTAGAACTTCACACCATCTCTCTTCCAAAGCAGCAAATTCCGTGGTCAAAGAGAGATCTCAAATTTGTACACATTACATAGCTTCTTGCCCTTTCTCCAACAGAACCATTCTGGCTTGTGATGATTCCCAGGCAAGTAAGAAAAAAGTTTATGATATCCTTCAGAGGAAAAGAAGACGACCCTGTACAATTCTCTCTGCCTGAACCTTCCATTATGAAACCTATTTGTGTTCACATGGGTCTTCATGTCTGCACTTTCCCCACCTATCCAGGGAGAATAAATCTTCCCTCTTCTGTCTCCTCCCACTGTAGCTCTCCTTGCTCAAAGACCATTAATCTTTAAGTGTAAGCTGCTTTGCATAAGCAAGGTCCAAGCCTTCCTTCTTGGCATCTCCTGTGACGAAGCAAAACAGCAAGGCTGGAAAATGGAAAAGACCACTGTGGGAGCTAGTCAAGCTAGAGGGCAGTGGCCATGATGAACCACTTGCCTCACCAAGTCCAAGTATTTATTGATATCTTAAACAGGATAACTAGAAGTTCTCAAACATTTTCTGCTACTCTTGTTTTTGTTCGAGGAACACATTTCCATTTGTAAAAAAGCACTGTTCCATAAAGCCAATCAGCAGTTAACGGATGCATCTGCGATAACTCTCTGGTGTGAATGGTTGCAACACCCCCTTTCTGTTTTTACAGCTGAGCCAGAGCACAAAGCAGTACCTCCACACAGCTAAGAGCCTGTTAAAGGACTTAAGAAGTAGAACATGGAGACTATCACCGCCGTTTTGAAGATGGAGCTTAACTGTCTCCCCCCCCCCCAATTGGCTGCAGAAAGCCATAGGATTCACACAGATACTTGGCCTACCGCTATCCTGCACTTTTCCTGCATCAAAGGGTTTTTTTAGGAGGGTTTTTTTTTGCTTTTTTGCTCTCTGCTGCGAAACAGAAAGCCCTGGGAGAACTATGAATTGTGCCTAAAATGAGCACATCATCATGCAGAAGCCCTCCAAAAAGTAGGGACATGCAGCTGGCAACATATGTTCATGCTTCATTTTAGCTTCCACATTTTTCCTCTGCGAAGGGATCTAGGCAGCATAAGTTTGAAGGCTCAATAATTAAGGCTGCAATCCCATCAACACTGTTATGTCACCTTCCACATGGAGCTGCCTTATACTGAGTCAGACCCTCGGTCCATCAAAGTCAGTATTGTCTGCTCAGACTGGCAGTAGCTCTCCAGGGTCTCAGGTCTTTTACAAGTGGGACTTACCTCTGAGGGTTGCGAGGTGAGTGGGGTGGACAGGTAACCTTATTTAGCACCAAGAGAACTACATAGTCATTTCATCCACCCTTTCAACAACCCTATGAAGTAGGACATTCTTTCCATTTACAGATAAAAAAAGATTAAAATGGTGTATCAAAGTTGCCGCCACATCACACAAGGATATGGGGAAGCAGGATTTTGAGAGACAAGGGGAGGCCCTTAAGCTGGAGAAAGAAGGAACTGCAAGCTACTGGAAGCAGCTCCTTGTTCAAGGAATGGAGTTTCTTGCTCCAGTTGCCCCGCTCCCTTGACACCTTATCCCTGCCTGCATTGAAAGATTCATCTCTCATCTCCATCTTTTCTACAGTATTCCAGATTCTGCTTGGCATTCTTCATCACAAATTGTTTGCTCACCTACTTACTGCATACTTCACAACGTGTGCTCCTTCTCTTAAGCAGGTGGTATCTGGTTTGTTTAATGTGTAACTCCTTCCACCTCTGCACATTTCTCAACTGTTTTTATGTGCTCTGTTGAGTTGATGGCCCTCAATTATTGTATCATAAACATCTTCTGCTTGTAGGGTGGATGCCTGTCATAGCTTGTTAATGTCATTTTAGCTTTGTTAATTTCGTTTCCTCTGGCAATTGTTTAGCAGCCTTCCTTCTCCACATGGAAGCAGCAAGTTTATATTAAAAGAGCTTGCATTTTTACTAATATCCTCTTTGGGGCTGGTCATTTGAAGGAGCCCACCATATGAAACCAGTTATAATTGACAAAATATAGCCAACATGAAAAAGAACATAAAGAGCCTTACTTGACTCTGAAGCTCGCTCTGCTGCTTCAGGCGCAGGTTCTCTGGAGTGTCTGCGACCATGGTGAAGGACTGCTTCGGGTAGTGTCTGCAAAGGGAAGAAAAGAGGCAGAGTTAAGTGGCCGTCCTTAATCTGGTTCAGTCAGCAAAACACACACACACACAATTAACACCACTTCTGGCCATTCCAATTGTCTACTTGTTGTCACCATGAACATGCTTCCAAGTTGTTCATGGGCTCCATCCAGCTGCTCTCTAGATGTTTTCATCTGTTTGAAAACACAGATGTTTGCTTTCTGTGAAGTGTCTTGGTGGCAGTTCCTTCCAGTAAATGGAGGGATACAAGGAATTATTGGAAAATACAAAGGAAAGTTCTGACTTTCCCATGCAACCCCAATGGATTGGTTCAGGCTGCCCCCCTCCCCCGCAAATGGGTAAGACCAACAGCTGCCTGTACCCATGCATTCTCGGTTGTGGCTCTGGCTCCCCAATGGGAGGAATGCCCTACCTACCAAAGTCAGGTAGGCGCCCATACTGGAGAATGTGTACAATGGAACTGTCTGGATTTTTCTAAAGGGAACAAGATTGCAGTTAAGGCCTGAAATCTTAAGCACCTGTTACTTAAGTCCACTGTATATATTCTACTGTTTTAGTGCATTATCCTCCAATTTCGTAATCCTGCTTGAATGTCTACGACAGAGTTTTATAGTGCATTCTCTCCAGTTTTATTGCACTGTTTATTCTTTTACACTGCTCCTATTACATTGTATTAATTGGGTAATCCGCCTTGAGTCTCAGCAATAAGTGCGAGCTAGAAATGAAAGAATAAAACTCATGGAGAATATGATCCTAGTGTGTAAACACCCCACCCAAGAACCCCATATGTTTTAAGGCCCCACTTGTCCTAGAGAAAAGTGGGATATAAATACATACATGAACAAATCCATTATGGGTTAGCTCACTGAGAAGAATTCAAATTTAGCAGTCATATGTACACATGAAGAAGAAGAGTTGGTTTTTATATGCCGACTTTCTCTACCACTTAAGGCAGACTCAAACCGGCTTACAATCACCTTCCCTTCCCCACCCACCTTCCCTTCCCCTGTGAGGTAGGTGGGGCTGACAGAGCTCTAACAGAGCTGTAACTTGCCTGAGGTCACCCAGCTGGTTTCATGTGTAGGAGTGGGGAAACAAATCCAGTTCACCAGATTAGCCTCCGCCGCTCATGTGGAGGAGTGGGAAATCAAACCCAGTTCTCCAGATCAGACTCCACCGCTCCAAACCACTTCTCTTAACCACTGCACCACACTGGCTCCTAAGATAAGCAAAGAAACCGGGCAGCAGCCAGTTATGCAATTGCCTAGAGGAGAGTGTAAGAATTTCTCCCTCATTCTGCTAAAAAATTAAAATTGGGAGAGGGGAATGAGGAAACGTATGCAGCATTCTCTCTTGAAAAGTGTTTTGTTCGTCTGTTAAATGTAGTGTTTAAACTAATATGGCTATATACAATTAAACAGCTGCAAAGCTGCTAGATCCATTAAGCCCAAAGGTACCATTACTGCTGCATTTGCTGGATTGCCAAACAAGCAACTCTTTAGACATCAAGCTGGGGAAAAAATACTTCCAAAGTTACAGAATATAAAGCAACAGGTTTTGGGCACAAACTTGGAGCCTTCCCAAGCATACAGCCCTTATAACATAGTAAAAGAGCCTCTAGCTTCTCACTTGCCATAGCACAGATTCTTCCATCTGCTGCATCAAGTGAAAAATTGACAAGTGGTAGAAAATGCACAATGTAAGGAACAAACTGTCATTTAACCCACTGTTCACAACTTATCTCTCTGAGGGCATCAGAAGGATAGTTTCACTTGTATTTCATGAAGTGTGCTATGTGAAAGTCAAGAAGCTTCTCTTAGTTCATGCAAAACTTTCATTATTTGTATTTTTTTTAATTCCACAAAGTTCAAAAAGTTCACAATCAGAAACAATGGCTCTTTCAGAAACTGATTAGAGAAATAAGAGGTCAGATTTTTGAAGGATACATTATTTACTGAGATGGGATATATTAAAATTAATATTAGTTCAGAATAGCGTTTTCTCTATATTTGCTATGACACTTGTAGGCTGCTCCTATTAAGTTTATTCAGAAGAAACCCCACTGGATTCGGTCACGCTTGTGATATTGAAATACTATAATGAACTGAATAGCCAAATTACTGCCACCCTTTCATCACTGGAATGTGTATTTTAAGCTCTCAAAAATTTCTTCTGTTTCCAGAGAGTAACAGACAAATAACTGTTTAAGCTCACATTATAAAACTTTCCGTTTGTTTAGTACAATGTGGGCAACTTCTATTTTCATCTTCTGACGTTTTATGTCAAGCCAGTCAAAAACTTTAGTGTGTTCCCTTCGCTAAATGCAGCCCTGGCCCAAGAACTCAAGTTTACAAAACAAGAAACTGTTACTTTCTCATTCTAAATTGGACAAATTCAGAGATTAGTTTCATGAGATTTCCATCTTGCATCTTGGGGTTCTGTTGCAAATCCACTGCAAGTTTTATGGGGTCACTGGCTTTGCTTCCAAGAGCACCAAAAGTGGAAGGAATCCCTTCTTTCAGAAGAGCTTAAAAAAATCAGACAGGCTTAATGGAGAACTGGCACAAATTTATCGGGGCTTATCTGGCTGATAAAGGATTCATTACAAGCACTAATCTAGAAAAAAGGTAAACATGTTTACCCTTCAGACACACAGAGTCAAAGGCATGGAACGCATTCCTTAGCACATTTTGCAGTAGAAATGTATCTTTCAGAAAGGCTAGCATTTAAACCATTAACCTGCTGTAAGGAATTGGTCAAGAGTGGAGAAGACAAGCAAAGGAACCAGAAGGATCTTACCTAAGGACATACAGTGGTTAGGTTTCTACACATTCTCCCAGCCCCCTCCTCCAACAACTCCTCTATGCCACAACAGAAAACTAAACTATGAACAGATACCATCTAGCTACAATAATTTACACACATTTAACACAAATTTATCCAGAATGCTTGATTGGGAAATTTGATTCTATAATGGGGGAGAGGGGCAGAGAGAAGGGAGAGGGCAGGTCAGCCAACCGAAACCATTAACATACAAAAAAAATCTTAGTGTGCGAAAAATTTATTTTGAGAGGTGGTGGTCATCTATGGCAGAGAAGGCACTTCAACCAGGTCCTCCCAAGAAATCCAGCTAGCTGTTCATTGGGTAGAATCAAGTTCTGGAAAATAACTTTTTTTTACTACTTCAAGAGTGCCTGGCAGCACAGAAGAGGTAGAGGCAATGTCTACTGCAAGGGAAATATCCTCTCCCCCCCACCACATACATACACACTCCAAAGCAACCTATAACAAATCACAGTAGCATAATTGGGTTGAAAAAGTTATTGCAGAAAGGATGCCCCTCTCTACACGCCCTTTGCTCCCTGACACAAGATGGCACAGTCCTCTGTTCCCAATACTGGGGGAAAAACCTCCTGCCTTTTCGGCACTCCCAAATGAGATCTGCTTGGCACATTCAATGTTATCTTTTGGACACCAGGCAAAATCTGTCTCCTCTGCCTGATGCAAGTTCCCCCGCCCCTTCCTTAGTTTCTTCCTTTTCTGTTGTAGTCCATTCCATGGTAACCCCCGTCATTGTGCTGTCCCTGACCTGCTTTTAAGCTGTTCTTACAATTATATTAAAGTTTTTAATTAGTTTTACCACTTTGTTTTACTAGTGATTTGTATGCCTCCACCTCTCTCTCAACATGGGATCCAAGGCATAGAAATAGTTAAAAAATAAATATTTTGTCATGCTTGCATGAGGATTTTTGAGTTAAAATGACTGGATTAGCTACTATAGAAAAAGAATGAACAGATAAGCCATGTAAATCGGAGTTTTTGAGAAGCGGTGACCAAGTTTAAGAGAAGGCAGCTTCCCTGATCTTAACTTGGAGACATTTTCCCATGTAATTTCCTTCCTAAAGGGCCACTCTTTGCTCTAGCGCATGATGAGAGTTTCTTTCTTGCAAATAATTTAACCTTGCAAAAACTAAGGTCAAAGGAGACTTTGGTGCAGTTGCGAGGCACACACAGCACAATTGCAAAGTCTATCTGGTGCAGATTCCCAGGCATTTCAGCTTTCTCTTAATCCCCAACCACTCCATAAAGTTTCTAGTCCTCATGACTGCACAGGGATGTTGCAAATGAAGCCACTGCTTGCTGAACTCAAAGCATATTAAGGCCTGGGGGAGAAGAGTCTTCATTGCTCTGTATAGGTATTCATCTCTCCGCATAGCTAGCAGAATTAAGAGCAAGCACACCTCTACACATTTGTATAATTCTTTCGTGTCACTGAATCTGTGTTACCTCGAAGCAAAATTCAGAGTTTTCCAGCACAGTGCACGCAGAGCCTTGACTGGATCTAACAGAATAGCTCTTCAACTTCAGAGCTTGGGAATCTCAGCTGTCCTTGGGCTACATCAGTAAAACAGTCGAGCACTTGTCTCTTCCTCCCCCTCCTAAATATTGTCAGTGTTGCTTCCTTGGCATGGGAAGAATTCACTGCCTTCTCGAATGAGTGCCTCTGCTCAAGTATGTCATGCTGAATGAACTAGGGAGCAGAGAAGATTCAGGAGGAACAGGGTGGGAGATGGTCCCACCCCCACTCTGTGAGCTTCCCCCTGGAACCTGAGGCCTTTCAACTCAGTACTATCCTACACAGAAGAAATGAAGCCAGAAATCTATTCGGGACCAAGTAGACCTTGGTTCATATCCCCTCTCTGCCATATAGCTTGCTGAGTGACTATGGGCCAGTCAACCTCTTAGCTTGCACCTACTTCACAATGTGGTTTTAAGGATAAAATGGTGGAGGACAGAATCATCTTTGTTTCACTAAGCCCCTACCAGGAAGAGTGAGAAAAAATACATTTGCCTTTCCTGCTTATGCTGGGCTACCACAAAACCAAGCCACAGCAAATCCCTCCCCTTTCAAACAATATAAAGGGTGCACAAATATTTTCCGGTTCCCACTAAATAACAGCTAAAATAAAACACTGAGATGCTTCAAGTCGATTCAACTGTCATTAAAGGAGATCAGTTTGTTCCAAGGAGAGAGTTTTAGAATATTACACCTCCAAGGCCCAATTTAAAATGGAGTACTAGACAGGCAAACAACTTAGGCATACAGTGCTGCCGACACAGATCATTTCAGCTAAACAACCTTGCTGGACAGGTGGCTTTAGCACACCAGGGAGCCATAGCACAGGCAGATGTGACAATAGTATACGACCGCTGCCCACACAGCAGGTAGGGACCCAGCATAAGAAAGACAGGCAAATGTATTTTTTTCCTCACCCTTCCCCTCCTCCATTTCATCCTTACGATTAATTGCCCTGTGAAGTAGGTAAGGTGAAGCATGTAACTGGCTCAGAGACACTCAGTGAGCTACATACAAAACCGGGGGGGGGGGTGAGCCCAAGTCTCTCATCTCACCTTAATCTAATGCTCTACCACCCTGGCTCTCAAGCTAGTCTTGCCTTTGCAGCATTGTATTAGAGCAGAGGTGTCAAACACAAGGCCCGGGGGGCTGGATCCGGCCCCTTGAGAGCTGTTATCTGGCCCGCGAGCCAGCTGAGGCAGCCACACACACACTCAATCAAGGCTGGCTAGGCATGGCCCAGCCCGACCAAGTCACATTTGTGTCATAACCAGCCCTCATAGCAATTGAGCTCGACACCCCTATATTAGAGTGTTGGAATAGGATCTAGTAGACCCAAGTTCAGATCCCGTTCTGTCGTGGAAGCTTGCTAGGGGACCTTGGCCTAGGTGCATACATTCAAGCTTAACCTAATTCATAGGGTCATTGTGAGGATAAAGTGGAGGAGGAGGAGGAGGATAATGCAAGCCACTTTGGCTCCCCACTGGGGAGAAAGGCAGGGCATTAAACAAACAAGTTCAACTTGGGTGTGAGAGCTGTGATTGACCCATCCTTCACTGTGCTGCTCTAGCCAACTTTTCTCTACCTTTTATAGCATCAACTATAAAACGGAATTATAATGATCTGTCTCAAAACAGTTGTGAGGGCAGTTTATGAAGGATTTTGTAAATTTAAAGAGCTATCAGTCCTTGCTCCCACAGTGTTTGTTCTAGGTATGTCAGAAGCAGTATTTTGAGGTTTTTTGCCACTTAGAAAAGAAGGCATACTGTAAAGAGATGGGTGGCCACGTACTCAGCCTTAATACTGATGGTAGTTTGCACAACTACTATCTTCACAGCATGACAACCATGTATTATTGTCAACACATAACGCACACCCCAAAAGCCCACAAACAGTATACAGTACCCAGGATTCTAATCTCTTTGCTAAGACCCATATTTGCATTTTTTTAAGATCATCATCTTTATTACAGCCAAAGGTCAGCATAAAATATAAAAATATACATCCTAGGATAAAATTATACAGTTCCTGCTTACAGCAGCTAATCCTTGCTGACCCATATTTCATAAAGTTGCTGAAGAATGCCTTAAAGGTGAGCCGCAAGCCACTGCAGGAAGAGGGAAAATACCTGCAAGCACAATTGAGTAGAAACGCAGGAAGTGCAAGATTAAAAATATTTCTAACCCCAAAAAGGATGTGACTGGATGTGCTTACTAGGAAGTTGAAAAGAAAAAAGCAAGCAGCAAATGAGTGTGCTTTCAGAACTCCCCACCAGTAACAACTTGTACGATGCGATGGCCAGGGACACTTTTCCTATAACTTCTAAGAAGTCAGAAGAATCAACCTCTCTCTCCCCCAAAATGTTTGCTGGTCTATTGTCATATTTTATTTAATTTTTATACCGCCCTCGATCCCCAACCAAGGCCAGGCTCAGGGCAGTTAACATCGTCCATACTAATACAACAAAACAATAAGACCACAATGACATTTATCAATAAAACCACTTAACAACCCCATTTCATCAGGTATGCATTAAAATTAAATAGGGAACATAGAAACAGATTTGAACAGATGGTGCTCAATATTAAGGCACAGAGACCCCCGCAGAGTAAAAGAACAGTTTGGGTTCTCCCCATTTTAGATGGAACAGCATAAGGAAAAAGTAGGGGGGGGGGTTGGGAGGCCAGCCCCGATGACAAAACCGTAGCTGCCCTCAACTATAGGCCTGGCGGAATATTTCCGTTTTACAGGCCCTGCGGAATTCCCTAAGATCCCGCACAGGACATGGAGTATACCGTGCAAAAACATGAAAACTAAAGGGACAGCAGGACTGGTGGGTGCCCTATATTCTAAAAACCGGGGGGGGGGGGGAAGAGACTATTGCACTCTAAAGAAACCCCTCAATATGCCAAAACAGTATATATAGTAGATAGAAGTCAATCACCCTAGCTATGGAAGCATAAAAATGCTCACAATTTTACAAATTCTGAAGGTCTTTCAAAGTGGCCTCTTAATATGAAGACGCTGTCGGCACCAACTCTGAAATCACTGGACAGCAGCAGCACGACAAGGACAGAAAACTGCCATTTTGAATTTATGTCACCTCTCTGCGTTCCCATTACCTTCGACCCAAATGTTATGCTGAACATGCAACTAACTCCACTTGCCTCCATAATTTCTATTAAAACCTGTCTATGTCCTCCAAATTAATTTCCCTGCCTCCACTACATATCACGGGCTGCTTCTGGTAAGAAAATGTAGAATGTTTTTATATCAAGACACAGGTAAATCCTAATAGATAAGTAGGGTGAATCTGAATATGTCGATGCTATTGTGGCATTAACTGCACATTTAGTGAAACATGTAGGCCCTTAGAATTACGTGTTTAGGCATATGGAATGACCCTCAATACTTTCCCAATTTTAGGAGAGTGTATTCACTGGGCAGTGGGTATGATGCTGACCCACTGACTCTGAACAGCTACAGGAGCAAAGTTAAGGTCATCTGTTCAAAAATGATGGACAGATAGACAATAGGAAATTCAGAGAAAATGAAGGGAAAGCCATCACCAGTTGCAACAAGTTAGCTTTAAATTTCCCTGAAAGCTCAGTAGCTCCTCACTTCTGCCCCACAGTGGCATTTGTTGCCCCTCATAAACAGAAATATGAGCAATTCAAAGAGGTAATACATAAGCTCGAAATCAGAAAAAGTAGAGCAACACTCAGAGAAAACATCCTACTCACATCAGGAGGCCACTTCAAGTTAGTCCAAAGTTTTCCTTTATTCACACATGTCACAGCAACCCATGCCAATAAGACTTTTCCATCTCCATTCCACCAGAAGCAATGTGTGTGTGTTAAGTGCTGTCAAGTCGCTTCCAACTCACGGCAACCCTATGAATCAATGTCCTCCAAAATGTCCTATCTTTGACAGCCTTGCTCAGATCTTGCATACTGAGGGCTGTGGCTTCCTTGATGGAGTCAATCCATCTCTTGTTGGGTCTTCCTCTTTTCATGCTGCCACAGAAGCAATATACCTGCTACAAAGAAGAATAAAGTCACAGTTTCCCACTCCTACTCCCCCTGCAAAGTCCTATCAAAAGCAGGAGGACTTCAGAGTTCACCCTGTGTGAATTGTACTTACAGATCACAAGACTACACTCTGGATACATACAGCGTATTTTATATTTCTCTGCGGCATCTTTTCCTATATATTTTGGTAGACAAGTACAGATGTAGCCACTATCTTTGCAGCACTCTTTTTCCTACACAGTGGTTCTCTGGGCGACTCTACAACTGCTTCCTTTTCCCACCCTATACTCATAAGGCCAGCCAGTCTTCAACTGACTTAGAAGGATCCAACTCAATTAACATTCTCAGGTATAGTTTGGACAACCTATTTGCACAAGAGGCTGATTAGCAATATCCTCACACACCTTCCTAGCACACAAGTGGGCTCTACAGAGCAGGTAAGGGAGGCAGGAAGTGGACAAGAAAGCTGTCCAGCTAATCCAGCAGTGGCCTCAGAATCTACAGGGCCTGGTAGAAAGAGGGAAAAGGCTTTTGGGACAGCACCCAGGCTCACCAATGATCAATACTTAAGCATGTGCTAATGAACAGTCACAGTTACCTATGATAAAAACTATTTCCAGGTGCCCAGAAAAGGAACAACTTCTGTACGCAGAAGAGTTTATCTCACATATTCAGGCTATTCATACCACAAGTGAGCTATTATCCATGGTAATGTTACTCGCAACTGTAACGATCTATTTAGTTGGGTAGAACCAACAGATGGGACTGAAGCACACATACTAAGTGTTTGTGTGGGGGGGGGAGAGATACAATGTACATGGGGAGGGCTGCAGCTTGAATCTAGTCACCAAGAGCTTTGTAGTTTAGCAGGAAGAAGAACAGGCTAGCAGCAACTGAGATAAATGGAGCAGCTGGGGGTGCACAAACAGACAGGGGTGGGGCAATTAAGGTTCTTTTGGTTCTTATTATTTTAAATGCAGCTCTAGAA